>NC_138867.1:119143752-119761252 GCF_965194805.1 Balaenoptera borealis
TAAAATCTATTCATTGGAGTTAGAAACCTTTCTTCTTACTGAAGCTTTTTCATTTTTTATGTTCTCTATGCTTTTTAAGAAAGCAATAGGCAACATATTATTTTAATTTTCTAAGCACATTTCCCCCCTTAGGACTGGGAGTAAACTAGGTATATCTCCCCTGATGTTGGCTGCAATGAATGGACATGTTCCTGCAGTGAAACTGCTACTTGATATGGGTTCAGACATTAATGCCCAAATAGAGACCAATCGGAACACAGCTCTCACCTTGGCCTGTTTCCAAGGACGAGCAGAAGTAGTGAGTTTGCTTCTGGACCGAAAAGCCAATGTTGAACATAGGGCAAAGGTAAGCATTTTATAACTTGTCATCTACTTCAGATATATTTTTAATAGAAAGAGCAACTTAAATTGAATGTACTATTTTAAATTATCATAAGTTAAAACTGATGCCCCAATGCAGAACTGAAGAATAGTTGTAAACAATGTGTCACTGACCATTGGTCAGTGGCAGACTATCACCATTCATGACTTTTATTAAAGACAGTGAAGAAAAATAGAATCAGTACTTTTTTCCACCTTCAGCCTTGAGTGGCTTTTTATTAATCCTCCAGTTTGCAACTTTTGAATGTAGTAAATTCTTCTGTAGTAAGATATGTTTGTAGTAGAATTATTTTGTATAGTCCTTTAATGTAGATTTTTAAAGAACTCCTTTAATGAGGCATGTACTTACCATTGGTAAAAACTCCAATCAAAAAAATTGCTGCAGGGACTTCCCTGGTGGCTCAGTGGTTAAGAATCCACCTGCCAATGCAGGGGACACGGGTTGGATCCCTGGTCCAGGAAGATCCCACATGCCGCAGAGCAACTAAGCCTGTGCACCACAACTACTGAGCCCACGCACCACAACTACCAAGGCCGTGCACCAGAACTACTGAAGCCCACATGCCTAGAGCCCGTGCTCCACAACAAGAGAAGCCACCACAATGAGAAGCCTTCACACCACAACAGAGAGTAGCCCCCACTCGCCACAACTAGAGAAAGCCCACACAGCAACAAAGACCCAATGCAAGGACTTCCCTGGTGGTGCAGTGGTTAAGAATCCACCTGCCAATGCAGGGAACACGGGTTCAAGCCCTGGTCTGGGAAGATCCCACATGTGCGCCACAACTACTGAGCCTGTGCTCTAGAGCCCACAAGCCACAACTACTGAGCCTGTGTGCTGCAACTACTGAAGCCCACGCACCTAGAGTCGGTGCTCCGCAACAAGAGAAGCCACCGCAGTGAGAAGCCTGCACACCGCAACAAAGAGTAGCCCCCGCTGGCCGCAACTAGAGAAAGCCCGTGTGCAGCAACGAAGACCCAACACAGCCAAAAATAAATAAATAAGTTTGTTAAAAAAAAAAAAGCAAAAAACAAAAAAGACCCAATACAGCCATAAATAAATAAAAGCATGACTATTAAAAAAAAAATTGCTGCATAGATTATACAATTAAGACAACTAAAACCTAATCTGACCACGACAGATTACTTTTTGTATTACAAGTATTCAGTGTGACCCATTTATATATTAGAAGTCCTAAAGAAAGCCATATTATTTTGGTAATGATACCAGTAGGAAAAGTCTTCTGGTGAAATGTTGGAGACTAATGAGCAAAGACACATGCATAAAATTTATAAAATGATATTTTAATCTATTTTACCCAAGTTTGAGTAGCATTTAAGGAATTTATCCTGGGTTATTTAGCAGACTGCCTTTTCAGATAGAGTATATTCTAAACAAGATAGAGTATATTCTAAACAAAGTTTTCCCATTGAACATTGTGCCATATTTAATTTTCTTTTTATTCGTTTTAATATTTCTGTTTGTTGTGCAGAGCAGTTATTGTCTCATGTAAATTTATAACAGTAGAGATGTTATGAAATTGTTTATTTTTCTAGCATGAGGGTAGTATAAGAGAAATCATTCTAGCATGTCTAACTGAACCTAACAATTTTCACTTGCTGTTTAGTAAAGCTTAAGAGTGAATGTTGCTTAGCTCTCTTGTGAGAGAAAATCAGAAATAGAATACACATATAAGTCAATTGTTTCAGTCCCTTAAAGAAATTAATATAATTTACTCACATAGTTTTTTGGTTTAAACAGACTGGTCTTACCCCCTTGATGGAAGCTGCTTCTGGAGGATATGCAGAGGTTGGAAGAGTTCTCCTAGATAAAGGAGCAGATGTCAATGCCCCCCCTGTGCCTTCCTCAAGAGATACTGCTTTAACAATAGCAGCGGACAAAGGTCACTACAAATTTTGTGAGCTCCTGATTAATAGGTGGGTAAATTTTATATTTATTTATAGAATTTCTGTGATCCCTTTCACATTTCAGAGCCTTTACAGTTAATAAAATTGTTTTACTTTATTGACATTTTAAAGAACAGATTATTTGTTTGCTGTTTTATAAAAGATGAAAGACAAATTAGAGAAAAATAGAAAAAGTCAGCCTCTTCCCATAGGAAACAAACCATATTAACATTATTTGATTTTTATAGGGGAGCCCATATTGATGTTCGTAACAAGAAGGGAAACACACCACTTTGGTTGGCATCCAATGGTGGTCATTTTGATGTGGTGCAGTTGCTAGTGCAAGCAGGTGCTGACGTGGATGCAGCAGATAACCGGAAAATCACACCTCTTATGTCAGCATTTCGCAAGGTAACTTAATGTGGGGAAAAAGGGTAGAATTTGTTTAAAACTACTAAATTTTAAGTTGAAATCATGTGAGAAAGATAAATTGGTCTTGAGGAATTGACTCTGTTCCTATATACAAACCTTTGCTGTCTTTCCACTTTCTTTGTGGCCAAATCTAAGAGCTATATGGTAGTTCCCTATAAGCAACTTGGTTCTTAAATCACTTGGTGTCTTGACTAGTTTTGTTATGTTTTTGTACATAAAACGTGAGATTTAAGGACAGATATTATATGTAGATGAATGTTTTCTCTACCTAAAGAACAAAAACAAGTGGACTCTCATAAAAATTTATTATACCTCCTGTATATATTAAGGCTTACTTATCTGCTCTATTTTACAAAGCTTTCCCATTGCAATTGTGATAAAATGTAAACTACTTAACGTGGCTTACAAAGCCCTGCATGATATGGCTCATGCTAGCCTCAAACCAATCATTTCTATTCCCCTTCCCCTTTGGTCACTACAGTTCAGCCACTGGCCTAGAATGCACTAAATTTTTAAATTCCTGAGGGCCTTTGCTCACTGGTTTTCTTTTCCTGAAATGTTCTTTCCCTTACTCTTCACCTGGCTCACTTCTCTTCATCCTTTAATATCTACTCATCCTTAAAAATCACTTCTCAGAAAGTCCTTTTCTAAATCCCAATCTGAAAAGTTTCTCTTGTTCTCTTTTATAGTTCACTGTTATTTTCCTTATCTCATTTTGTAATTATACATTCAAACATGTATTACTTTTTTAATGCCCATCTCCCCAGTCAGACTACAAGATCTATGAAGGCTGAAATTCATGACTGTCTTTTTCACCAGTGTTTATACCCAGTTGTTCAGCTCAGTGCCTAACACATACTAGATGGTCAGTAAATAGCTATTGAATGAGAGCAGTGTAAGTTATGAGTCTTAAAAAAAATCTTAAATATTTCCCTTTTTTTTCAATTTTTTTCTTTCCTTTTAATTGAGGTATAATTTATATATAGTAAAAACACAAATCTAAGGTACATGAATTTTGATAAATGCATTCACCTATGTAACCCATACTTCATAAAGATATAAAATACTTCCATAATCCTAGAAAGTTTCATCATGCCCATTCTCAGTTAATTCCCTGCCCCAGAGGCAACCACTTTTCTGATTTTTGTCACCATCAGACTAATTCTTTTTTTTTTTTTTTTTGTGCCGCACCATGTGGCGTGTGGGATCTTAATTCCCCAACCAGGGATCGAACCCGTGCCCCTTGCATTGGAAGCATGGAGTCTTAACCACTGGACTGCCAGGGAAGTCCCCCCATCAGACCAATTCTTGAAGATTAAACGAACTTTAGTAGGAGGGGAAACAATGCAAGTTTGGTTATGTTAAAATAGATGTACTTATAATTGATTACAGATCATCCAGCCCCTGATAATGGCATTTAGAAAGTGTTTTACCTAGATTCAAGTCATAGAACTCAAATATGACAACCTACCTCGTTTAGTTTTGTAAGATAGAGCCAAAATAATGCTTTGAAATCTAGAACATCCTCTTTGTTTTTGGACTAATTTCCCTTTTATATTGAGATTCATTTCACATCACCAATTTTTATTTTACTAATAGATTTATTCTAGGAGATATATTTTTTTTAAAGTTTGTCTATTTTCAATGGGATGTGGGCAGATTAAATTCAGGAGAAATGTCGTTTGGTCCACCATATATTTCCCAGCATGTTGTACTTATCGTTTTCTGATTATAAACTCAACACTGTTTTTACTTTCATAATTTCAATTTTAAGTTTAGTAAACTCTCAAGTGTTACTGTACCTTTTACCCTTAAGTTTTTAAGCATATGGGCCAATTTTCAAAGTATTCTTTTGTGTATTTTTTGTTATACTTCTTACAGGGTCATGTAAAAGTTGTTCAGTATTTGGTGAAAGAGGTCAATCAGTTCCCTTCTGATATAGAATGCATGAGATACATAGCAACAATCACAGATAAGGTAGGTTTAATATGCTGTTGAAGCACATTTTTGTTCTTTGTGGAATTATATGCCAGAGTATATGTTAGCAGACCGTTCTTTTCATCCTCTATGAGACTGATCATCTGATTTTTCTATGCTTTAGTTTCCCCATTTGCAAATGAAGAATGGGTATAATATTCTTTATAAATTATTTTGAGATTTCTTTCCTATTATGGACCATAATTACAGTGACTGCAGCTAAAGTTTATTACTAGACTATTAGCCTGATTAGAAAATTTTCTAAGAACACAAACTTTTTAGAAAATGGTACCTTATTTTGATTTTTCAATCAAAGACTAGACTCAAAGGATAGCTTAATTTGGTTTAGTGAATATTCAGTAATTTGAGGCTTTAAGCCCTGAACTTTGGTATACTTATCAGCTCAAGTTTTATTGGCCTGTTTATGTGTTCCTATATTTATATAATTCCATTTTCCACTATAGGAACTGTTGAAAAAATGTCACCAGTGTGTTGAGACAATTGTGAAGGCTAAAGACCAGCAGGCTGCAGAAGCAAATAAGAATGCAAGTATTCTTTTAAAGGAACTTGATCTGGAAAAGGTGAGTGGGAAAAATAATTTTCCTTATTAGAAATGGTTGAAAATCTAGTAGAATAAATTTGCCACTGATATGACCATAATCTTAACAAAATCTCTTTTTAAAAAATGATTAATAGATTATCAAACTACCATCAATTTTTTGATTCTGACCTATACATAAAAAATATTTTTAACCATGTAAGTGAGGAATTAGTTTTTTAGCAGATCACAATTTTCCAAATGACATTACTGCCTAAGTGGTTTTAATATTAGTCTGGGAAGAAATTTTTTAAAACATTGGAAATCTTTTGTTTATTATAAGATCTGGGCTATAAGTGGTTTATTAGATCCTTAATTAAAGAGTAAGTGTCTAAGTTTCCTAGGATGTGTGGTAGTATAATGGAAAAAGTTAAAAAAAAAAAAAGGTCGCTTTTCTGACACTCAGTGTGCTTACCTTGAAAAGGAGGGTGTTGTTATGAACCCAGAAGTTATATTAAAAGAATAAATAGCATAATCAAGTAGAGTTATTATAGGAATGCAGGAGATAGCTTAACATTAAGATATTTTGTTGATGATAAAAGGAAGGAAAAAGATCATTTTGAGAGACGCGAAAATTTTGACATCAATTTTTAGTTTATTTAAAAAAAAAACACAAAACTTGTAAGTTAAAAACAGAAGAAAAAATTGCTTACAAATCAATGAGAAAGGGACTTCCCTAGTGGTTCAGTGGTTAAGACTTTGCCTCTAATCCCACATGCCTCGCAGCCAAAAAACCAAAATATAAAACAGAAACAATATTGTACAAATTCAATAAAGACTTTAAAAATGGTCACCAAAAAAAAAAAAAAAAACATTGAGAAAAAGATAACTTGCCCAGAATGAAAAATGATCACACAAATGGGCAATTCACAGAAGAAATATAAATGTTCAATAAATAGATGGAGAACGCTCAACTTCATGAATAAACAAAGAAATGCACAGTGAAAGAGTGATTTAAATTTCTTTTACCAGATTAGGAAAACTTAAAATTTAAAGGTTTGATAATAGATATTGATGGCTAGAGTGTGGAGAAATTAACATTCTAGTATGATTTTTGATGTATGGTATAAATTAGTATAACTATTAATGGAGATGATTTGACAAATGCATTAAATTAAAAAGGGTGCATACCTTTACTCCAGTCACTCCTCTTCTAGAAATTTAGCCTAAGGTAAATACTTTGACAAATGCTCAAAGATGTGAATATACAAAAGGACATTCACTGTTAAATTGCTTATAATAGGGGCAAGGGTATAAACCTTAAAGTTTTATCGTTAGGAAATTAAATAAATTTTAATACCTCCATGATAAACTTGATTACAGTTAAAATCAGAAGGGGAAAAATAATATTCATTTTAAAATGAAGTTTGAAGTTTGATGACTACTAAGGTCCCTCCTATGTTCTATAATTTTTATTTTTGTGTAACTACCCAGGGATATGGTCAGCAATTCCTTAAACAGCCGTTTTGCTCTTATGCCAACCGAGTGATGAAACTGCATATTCAGTTAATAATTATTTTTTCTCTTAATCCTCAGCCCCTTTTTCATTTACATAGGGTGTTGACAGACTTTTTATTTTTTTATTCTTTATTTTTTTAATTTTAATTTTTAAACTTTTTTGGTTTCGCCTCATGGCTTGTGGGATCTTAGTTCCCCGACGAGGGACTGAACCCAGGCCCTTGGCAGTGAGAGCGCAGAGTCCTAACCACTGGACCACCAGGGAATTCCCAACAGACTTTTTCTATAAAATGCTGAAGAGTAAATATTTTAGGCTTTGTAGGCCCATATGATCTCTGTCATAACTCCTTGACTCTGCTGTTGTAGCACGAAAGCACCCATAGACAATGCCTAAATGAATGTGTTCCAATAGAACTTTATTTATGGACATCAAAATTTTAATTTCATAATATTTTCACATGTCACAAAATATTCTTCTTTTTATTTTTTCAACCATTTAAAATGTAAAAGTTAGTCTTAACATTCAGGCCATAGTTTGCTGACGCCTGATTAGATAAATAAAAATGTCAAAGAGTAACTTACGACTCAGAATGGTAAATTATAGTTTTGAGGAAAATGCTTTACTTAATTACCAGGACAACTGGACTTCATTGACAAATTCTTATGGTGAGCCTTTTTTAGATAATTTCCATACAAATATGAGTAATTTGATGTGTTTTCTGTTTGTTTCGAATTTTCATTATGATGTGAAGCGACCATTACCATGTTCCCCTGTCTGAAAAAAAAATATTTTCTAGTACTAACCAAAGCAAAACTATAAAGTAAGACAAAAGTAATTTCTGTAATGGCCTCCTTTGGATATTTTCATAGTGAAATTTGTTAATACCTCATAAAGAGCATAATAGCTGCATTTTATTTTATTTTTTTTAACGTCTTTATTGGAGTATAATTGCTTTACAGTGGTGGGTTAGTTTCTGCTGTATAACAAAGTGAATCAGCTATACATATACACATATCCCCATATCTCCTCCCTCTTGCTTCTCCCTCCCACCCTCCCTATCCACCCATCTAGGTGGACACAAAGCACCGAGCTGATCTCCCTGTGCTATGTGGCTGCTTCACACTAGCTATCTATCTTACATTTGGTAGTGTATATATGTCCATGCCACTCTCTCACTTTGTCCCAGCTTACCCTTCCCCCTCCCCCCTCCTCATGTCCATTCTCTATGTCTGAGTCTTTATTCCTGTCCTGCCCCTAGGTTCTTCAGAACCTTTTTTTTTTTTTAGATTCCATATATATGTGTTAGCATATGGTATTTGTTTTTCTCTTTCTGACTTACTTCACTCTGTATTACAGTCTCTAGGTCCATCCATCTCACTACAAGTAACTCAATTTCATTTCTTTTTATGGCTGAGTAATATTCCATTGTATATATGTGCCACACCTTCTTTATCCATTCATCTGTCAGTGGACATTTAGGTTGATTCCATGTCCTGGCTATTGTAAATAGAGCTGCAATGAACATTGTGGTACATGACACTTTTTGAATTATGGTTTTCTCAGGGTATATGCCCTGTAGTGGGATTGCTGGGTTGTATGGTAGTTCTATTTTTAGTTTTTTAAAGAACCTCCATACTGCTCTCCGTAGTGGCTGTATCAATTTACATTTCCACCAACAGTGCAAGAGGGTTCCCTTTTCTCCACACCCTTTCCAGCAATAGCTGCATTTTAGTCAAACAAATGCCACATAAATCTATGGATTTGCCTAATTCTGGACATTTCATATAAATGGAATCAGACAGTATTTGGTCCTCTGTGACTGGCTTCTGGCAATTCATAATGTTTTCAAGGTTCATCCATGTTGTAGCATGTATTAGTACTTCATTTTTTTTTTTTTTTTACTGCTGCATAATATCCCATTATATAGGTATACCACATTTTGTTTACCCATTTATTAGTTGATGGACATTTAGGTTGTTTCCATTTCATAGGTATACAGGTTTTTTGTTTGTTTTGTTTTAACTTGGAATGCTTCATGAATTTGTGTTTCATCCTTATGCAGGAGCCCTGCTAATCTTCTCTGTGTTATTTCAATTTTTTTAGTATATATGGTGCTGAAGCAAGCATGGTGTACCAGTTTTTGTATGAATATGTTTTCATTGGGTATATATCTAGGAATGGAATTGCTAGATCATATGGCAGTTCTGTGTTTAACCATTTGAGAAACTTCTAGATTGTTTTCCAAGGTAGCGGCACCATTTTATGATCCTACCAGCAGTATATGAAGGCTTCAATTTCTTCACATCCTCACCATGATTTGTTTTATCTGTCTTTTTGATTATAGCCATCCTAGTGACAGTGAAGTGGGTATCTCATTGTGATTTGATTTGCTTTGCTTTTCCCTGATGGCTTGTGATATTGAGCATCTATCTCTTCATGTGTTTATTGGCCATTTGTATATGTTGTTTGGAGAAACGTCTATTCAGATCCTTTGCCCATTTTTTAATTGAGTTATTTGTCTTTTCATTATTGAGTTATGAGTTCTTTATAAATTCTTGATACAAGGCCCTTACCGGATTAGCAAAATTTTTCACCATTTTATGGGTTGTCTTTTCACTTTATTGATGGTCCCTTTGAAGCACAAAAACTTTTAATTTTGATGATGTCCAGCTTATCTATTTCTTCTTTTGTTGCTTTTATAAATGTATGTTAAGACTGACATCTATGGGAAACCCCATGTATCATAAACAAAAGTATAATTTCATTATTTATTTTAAATTACTGCCTTATTGATAAAATGAGATACCTACTTTATTTGCAGTCAAGAGAGGAGAGCAGAAAGCAGGCTCTTGCAGCTAAAAGAGAGAAAAGAAAAGAAAAGAGAAAAAAGAAAAAAGAGGAGCAGAAAAGGAAGCAGGAAGAAGATGAGGAAAACAAACCTAAGGAGAATTCAGAGCTACCAGAGGATGAAGATGAAGAGGAGAATGATGAAGATGGTGAGAAATGAACCATCTGAAATAGTGATAAAATTCTTCTGTGTTCATCAACTTCATTTTGAGTGCTTTTTGCTCTCAAAACTCTCAAAACTAATTCTAGTTAAATATTCAGTTACTTTAATCTGAAATAGACAGTTGACTTCCATAGTAAATACTTCTAAATATTTTACATTGTAAAGTGACACAGAGAAACAGAAGGGGGAAGGCAAGCACATAATTTGAAGACATTCAGTTGTAATTTAAGTTCCCCTGTAAAACCCATTATGTGTGTCCTAAAAGTGATACAGTAAGAGGTTTGCCAGCTTTTCTTCAGGTTCTTCCCTACCCTCTCCTTCCCCAGATGGAAACTGGGAAGAGGTCCAGTTCCTCAATAGATTTTTAACTAAGGTTCAGTCTTGAAGCTGTATAGGGTTGGGGTCCATTACTCTCAAAGAGTTGTTTATTGTATAGTCTGGCAGTGGTTGTAGTAGGCAAATAATTTTGCTCTATTTGAATTCTAATTCTAAAATGCTATTTGAAAAATTTCTTAAATTCAAACTGTATTGTGATTTTTGGTTAGTTTATGAGACTAGCATTTCAGATCTTAAGAATGTTAATGTTTTATACCAAGTTAGACATCAAAATATGATATAGTATATTTGTTCTCACAACAGTAAAGATTTCTTTATTTACTAGTGAATACTGGTAAAAGGAAAATATGACCTAAGGGTCTGAATTATTAGGTGTATTCTGTCACAATTTGTTTTGAGATCTGTGGCTCTCAGTGTGATTTTTATCCTTTTTCATGATTTCAGTGGAGCAAGAAGTTCCCATAGAACCTCCTAGTGCGACCACCACCACCACAATCGGAATCTCTGCAACATCTGCAACATTCACAAATGTGTTTGGGAAAAAAAGGGCCAATGTTGTGACAACTCCCAGCACCAATCGGAAAAATAAGAAGAACAAAACAAAAGAGACCCCTCCCACTGCACATTTAATATTACCAGAACAACATATATCCTTAGCACAGCAAAAGGCAGATAAGAATAAAATAAATGGAGAACCCAGAGGTGGCGGTGCAGGTGGGAATAGTGATTCAGATAACTTGGACAGCACAGATTGCAACAGTGAGAGTAGTAGTGGTGGTAAAAGCCAAGAGTTAAATTTCACTATGGATGTGAATTCCTCTAGTGATAGGAGATACCCCTCACTGCTACTCCATTCCCAAGAAGAAAAGACAAGTACTGCTGCTTCCAAAACTCAGACACGGTAAAATTTTCTGACTTGTTAACTCTGCACCTACCTTTCCTTTTTCACGCCTGGCACAAGAACTTGAAGTAACATAAGTTGTGTTAAACAACTGAAGTCTACCACATTACCTGTCTTCAACATTTAAAACTGAAATTCACCAGTGTCCTCCTTATCATGTGCTAGTTATGCAATGAGATTGTTAGAACTTTTAACATTCAACTTTGAAGCTGAAAATATTAGCGTTCCTTGATTTTAACTGTCATTTTTATTGATTATATATAGTCCTTCTGGCTTCTGAATCCATTTTAATACTAAAATAAATAATGGACTCTTTGCCCTATTTCTATTTTTCTGATTGTTAATAATTTGATGTGCCAAATTTTTTTTTAACAAGGTTTTTGGTTTTTTTATATAAATTTATTTATTTAATTTTGGCTGCGTTGGGTCTTGGTTGCTGCACGCGGGCTTTCTCTAGTTGTGGCGAGCGGGGGCTACTCTTCGTTGCGGTGCGCGGGCTTCTCATTGTGGTGGCTTCTCTCGTTGCAGAGCACGGGCTCTAGGCACGTGGGCTCAGTAGTTGTGGTGCGCAGGCTTAGTTGCTCTGCAGCATGTGGGATCTTCCCGGCTCAGGGCTCGAACCCGTGTCCCCTGCATTGGCAGGCGGATTCTTAACCACTGCGCCACCAGGGAAGCCCTGATGTGCCAAATTTTAATTCAGATACTTCAGCAAATCCCTTTGAGTTTCTATCTTAAAATTTATCGTTTATTGGCCTTGATATTTCTCTTCTCAGACTTGAAGGCGAAGTGAATCCTAATTCCTTATCAACAACCTACAAGTCAGTGTCGTTGCCATTAAGCTCTTCAAACATAAAGCTGAATCTGACCAGCCCTAAAAGGGGGCAAAAAAGAGAGGAAGGGTGGAAAGAAGTTGTTCGAAGGTAAGTAGAATTAGTCTCGTCTTTTTAACTTTTCTCCTCTTGTGAGATGGTTATCCAGTTAATTAATGAATAATTTGAATGTGGTTATTATATTCAATGGCAGTGCCATACTACATCCAGAGTAGGCTAAAGCAAAATTAGAAACAGTATGTAAATTTTGTATGCATATTTTATATGATACAAGAAATGTTGGCTTTAGAATAACAAAAAACATTTTATTAAAACATAAGACATACAGTTTACAGACAAACCATACAAAAAGGTCACAGGCTTCTTAAGGGGAAGATTCACTTGACAGCAAAGTCACAGTGCTATTTGTGAGGGCTATGATGTTTGTTTAATGGTCCCATTTTGATTCAGACAAGTTTGTCCATCTACAGCATTTAAATAAAGTTAGACTTCGCTAGAGAATCTATATCTGCTTTTAACCAATGCAATTAGATCACCATAAAAGTGGGGGGGTGGAAGAGCCCATAAAATTAAAACTACCTTCTCCCTCAAAAAAAAAAAAAAAAAAGACAAATACCAACACCCCTGCAGCTAACTTTGACAACTCCCTTCATTCACACTGCTTTATACTTAAACCATGATGGGGGAAATGAATAAAAGCAGAGAGGAGCCACTGCTTTTAAATGTTTCACACAATCCAGAAGGTATTTCTAGCCTCTGCTCATGCTTTACAACAGGGAATCAGGATAAGACTTACGTTTGCTAATGTGCACTTAATCACCAAAGGACTAAGATGTCTGAGTTTTTATTCTGTAATTTTTGTAAGACTTTGTGTCCATTAAAAGCAAACAAAAAAGGAAGAAGTCTTGGCAGAACAGAAGTGATGCACACTTGATGATCAGATTGATTTAAGTATTATTCATGGCCTAGTCTATGCTCTAGCTTTCAAAATAGCTAAATATATTCTTCCCAATTTGTCTACATTAGGATATTAAATTTTGATCATGAAATGTATTTTAGAGTCTACAATTGGGTATTCTTCTGGAAGGTATAGTTCAAAGTTTGAGGGTCCCTCCCTCAAGGAGGGAATCCTGGCAGCCAGCAGTGACCACATGAAGATAATGGGTGTTGCTCTCATTTGGTTCTGCCATCAAACACTGGGTTTCCGTGATAATCCTGCAGGACACCCAGGCCATCTTGTCAGATCCCAAAATCAGCCTCTTGTGTTTTCTCACACAAGTGGAAGTCCCAGGCTCCACTTGTGGATTGCTTTTTATGTACAAATCTGAGGCTTTATTTTTTATTGCTGAGTAAAGTTGTTGACACTGATAAGCTGCCTTTATTCATTTTCAGTATAGAGTTTAACAATGTGGTATGCATTATTTTAATTTTGAAAGTATCAATATATGATCATTGCAGTTTAGTTAACATGTGATAGTTTATGCAGATTTGAATGCTGAGATCATGAGTGACTTAAATATAATTTTTTTAAATGGCAGTGTGTTTTTTTTACCTTTACTAAATTAAATTCAATATAATAAGAGGTCAGTTTCTAAAATAAAAACTTATAATAATTTCCTCTTTAAGGTTTGAGAAATACTATTCTACAGATGTTCATGAACATACTTACTGAGACATCTTTTTTTTTTTTAATTTATTTATTTTATTTATTTATTTTTGGCTGCGTTGGGTCTTTGTTGCTGTGTGCAGGCTTCTCACTGCGGTGGCTTCTCGTGTTGCCGAGCACGGTCTCTAGGCGCGTGGGCTTCAGTAGTTGTGGCACGCGGGCTTAGTTGCTCCACGGCATGTGGGATCCTCCCAGGCCAGGGATCGAACCCGTATCCCCTGCACTGGCAGGCGGATTCCCAACCACTGCGCCACCAGAAAGCCCGAGACATCTTTTTTAATAGACATTTTGATTTCATAAGCTCATGTGTGGTCTCCATTTTGTAGGTCAAAGAAATTGTCTGTTCCAGCCTCAGTGGTTTCCAGGATAATGGGGAGAGGAGGATGCAACATCACTGCAATACAAGATGTTACTGGTGCCCATATTGATGTGGATAAACAAAAAGATAAGAATGGCGAGAGAATGATCACAATAAGGTAATTGTGAGATATATATATATTGTTAGTTCTATGAGGAAATTAAATTTTATTAGAAGTACATTTTTGTTAGGTATGGTACAATCAATTCTATTTCATGGTAAAGATTACCTAGTTTTGTATATTTTTGATCTTGTTCTGTTTTTTGTTTGTTTTCTCCCCAGGGGTGGTACAGAATCAACAAGATATGCAGTTCAACTTATCAATGCACTTATTCAAGATCCTGCTAAGGAACTGGAAGACTTGATTCCTAAAAACCATATCAGAACACCTGCCAGCACCAAAGCCATCCATGCAAACTTCTCATCTGGAGTAGGCACCACAGCAGCTTCCAGTAAAAATGCATTTCCCTTGGGTGCTCCAAGTCTTGTAACTTCACAGGCAACAACATTATCTACGTTCCAGCCCACTAATAAACTTAATAAGAACGTTCCAGCAAATGTACGTTCTTCTTTCCCAGTTTCTCTACCCTTAGCTTATCCTCACCCTCATTTTGCCCTGCTGGCTGCTCAAACTATGCAACAGATTCGGCATCCTCGTTTACCCATGGCCCAGTTTGGAGGAACATTTTCACCTTCTCCTAACACTTGGGGACCATTCCCAGTGAGACCTGTGAATCCTGGCAACACAAATAGCTCTCCAAAGCATAATAATACAGGCCGTCTACCTAACCAGAACGGGACTGTTTTACCCTCAGAGTCTGCTGGACTAGCTACTGCCAGTTGTCCTATCACTGTCTCTTCTGTAGTTGCTGCCAGTCAGCAACTGTGTGTGACTAATACCCGGACTCCTTCATCAGTCAGAAAGCAGTTGTTTGCCTGTGTGCCTAAGACAAGTCCTCCAGCAGCAGTGATTTCCTCTGTGACAAGCACTTGTAGTTCCCTGCCTTCTGTCTCCTCTGCATCTATCACTAGTGGGCAAGTTCCCACCACATTTCTGCCTGCAAGTACTCCTCAAGCACAGCTTTCTTCACAAAAGACGGAGTCTTTCTCTGCCATGCCAGCCCCCAAAGAGAAAGTGTCCACACAGGACCAGTCCATGGCAAACCTGTGTACCCCCTCTTCAACTGCCAACAGCTGCAGTAGCTCTGCCAGCAACACCCCAGGAGCTCCAGAAACTCACCCATCTGGTAGTCCCACTCCTCCCTCCAATAACACACAGGAGGAAACACAGCCATCCAGTGTGTCTGATTTAAGTCCTATGTCAATGCCTTTTGCGTCTAATTCAGAACCTGCTCCATTGACTTTGGCATCACCTAGATTGGTTGCTGCTGATAATCAGGATACCAGTAATTTACCTCAGTTAGCTGTACCAGCACCTCGAGTTTCTCATCGAATGCAACCCAGAAGTTCTTTTTACTCAGTGGTACCAAATGCAACTATACACCAGGATCCCCAGTCTATTTTTGTGACAAATCCAGTTCCTTTAACACCACCTCAAGGCCCACCAGCTGCAGTGCAGCTTTCTTCAGCCATGAACATTATGAATGGTTCTCAGATGCACATTAACCCAGCAAATAAATCTTTGCCACCTACGTTTGGCCCAGCCACGCTTTTCAATCACTTCAGTAGTCTTTTTGACAGCAGTCAGGTGCCAGCTAACCAGGGTTGGGGAGATGGTCCACTGTCCTCACGAGTTACTGCAGATGCCTCTTTCACTGTTCAGTCAGCATTCCTGGGTAACTCTGTACTTGGACACTTGGAAAACGTGCACCCTGACAACTCCAAGGCACCTGGCTTCAGATCACCTTCCCAGCGAGTTTCTACTAGTCCAGTTGGTAAGTTATTATAACCATCATTACGTCACAGTTTGGGGCTTTAACAACATAATCTAACCTTCCAAAGTAATAAAGCATTTATTTTGTACATAATATTGCATGATCTTTTAAAGAAATGAAGGTGTGTCATAAATAGTAAAGACCCCTTAATGACTGCTGATTGAGTGGCCAAAATGTAGTTGTAGGTAAGTCACATATGAGCTGCTTTATATTCTCTTTTATGATCTCTCTGCACCTCATTTCAAGGAAGTTATATCTTGTGTCAGTCCACTTTCTTAGAATTGGTATAAGATGATATTAATAAAAAAGGACTCATAGGATGCTTCAAGCATTCCAAATTTACAGACATTTTAAAAATCATAGTGATTGCCTGCATTTCTGAGATTAAAAAGTTTGGGTTACGAAGGTGTTTAGGTTACAGTCCATAATCTACATTCTTTGTTTTCAGTCTTGGGTACTCAGAATGAATATTAAATGATGTTGTAACTCTGTATTATTTACAATAGATGGAGCTGTTTGAAGAGATCCTGTGTGTATAGGTTCTTATTTAACAAAAAAAAAAAAAAAACAATTTTGAATCAGCTGTTTGTTTCTTGAAATTAGAAATTAGCTGCTGAGGCAGTATAAGAAAGATTTAGAAAGATAAGAGTCTAGTGGTGGCTTGGAGATATTTGGAAAACCAGAATCTATTTTCCAGAGTCTAAGGGCCAAACTTTAGTCCAATCTCTTTGCTCTAGTCTGAAAAACAAAATTAGAAATTGTGGCTGACCTAGAAAGGGGGTAAGAAGAACTAGTGCCACTTAGCATTTTTCTTCCAGTTGGAAAACTGTCCCATAGCCCATCTTTCCTTTTTGCTAATTATAAACTGATCTAAGTTGTTTAAAATTTGTGAGTTTATGGATATGGCATAGCCTTAGCTTTTCTATCAGATATGTTTCCATTTACTTATCTTTTCAGGAAAACATAGCTGTTATATCATCTTTTGAATAGAAATAAAGCTTGCATAAGACAGTCTGTGGTCCAAAATATTCTCTTGGATTTTTTTTCTTCTTTTCTATAAATAGGTATCTATTTTAACTTTTCATTTTGGCAGACTAATAAAAAGGTTTTCAAAGGCCCCAGAATGAAAGAAGAGCTCATTGCCAGTGCTCAGACTGTGGTAAAAATTAATTTTTTAATTAATCCTTGACTTGATTGGCACTAACTAATATGTGAATTTAGAATGCCTTAGCTAGAGTTAGACTTCAGATCTCTCATATTCCAGTGTTTGAGCTCTTTGCACTCCACATTCTATATCCCAGAAGATGTGCAGATTATGAATGGCTGGAGAAAAGAAAGTCAAGGAGATCATCCATCTAGTTTGGTAGCAAACAAGGTTTGGGAACCTTAATTATTCAGATCTATAACATCAAAATTATTTATTACTAGTTAAAAAATAATTTTTTAAAAAAGCAAGCATTAATCCTTGACCTTCCTTCCAGGGTCCAGGACTGATTAAGCTTGGCTTCATTTCTTAACTGCCTGGGTAGTTTCTTTTGTTGATGCTCTTCTTTCATGGATATAGTTTAGTTTTCCTAGTTTGCAGGTAAGAAATAGTGATACTTAAAAAGACGGGAAAGCATGTGGAGAAACTGGAACCTTCAAACACTGCTGGTAGAAACTTAAAATGGTACATCATTTGGAAAAACAGTTCAACAGTTCCTCAAAAAGTTAAAAAGAGTTACCATATGATCCAGTAATTCTGCTCCTAGGTATACCCAAGAGAAAACATGTTTCTACACAAAAACTGGTACATAAATGTTCATAGCAACACCATTCCTAAGAGCCAAAAAGTGGAAACAATCCAATGTCCATCAACTGATGAATGGAAAAACAAAATGTGGTATATCTATATAAGATATTATTCTTAGTATAATGTATATTCTATATTATGAGATACAGTGAAAGAAATGGAGTACTCATTTGTGCTACAACATGGGTAAACTCTGAAAACATTTTGCTGAGTGAAAGAAGCCAGTCACAAAAGACCACATATTGTATCATTCTTTTTATATAAAATGTCCAGAATAGGCAAATCTAGAGAGACAGAAAATATATTAGTGGTTGCTTAGAGGTTCAGATATGGGGTAAAGGAGGATGGAGAGTGACAGATAATGCATACAGAGTTTCTTTTAGGGTAGACAAAAATGTTCTAAAATTGATTGTGGTGATGGTTGTACAACCCTGTGAATATACTAAAAGCCTTTGAATTATATACTTTATAGATGAATAAGACCTGCTTGAAAAGTTCTGAATTTTTTATGTTGATATTAACTACTTTTTTCTGAAATGAGCACCTATAATCCTTTTCCAGATCCTTGACCTCTTTCCCTAAAAATGTTCTCCAGAGAAAGCAATGGAATTTGAGAATACTGCTAAGTTCAGACTCATGCAAACTAGATAGAAACTTTGATGTAGTTTGCAGCTGTTGATTTTTTTTTTTAATCAGATGGAATACTGAAATTATCTTTAGTTTAATCGTATGCTTTCCTTCCTTGTTAGGAAGCAAACATTGGTAGGTTTTGTTACTCATCTTGCACAGGAAATGACTATAGTTTTATAGATGAACAGCTATATTTCTAAGTGATGGGTACCACAACATGCTCTCATTTCATGTCCCCTCTAATGAAAGCTTTGAGATTTATCTAGAACATACTCCAGGTGACTGCCATTCCTAAACATTGGGCTCACATTTCTATATCTAGTCCTGCTTGGTGATATTCTTCTGGACTGTAAGAAAAAAATGGTTTGGGGGGACATACAGTATGAAATAAATGGATTCTTGTTGCTGTGATCCACAAAATAAACTGCGTTCTTTCTGCTTTTTTAAAGAGGAATTAAGTCAACCTTGGACTTTCATTTTTAAAGCCTTGGCTAATTTGACGTCTTGGACCTGTTTTTATTTCAGGGTTACCGTCCATTGACCCATCAGGCAGCTCCCAATCTTCCTCTTCTGCTCCTCTGACAAGTTTTTCCGGCATACCAGGAACTCGGGTTTTCCTGCAAGGGCCAGCTCCCGTTGGGACTCCCAGTTTCAACAGACAACATTTTTCTCCCCACCCTTGGACAAGCGCCTCAAACTCATGTAGGAATCCTAGAGGAACTCTTCCCAAAGAGTCTTGAATAAGTTATTAAACCATTTGTTTCAGGGAACGCTATATTGTAACTTTAGTAATCTAAATTGTATGCAAATACCCAAGGTTTGTTTTGCAGTCATGTCAAAAATTATCAGTCATTTATAGGATAGAAAACTTGAGAAGGGTCAGGCTATTCTTCCAAGCCAGATTTGAGATTACACTGAGACTTGGATCAAGAAAAGAGGCACTACAAGTAGTTTTATAAGACCGTTTGGGGACAGTATTGTGAAATAATTTCTTAGGTCTGAAAAGAAGTTGAATTTAAGTATCTGGTCAGTTTGGTATGATTCCTCATTTAGTTTTACATTTGAGGAAACTGTATGATTGCCATTTATAAGTGAAAATATTCCTCTGTTCTGACTTATTTCAATATTTAGAACAGATGAAGTTCTAAAAGGATTTGAACAGGATTTGATTTTTTTTAAATGAGCATCATGAGAAAGTCAGTGAGTATTGGCCCTTTGGCAAGGAAAACTACCCATATTACCTGAGAGTCCCATTAAGAAACAAAGCTGTGAATTGAATCCTACAATGCTTCACTAACATTTAACCTTCCTTCCTTATGGGGAAGAATAAGGGGCTGTAGAAAGAGAAAAAAGAAAACAGCTAATAATTATAGAGGACCAGCAGCTATTTTCCAGACAATATGATAGTTACCGTGCAAACATTGCCACATTTAAGTTAATTTAAAATGTGACAATATATGTTTTGAGAAGATTTTTTAGAACTACAGTAAGGGGAATTCCCTGGTGGTCCAGTGGTTAGGACTCTGCGCTTTCACTGCCGAGGGCCCGCGTTCAAACCCTGGTGGGGAAACTAAGATCCCGCAAGCCAGCAGAACTACAATAAGAATAAATACAGCCTTCTTCCTTTCTAGCCTCGTTCAGTTCAATTTGAAAAAATTCTTTAGACTAGTCTATACTTACTATATTTTTAGACTAGTTGTTTATATTTACTACAGGCAGAAGTAGTATAGGATAATATTTATAGAACTTATATATTTTCTTTTTTTAATTTACTTATATATTTGGTTGCACCAGGTCTTAGTTGCGGGAGGCAGGCTCCTTAGTTGTGGCATGCGAACTGTTAGTTATGGCATGCATGTGGGATCTTGTTCCCTGAGCAGGAATCGAACCTGGGTCCCCTGCATTGGGAGCATGGAGTCTTAACCACTGCTCCACCAGGGAAGTCCCTATATATTCTCATCTGAATGACCTTGTAAAATGAAATTTTTTTTCCAGAACCTATGTTGTGGAACAGATCTTTCCAACAAGGTTTCTCATATTCTTATAATTAGTTTTTATATGTAATAAAACAATAGAGAAATATTTTGCCACCAGGTGACTCTCCTATTCCATCTGTTTCTTCGGGATCATCTTCACCTCTTTCAGCCACTTCTGCCCCACCAACTTTGGGCCAACCGAAAGGAGGCAGTGCCAGTCAGGATCGAAAGATACCTCCCCCCATTGGAACAGAGAGACTAGCCCGGATTCGGCAAGGAGGGTCTGTTGCACAAGCCCCTGTGGGGACCAGTTTTGTTGCTCCTGTTGGACACAGTGGAATCTGGTCATTTGGCGTCAATGCCATGTCAGGTACAGTTACAGTGTCCTCTGTCTGGAGGGATATCTTGAGTAAGTTGTGGGATTTTGCCATTTAAACTTAGTTCCTTACCTAAATAAATAAGCTTATTAGTTCCTGCACTTAACCAGTAAGGTTGTTTAAACCTTTGAGGAGTTCAGTCCAGTCTCAAAGTCTGGAATGTTAGTTTGGATTATACATAATAATAGATGTAATATGTATGATAGTAATATATATAAAATAATAAATACAGACTTGATTAGAAGTAAAAGATTCAAAGCATACTTCCTTTCCTTCTTAAGTTTTTCATTGTAGAATAGGACAATCATTTGATTTCTTTCAGAGAGCACTTAATCTTTTGAAGGACAAGGTAGAGTGTTTAGGGTATTCAGAGGACTCCACCCAGTTTTCCAGGAACTTGTATTTTGATTTGCAAAGATTTTCATGAATGTGTCCTGAGCTTCTCAAAGGAATGCTTTTGATTAAATTTAGTATGAAAAAATCCAGTGGTAATGTTTTGTTATTTTATCCAAATAAATATCTAACCTTGATCTCAATTCTTCTTTCTAGAAGGCTTGTCAGGTTGGTCACAGTCTGTGATAGGGAACCATCCAATGCATCAACAATTATCAGACCCAAGCACATTCTCTCAGCATCAACCAATGGAGAGAGATGATTCTGGAATGGTAGCCCCCTCTAACATTTTTCATCAGCCTATGGTAAGCAGTTTTGTGGATTTTTCTAAAGTGAGCTGACAAACATCATTGTAACTTGTTTAACACATTGCCAGCCAGTGTAGTCACATGTTAAGGAGTAATTTGTACTGAAATAATTCTCCCTTTTGGTATAACTAGTTTGTTTCTATGACTTTGCCAGATCTTTTATCCAATTTCAAAAGTGGATTATGTTGTTTACATTAGTTTGTCCTCAAACTATCTTGAAGAAGCCCCCGTCTTCCCTCCAGAACCTGAGAGATTTGGGTTTTGCTGCTTTGCATTTGGCTGCCACAGCTTAGAGGCCTCTTCCTCTCTGAAAAGCTGGCTGTGAGCTCCCCATTGCCCTCTTGTCTCCTCTGAGAGCTTCCAGGCTGCCATAAAGCCAGATTGTGGCTGCAAGCAATCATGTAGAATTCCCCTTTTCTTGGCAGAAGCTTATTAGTAAATCCTAAATATGGGAAAGTTGAGGGTATTATATATGTTCATCAAGTATTGGAAATTTCCTGATGATTTGATATTGGATTTAGTTGTTTTGTTTTTCTATTCTCATTGAAAAGTGTTGCTGACGCAAATAACCACTTTTGGTTTCCCAAGACTGTACAATGGTGCTATACTTACAGGATACTCTGGAGTTCTTTGAATGAAGGGAAATAAGAGAAATCTATGCTGATATTGTGGAATCATCATTTACAATCACTTCATGATTACACCTTTCTGCTGTTTTAGGGTCTACCAATTTCCATGTATGGAGGCACCATAATACCCTCCCATCCTCAGCTTGCTGATGTTCCAGGAGGCCCTCTGTTTAATGGACTTCACAACCCAGATCCTGCTTGGAACCCTATGATAAAAGTTATTCAAAATTCAACTGAATGCACTGATGCCCAACAGGTAAAATGGACTTAATGCTCTTTTATTTTTCAGATTTATGATGTCATTCTTTTAATTCTTTGGGTAGTGCAAGTTCTGAATATATCAAAAGTCATGACATCTGACTATCTTGAACTGAATTAAGTTTTTCAATATCAAGATGATGCTACTTAACATTTTATCTCATGTATGTGTATTCTTCCTAGGCAGAAACAGTGAATTACCATTGCATTTATATATTCATTTTGTAAATGTCTAAAGATTCCTAATTAGAAATTCCAATTTTTCCTCCCCCTTTTCAGATTTGGCCTGGCACGTGGGCACCTCATATTGGAAACATGCATCTCAAATATGTCAACTAAGTTAGAAGGTCTTACTCTTTAGCCTTGTTTGAGAAACTTTTGACCTTGGAAGAACCCTGGGGATTTTTTTTAATGTGCCTAAGAAATATTCTCTGAGGCTTTAGCAATGGAAATTTGATTGCCCATTGTATATGAACAAAGTGATTTCCTATCCATCTGATTATGTTCTCTGGTTAGTTTAGCCATTTTGAAATTAGTGCTTTGGGCTAAACATACTGAATGCTACTTGTATGCAGAAGAGAATTAGATGATTACATGTTTCAACCTTTTAGGGTGGTAAATACATGTACAATTGTTTACATACTTAAAATGAAAAGGTTGAGTAAATTTCTTGTCATATAGTGGCTCTACTTAATGTGGCCTGTATTAATGTGAAATATTTACCAGAATATTCAATAAAAAGATGAACAGTGTTTAGAAGTGGGGTGTGATCCTTTCAGTGGTCATGCAGGTACTACCCAATCCACAATCATACTGAACCAGGTTGTTAATACTATATTTGTGATAGGCTTCTCACATTTTACACTTCAGAGTCCATTCTTAGACTGCCTTGAAAAAGCACTTTTAAGACTAGTTGTATACTTATTCTGTGTTAAACATTCCTTGTTCTTTTGTTCTCTTCCGTATCGTTTTAAAAGTGAGAATGTTTCAAGCCCCTGCAATGTGTCTTATTTGACTTTAGCAGATAGGCCATTAAAAGGTTTAGCTCTTTGTGGATCATGAGTATGTCAATAAGAACAACAGGATTTCAGTCAGATGACACTGAAAAAACTTAGGGACACCCAAATCATCCTTCAGATTCCTTTTGTGCTTCCTGACTTTTTTATCTAAAGATTTATATTGGTTATAGGTGTTTAAGTTTTATTTGGGTTGGGACATAGGAGGGGGGGGTGGGGGTGGGGGGGGGTGACTCCTTTAATTCTGTTGTATTGTTGCATCAGCTGAATAATGTTTATAAATATGTGACTAATTCTGGGCTTAGTTCCATGAAGAGCCAATATGGTCAACAAGCTAAACTCATGAACACTGGAATGGATTGCTTTGGCCAAACTATAGGCTATGCCAAGAATCTGACACAATAGAGAAGAAAAAACTAGCCCAATGAAAAGAACAGTCATCAACTTGACTGTTCATGTTTTAATATGGTTGAATTACCTGGTCTTAGATAAAAGCGAGCTAAAAAAGAAAACAAGAAAATGTTTGAGGTGATAGAGGAGCCAAAACACACATTAAGGCAAAGAAGGATGCACAGAAAGATAATAACTAGGGGCAGAACCATACCAGAAGCACTTTTCTACTCTCCTACCAACGGAAGTTCTTAATCTTCTCTGCCTTGCTCCTAGAGCTGCCACTAGATGAGACACGCCATGTTTGTTCTGTGTTAGACATACCTGGTTGTTCTGTCTTCCATATCATTTTACATATGAGAGTGCTTCTGTAAGCTCATTTCTTATTTTCTATTTTGAATGGATTTGGAAATTATCACTGGTGTTGAAGCTAGTGCCTTTGTAGTGCTTAATAACCACATCAAGTAGTCTCAAGAGACCCCCTTGAGGGGGACAGAGGACCCCTGGCATCACCTACATATCTTGCTGTTTCCACTTACCACTAATAACAACCCAAAAAATCACCTAATATTAGTGAAATGAATGAAACTACTCTTGATGAAACATATACTAGAGAGAGAGAATACTACGTAAATTATTCAGTGGGACAAAAAGTGAGTTTTGTTCTATCTTAACTATTTAAAGTACACTTGAATTATTGGAAGAGCTCTTCCAATATCTTCTATACCTTGAGGACAACAGAATGAGAAATTTTATCTCAGATCAGGAACTAGAACCCATAAGAAGACACAATTATGAGAAACCCCTAGAAGGATTAGGAAAAAACAGGAGCTGTGCAGTTTGTAGCAGTTATTTAGGATACCCTACTTCCTGCCCTCTTGCCACCACTGCCTTCTTTTCTTTCTATTTGAATCCCAGTAGCCTACTCCCCACTCCATTTTGCCTGCTAATCTCTTCCTCTGTCTTGCCTCTTCCTGGCATTACTTTACTGCTATTTTACCAACCTGAACCTTGGATTAAACCTAGCTCAGGTAAGAACTTAATTACTTTCAGAATATACAAGGGATTTGTGGGGAGGCAGAACGGGTAGAGTGGAACAAGAGTCAGAAACCTAAATTCTGTTTTCATTTCTGCCACTTTAAGCTATATGACCATAGGCAAGTCATTTCTTACCTCTGGGCTTCACATTCATCTGTAAATGAAACAATGTAAATGAACTCAAAAGGGTCTCCTAGTTCTAACAGATTCTCTTGTCTTGTGAATGAGAATGTATGGTATGGGACTACTAGAAGCCAATACATTGCTGAGATTTGAGGGCCCCTACCATTTGTTCTTACATGGAATCAAAAGTCTGCTATTGTGAGAGCCATTATTGATTTTGGGAATTTAGTGGAGGCAGAAGAAAACCTTGCATACCCATAGTGAGCCCTCAAGTCATTAAGAAACATCCTGCTGAAAAAAAAAAAGAAAAAGAAAAGAAAAGAAACATCCTGCTGAGGCATAGATCAAGCCCTATGAGAATAACAGCTCATTCAAGGAATAAAACTGTATCATCAAGGTTTCTGGACCCACTTATTTCAAGTAGTGTTCAATGTAATAAAATACCACCACCAATAAAATTCTTGATGTTTTTAAGACCCTTTAAACCTATTGTGGCTACAGTGTGCTGACTTGCCCTTTTATAGGCCAGTCTGCTTCCTTCAGTCCCTGCTCTCAAAGGGGAAATCTCATCACCTCAGCTAACGAGACCGAAGAAGAGAGTTGGACAGCCAATGGTGGCCTCTCCTAACCAGAGGTAAGAAATCTCAGGACTTGGAACTGTAGTTTCCATCTTACAGATTCTGGCCAAGTCCTCTTTCCAACCTCAAAGTTAGTACAGGAGGGTACCATCCTTAGTTTGAGGTAGCTTTTAGAAGGGGAAAGGCTGGTCATATTAGAGTTTCAAGCCACATAGAGGAGTTCTTAGTATACATGGTTCTGTCCCACTGTTTAAGACCTTTGTACCACATTGTAAACCCAGGAAGAGGCAAACAAACTGTAGGAAAACAGCTTCTGAACATCTTGTTCTCTAACTAGCCCTAGAGCTCTTCTACTAAGAAGTGTGGATGGTTGTGACGTCTTCCCAGTGGACCCTGTTCTGGGGTGAGGGACTCTGATAATGCTGCATTTTCTATTCCTCAAAGATTTGTCACCGTGTGTCAATGTTATTTGACAGGTTACTTTACCTTCACTCTCTCCTGTAGGAAATGGGTGAGAGAAACTTGAGTGTGTTAAGACCACCTCCAAAAAAGGGCAGGAGCTTGGGCTTGAAGACCTAATTTGGAAAACAAGATCGTGAATCTAATGATCAGATTGCAAACCTATTTTGTGATTACTTTTCACCTCTTCCTGTTTTATCTTAATGGTACTGACGTGAGTTCAAAGTAATTTGCCTGGTGGCAGAGACCTGGTATTCCCCTACAGGTTTAATCAGATCTCTGGGGTTGGGACCTGAGCATAAGTTTTTGGTTTTTTTCTTTTTTGGAAGCTTCTATACTGTAATGGGCAATCAGTGTTGAAAAACCTCTGATTTAAACTCTTGGTCCTTCATCCTGGTTGAATGGATGATGAATCTGGTTTTCTCTCGAAAACCAACTACCTATTCTCTGGTTCCCCAGCCCTTATAGCACACAGTGTCTCAAGAAAAGTACACTTCTAGTAGTACTCTTACAGTAGTAAGACTGCTCTAAGTCTGTAACTGCTGCTGTTGTTTTATAATAGAGATTAATAGAAGGATCACTTCCACACTGATCCTTCTTGAAAACCTTTGACACTTCTAGTTCTCCTACTCACTGGTCTTTCTCAGTCTCCTTCCTCCACTACCCCTTAAATAAATGTTGATATGCTCAGGTCTCTTCTTTTGGTGTATCTTCTCCCCAGGTAATCTCATCCCATACTCTTGGATTTTACTCCACCCAGATCTGAATCACTTGCCCAGAGTTCTCCCTCTGTAGCTTCAGACCTGTATATCTGGCTCCTTACTGTGCTTCTCCATCTGAACATTCCACACACATTATATATTCCCCAATATAAGATATGCCCCTCCCCTTGTTTTCCCTATTATATTAGGTGGTACTACTAGCTACCAAGACTCTCAAGTCAGAAGATTGGGAATTATCCTAGCTTATCTCCTCTCCCACCCCACCCTGAAATCAGTCACCTTACCCTTCCTCCTCTGTGTATCTGGATCCCCTCCACTTCTCTCCATCCTCGCAGCAACTGCCTTTTTGCCTACCCTATTTCACTAGGCTGGAGTCTTTACCTCCAGTCTCACTGTCCTCCACCCCATCTCCCCCTCCCCTCACTAGACTACTTACCTTGCTTAAAAGTTGAGTTGTCATAGATGGTTCCTCCACAATCTGATCCCAAGCCTTACCCTCCAGCACTTCATTGCTAAGACACTTTATTTAGGCATATACCACTTTGTAAGAGGCTCAAAAACCTTTTTGGAACAATAAAATATACATATCCTTGCTACCTGAAGCGTGATTCTAAGGACATGCAGACCTAAGGGTCTACATCACCTGGGATTTTATTAAAAACCCAGAATTTCAAGTCCCACCTACTGTATCAGAATCCTCATTTTAACAAAATCTCCAGGTGCTTTATGTGCACATTAAAATTTGAGAAGCAATGACTTGTAAAATAGTCTTTTTAAATGAGTCAAGAAATCAGAGCTGAGGGAAAATCTGATGAAGCCAGTGCTGAAGTAGTACTGATAAATGCATGAAGTCAGGTGGTCTACAATTAATTGGTGGTGGGGTGGCATTGCTGAGGGTATAGTGACTCTGAGGAAGCCAAACAGCAGACAACTGGGTCAAGTCGAGATTTTTTGTGTATACAGGTACTAGACTTAGTACTTACTCTCCCACTACCTCTCTCCTGCCTCCTTTCATGTCACTGTGCCTACATCAAAAAATCTTCTCTTTAAAGGCCAGCCTCTCTGATCTTACTTTCCAGAGGGCTAAAGACCAAGCCCTCCTCACCAGCCCCCAGTCCTTCCTTAGTTTCCTGAGGTTAGCTGTGATAGAGAGATCAAAGAACTGGCCTCTCCTATCTTCCAACCTTTATTCATGCTTTAATCAGTCCAGGTATCACTTCTTCCAGAAAGCCCACTCTCCCTCCCTGACCTACCCTGATGGCTGTGCACCAGGCCATCAAGGCACTTTTACCCTGTACTGAAATTGATTAATGGGAGGCATTACACAGCTGTGCCTAGGGGCACACACTTGAATCAGACACACACAGGTATGAATTCCAGCTCCCCCTCCTACAAAATCCGTGACTTTGAACCATGACCTAACCTCTCTGGACTTTGGTGTCCTCACCTGTAAAATGTGGCTAATAACAGTGCTTTACTGTCCAAAACCGTTGAGAGGAATGGATGGATTAATACATGGCAATAACGTGTGCCATACCTCACCTGTACCCAGCGCCCGCTGTAAACAGTAAATAGTAAATAGCTGAGTAGCTGCGGCGCTTATAGGTATAGGCAGGCTGGCCAATTTTGGGCCAGGAGGAACTGGAGGCTGGTGAGGCTCCTGGAACTCCTTCCAACTTTTGCTGTTTGGTGCTTCCTCCCGCGAGGGTAGGGCGGGATCATCGGGTTGATTGACAGCCGGCCCGCCCCCGGCTTGACGTTGTCCTGGTGTTGTTGCTGCGGCCGCACGTGGTCAACTGAGTCCGCCTCAGACTCGGCTGCGCCCCGCGTCCTCAACACCAGCACCAGCCGCTGCTTTCCTGCTCGTCCCACCCGCGCTATGTCCACATCCACCAGCTGCCCGATTCCCGGGGGCAGGGACTGGCTGCCTGACTGCTACAGCACCACGCTGGGGGGCACACTATACGCCACTACCCCCGGAGGTCAGCGGCCAGGCCAGCGTGTGCGTGTCGCGGGACGTGGGCGGGGAGGTGCGAGCCTGGACTTGCCTGCAGGCCCCTCTGCAGGTTGTAGCTTTGAGGGGGGTGGGTGCTTGGAGCCGAAGCCCAGTTCCCTAAATTCTCAAAGTGATGCAACACGGCCTTGTGCCTAGTTTCCTAGTGACTGGGCAGAAATCATCACTATGGCCTGGGTTCTGGGCTCCTTGCTCACCCAGCCCTCCTGACTTGCCGCCTGGGAGCAGAAGCCGAGGCCCCAGTTGAGTGTGGCCTCAGCAGGAAGCAACCGGGTCTTGCAAAGCTGCAAATGCAGGACTCTGGCAGTTGGGGGCAGGAGCTTCGGGTCTCTGCGCTGGCTGGCTTGACTAGTGGCAGATTGGTGGAGCAGCCTGGGATCATGCCTATTCAGGGGTTCCTGCCGCGGAGGCGAAGGGGAGGGGTGAGAACAGGGTAGGGCCTTTTGAGGACATGATTGGGGCCAAGTTCCTCTAGGCTGAGCTGAGCCTGACAGGACTTGGGAGGGGTCAGGATAAGAACAGTGTGTCCCTGTATTTCACAGGAGGAACACCGCTCCTCCCTGCAGGATATCAGAGCCCAGGTGGCAGCACCAGCCTTCGTATCTGCTCTTGGCTTCCTCATCCAACTGAGGCTGGAGGGCTAGGCCCTCCCTTGTGAACCAAAGCAATGAAGTTCCAGAGCCAGCAGAGCAGGACAGGAGCCTCCTTAAGTACTTGAGCTCCAAGTTTGGTGCTCCTCCTGGAGCCAAGACCTGAGGCTCCCCTAAACTAAAAGCCCCTGCCTAAACCAGCTGGGATGCCCCACTTGCTCTATGGTGCTTAGACACATCTTGGGTAGGCCCAGGAGACTTTAAGTGCTGTGAAGCCTAGTCAGCTGAGATCCTGGCCGGGCTGCAGAGCAGTAGCCCTTTGAAAAATGGGAAGATGTGACCCCTTGGTCCCTAAAAGGCCTGTGTCTGGGGTCCCAGACAGCTCTGTACCCAAGCTCCTGCCTCTTACCTAGCCCCTACCCCTTGACAGGCACCAGGATCATCTACGACCGAAAGTTCCTGCTGGAGTGCAAGAACTCACCCATTGCCCAGACGCCCCCCTGCTGCCTCCCTCAGATTCCCGGGGTCACAACTCCTCCAACAGCCCCACCCTCCAGGCTCAAGGAGCGGAAGGAGCAGAAGGAGACAGAGGAAGAGATACCTGGTAAGGAAATCAGGCCCCCAAATTTAAAAATGGCTTTGAGCCCAAATGCCCCAGTTAAGTAGAGTGGGGGTTCGATTCTGAGAGGGGCTTCTTCACTGACACTGAACCTGCAGACCCCAGCCCAGCAACCAGTCCTCCTGCCTTTTCTCTCTCCAGATGATGCACAGTTTGAAATGGACATCTAATCCAGTGAAGATGACCCTGTGTGTGGAGTAAGAGGAATCCCTCACGCTGCTGCTGCTACCTCCTTTTTCTGGGGTATCCAAAGGCCAGCTGGCCTCATCTAATCCAGAATGGGGTGATATGGTGGTTCTGGGCCTCCCTTAGCTCTGAGGCAGCTAGACCGGGGATAGGAATGGGCAACTTGCCAAGCCCTTAGTTCTACTACTCTTTGGTCTGCAGGCACTCCTCCCAACCCCTGGCCCTTGGCTCAGGCTGAGGCTGAGGCTGGGGCTGGGGGATGGAGAATGTCACTGTCTGACTGCTTAGTAAACATTCAAAGAAATGCCTTGGCTCCAGTGTTCTCCTCAATGCTGATCTTCCCATCTCAGCCATAAAACTAAGGGTCCCAGCAAACCTGGTTAGGATCAGAGGTCCCAGGTTCCTTCCCAGCTCCCACTGGGCCCACTTCCAGCAGCACTTAGAGCCTGAGGCAAGCTTTGGGGGCAGGCCATAGGAGCTGCCAAACCATAAACAGCAATAGCCTGACCCCTGCCAAGGGCTGTTGCAGCCTTTCCAGGAAGCAGCCTTCCTGGAATCAGGCCTCTCTACCAGTCCCTCCTTAGCTTTTCCAAAGCAGGAGAAAAGAGGCACTGTCCCAGCCTATAGCCTTCTTTTGTCTCTCCCCATACCTTTTCTGCCTCCCACCTGTAAGTACCAACTATATTCCAACACTGGAAACCTGTACTCTCCCTTCTCACAGCATGATATGAGCCTCCTGGCCCCTTCCACCTGGTTCTGTTGTCCTCAAAGCGTTAGAAGACCTTAGGGCCCAAACAGAGGCAGAAGTTTATTTGGTGAGTCAGATAAAGAGTCATAATCCTACTCTTCCCGTCCCCTGAAAAAAAAAATCATGATCCCATATGTCAGCAATCTGGTCTTTTTCACCTTCAATTTATACAGCTAGGTTCTAATCTCTGTAGCACTTGCATACCTCAAGGGTGATGCAATGCAAATAGGTCAGTCTCCTTTTTTTGAGGGAAAAAAATCTCCCCATGCTATTTGAGCCTCTGTTCCCATACTGAAACAAAATCATCCAAACATAGGGTTACTCAGCCCAGCAAGGGATGTATGTTTCTAATTTGGGGGAGAGTGGCAGGCAGTAGTCTACTCACGCCTAGCAAGGCCATTCATGATGAATAGAGGAAGAACAGAGGTGTGCACGGTGCACAGCGAGCAGGGCAGTTAAGGACACCAGAGGAAACCAGTTTGGCATAGGAAGGGCTCATCTCTCCTACCCAGGTCCCACCACATTGAGATGTTTTTATTGAAATTCATATGGTATGGGTAACAAGCGGCCTCCCTGTGGTCCAGGAGGGACCTCTTCCCCCAGAGATGGGTCAGGCCAAACACCCCAATGGGGCAGACAGTATCCCAAGTGGTAAAAGGGAGCCAAGTTAGGGAAGGCCTCCCATGCCAAGGCATAAGAGATGGTGTGAGATCAGTCTGGGGAACCCACAGATTAAGGATCGTGTTGGATGCCTGGCACGGTCTGGTTCTGCTCAGCTGTGGCTACAGATTTCTCTTCATTGGCCTCCTCCTCTGAAGACAGACTCCTCTTTTCCGCAATTAATCTTTTAACTCCCACCATCCACTGACTGACCTCAGTCACATGGTCAACCATGAGTGAGCGGTGGATGTCATCTGCTGCATCCCACTGGTGGCTTGAAAGCTCTGAGGAGAGAGAGGGGCTGAGCAAGAAACCTGGAGCAAAAAACATAGCTGCAACTCCTCCCCTCCCAACCAGTCAAAATCTCAGCACCTAGTCCAACTTGGACAACCATGGCAGGATGAGGGACTTAGGCTATACCAAGGGACCCAGCCACACCTTGCACCAGCAGAGCCATCCTCTTCTTTACAGGCATTGACAGCTTCCCTCCAGCCCACTGTTCCTGCAGCAGAGCCAGGCGTCGGCTGATGTCATCACATACCTGCTTCTGAGAGACAGAAGCCCCCTCCAAGTCAGTGCTGCCAGCCCAACAGGGGCAGGGAAAGGAGCACCATATAGGAAGCACCTGCTTTGTCTGGCCCAGGAACTTTACACTCTAAGAGTTATGGTTCTTTACGCAAAGATTAGAGGCCCCACTAAGAATCTGATGAAATCTATGGATCTTCTCAAGAAAAATGCATGTATGGCTAGAATTTTTAAATTTCTGGAGTTTCTCATATGCTCAGAAATTAATTCTATAGTGCTGCTTTACAAATAAGGAAACTAGGGACCAAAGAGGTGAAGATCACTCTGCTACTTTCCTTTTTTTTTTTTTATATATATAAACTTATTTATTTTATTTATTTATTTTTGGCTGCGTTGGGTCTTCGTTGCTGGGCACGGGCTTCTCATTGTGGTGGCTTCTCTTGTTGCGGAGCACGGGCTCTAGAGCGCAGGCTCAGTAGTTGTGGTGCACGGGCTTAGTTGCTCTGCAGCATGTGGGATCTTCCCGGACCAGGGCTCGAACCCATGTCCCCTGCATTGGCAGGCGGATTCTTAACCACTGCGCCATCAGGGAAGCCCCTCTGCTACTTTCCTTTAAGACTCCTCAGATCCCTTGCCTCCAGAGAACTTAGGAAACATTATCAATAAAAAAAGGGGCTGTTGTTGTTGGTTTTTTTTTTCCCCTCCCTAAGCATAATATCAGCAGGGTCTGTTCTCAGTGGCCTAGAGGTACGTAAATCAGGCTGTTATTGTCACTAATGGGAGTTGAATTCAATTCTTGTTCCTATAAGCCTCTTCTGAGGCTTGTGAACCCTCCTAAATCCTGTGTTCATTTTTCTAGGAAGTCCTTAGCAAATTCTGAAGGGGTTCATTAACTCAGAAAGGATTAAGAGCCATTGCCCATAGGGTCAGAGGGTCTACCTTTGAGAGTCATACTTGCATCTGGCTGTTGATGGGAGCTTTCCCACTTACCTTTGTGTGGCCACGGCAATCCTCCAATGCCCGTTCCAAAGGTCTCAATACATCTTCCAGCAGAATCTCAGACTCAACGACTGGGAAATTTGTGGGCTCCATGCTGGAGGGAGGACAACTCCCCACAAATGGGGGTCTGGAAGCCTTACTTGACAGAGGTGGAGGCCCCATTGGGGGGGCCCCAGGAGATGTCTCTAAGGTGGGGACTGAAAAGGTAAAGCAGGATCAAGCAAACATGGCTTAAATAGGTAAAAGAAATAAAATGGATGATGTGATAAAGAGGAATAGTAGAGGGACCTACCTAGCCTGAGTGTTCAAGGAAGGCCTTATAAGATGATATCTAAGTTTATCCCAGCTCACACACTATGTGACATATGGCAAGTTACCTTTAACCTCTGAGCTTGGGTTCCTCTTCTGTAAAATGGGGATATTATAGGAATAGTACTTATTTCACAGGGTTGCAATGATGATTAAGTAAGAATATAGGTACAGCTGCTACATTAGTGTGTAGCAAAAAGTGCTCACAAAGTTAAGAACTTGGATGAGATAGATGCAGCCATAAAGAGTTGAAGGAACCATGTACTAGGGCAGAGGTAAGGGAAGGGCCCAAGAGGTGGAAAAAGTCCTGACTTGTTCAAGGAACAGAAACAAGGCCTGTGTGGCTGGAAATGATTAACACTTAAGAAAGTAGTATGAGCTTTCACTGGAGAGGTAAGCAGGGATCCAGACCCTGCAGGGCTTTGGAGGAGTTTAGTCTTGAGCCATTACTCCATTAATGGTAACAGGAAGCCACTGCAGGTTTATAAAAGCAGGGACTGATGTCACTAAACTTGTTTTTTATGACGTTCACACTCTGTATGGTCTGTGAAAAGCTGATGAGAATAGGTAGAGGAGGGCAGGTTAACAATAGTCCAGGAAAGAGAATGCTGGCATGGACTACAGTGAAAGAGTAGATGAGGGGAAATGGAGTGGTCTGAGATATATTTAAGAGGAGGTAGAACAGATCTTGATGGAACAGGGGGTGAAGGAGAGAGAAGCCAAGGATGACTCTTGGTTTCTGACTTTAATGATGGGATGGTGGAATCACTATGGAAAATGAGAAAACTGGAGGAGAAAAGTCAAAAATTACTTTTAGGTATCAACATCCACATGGATGATAATTCATCTAATTTGGTCTGTCAGTTTGACCTTCTCACCTCCAATAACCATTTTTTCCACCCAACCTCAGCCTCCCATCCCTCTCTGCCTTGTTCTCAGCAACAATGACCACCCCTCCTACCCTTCCAGCTCAGCTACTCAGATTTTCGAGGTGCATTAAACTCACTCCCTTTAAATTCATAGCTACAGATTTTAAAAGGCATTCAACATTGCCTGGAGATCATATACTTTGCCTCATTTTTCCACTCTTCAGAACAACTATTTTCACATCTTATCTCCTCTAAACTCTTCTACCTTCTCCTTTTATTTTCCTTTCCCTGCTGTCTCTCTACTTCTGACCCTACCTCATATTTCACTGAGAAGATAAAGGTCGTTGAACAGGAACACTCTCATCTTCTCACCACCAGTTCTACTAACCCACCTGCATCTGTGGCTGCTTTCCTTCCTCCTCTAATAGATGAAAGGTTCCTGTTCCTATCAGAGGCCATCTCTGCAGCTGTACTCTGCATCCCCGCCTCTCTTGCCTTCTCTAGGCTTCCCTCCTGCAGTTATCCCTTTTCTCCTGTGCCATCAGTTCTCCCTCTCTACTAAACAATCCCATCAGCATACAGAACCATCCCTTACCTCACGCTGCATCCTCAGGCACTGCCCTATTTCTCATCTCTGCTTTACAGGAGAATTTCTTCAGTGAGCTGACTACAGTTACTCTCTCCACTTTTCACATTCTCTCCTCAGCCCATTCCTGCTGGGTTTCTGCTCTCATCACTCCTGACTGCTTTTGTTAGGGTCACTAGTGATTGTTACGTTTGTCAAATCAAGTGGTCCCTTTTCTCCATCTTATTTAACCTCTCAGCAGCATTCATCAGGGTTGAATCAAGATTTTAATCTCTCCCAGAGTAAACGTTACTTTTCTTCTTACTTCTTTTGCTCTTTCTCAGTCTCATTTGCTAATTCCTTCCCTGTTCAACCCTGAAATGCTAGAGCACCTTAGGGCTCTGTCTTGGATCCTCTTTAGGCCTCTATCCACACACACTCTTTATTCAAGCCCATGACCTCAAATACCATCCATGTGACAGTGACACATTTCTGTAATTCTGGCCTAGACCTCTCCCCAGAGTAGCAGCCCAAATTTAACATGGCCAAGACAGAAAGCTTGCTTTTTTCCTCACCCACCAAAACCCAGTTATCCCATATCAATGATCAACACCATCCAGTTCCTCAAGTGAAAAAATGTATGTTACATTGCTTCTTCTTTCACCTCACCTGCTATACCTACTCATTCCTACTGACTTTCTCCATAACATATCTTATATCCATCCAATTCCTACCACCTCTAGTACTCCAACCCTTGTCCAAATCATCATTACATCTTACCTATGTTAGCATAATAGCCTCTTAATTTGTCTTTCCACTTCTTCCCTAAAATCTGTTTTCCACACAGGAGACACAGTGGTCTTTTTAAAGATATAAGTCAGTGTTTCTCAACCTGGGGAGATTTTGCCCCCAGGACAAATGTCTGGAGACACTTTTGGCTGTCACAACTGGGTGGGTGCTACTGACATCTAGTGAGTAGAGGCCAGGGATGCTGCAGACATCTTACAATGTATGGGACAGTCTCTCACAGAAAAGAATTATCTGGCCCAAAATGCCATTAGTGCTAAGGTTAAGAAACTCTGATTTATATTATAACTCTGCAATGTTACAGGTGTGGATAAGAGAGGAGTGAAAAGAGCTGAATTTGAGCTCCCTTTTCAGGGCCACAGATCCACCTATTGGCACGGGAAATGCTCAGGGGAAAAGGACGCCCTCCTCTACTTTAAATTTTTCCATGGCTTCCACTTTACGTAGATTAAAATACAAACTCCTTATCCTGGTTTACAAAAACCCACTATGATCTGGCCCCCTGCGTACTTCTCAGATCTTAATCTCTATCCCTAGCCCACTGTGCTCTAGCCATCAGATATTCCTTCAGTCTCTGAATTTGCCAAACTTATCTCAGGGCTCCTGCAGTAGCTGTTTCCAATGCCCTGAATGCTCTTGCACCTGATCTTTGTGTGGCTAGCTTTTAATCATTCAGATTTCAGCTTAAGTGTCAGCCCCTCAGGTACCTTAGTTACCCCGTCACTCTTACATCACCCTGTTTTATTTCTCTGCAAAGCCCTTACCACCATTTCATCTATCTCCAAAGCGATAGTGTGGACTCCCAAGAAAACAAAACTTTTGTCTTGTTCACTGCTGTTTAGTTTGCCTTCAAACACAGTAGGTGCTCAGTAGATGATACTGATTAAATGAATAACACGTTAAATCTGAGATGCTTATCATACAGTCAAGTGACGAGGAAGAAGAGACAAATGGGTATACCACGATGGGGTTCTGAGAAAAGATCCAGGTTGGAAATAGGATTTGAAAATAATTTGGAAATTAAAAACTATATTAAAAACCGTATGTCTGGATGAGATCACCTAGGGCGAAAGCACAGAGAGATTCTTTTGAGACCAACGTACCAATTATTTACCTGGGCAACAGGTAAGGAGCTCGGAAAAGGGCCAGAACTGGGCCCCTTTCTGGGGCTCCAACCTCTCTCCTCAGGAAGTCCTCGGAGAGCAAAAAAGGCCCACGGTACAAGCTTATCCCTGGCACCGCCCATTCTCGGCGGCACACAGGGCCCCCACGCACCTCTGGGGGATCCATCCTGGGGAGCGGCGACCCTCTTGGTGAGCGGCGTGCGCTTGGGTCCGCCAGCCTGGGTCTGCAGCCCGTATGAGAATTGCGGCGGATCGTTCCAGCCCCGCTCCTTGTTGCCTGCGAAGGTGAGAGGACGTGTGAAGCGAGCCCGGGGGCGACAGAGGGTCCGCACCCCGCGCGGTAACCGCCCGCAGCCTGGGCCGGCGGTAGACCCAGAGCCCCAGCCCACCCGCCGCGCTCACCCGGTTTCACGTACAGCCCCGCCATCTCCACTTCCGCACGGCCAGCGGGGCATCACGTCACTTCCGGGGCGGCCGCACCCGAGCCGGCTGGGGCACGCCCCCGGCAGGGCTGGTTGCCTGGAGTCCTCCAGGTTGGACAGTTCAGAAACGCTGGGAATCACCGTCGAGGCCCCGCTCCAACTCCCGAAGGAACTCTAAATCTATTCCAGCTAATAACGCACGGGGCCCTAGTAGGGTACCAAGTGGGGCTGTTTTCCAGGGGGTGGCGCTCTAGGAGCCCAAGTGGGTTCTCTCTCTCCAAATCTCACAGTTGCTCTCAGGAGCAAGTTTAAACCACCAGAAGCTCCTGTCCCACACATGCCCCCACTGTGATCTAGCCAGGTGGACTTCCAGAACCTCTGTCCACTTTCCTGAACGTTTACACTCTCTCGGCTGGAACGTATTTATCAGGAAGCCTAGCACACTGAAAGCACCTCAGACCACGTACTTCAGGTGTCTCACCTGAGCTCCCACAACCTTCTGAGATTTCCCAGTTGTACTACATATTATCTTCAGTGCTGTTTATTTGACTCTTGTTTGACAGTTCAGAAGGTGGAACTCCTATTTTATTATACCTCCAGTGCCGACCTTAGTGCCTAGTGCCTATATATACATAAAAATATATTTCTTAAATGAAGTCATTTTTCCAACACTCCCATGCCCTTATGTGACTACCTGCAGCCACCAACACCAAGCACAGATGCAGACACTCATCTCATACAGGTTGTTAACTCCCAACCCAGTCCCAGGCCCAATATACTCACATCCAGTGAGGTCACTGAGGGATTTTTATTTGTACTGATTTTGCTATAAAGTGTTGCTGAGGTAGAGCCAACTGTCCAGGGCTGGACAGGGGCAAGGAACACAGGGACCCAGGGAGAGGAGAGCCCGGGGCCTAGGCTGTGGTACAGGGCCTCTCAATCATCCATATAAACAATAAATTGGGCAATAAATAGAGGGTGGGCAAGGGTCACTGGGGCAGGCAGAGAAGGCTCCAAGGGGCGAGAGGCTGCAGGCCCCTGGGGAATGAAGGGGTACAGAGTCAGGCATGGACCCAGAACCTCCTTCCCCAGTCCTCCCCGATTAATTTAGGGCATGTGGAGCAGAGAGGGTTTCAGCCGGAAGGCATCAAGAAAAGAGAAGACGCCCCGCTTTCGAGGGGCTGCCCCTGCACCCCCAACCCCTCCTTTGAGCAGGGGGAGGGGCAGGGGACCTCCAGGGGAGTCCACAGAGCTGGTCCGCTTGAGCCGCAGGCGGGCACGGGCCTGGGCACCCCAGGCCTTGCCTCGAGCCGCAGAGGCCACAAGACACTTCTGGTACTGAACCTAGGGAGAAGGGGAATGTGAGGATCCAGCTCCTTTCTGCCCCTGGACCCCCTGAAAGCTTCTGCAGGACAGGGACCCGGCCAAGGCTTCAGTAGGAAATGAAGCTGGTAGTCTGCCACGTTTGGAGCCCCTACAGCATTCACAGGTAGCTCAATAACAAAAGCCTAAAACCTGACATTCACTGAGCATTTAAGGAGAGCTTGACACTGTGTTAAGTTCTTTATATATATATAATCTAATCGATCTAGTTATTTATCGGGTGTTATAATCAACATTTTGCAAATGAGGAAGTGAGATTCAGAGAGAATACATGACTTGCCCAAGGTCACGTAATCAGAAATTGATAGAATTGGAATTCACAACTAGTTCTGATTGCACGGCCTGTGCTCTTAACCATACCTACCACTATGCTAACTCTCCTCCATCTCTCATTGCAGTGGACTGGACCCTGGCAAAGTGGACTCCCTAGTCAAGGGGATGTTCTACAACCCAGTCCCAGGGCAACTGCTCTGCTCCTCTCTCATTTGAATTCAACAGGGTTCTAAATGGTCTTCTTACTTCTCTTGTGTCTTCCAAATCTTCTACCCATACTATAGCTTCAGTGATCTTCCAAATCCACAAACTTGACTTCACTGTCCTGCTCAAAACCTTTCAATGGCTCAAAGTGCCTCAAGATAAAACAAATTCATCACCCTACCCTGTAAGTTCTTCCATGACCTGGATTCTGCCATTCTTTCTGCCCCTATCTCTCACTCCATCCCCCCCTGCACTCCAGATACACTAGATTCTTTCACATACTCTAATCCACTGACATCCCTCTCACCTTCACAGCTGGGGTTCCCTGTACTTGGCACATGTCCTGTCCCATTCCCCTTCACCTGGATAACTTCCCTCCTTGGACCTTCAACTCTCAGTTTTCTATCACCTCTTTCAGGTAGCCTTCTTGAACCTCCGAAGGGGCCATATCCTCCATCATCCTGTGGTGTACAACTTCTTTCTGGCCTGTCTCTGCTCTAACCTAAGTGTTCTGTGAGGGCAAAGGCTATGCCCTCTAAACCACTGAATTCCCAGGGTCAAGTATGGTTGAGTTCCAGCAAGCACTCGTATTTGAGTGAATAAGTGAACTGAACTGAGTGCAAGTGTCCCATACTCAAATGCCCACAGATAACCAGAAAACAATCTAAATGAGAGAAAACAGGAAAGACAATGCTCACCCTTCAAGGCACAGCCCTTACACAATTCCAGCTAAATGCTGAAATGTATACGTGTGGACCCAAGTGTCAGAGCTTCTGATATTTTATGAAAAACACAAATAGCAATTATTATGTGAAATGTCCTGACCTTTAAATATTGGCAACTAATTAAAACCTATTAAAAACAGCATGAGGGTCAAATAAAATACTACTGAACCACAGTCAGCCCTGGCATGGCTGGTTTGTGATCTCTGGAGAGGTTGCCGATCCTGAACCCCAGTCACCGGTACAGAGCAGCTGCAGGGCAATCCCACCCACCCATTCCCACCCCTAACTCACCATGCAAGCAGCCTGCACAGCTTCGGAGAGTCCCCCTGCATGGGGCTGGCACCAGAAGGCCGCACACTGGAAGCTCTGACGGCCCAGGTCGGCAATGAGGCCAAAGGTGTGTGGGTCACGACCAACACCAATAAAGGTCACGAGGCGCACAGGGCACTGCCACAGTGGCTCCTCCTCTGCACCAGCCTTTGCCTGCCCAAATCAGGCTTAGTCACTAGAGGGCCAGGTACTAGCTGGACCCACTGAGCACTTCCAGTAGCAAGCAGTAACCCCTTGGCATCCCCGCCCACCCCTCCACAGCCCCTAACTTCACCTTCTTCTGGCTGGTACCTGAATGGGATGTGCAGTCATGAGAGAGTCAGATACGCTGAGCATGGCAGGGACCCAGGTGTCCCGGTCCCCATGGGTGGTGAGGGTACCAATGGCCTCGTTCAGCATGTCCATGCCTGGGGGGGGAACAAGCCCACCATGGTGTCTCCCAGGCGTAACAAAAGATCTGCAGGGAGTGTCTAGGCCCCTCTCACTGACTTAGGATTCAGAGAGATGGGAACAGAATAGCTGCAGCCAGGCTTAGACTCCTGAGTTGAGAAGGGTGGTACATCCCAGGCTATAGAGGGCCATGGGAGCACTCTTAGAAATGGTGGTAGATCCTTCCTTTCCCACCTTCCTCTTCTCTTATGCAGCCCACCCCCTCCAGCCCACTCAGTCCTCACCCATGGCTTTGGTGACTGGCAGGGTCCCCATGTACAGTGCCTCGTACTTCTGAGCAGCCTGGCTCACCGCATCCAGTAGCTCCACTGAAATATATACACCAAGTTGGCCTGGGTACTCGCTCAATGACCCTTTTCTCCACGCTTCTAAGGGAACTGGAACTAGCAGAAAAAAGGCCATGGATGTTCCTCCAATTTAGAGTTTGGGAATCCCTGGGACAAGGACACCTCAGAAGTTCTCTCTCTCCAGAGAAGTACTAAATAACCAGAACGCCCTTCCCATCTTTCACCAAAGTAGCCTGTTGGTGCAGTGCAGCCCTTCCCTCCCCATACCTTGTCGAGGCAGGTCTTCAGGGGAGATGGGGTCTAGTGAGCAGCAAGGGGAATCACCACTGACCCCTACTCGCTCTGACAAGATCTGAAACACAATGCAGCCAGCATGAGGTGTAGGGAGGGGGAAGTGAGGTAAGGGAGCCAATACCACCCTAACCCAACCACCTTAGCAGCTTCAGACCCAGCTCCATACCCACATTCCCTGCCCCACTCCTGGCCCTTACCTGGGCACAGAGCCCGTGTAGGGCACTGGCAATGGCCTTGGCAGGGACGTCACAGCGAAACACATGGCACTTGAGCATACAGCTGTCTTTGTCACCCGCCACAAAAGCGAAGTCCCTGGCAGGGTCAGAGATGGGACTAGGGCAGGGCCAGGGATGGAGCTGGGGTAGAGGCTAGGTAGGGACAGGGGCCTGTAGTGCCTGCAGGAGGCTGGAAAGTCAGGGTTATGGCAGGGATGGAACAAGGAGATCAGGGCTGGGGCTCCAGGCGCCTGGCTGTCACTCACCTGTCACTGTTCCAGAAGCATGTGGGAGCACAGAAGAGAATCAGCCCAGCCTCTCAGGCTCTCCCCCATCCGTCCCTGATGAGCTGGGCCCACCCTCCCCAACCAGGGCTGTACCAGGCAGGGGAGGCAGAGCTTGGGTACATGTCAGAGGACCTGTGTCCAGGGGTTCAAGTACAGAGGGTCAGTATCAGCGGGGATCACAGCCTGCAAGGGGGAGGGAGGAGCAACTCTCACTTCGAGGGATGTAGGGGGTCCTCACCGGCCCTTGGAGCTGCCCACACCCCATACACGAATGTGCACCAGAGGCTGGCGGTGGATCAGACTGTGGTCCAGGGGATTCACCAGGCTCATCACATCCTTCTTCAGGATCATCAGCATGTTCTGGCCCTGCCAAGGAGAGGTCAGCCCGGAGCTCAGGTGAAGGTGGTTGCCATGAGGAACAGGCAATTCAGGGACAACCACCTCTGCTGGATGCTGGGCTGAACCCCTTGAAGGGCCAGCCGGCTTACCTCGCCCCAGGCACCATCCGGGGGCTGGCTCTGGCTACGGGTCTGGGCCAGCTGCTGGATGCAGTTATTGACTGCAATACTGCTCTTCCCTGGTACCAGGTCCTCTTCAGGTACTTCTACCCAGCCCAGAGAGCGGACTGCAAAGCACTGATGGGTTGAGGAAAAGGACAGGAGGACCCTGAGTAAGTAGAGGTGAAGTAGGGTGGGAGGTGCCACAGGCTCCACATATATAAACCCTCTGAGACCTCCCTTCAGCCTTGATCACCTCTGCTCAGCCCAGTCTCACCCCTGACCTTTCCCTTGGGACCCTCCCCAATGCCCTGGGCTGGCCCTCAGGCCCAAGTCACTACCTTAGCCCCTGGCTCCATTCTCTGGATGTAGGATTCTTCACCATACCAGGACAGAGAATTACTGGAATAGAGCAGAGCTCGTAAGAGGACCACAATTCCTATAGAAGGGACAATGGTGAGGACTAGACTACTCGATGGGCACAAGATGTGGGATAAGACCCAGAATATAGTGTCCCAAATATAAAGTCAGAGTGAGACAAGGCCCAGGACATATTACATAAATGTAACATAAAGCATGGCTTAGAATTTGAGGGAAAATTCAACACACAAGACACAGAATAAAACAAACATGGAACAGGGTCCAAAATCTGGACCAGAGCCCCAAATCAGGACAAGAAGACCCTAGAACACAGGATAGGAACCTCCGTGGACAGAACCTAGGGTAGTGACCAAGGCCTAGAACATGAGAGGTCAGGACCCAGAACACATAAAACAACATGTAGCAAAAAACAGTTTGGAACAAGGAACAAAACTCAAAACACTGGGAGAGTCAACAATATGGGACAGAGCCAAGAACACATAACAAAACCCTAAACATGGGACACAGGCCAGAACCTGTGCTGGAAAGCGGACTGTGGGTCCAGCTGCATCTTTGAGTGCCATGGAACCCCAAGCCTTTCATTTTTGCCTGGCCTATCCCTGTTACCTCCGGTCCAGTGAGCTCTCCAGGCTGGAGAAGGATCTCCCCTTGGGGGGCCGAAGTCCCCAAATTCCCTCCGTCTTCTGTAGAGAGGGGGCTAGGTCAGTGTGGCAGCAGGCTTAGATCCACACATGAGCTCAGGCCCCCACCTCACACTCCACCTACCGTGCCTGCGTCCTCTGCATCTCCTGACTCCCAGGTTGGGCGCTGCCACTGGGTGCTACCGCTGGGTACATGCCAATAATAAGTACCTGCAGCATCGCGGATCTTCCTCCAGCCAGGGGGCAAACCTGGCTCCCCCTCCAGACTCTGGTCCCCCCACAAGTCATCTACAGGAACGTGGGATTGGAGAAGGAAGGCATATATGTGCGCTAAGAATAACACTTTGTCATAACCCTTCCTCCAACCCAAAAGGCACAACTTAACGCTGAAGGTTCAGCCTGAGGGTCCAGGCTTCCAACCTTGGATACTGCAGTGCAAAGATCGGGGTTCATTTGTTCCCTGGTCTTCACTCCGAGACGTACGCCCCTCCCTGTCTTTGAGGCTGGGGTAGCCTTTCGCGCTCCCTCGTCCCCCCTCAGCTCCCGATCCTCCCATCGGGACCCTCTGTGCACACCATCGCAGTTGACCAGAATGATGGCCAGCATGTAATCCTTGCCCAGCATAGCCCTGGTCGCGTCCCCAGCTCGCCTCCGGAGCTGCTGCGCCTACAAGTCCAGCCTCTCTGCGCCGGAATCGGCCTGGCCAGCTGGCGCCGCACAAATACGGGGCGGGGCAGGGGCCGGGTCCTGGGGGCGGGAAAGGACCCGCCTGAGCAGCGCCTCCCGTCGAAAGGTGGCGCGTGAAAACAGCCGTCCGGATCCCCCAGTTGCCGCGCGTTGGCGTGCGAAGGCCTGGAGGAGGAGCAAGGTCCGCGGCGCGCACGCTGACATCATAGCTCAATTGTGAGCTCATCAACCGGCGGAAGGTCCGCCAGGCCAACGTGCGCGGAGCGCACACGCGCACGAGTGAGATCATGGCGTTCAGGTAGTCTACGCGCGCGCACACGCAGCCTAGGTCTCAATGGGAGAGGTCACGTGGGAGTATCTGCGAAAAGAAGACCTTCAGGAAAGCGCCTCCACCCGTTCCAGAAATGCCCCGGAAGTGCCTTCGCCCTCAGTAAAGATGGCAGTAGCATTTGCCAGGAGGGAGGCGGTGCTGCGCCTGCGCAACAAGCTCGGCTGGGAAGATGGCGGATGACAAGGTGAGGGAACTGCAGGGTTGTCTGCAGTCTGGGGTGGGCTTCACACTTTTTTAGTCTTGGGGAGAGGCGACAGATGGGGGGGCTTCTGGGTGGGGTTGCCCCTTGTTTCTCCTGGGAGCGGACTTTTACTCCTGTCGACTGCCTCAATAATGGGAAGTGGAGTGGCGGAGCATTGCGCAAGGCAAGCGGAGCCGGGAATCCCCCAGGTGTCTCCCCACCCCCCAACCCCGGACCATCATGATCCTTAGTTACTTGCAGACATTCCTCACTCTGCTCCATTCCCTAACCACCGAAATTTCCCTTCCAGAGACAGGAAGTTTCCAACAGCACAGACACACCCGCATTCGAACACATTCCTTGGGCACACTAATTTCGTCGTTATGTGCGACCAAAATCCTGAATTCATTTACCCACACTCTTGCAGACAGCCACGTTCCCTCCCCCCGCACCAAACCCCAGCTCATCCAGTCACACATTCAGTTTGCGATGGGTTTGGGGAGGAAGGGGGAGAAGCCTAGGCAGAAATCAGGTTTACCCCCAAATTGTCCAAGGAACTGCCTCACCGTTAGTCTGGAAGTTCAGCACCAACCACACATTTGCTAAGTACTTGGAGTCCTTGTGTTAGGCCTCGGGACACAGACGACAAGATAGACTTTCAGGTAGCTTACTACTCACTAGCGCTTGCCGGATAAACCTAGGTCCCCTAGCTGCCCCTCTTGTCTTCTCTATTCACCGCTTACTGTATAAAATTTCTGTAAGAGTTGCTGTAAGTTACCGATGCAGGTCCCATCGGTCACCCCCTCCCAGGCCCCCGTGTGAATTCTTTTACTTTTCTTCCTTTACCACTATCATCTCAGGAAGGTTTTATAGGAAGGGGTTTCTTAGGCTCACTGCCTCCTGCCCCCAGCCTCTGATAGACTTGAGCAGGGGATGGGGCTGGGTCAACCTTCTGGAGCCAACCTCTCTTTTGTCCTAGGATTCTCTACCCAAGCTCAAAGACCTGGCATTTCTCAAGAACCAGCTGGAGCGCCTGCAGCAGCGTGTGGAAGACGAAGTCAACAGTGGTGTAGACCAGGTAAAGGTGCACCTGCCCCCTGCCTCCCGCTTAGGCTTCATTGGTCAATATGCTTTTGAGTGGGTGGTAGAGAGTCATTCAGCAAATGGTTGGCTATTGAGGGCGTGTTCTCTGTGACCCCAAGGAAAGTTTCCCTGAGAAAATGGCCTTTGAACTGGGATCTTAAGTAGGGGTTAACTGGGTGAAGGGAGGAGGAGGGAACATTCCAGGCAGATGGAACAGCATAGGCAAAGCCCTTGTGGTCGGAGGTAGCATGATGAACATGCGAGGTGAAAGCAGTTCAGTTTGGCTGCAGTAGTGGGGGAGCATGCTAGGATATGAGACTGGAGAAGTAAGCAGGGGTCAGATTCCTCAGGGACATCTCTCTCAGTGGGATTCTGTGGTTAGAGCCTTCTAACCTCAGGGTTCTGACATTATGTGATCACGACTCCTAGGTTCTTTTTCTGCCCAGGACCTTGAAAAAATCTTTGGTGAGCATACTACGGTTTTCCAGAGTAAGGAGGAGCTGGTAGTGGAACATGCTAAGCCCAGCTTGAGTAGCTCCTGGGTAGAGAAGGGGAGAGCTTGGCTGAATTTTCTCCTACATTTTCCTCCACAGGATGGCTCGCTCTTGTCCTCTCCATTCCTCAAGGGCTTCCTGGCTGGCTATGTGGTGGCCAAACTGAGGGCGTCAGCAGTATTAGGCTTTGCCGTGGGCACCTGCACTGGCATATATGCAGCTCAGGCGTATGCTGTGCCCAATGTGGAGAAGACATTGAGGGACTATCTTCGATCACTGCGCAAGGGGCCCGACTAGCTCTGGATCCCATGGGGGAGGCAGGATGAGCAGCTGGGGCCTGCAGGTGGAGGCCTTTCAACCACAGATGCCATATCTGGCCTCCCCGGCTTTCGCCCATTTGCTGTCTCCAGCTTTCCTGCCGCCTTCCTGCAGAGGCTGGACAGTGGCTCATCAGCCAGCACCCTGGACTCCTCGCCTCCATAACCCCATGGCATTGGCCCCAAGACAGTGGCTTCTAGAACCACCAGCCCCTTCCTCTTCTAGCCCTTACTGTGGAGTTTGCAGCTGACTCTGATTCTCAGTATTCTCTCTGGCGGTGTACCAAGGCTCCTCTTCCCTGGGAGCCAGCTCCATCACTTGATTTTCCCCAAACGTGTCACAGTCCCCACTGACCCCCCTTGCTAGCCGCACAGGCCACCCAGGGTCTAGTTTGGGCATGAGTGTAGAGGACGGGGGTGTGCCAGGCCTGGGCCATCCCAGGCAGGCCCGCTGGACCCTGATGCTACTCGTGTCCACTGCCATGTACGGTGCCCATGCCCCATTGCTGGCACTGTGCCACGTGGATGGCCGTGTGCCCTTCCGACCCTCTTCGGCTGTATTGCTGACTGAACTGACCAAGCTGCTGCTGTGCGCCTTCTCCCTCCTGGTGGGCTGGCAAGCATGGCCCCAGGGGACCCCACCCTGGCGCCAGGCCGCCCCATTCGCACTATCAGCCCTGCTCTACGGCGCCAGCAACAACCTGGTGATCTACCTTCAACGTTACATGGACCCCAGCACCTACCAGGTGCTGAGCAATCTCAAGATTGGAAGCACAGCCCTGTTCTACTGCCTCTGCCTCCGACACCGCCTCTCTGCACGCCAGGGCTTAGCACTGCTGCTGCTCATGGCAGCAGGAGCCTGCTATGCAGCTGGTGGCCTGCAGGACCCTGGGAACACCCTCCCTGGGCCCCCTTCAGCAGCTGCTGCAGGCCCCATGCCCCTGCATATCAGTCCCCTGGGACTGCTGCTTCTTATCCTGTACTGCCTCATCTCAGGCTTGTCTTCCGTGTACACAGAGCTGCTCATGAAGCGACAGCGGCTGCCCCTGGCACTTCAGAACCTCTTCCTCTACACTTTTGGTGTGCTCCTGAACCTAGGTCTGCATGCAGGTGGCGGCCCCGGCCCAGGGCTCCTGGAGGGTTTCTCAGGATGGGCAGCACTCGTAGTGCTGAGCCAGGCGCTAAATGGGCTGCTCATGTCAGCTGTCATGAAGCATGGCAGCAGCATCACACGCCTCTTCGTTGTGTCCTGCTCGCTAGTGGTCAATGCCGTGCTCTCAGCAGCCCTGCTGCAGCTTCAGCTCACGGCTGCCTTCTTCCTGGCCACGCTGCTCATTGGCCTGGCTGTGCGCCTGTACTATGGCAGTCGCTAGCCCCTCACCACCTCCACCCTGATTCCTGACCTGTAGATTGGGCGCCACCATCGGAGCCACCTCCCAGTGCTGACCCCTCCCCTCAGCAGCCCTGTAACAAGTGCCTTGCGAGAAAAGCTGGGGAAGTGCGAGCAGCCATGTCAGTCTCTGGAGGTAGGTGCATGGAGGGTTGAGCCTGGGAGACTTGAAGCCTGGGTTTGATTAAGGAAACTCTTACACCCCCAGAGGTTCTTCCTGACTAAGGAATGAGGGGAGCATCAGTTCATGGGCCTGAGAAATGATACCGTGCCTGATGGGAGGAGGTGCCCTGCCTCAACCTGCATGAATGCAGTTTCTTAAAGTGGGGTGTGGGCAGCAGTTGGCTTTCCTTGCCTGCTCTGATCACCCCAGCAGACCCACGGCCCCCAGGCCTGGTGCTGGCTGCTCCAGCCCAGCCATGGTGCGTGACTCCCCCGTAACTTACTCACCCCCCACTGTCATGTAGGAAAGCCCAGTTGCTGCACATTATACGCCCATCACCCAGGCCTCTGCCATGCTCCCCTAGCGGCAGCAGCACCTGGAAATAATGCCCCCGCTCTCTCCACATCCAGCCTTTGTTCTGGAAACCTCAGAGAGGACTGGGGCTTGACACATCTCAGGGAATGTTGCCCCTGGGCCCTGGCTTAAGCTACGCTCCTGACCTCTCTGCTCACCCTAAGGACTCTCTCAAAGCCCGCTGCCCCCTCTATAGCTCCTAGGAGGTACCATCCTTCCCACTCTGGGTCTTGCCCTTTCCTAGCAGTGTCCCAGCTCCCAACAGCCTAGGGAAACTCTACACAGAGTGACCTGGGACCAGGCACAGGGAAACTTGTACAGCTCAGTCAGTGTCTGTATAAGCAATAAGGTCTTAATAAAGTGCTCTGGGGTGTAGGTGGTTCCTACAATTGGCCATAATTGTCCTGTGTCTTCTGTGTTGCATAGCTCCTCTCAAACATAATTTCATTCCTCTGGTGCCCTGAGTATCTTAATCCTGGAGTGACTTATGGACTAAGAGAAGAGGCTGTTTTCTCCCAGCTGTTGCCAATAGCATTGTTTCCTTTGCGAATTCCATGGAGCCGAGACTATTTTCTGTCATGGAGCTTTGGAAGTTTCTCTGAAGCATAAAACTTGGGCCCTGGAGAATTTGGAAGGAGTCTTGGGAATAGAAAGTGCTGGGCCCAGCAAGGCAAACTGTAGACTGTAGGCTAGAGAACTCTTAGGACTCAAGGTGGTTTTGTTTCTCATCTCCTCTGGATCCCTCACTGATATTCCTGCCTGTCGTCTCTTCTCATGACCAGAGGAATGTCAGGCCCTGCTCCCGTGGTAGAATACCTGGTAAGCTTGTGGGGAAAAAAAAAAGAGAAATCCCAGTCCTGCTGAAGCAGAATCTTAGGGAGTGAGGTTTGGGAATCTTTTTTTTCTTTATTCCTTTTTTTTTCTTTTCAGTAAGCTTCCTAGGTGATTCTGATGCACACTGCAACTTGTGAACTACTATTGCTGGCAGTGTAGAACTATAGCCAACCAGGCTTGAGTTTTAATTCTGGCTCTGTCACCTATTGGCTGACTGTCCTTGAACAGTTACTTAACCTCTCTTAGCTTTAGTTGGCTTATCTCTGAAATGGGGGCATCAAATGATACCTACTACTATAAAGGAAATGGCTAAATCAAATAAGGGATATTAGTGTGCTCAGCAGGGACTGGCACAATGAGACCTAGTTAGTGGTGTTATTAATTATCCATAATGAAGGTTAGCTTGGCTGTTGTGTCCCAGCTCCTCTCCCTTCTAGGACCTTTACGAATGAGGAGAGAGGAAACTGTCCCTGAAGGATTCCTGATCCCCACATTTCTCCTCAGGGCTGGGATCCAGCATGCCTGCGCCCAGCCTAGTCTGCTGAAGTCGCTGGCTCTGGGCTTGGAGCTCCTGGTTCTGCGTAGCCAGGTTGATGGTGTCTTGCAGGATGCCAGCCAGCAGGCTGCGATAGCGATGCTCTGCAGCCGTGGCCTGTTCCTCCCACAGCCCCCGCCAGGCTCGGAATACCTGTGCACAGATTCAGAGATCCCCATCAGTCAGCCAGCCTTGGAACCAATTCAAGGCCTGCCCTCTGTCCCCACTGACCTGCAGCGTGTGGCATGTCCAAGCCCGGGCAGCCTGCACGTGCAGGTCATAGAGGGCTGTCAGGTCCTGCTCCGCCGTGTCCCGTTCTACCTGAAGGGCCTCCAGCTGGAGTCTCAGCCCTGTCCACTCCCGGTGCCGTCTCTGCCTCTCCTCGGAAACCTTCAGTGATAATACATACCCTTTGTTGAGTGCAACCTGTATGCCAGGCTCTGTTCTACTTACTTTATATTGTTATTTCATTTTATCTAATGATAACCTTTGAGGTAATTGCCGTTTTACAGATTTGGAAACAGTGGATCAGAGAAGTGACCTAACCTGACCAAATTCACATGGCTAGTGAGGGACAGAACTGACACATGCAGTTCAATAGTTCACCGTCATCCTTGGGGTAAAGTCCAAATCCAGAGGCGTGGCACACGCTGGTCTCTTTAGCCTTGCCTCTGACCATGCCCCTGCCAGGCTCCAGCCAGATGGACAGTTCGCAACACCCAGAACCTACTTTGCCATTGCTTCCCTTTGGACTTTTGCTCATACAGGATTCTCTCCTAAGAGCATGTCTCCCACCTTCCCCTGATCCGACCTCTGTGCACACAAGTTTTGTTTCTTGTTTAAACAAGCTGTGTTTACTTAGTGCCTCCATGTGATGAGCACAAACTGCCCTGTGGATCTGAGTCTAGTGAATTTCTCTGGCTAATTTGTTTGTCCTTTAAGTCTCAGCTTAGATGCCATCTTCTCTGCTCCACTCCAGCCTGGGCCAGGTACACCTGTTTGTTCCCACGAGTCGCTAGCTCCCTCATTTCCAGCACTTAGCACTGAGAATTGCATCGTCTATCCCCCACAAAGCTGTGAGGGCCATGAGAGAGGCTGTGGTCCAGTCTGCTGTGATTGACGCTAGATCCCAGCACAGTGCCTGGCCAGGTTAGAAGGAGCCTCAAGGGACTTCCCTGGTGGTCCAGCGGTAAAGAATCCGCCTTGCAATGCAGGGGACACAGGTTTGATCCCTGGTCAGGGAACTAAGATCCCACATGCTGCAGCACAATTAAGCCCACGTGCGGCAACTACTGAGCCCGTGCACCTCAACTAGAGAGCCTGCGTGCCGCAAACTACAGAGCCCATGCTCCCTGGAGCCCACATGCCACAAATAGAGAAGAGAAAAACTCGCACGCCACAACTAGAGAGAAGCCCAAGTGCCACAACGAAAGATCCCACATGCCTCAACAAAGATCCCCCGTGCTTCATCTAAGACCTACTTGACCTTCCTCACCTCTTCAGCCACCAGGCCTTTGACCTGGTCCCTTGCCACCACCTCTTCCTGTTGTTCCAAATGCTTCAGTTCCTCTTGGATCCAAATTTGGTGCTGTTCTCGCAGTCTCTGTCTCTGGGCCTGAGCCAGGAAGAACTGCAGGGCCACATCCGGGGCCTGCTGGGCCTAGGTGGCATCATTCTAGGCTCAGCCAGAAGCCCATGTGTGTACACAGCCTTGGGACACAGGGCCCAACTTTTCCAACAGACCCCCATTACCAGGGCAGCTCCTAGAATTACATCCAGGAGACTAGCTGGCCTGAAAGAGCCTGTGGCCTGGACAGAGACTCAGAGGCCGTGAGGGAAGAGGAGAGGTATTGATTCTGCCAGTAGGTGCCATGGAGGCCCTAGGGACCCCATGCCCCTAAACCAACCCAGTAGGAAAACAGCCCCTTCCCATGCCCCTCCCTGAGGGATCCAGTAACCCTTCAGGCCCTTTATTTGCCAGAAGCTCCATATTTCTCCCTGATGTTAGGGCAAGGTAAGCAGGACACACATTATCAGGACTCTGCGACTCTACTCCCCAACAGCTTCCAGTTGTTCTGGGGTACATGAGGTGTTACCTGTTCCTCAGGCTCCCTGAGAGGGTGCATTTGGTGGAGATCAGGTCCTATAGATGCTGTTCTTCCTGCCACTGGAGGAAAATGCAGTTAAGCACACCAAAGGTGGAGAAGACCTCCAGCTCCACCCCAAGCACCAGCCTCACCTTGAGGCTCTTCCTGGAGGCCTGGGCTGGGGCTTGCTGTTGAATCTGTCACCTGCTGAGAATACATTACGAGTGAGAATTCTGTTACCTTTCCTCCCAGGACAGTGTTGGTTTTGAAATCAGATCAGGGTCCCAGCCCTTCCTTTTCTTAGCTGTATGACCTCAGGCAGGTGGCTAGTCTTCTGAGTCTCCATTTTCTCACCCATAAAATGGAGCTGATAAAAGTTGTAGAGAGCATGAAATGAGATAAGGCACCCAAAGCACTAAACAGTGGCCAGCTCTGTTCAATAACGTGGAGTTTACAGGCCTAAATCGCAAGGCCTAGGGCTGTAAAAACAAGTTATAAGTAATTAAGAAAATGAAAGCACCAGGAGAAGCTGGACAGGGGCCACCTTCCAGCCACTCTGTGACAAATCATGGAAGACAGCGCCCCCTTCTGCATAAGGGAGGACATGCATCCTAAGGGGATGAAAGAGTGCCGTACTGAGTCTAAGGACTTGGATGTCTTTGCACCTCTGCTGCCTTTGATTATCCTAGTGACCCTGGTATACTCACATCACTTCTCGGAGCTTCAGTTTGCTGAAGCAATGCTGGGAGCAATGTTGTCTTCCCTGTTTAAAATAAATTGTGGGTTCCCCTTGACCTTCCATACAAACTCCAAACATCTCAATAGATTTACAAAGACCTGCATGACCAGGCCCCTACTTCACTCTCCAATCCTTCTCTCTGGACTTTCTTCCTCAAACTCTATCCTCCAGCAAACTGAGCTGCTTGCAGACCCCCAAAGAGATCAAGGACTCGCTTACCTCTGACACTTCTCCTGTTATTTTCTCTGCCTGGAATGTTCTTCATTCATCTTTGCTAGCCACCTCCTTCAGGTTTCAACTTCCTCCATGAAGTCTTCCTTCCCTCTCTTGCCAAGACTAACTTAGATGCCCACATAGAGCCCTTTGGATAAGCTCTTCAGAGCACTGATCATGGTGTTAATTGTTTCTTTCCAGAGGATTATAAAAAGGCACATAGTGGTCAATAAATGTTTGGGAATCAATACATTAATGAATGAAGGAAGGGCCCCCTCGGGCCCCCTCACAGTGCTCTATCAACAGAGAAAAAGGAGGCAGACATCAATAGGCCTCCCAAGAGTTTGGATGGGAAGACGTACCTGTGGTTCTGGGAGCCCCATAGCCTCAGTTTTGACTGCTTTGAGCATCCAGCTTCCTGAGCGCTGGCTCCAGGCTTTTACCACCTATGGAGAGGGGATTCTGAGTGGGCTCTGGCCATTGCTGGCCCAGGCACCCCCAGGCCTCACCTTGCTCACCTGCAACTCCCGCAGTGCCCTGCCTAGCTGGCTGAGCCCACTATCTGTCAGGGCGTCCCCAAGGAGGCCTGAACGCAGGCTCTTCAGTCCAGCCCGCCGGGCCCGGGCCTCTTCTACTGCATCCCAGAGGGTGGACCTCACCTGTCTCACCTTCATCCTCCTTCCTGCGGCCCCCAACAGAGCAGCCTGGAGCAAGCTCAGGGAGCTGCCTAGTAAGGGGAGACACAGAGTGAATGCCTCCTTCCTCTGAACTCCAGAGCACACTGCCTGTAAAACTTTTAACTTCTATTAACAGTACTATTCATAAAAATAGCTAACACCTGGGCTTCCCTGGTGGCACAGTGGTTGGGAATCCGCCTGCCAATGCAAGGGACCCGGGTTCAAGCCCTGGTCTGGGAAGATCCCACATGCCGCGGAGCAAGTAAGCCCGTGAGCCACAACTACTGAGCCTGCCCTCTAGAGCCCGTGAGCCACAACTACTGAAGCCCGCACGCCTAGAGCCCGTGCTTCGCAACAAGAGAAGCCACTGCAGTGAGAAGCCTGTGCACCGCAACGAAGAGTAGCCCCTACTCGCTGCAACTAGAGAAAGCCCACGCACAGCAACAAAGACCCAACTCAACCAAAAATTAATTAATTTAAAGAAAAATAGCTAACACCTATCTGGCATTTTCCATGTGTTCGACGGTACTGTGCTAAGGCTTCTCATGGATTGTCTCTTTAGCTACACAATACTCCAGTGAGGCAGCAACCCTAATTTACCCTGTCTCCCTCCACATTTTCCAGATGAGGCAACTGAACCTCAGAGAGGTCAAGCAACTTCCTGGTGAGTGGCAGAGCTGAAACTCAAGCCCAGTTCTGTCTGACACTAAAGCCTGTGCCCTTAATCACGATCCCAAACTGGCCTATACATAAACACACTTCCTTCCCTTTCTGCTTTGTCCTTGAGAGTGTGAACTGCCCCAACTTATCTTCCTCATTCCACAGAGCCTGACGTAGGGTGTGGTCTGGGAATATGTTGGCCAAATGAATGTGTGTTTGTTGATTTTGAAGACAGAGGGCCAGACTTTTTCTTTTCTTTTTTTTTTTTTTTTTTTTGTGGCTATGTTGGGTCTTCGTTGCTGCACGTGGTCTTTCTCTAGTTGGGGGAGCCAGGGCTACTCTTCGTTGTGGTGTGCGGGCTTCTCATTGCGGTGGCTTCTCTTGTTGCGGAGCACAGGCTCTAGACACATGGGCTTCAGTAGTTGTGGCTCACGGGCTCTAGAGCGCAGGCTCAGTAGTTGTGGCTCACGGGCTTACTTGCTCCGCGGCATGTGGGATCTTCCCAGACCAGGGCTTGAACCCGTGTCTCCTGCATTGGCAGGCGGATTCTTAACCACTGCGCCACCAGGGAAGCCCCACAGACTTTTTTTTTACTCTTTTATTAGTGGAAAACTTCAAACATATACAAAGTCTAGGAAATTCATCTACTTATCACCTTATCAGCTTCAACAAATAGCAACTCATGGTCATTCTTGTTTGATCTATACCCTCCCCTTGACCTCCCCCAAATCTCTGACATCATATCATTTCACAGAGGCCTGATTTTTAATGAGTGTGTGAAAATAGGAAAGTACCTTCCCTTCTCTGATCCTCCCTTTCCTTGTCTATAAATTAAACCTGCCTCTCTGCCCGTAGACTGGATCTGCCTCATGGCATTGTGGTAAGAATCAAAGGTTTTAGTCAGTGTAAAAATGCTTGGTAAACTGTTGAAGGCCTCTGAAAGGGTGAGGGGTTGCTTTTACTGTTGGCCTTACCTTTCCAGACGGTGGGAGCCTGGCAATTCTGGGACCTTTCTGAATCGTGGCCCTCCCAGAGGCTCAGGCTCTCTCTGAGCTCGCTAGGGTTGGGGCTGCCGCTGGTTGGGTGAAGGGGGGGCAGGCCTAAGGCCAGATCCTAGAGCTTCCCAAAGAAACCCACATCCTCCCCCAGGCCACCTTGAGGGTCCAGGCGAAGAAGAAGGCCACTGTAGTTGTTTCCTTCCAGGAGACATGAGACAATCCAGGGCAGAGAGCCCTCCACCTCCTCACCAGCAACTTTACCAGCCAACACCTGCAGCAAGGGACAGTCTCTGCCAGAGGGAGGGAGGGAGGAAGAAAAGAGATGTCCACCGGTAGATGCAGAAAGAAACTTGCCCAAATCACACTCTGATGGAAAGACTGACTATTTCCAGTCACTTTTGTGTACAACCAGACAGATTTGCAACCTTGTATAGATCTTTATTTTATTTTACATTTGATTACTTTTTAAATTACACAAATAATACATTCTCATAGTATAAAAACAATTTAATTGTATATCTGACAAGGGACTTGTATCCAGAATATATAAAGAGCTCCTACACCTCAATAATAAAAATACAACCCAGTTGTAAAATGGCAAAGCAAGGTGACATCAACAAAAATGGCAAAGTAGGGAACTCTGGGAGTCTGTCCCTCCCCAGAAACATCTGGCAAAAAAAAATGGTCAGAATCAACCTTACTGGAACTCTGGGAGATAGTCAAAGGTTGACAGCAATCAAGTGAATGTTTAACCAGGAGGAAGGCAGCTTAAATATGGTAAGAGATCTTTGTGGTGTTTTTAACTTACCCTAGCCCCAACCTTCTCCCCAGCACAGCCCACATTTCTGGTGGGGGTACCTGGTTCTGAAAGGAGCAGAGTAAATCTTGTTCCCAGGGAACTGTGTTTGTCTGTTTTGATTGTCTGGGGTTTCCCACAAAGGACTGACAAAAGCTGCCTCCCTTTGTTTCACTTATCTTGGAATTCTCTTGGAGCAGAGGAGCTATGCCAGAGGACAGTCCCCCAAAGCATTGAGAGATGAAAGAACAAGCAAAAATAACAGTTGGGGCAAACAATAGACACATGGAAAGACTGGGAGAAAAGGTGGGGAGTGAAATTTTGGAGGAATAAGGGTTTTGAAAAGTTCCCATGTGTACTAGGGTACCTAGAAAGCCACACATATGTCCAGGGCAGTGTGTGTGGTCAGAAGAGACATGAGAAGACCATAGGCTTTCACCTCTGGCTGAATTAGGGCTCAGTACAAGCATCAGGTGAGGCTGAGGCAAAGCTGTAAATGATCTTGCTAAGCATTTAAGGAGTGACCCAACACAGAGCCAGTCTGTAGAAACGTGGAGAATTTTTTTCTTCTTTTCTCCCTTTTTTTCCCTTTTCCTCCTCCTTGCCTCCTCCTTCTTCTCCTTCCTCTCTCCTCATTCCCTTTCCCCTACCTCTCCTCCTTCTCCTTTTTCTCCTTTTCCTTTCTTTTTTTTAGGGGGGGGCATTCTCAGAGGTTAGGGAATTCTATGTCAGGTCATTGGCTAATCACTGAGATAATAGAATGAAGACTTCAGTGACTGCAAGGAATACAGTCTTTGCAAAAATTGTTTGGAAAAGTAAGCAAATGGATGGCTGATGCCCACAACAAGCAACAAGGCAAACCCTGGAGAGGAGGGAGAATCCAGCTTTCAGAGTTACCAGATTATCATATCCAAAATGTCAGAGCACTAAGGAAAAAGAATGGAGACTTAAGAGACCAACACAATAAAAAATATAGTCTTTACAAAAAATACTCAAATTGGCCAGTTTCCAACAAAAAATTATTAGGCATGCAAATAAGAAAGTATGGCTCAGGACTTCCCTGGTGGTCCAGTGGCTAAGACTCTGCACTTGCAATGCAGGGGGCCCGGGTTCGATCCCTGGTCAGGGAACTAGATCCCACTTAGGTCTCAACTAAGACCCGGCACAGCCAAATAAATAAATTTTTTTTAATTTTAAAAAAAGAAAGTATGGCTCACTCACAGGAAAAAAGAAAAAGAAATTAATAAAAACTGTCCCTGAGGAAGAAGACACTGGATTCAGTAGACAAAGACTTTAAATCAACTGTCTTAGATATTTTCAGAAAACTAAATCAAGAATATGATGTCTCACCAAGGCTGGCTCCTCTGTCAACTCCCAGTTCCCTCTTTCCCACCCAACTTCTAGCTTCACTTCTATCTTGGGAATTTTCCTTAAAATTTTGTGGTGGGAGAAGGGGAATAAAGATAAAGAAAAAAAAAAGAAAGAAAATGATGTCTCAGTGACTATCAGTAGAACAATAGAAATTATAAAAAGGAACCAAGGGCTTCCCTGGTGGCACAGTGGTTAAGAATCCACCTGCCAATGCAGGGGACATGGGTTCAAGCCCTGGTCTAGGAAGATCCCACATGCCGTGGAGCAACTAAGCCCATGCGCCACAACTACTGAGCCTGCACTCTAGAGCCCGCGAGCCACAACTACTGAGCCCATGTGCCACAACTACTGAAGCCCGTGTGCCTAGAGCCCATGCTCCGCAACAAGAGAAGCCATTTCAATGAGAAGCCCGTGCCCCACAATGAAGAGTAACCCCCACTCGCCGCAACTAGAGGAAGCCCGTGCACAGCAATGAAGACCAAAGGCAGCCAAAAATAAATAAATTAAATAAATAAATTTTTTAAAAAAAGGAACCAAGTAGAAATATGGGAGCTGAAAAGTACAATAACTGAAATTAAAAATTCCCTAGAGGGTAGATTTGAGCAGGCACAAGAATCTCAACAAACCTGAAGATAGGTCAAATAAAATTATCCAGTCTGAGGAGCAGAAAGAAAAAAGAATGAAGGAAAATGAGCCTAAGAGACCTGTGGTCTGCCATCAAGTGTACAAACATATGCATAATGGGAGTCCCAGAGGGAGAAGAGAAAGAGAAAAGGACAGAAAGAATATTTGAAGAAATAACGCTCAAAAATTCCCCCAAACTTATGAAAGACATGAATCTACACATCCAAGAAGCTCAACAAATTCCAAGGAAGGTATACTCAAAGAGATCTACACCAGGACAGATTATAATCAAACTGTCAAAATCCAAAGTCAAAGAAAGAATCTTGAAAACAAGAGAGAAGCAGCTTATTATGCACAAGGGATCTTCAGTAAGATTAAAAACCAATTTTTTATCAGAAACTATGGAGGCCAGAAGGCAGTGAGATAACACAGTTAAAGTGTTGAAAGAAAAAAAAACCTGTCAACTAAGACTTCTGTATCTGGCAAGACTATCCTGCAGAAATGTAAGAGAAAGTAAGATATGCCCAGATAAACAAAAATTGAGGGAGTTCATTGCTAGTAGACCTGTCTTACAAGAAATACTAAAGGGAGCAAATCCTTCAGCATGTCAGAGATGAGGAAAGGAGGAGACTCTGATGCTGCCCTGGGCCTCTACATCCATATTTCAGCCACCTACCCAAGCCTTCCCCAAAGCTGTTAAAAGGCTCCATCAGACTTACAGGGCTCCTGGGAGCTGCAGGATCCGCAAGGCTCCTCGCCACATGCCCTGGGTCCCAGGCCCCTCAGGAGGGTCAGGCCGTGGGCAGGACATGGTGACAGTGAGCAGAGAGCAGGCACTGTGGAGGAGATCAAAGGATCAGGCCAAATGGCTAGGGGGTGGGGGTGGGTGAAGGTGCCCGCCTGTCCTCAGCTGCCTTCACCACCTGCAGCCTGCAAGTACAGCTCTGAGGCAGCTCTTGAGTCAGACACCTCCACTTCACTGGCATTTTCTACCACCCTGGAGGAAGGGAAGGCTGATCTCAGCTCCTAAGCACAAAGGTTCTGTCCAGCCCCCCAGAATCTCTGCATGGGGAGCCCATGGAGGGCCCAAGAGCCTATAAGAATCATCCCCAAGACTCCACGCTCAGTATATCCCCTAAAAGCCTCTCATCTTCATGATCTTATTTTTTCTCCTATCATCTGCCCAGTGAGGGAAACAGGGTAGTTGGGATTGCTCCCATTTTATAGATGGAGAAACTGAAGTTCTGCTCAGTGAGCTGCTCAGATCACCCGGGATGGTAATGACTGAGTTGAAGAGGTGTAAGTGGATGGGATGGTGAGAAGAGTGAGAGGTTATGGAGATATGGGATGAAGGGAAGACGGTGAGAGGGAGTCCTGGGGGCAAACCCAAAACCTGTAAGCATGACCCCAAGTTCATAACTTCCCTTCCCTGGGGTGGCAGTGGGGAGAAGCCTCCAACGGCTTGGTTTGGGGTGTCAGCCCTGCCTTAAGACAAGCACCCTCAGACCCCGTTGGGCTCTGGACACTCACAAGCCCAGAGGGGCCACATCCAGCACCGACAGGTTCTCTGTCCCTGGAGCAAGCAGGTCCCGAGTCCTCCCACTGGTGCTGAGCTGGGATCACACAAGCACAACATCTGTTACAAACCGAACCTTTCCCCAGCCTTTGGCTCATGTGGTCCTCCCGCTGGGGCCCTGTGAGCCAAGCAGGGCAGCAAAATTCAGCTATCTCAGGCAGGAAAAAGGAGACCCCAGCAAGGCAAGCCGACAGTGGTGAGCAGCAGAGACCCAAACTCTTCAGGCAGCCCCTGATCCTTGGGCTCTTTTGCAGCATCACCATGGCCTTGGCTCCCCAGGTTTCCCCTCTCCCCAGGGCCTCACCTGCACCAAGCTAAGAGTACTAAGCACGGCATCAGAGCCCCTGAGGGGCAGAGCTTCAAACAGCATCTGCAGCAGCTAAAGTGGAGAAGGGTGAGTGAGGATTGAGAAAGGATTAACCTGTTTTTCAACATTTCCTGAGGGCTAAGTCTATGCCTGGCCCTGTGCTGGGTGCTATGGACTTGGTGGCCAGGACAAAAATAGCCCCCGGCCTTGTGGTTCACAGCGAGCCAGACAAGTGAGCCGACATTTTCAGTGGGACCTCCTGTTTGCTAGGGTAGGGGCTCATGACAAGGTTTTGAGGCAACTATTTTAGTTTGGGGGCATTTTGATGAAGCCTAAAAACAAAATGTTTATTATCATTATTAGTATTACTAAGAACAGTGAAAAGTAGACTTCCCTGAGTATCTGACCTTTGCACACCATCCCTCCTTGACCCTCACCTCATGGACCCCAGCCTCCCACCTTCCCTGACCTCTCAATAGCTTCGTGATTGACGCTGGCAAAACATCCTGTATGGACCACAGGGTGCTATAGGAACCCCAAGGAGGGGCACCTAGTCCAGCTAGGGTGGGGAGGGGAAAGTTCTCGAAGGTCTCCTGGAGGAGCCAACACTTGAGTCTCATAACAACTATGACTGGTGCATCCTCTGGGACTCACCTGAGGCACAAGCCGGGGTGCCTCTGTTTCTCGACCCCGAAGCAGCAGGGCCACACTGTACCCTCGGCCCACCGAGCCCAGCATGCACTGGACTCTTGCTAGTAACTCCTGCTCTGCCTCCTGCAGGGAGACACAGGCACATCTCGAACTCAGGTGCCTGCCCAGCCTGCCCTGACCAGAGAGCTTGGGAAGCACTCAGCACTCCAGGAACAAGGGTCCTGAGTGCTCCGACCCTCCTCCCATCGCCCTACCAGACCCCCTTACCTGAGGAGCATCAGAACCCAGGACTCTGTCAAAGGTGATGCATTGTTCCTGTGAGCAGGACTGGAGTCAGCAGTGTCACTCCCATCCTCCCTGCACTTACCCACACCCCATCCCAGCCCATCCCATCTCTACCTGACTCTCCAGGATCCCACGCTGATACAGGCGGATGCTCTTGGGCCCCTCCAGGAGGAGCGTGGGGCAACAGGTCTCCTCGGGGCCTGAGACAGGTGGGCTTCATATCAACTCTCATGGGGGAAATTGAACTCCCAGGACTCCTGAGTCCTGCCCTCAACCTTTGCCTCAGTTTCCTAATGTGAGATGGCCTCGCCCTCCCCCTCTCCCAAGAGGCTCTCCCAGGCTGCGTTACCTCTGAGATGAATGTGTGGAGGCTTCTTACCAGATCTTCTCCTTCGCTCTACTTCCACCACCACGGTCAGCCTGGTCTGTGGGTTGTCAGTGAGGACTGAAGGGGCTGAGCTGCCCCGGCCCAAAGCAGCCCCTGTGCTCATCGCCTCTGCACACTCCATGGCTTCTGTGCCTCTCAGATTCCCCTCAATAATTCATCTCCCTGATCTGAGGGCTCTGGGTGGGGCCTGTAAACAATAACTTACCATAGGAGGTGACAGACCTCTCTTTTCTGAGTGAGCCAGACTATTGCATGGAATTTTTCTTTTTTTGCTCTTATGAAAAATTGCAGACATATATAACTGCGGAGAGAATAGCTTAATGAGCTTCCGCGCACTCAGCTTCAGCAGTTATCAACTTATGGCCGGTCTTATTTCTTCTGTTCCCCCTTCCACCCCAGTGGATTCTTTTGAAGCAAATCCCAGACACCTTATATTTCACATATAGCTATTTCAGTATGTATTTATAAAAGATAACTACCTTTTTAAAAAATGACAGCTTTGTTGAGATATAATTCACATACCATAAAATTCACCCACTTAAAGTGTATTATTCAATGGTTTTTACTAAGTTTGCAGATATGTGTAACTCTTACCACAGTTAATTTTAGAACGTTTCCATCACTTTATAAAGAAACTTGCTTTCCTTTACTATAACCTCCCTAACCCCCACCCTATCCTGACCCTTAAACAACCACTCATCTACTTGCTGCCTCTATAGATTTGCCTATTCTGGACATTTCATATAAGTGGACTCACATAATATGTGTTCTTTTTGTGACTGGCTTTTTTCTTGTTTTTCAAGGTTCATCCATGATGTAGCATGTATCAGTACTTCTTTCCTTTCTGTGGCTGAATAATGTTCCATGTACGATGAAATTACTTCTGTCACCAACTACCCAGAGTTTGGCCAAACTTCACAGGTAAGAGCACAGTTGCAATAAGACTGCCCTAAATTCAGACGCTAGTCTCAAGCTCAGGGGTCCTCACTTTGACTAGCTATCTACACTCCCAGGTATTCCCACTACTCCTGCAGCTTCCATAATTTGCTGGAATGACTTACAGAACCCAGCAAAGCGTTATAGTTACTGTATCTGACACCAATTCTCTAACACTGACTGGGTGTCCTGCATTTCAATCCAATTCTGATACTAATGTCGACTGAAAAAAACATGCACAACCTGTGAGTTGTGAGTTAAGTTTTATTTGGGGTAAAATTAGGACTATAGTCCAGTAGACTGGACTACTAGCATTTCAGACTGCTCTGAGAAGCTGCTCCAAAGAGGTAGGGGGGGAAGTTCAGTATATATGTGATTTTGGTGCAGGGGGAGTACATGCAATCAAGCACATATTTTTTTGCAGGAGGTTTCTGCTAGTCTCGTGAAGGTTACTGCTAGTCACTAGGAGCAGGTGTCACCATGAAGGGCGATTTTAGTGCTTTTCTAGGTACAAGGAGATGCAACAATTGGACTCATAAAATTGTCTCCTGAAAATATGTATCTGAAGACCTTTTTTGCCAGTTTTTCCCAGAGCACAGAGTGCCTCATTCCTCATCTCCACCCTGAACTCCTTTCAGGGGGTGTTGAAGGTCAGCAGTTGCAGCAGCTCATAATTTGATCCTTGTAGAGGTAGATGGCAAGTGCCAATTTGTAGGTGACACTAACTGCCTGTAGTTAGCGCCAGATCCCACAAGTTAAAATGCAAGGTCCTCAAAAAGACCCCTTATTTCAGGTTCCAGCCACAAGTGGGATCCCCAGGTTACTTGTAGTACTGCCTGACTTGGCTACAGATTCCTGGGTTCCCACAACCAACCCTCAGGTTCAATAATTCACTAGAATGACTCACAGAACTCGGGAAAGTGCTCTATTTATGATTACCTTTTTTAAATTTTAAAGCATGCAAGTGAACAATCAGATGAAGAGTTATGTAGGACAAGGTCTGGAAGGGTCCTGAGTGGCAGGAGCTCCTGTTCCTGTGGAGTGAGGGCATGCCGTCCCAGTACATCAATGTGTTCGCCAACCAGGAAGCTCCCTGAGCCTCATTGTCTAGCGTTTTTCGATGAGATTTCTTTCATTATGTAGGCATGATTAATTAAATCATAGGCTATGTGATTGAATTCAACTCCAGCCCTTCAATCTGCATGTTTTTTTCTTTTTTTGACCGTGCTGCGTGGCATGCAAGATCTTAGTTCCATGGCCAGGGATCAAAACTGTGCCCCCTGCAGTGGAAGCACAGAGTCTTAACCACTGGACCGCCAGGGAAGTCCCTGCATGGTTGTTTTTTTCTAGTGAGTAACCTCTTCCATCCTGAAGCTATCGAGGGGCCCTGCCAGAAGTCACTTCATTAGTATAACAGAGAGACTCCTATTGCTCAGGAAATTCCAAAGGTTTTTGAAGCTTTGTGCCAGTAACTGAAGACAAAGACCAGATAAGTTCTTTATTATATCACAAGCCACTCTCTGGTTTTTCACCAAGGATCCCTTATAGCCAAAAGAATCATACCTGTCTGATCATCTACATTTGGTGTACATCTATATAACAGGTAGGGCAATAGTAACAAGATGAATATGCCTAACATCTGGAGGAATCAGTGTGGGGTAGACATAGGAGGCTTGTATTTTCCCATACATTTGACTATCAGTATTGATATTGTAGTCTTACCAACAATGCCAGTGTTATATCTCATTGTGTAGCTGTTACGTGAAAAATAAGAGTAATTAGTTCAGTCCCTCATTATATCTTACGATCAAAATGTCTCCCACGGCAAGGCCACCCAGGTTTGCAGTCTTCTCCTATATCTCATCAGGTTCCAAAGCAAAAGTGGTCTCAGGATTAGATGGTTTCACCCTGAGACATCTGGTATAACTGAACTAAGGGACATACCATCTTTTTCTCTGAGCCCCTTTGAAGCATTAGTGTAATATGGGATTTCCTTCACTGCATAACCTATTTATTCGTTCCTTCACTCTCAGCTTCTGTTCCTCATTCTAAAGTTCATACGGTTTTCAACAAATGCTGAATAGTCAGAACAATCTTATAAGAGAAGAACAAAGTTGGAGGACTCACACTTCCTGATTTCAAAACTTATTGTGAAGCAATAGTAACCAAGACACTGTGGTACTGGCATAAGAACAAACCTAGAGATCAGTGAGAGAGTAGAGCAGTAAGGGTCCAGAAATAAACCCATGTTTCTATGGACAGCTGATTTGACAAGGACATCAAGAACATTCAATGAGGAAAGATTAATCTTTTTAACTAATGGCACTGGGACACCTGGACATCCAGATACAGATGAATGAAGTTGGACCCTTACCTCAGACCATATACAAAAATTAACTCAAATCGATTAATTTCCCAAATTTAAGAGCTAAGACTATAAAACTCATAGAAAATACAGAAATTAATCCTCATGACCTTTAATCTGGCAATGAGTTCTTAGATATGATACCAAAAGCAAGCACAACAGAAGAAAACATGATAAACTGAATTTCATCAAAGTTAAAAACTTTTGTGCATCAAAAGACATTATCAAAAATATGAAAAGACAGCCTACAAAATGGGAAAAAATATTTGCAAATTATACACCTGATGATGATCTAGTATCCAGGATATATAGAGAGCTTCTACAACTCAGCAACAAAAAGACAAACAACTCAAGTAAAAAATGAGAGAAAGACTTGATAGCCATTTCTCCAAAGAAGATACACACAGTGCATAAAAAGATGCTCAACATCATTATACATGAGTGAAATGCAAAAAGACAAACAACAATTAAAAACTAGGAAAAAAATTTGAATAGATAGTTCTCCAAAGAAGCTATACAAATGGCCAACAAGCATGTGAAAAGATGCTCAAAATCCTTGGTCATTAAAGAAATGCAAATCAAAAATGTAATGAGGTACCACTTCTTACTCACTAGTATGGCTCTAATAAAAAGAAAAAACTGTGCTCTGATTCAGTTGATACACACAACTGAAAATATAAACTTTCAGGGCATGTATTGCTTTTTTAAAAATATACATTTATTTATTTGTTTGTTTTTATTTTTGGCTATGTTGGGTCGTCATTGCTGTGCACAAGCTTTCTCTAGTTTTGGCGAGCGGGGTCTACTCTTCCTTGTGTTGGGCGGGCTTCTCATTGCGGTGGCTTCTCTCGTTGTGGAGCATGGGCTCTAGGCGCGCGAGCTTCAGTAATTGTGGCACGCAGGCTCAGTAGTTGTGGCTCACGGGCTGTAGAGGGCAGGGTTAGCAGTTGTGGCGCACAGGCTTAGTTGCTCCGTGGCATGTGGGATCTTCCCAGACCAGGGCTCGAACCCGTGTCCACTGCATTGGCAGGTGGATTCTTAACCACTGCACCACCAGGGAAGTCCAAACCCTCATACATTGTTGATGGGAATGTAATATGGTGCAGCCGCTGTGGAAAAGAGTTTGGAGGTTCTTCAAAACATTAAACATATACTTACCATATGATCCAGCAATACTTCTCCTAGGTATATATGCAAAAGAATTGAAAAGAGGTACATAAACAGATTTGTGTACTAAAATGTTCATAGTAGCATCATTCACAATAGCCAAAAAGTGTCCATCAATAGATGAATGAATAAACAAAATGTAGTTTATACATACAATGGAGTATCATACAGCCATAAAAAGCAATGAAGTACTGACACATGCTACAACATAGATGAACCTTGAAAACATTATACTAAGTTAAATAAGCCAGACACAAATACTGTATGATCCCACTTATATTAAATATCTAGAATAGGCAAATTCATAGAGATAGAAAGTAGATTAGATGTTCCCAGGCTCTAGGGGGAGGGGAAATGGAGAGTATTTGCTTAACGGGTACAGAGTTTCTCTTGGGGTGACAAAAGAATTCTGGAAATTGCGGTGATGGTTGCACAATACTGTGAATGTAATTAATACCACCGTACCTTACACTTAAAAATGGTTAAAATGGCAAATTTTACTATATATATATTTTTTACCAGAATAAAGAGAAAAAATATATATCTTATTCCTGTCTGCATACAATCATGCTGTTTCCCTCATCTTAATGAAGATTATCTTATGAACATAACATCAATCATACTCCATGGTGAAAGACAAAACTTTCTAAGATCAGGAACAAGACAGGGATGCCCACTTTTGTCACTTCTATTTAACATAGTACTAGAAATCCTAGCCAAAGAAGTTAGGCAGGAAAAAGAAACAAAAGACATCCAAACTGGAAAGGAAGAAGTAAAATTATCTTTGTTCACAGATGACATGATCTTATATGTAGAAAATCCTGAAGTTTCCACACAAAAAAACCTGTTAGAACTGATAAACAAATTCAGCAAAGTTGAAGCATACAAAACCAACAAACAAAATCCAGTGAGTTTTGTAAAAAAATAAACAGAAACCTCAATTAAATAGAGTTGGGAGAGCAGAAGGGACTGCTTCATGCCCTGAGACCTTAGGAGAGCCCAACAGGAAGAAGAAAGACTCCTTTTTTACTGGCGAGGAGCCCTCCCACCTTCCTTTTCCTCTGTATAAAAGTGTTCTCCTACCTTTGCCATACAGAAACTTGCATGTATTGATAGCTCGCCGTGGTTGCAGACCCCTGAATTGCAATTCTCTGCTGATCCCAAAGAAACCTGTCTTTGCAGAACTATCTGACAGTCTATTTGTTTCAGTTCAGCAGTTTCTATACACTAACAATGAACAGTCTGGAAACGAAATTAAGAAAAACAATTCCATTTACAATAGCATCAAAAAATAAAATAAAGTACTTAGAAATTAACTGAAGAGATGAAAGATGTACAATGAAAACTACAAAAATTGCTGAAAGAATTAAAGAAGACACAAGTAAATGGAAAATCATCCCATGTTCATGGATTGGAAGACAATATTATTAGGATATCAACACTCCCCAAGGCAAGCTACAGAATTAATTAAATCCCTGTCGAAATCTAATGGCATGTTTTGCAGAAATAGAAAAATCCATCCTAAGATTCATATGGAATCTCAAGAGACCCCAAAGAGCCAAAACAATCTTGAAAAAAAGAATAAAATTGGAGATCTCACACTTCCTGGTTTCATAACCTATTATAAACCTACAGTAACCACAACAGTGTGGTACTGACATAAAAACGGATATATGGACCAATAGAATTGAATAGAGAGCCCAGAAATAAAACCTCACATATATGGTCAAATGATTTTCGACAAGGGTGCCAAGACCATTCAATGTCTTTTCAAAAAATGGTATTGGAAAAACTGTCTATCCACATGCAAAACTGTTGGGAGGCAGAGATATTGAATAATATCCACCGAACTGAGAAAGAACTTTGAGACCAAAAACAAAGCAGGCAACTCCATAAAGTGCAATTTTGAAGTTTATTGTGGGTACTGACACACAGCCATATTATATAATGCGTATTGTGAACTTACCTACAGCTAGGATCCAGAGGCATTCACAGCTGCGCTCTGCGAAGGGGATACCTTGGATTTAAAGGGGCCAAAGCGAAAAACAGAATTTGACTACCAAGTAAGACGCACATCTGCATCCAAGGGAACCGGGGCTTCTTCCTCCTGGGGGGTCTCATGACCATTAACCATCTGTGTCAACAAAAGGCATTCTTCCAGTTTTCGTATCACATGAAGGCAAGAGTAAAAGTTGTTAGGAAAGTAATCTGGCTTGGGTGCACTCCTTGTGAGTAGACTAAAGCTCAGTTGTGCAGAAAGGGGAGGGGCAAGACTGTGGGCCTAAGATGGAGCTGACAAAAATGGAGTCAGTGTGGTTCAGCCACGTAGATTGGCAGTTTATTTAGCTGTCCCTATGACTCTTTGAGCCCATGGTCTGATAACCTGTGTAACTCTCCCATCAATGTTAATTTGCATTCTCCGTTCCTTTCTGTGTGGTTCTGGACACTGGAGGGAGGCAGGCTGGAGGGCTATGTTTCCATGCCTCCTCCCACTCCTCTTGAGGTCCCCCTCGAGGCAGATACCTAGATCTCTGCTGGGTGTGGCTGCCTCCTTGATGTAATGAAGAAGGAACCCTTAGAAGGAACAGTACTTCTTGGCTGATGTCCTGGGTCGCTGAGATAATGTGGTTCAGAGGACGTATACTATTAATTGCCCTGTGCAGGGGTCCGAGAAGCTGTGAAGGGTCTAAGGTGTTATCCTGTTTGCAAATCAAAGAACGATTATACACACATATACTAACATAGTCACAAGATCTCTGGTTCAGAGACAGGCTGTTAAATGACAGCATCTTGTATCAGTTCCCCAACCCCAAACTGCCGCAGACCAGCTGCAGAAAGCTAGAAGTTCCTGGCGGTGAGGGGTAAGGAACTGAAAAGCACCAGTATGGGATCAGAAGGGCCAAGACAACTGATGGTTGCAAGGCAAGTTTATTCAAAGAGCATGAATGTATATATAGGTTTAGTACGGAACGAATAGCAGACAATAAATCAGTAAACCTTGTTTTCCACATAATTCTGTCGCCACTGTCTATGCGTTAGCATGCTTTATGGGCCATTCTCTGGAGGTACAGACTTCCCCCTTAGGGCAGCACGTCCTTCTTCTGGGGAACAACCAGGGGCTCTTAGATCCAGAGCAGGCACCTGGAACGAAACTGGCCGCAAGCCATTTTCCTTTTTTACGCTCAATACCGCAGCGTCAGGAGTGCATACCAAGAAAGAGACAAGCAGTTCTCCGGAAAGCAGAAAGCTGAATAAGCTTACAGCTTGGGGGCCACCACACCAAACTCCCCATTACATGACACAGTGAAAGCCAATGTACCTGTGTGTGCAGAGGGGCTGTACGCTACAGGAGAGGAACCCTGAAATTATAAAACTCAGAGCTTATGTAGAACAAGTGGCATAGCTGTCTCTCCTCACTGGGGGTTGGAGGAAAAAAAGAGAGTGAGAATAAGCAAATGGCTCTGGGTTTTATTACCTTGGAAAGGGAGAAGCTGACTCTTGGAAAATGCACCAGAGAGGAAACATTCTGTATCCTCCTAGGTATGTTTACCATTCAAACATCCTTTAACACAGGTGCCAGTAAACTGTTCAGAAAGCCCGCATTGGGCAGAAACCCTTGGTTCTCCCACACAGCCCTAGACAGGCGACTTTTCCCTGCCCTTTCTGCCCCAGTAGTTCTTTTCTAAGGAAGGGCAGGTATGGTTTCTAGGGAGTTAGGATGAAGAAAGTTTAAGTATAATGGATTCGCTATCCAGCAATGTGCCCAGTAAACGTCTGTTGAGTGAATGACACGGACCCGCTGTTTAAGATTTTAATGAAGATGGGGCAGAGGGTTGGTTGGTTGAGATGTCCTGACGAGGCTCTCCCAGAGCCAGGGCAATCTGAGCCAATTCATTCCCCCCCCCCCCCTCCCCTGGGCCTTAGGCAAAGGCCCCGGCTCCCTGAAGCAGTGCCAGGGCTCCTGACACCCCCATGGTCAAGGCGGAACGCGCACAGACTGGGACCACGCCAGAGCTCTTCAGGTCTTCTTGGTGATTGAGGGCTCCAGCGTCCAGAAAGGGATTCCCGTCCAGTGTCAGGTTATTTACCTCGGGCAGCTCGTCTGGCCGCGGCGCCCTGCTTAGCCTGTTGCAGCTGAGATCAAGCACGCTGAGCTTGGGCGGCAGTCCTTTAGGCACTTGCTCCAGCCCCGCGAACGACAAGCTGAGAGAGCTCAGTGAGCTGGGCCAGACACACGAGGTAGCGCCCGGGGCGGTGGCGCGCAGCGAGTTGTGGCTGAGGTCCAGGCGGTGGGGTTGCACGCTCGCCGCCGCCAGCGCAGCGCACACGCTGCTGAGCGTCTCCATCCCCGCGTTGCGTAGCGCTAGACCTTGGAGGGCCGGGAACTTGTGCGGACAGAGAGCCGCAATCAGCCCGCGCTCGCCGAGTCCAGGATTGTCAGACAGGTCTAGGTTGGTGAGGGCCTGGAAGGTGGGGAGCTGTGCGCAGGCAAAGGCAAGCGAGTGTGCTTGCGCGATGTTCAGTACCCTGAGACCAGGCTTGAGCCACTGCTGCAGTTCGCCGAGCCAGGCACCTCCTGTTGCCCACGACACGTTACGGAGACTGAGGGTGGAGAGCGCAGGCCCAGTGGCTTCCAGAGGCGGCGGCGGCATCGGGCCGGTTACCTCCAGGTCCTCAAGCGTCAGTTCCTTGAGGCGGGAGTAACCGAGCGCACGCAGAAGGGCGACCAGAAGCAGAGCAGGAACCTGGGCAGCGCCCAACGTGAGCCGCCGCATTCGCAGAGCCTTGATTGTGTCAGCGTACTGCTTCGGGTCGGCGTCGGCGCTCTTTAGAAACTGTTCCAGGCTGCGGCCGCCGCCACGGATCTCCACCTCGACAGCAGCCACACACTGAAAGGCGCTAGACCAGTCAGGCTTCGGATCCGTGAAGTTGCAGACGCAGCGGAAATCTTCTTCGTCCAGCTCGCAGGGCTCTAGTGTGGCCGCAGACACACGCAGCAGTGGCAGCAATAGCAGCAGCAGACAGGGCACGCACACCTGCGGAGACAGCGGAGGTCAGGGCGGATCCTGCCGGTCCCTAAGGTTCCCCGAGTAGCCCTCCTTCGGCCCTAAGAGCATACACTCACCATGGTCGATAGGTCCTCAGAACCTCTGCCTCTCCGCCGGGCTCTGGGATGGGCTGTGGCTTCTTTCCTTTACAGCGGCTCTTGTCGGCTTCCAGGCTCCACAAACCTATCTGTCCTTACTCTTTGGCAGCCTCTGAAAGTTTATGTAACCCTGGGATGTCACTCCGTTCCCTCCTCTTTGAACCCTGTCACTCCCCACTTTTCTTCCTCCTAACCACCCCATCCGCTGTCCTTCTGGGAAATTTTGCAGTGAATGATGTTGCCAGGAGAGGAGCCACAACGGGAAGTATTTTGCAAGGTGTCTAGGGCCCTCTGCCTCAGGCAGTGCCCTGATGACTCAGGTGCCCCCAGCCTTGTCTGGGATGGGGAAAGGAAGATCCCCAGTGCCTCAGGCCAGGACTCTTAAGTCCCCTGCCTATAGCCCAGTGACTCAACCCGGGTCGTTTCCTTAACATTTCCCTAGTCTTGGTAGTTACTGTTAACCTCCTGTCACCCAAGTCCAACTCCCTGAATATCCTCAGGTATTTAACTGCGTATTTTGTGGAAGAGACTGCAGACTTCATCTATTGACTCCAAGGGCTAGAATTAGGTTCAAGAGAAGGAAGTTGGTCTGAGGAACAGCTCCCCCCGCCCTCCTTTTTTTTGTTTTTTGCTGACTTGTTCTTTAAATTTGTTTATTAAGAAATAATAGCTTTTTTTTTTTTTTGGCCGCACGACATGTGGCATCTTAGTTCCCCGACCAGGGATCAAACCCGTGCCCCCTGCATTGGAAGAGCAGAATCTTAACCACTGGACCGCCAGGGAAGTCCCCTCACAATTTTTTAAAGTGATAGCTTTCTTAAAAGTAGAGAAGTCTATGTGTTTAACAGAGACACATTGGCCAAGTCCCTCGCTCTCTTAGTTTCCACTTCCCCGCCCTGAAATTTGAGAAATGAAATATTCCTAAATATAATTTTTCCACTTGTACCTAGCTCTCTCCTGCCCTTTCCCCAGCACAATTCCTATACCCTAGGAATGAAAAGCTGGACCTATATTGAATGAGGATTAATTAGTAACTCACCTGCTTTGTCAAGAAAAAAAAGCAAGTGTCCCAGAGGGTGGGGAATTGTTACCAAACCAGGTTTGTTTGCCCAACAGGCAGTAAGCCAAACACTGAGACGCTTTGGTTTGTAGCAGAGAAAGGGTTTATTCACAAGGCATCTAAGTGAGGAGCAGGGAGAACAAGTCTCAGATTCACCTCCCTGAAGGCAAGGGGCTTGGGATATTTATGGGTGAAGGGTATAGGGTGGTTGGAGGTACTGGGGAAGGCGATTGGGGACAGGAAAAAGGTGAGGTAATCAGTATTCTGCTCAGGTGTATCTGAGTTACATGCTTCTTCATGGGATGCATGTTCAGAAAGTGGTGGCATTAGCATGATCTGAGGGTGAAGTTTTGGCCTTCTGATGTCAAAAGGCCATCCATCCAACACTCGCACAGGCCCAGTTGGAGGGTCAGTGGTTCCAAGCAGTCTTAATCAGCTGGAACACGACCTGGCAAGAGCTGACTCTAAGTTCCTGAAAATCAACTTAAGGAACTGTTACTATAGCAACCCATTTGTCAGAGGTGTTATCCACAGAGGGGCAGTTAAAGGAGTCTTGTGACATATTGTGTAAGCTACATGAGGGTATGTAATTTGCAGGAACAATTAAGGCAAGCTTGATCGGTGAAGGCGGTTTACATGATATTATTTATTAAGCAAGTTACAGTTCAAGGGATCTAATTGATGACTGCCCTCAATTTTAGAAGGGCTATGCTTTTAAAACAGCCCTCACAAGTCTGAACTTCTGGATTTCTGGGCAAAGAGCTACATGAAAAACATTTGAATTTTCACTTCCCTTTTTCCAGAAGTAGCCACATCTGTCAACAATCCAAACAAGGAAGCCCCATCGGACCACACTGCTCCCTGTGTGTCCTGTTGGGCATGTTCTAATACCCTAAGCCATGCCTAAAGGCCAGACCATGTCACTGGGACATCTCTGAGGACCAAGATATGAGTATAGTTCAGTGTGAAATACACTGACTCTGCAGTCAGTCTGCAGTCAGACAAAAAGGCTTGGAATCCCAGCTCTATGGCTAAGGTTGTAACAACAGCCCTTCATTGTTATTTTCTTCATCAGAGTCTCTGCATTCAGAAGACTCAGGCCACTGAAGCCTGGCTCCTCAGGAAATTCCATCACCTTAACAACAAGAACCTACTGTATAGCACAGGAACTATATTCAGTATCTTATAATAACCTATAATGGAAAAGAATCTGAAAAAGAATATATATATCTATCAGGTTGGCCAAAAAGTGCCTTCAGTTTTTAAATAAAAATAAAAGACACATTTTTTCATTTTCACCAAGAACTTTATTGAACAACATATTCACCCTTTTGTTACACTACCTTCTGCCATTTTTCAGGGAACTTCATAATTCTATCTTCCCAAAACTTTTTATCTTTTTGAGCAAAGGACTGTTCCAGGTGTCTTTTACAGTCCTCCAGGGAACTGAAATTTTTTCCATTAAGAGAATTTTGTAAAGACCGAAATTAATGGAAATCCAAAGGTGAATGTGTGGTGAATATGGTGGATGAATCAGAACTTCCCAGCCAAGCTGTAACAGTTTTTGTCTGGTCATCAAACAAACATGCGGTCTTGTTTTATCCTCATGGAAGATTATGCGTTTTCTGTTGACTAGTTCCAGGCGCTTTTTGTCGAGTGTTGCTTTCAGTTGGTCTAATTGGGAGCAGTACTTGTTGGAATTCATCGTTTGGTTTTCTGGAAGGAGCTCATAATAGAGGACTCCCTTCCAATCCCACCATATATGCAACATCACCTTCTTTGGATGAAGACCGGCCTTTGGTGTGATTGGTGGTGGTTCATTTCACTTGCCCCACGATCTCTTCCATTCCACGTTGTTGTACAGTATCTGTAAACCCACCTAACATGATTCAAAATGGAGTAACACCTGTCAAGGGCACCTATTAAGTCTCTTTCAGACACCCGAGACCTGGAAAATTACTGAAGACTGCAAGTCTATTCTCCAAAAAAACACATCCTATAGACACACAGCCAACCCCGGTACTGCTGTGGACCAGAATAGACATGAACCCACCTCCTTTTCCTGCACCTTGCCCTTTGAAGCCCAATAAAAGATTCAAACCCCACGCTTTGGGGCCAGTGCCACCCTATGTGTCTGGCCCCTTTCCTCCCTTGGAAAGTGGAGGAGTAAAAACTTTCTTTTCTTCCCTGGTTAATATTTCTGTGAATTCTTTCACAACCCGCGTTGGCTCACCTAACAGTGTCCACTTTTCATCGCCCGTCACAATTTGTTTTAAAAACGGAACGTTTTCATTACGTTTAAGTAGAGAATCGCGTGCGGAAATATGGTCAAGAAGTTTCTTCCCCCCCCCCCCCCCCCCCCGCGCTACTTATGTGGAACCCAAACATCAAAGTGATTAACATAACCAAGCTGGTGCAAATGATTTTCAACGCTTGAGTTGGGTATTTTGAGTATGTCGGCTATCTCCCGCGTGGTATAACGTTGATTGTTTTTAATTAATGTCTCGATTTGATCGCTATCAACTTCAACTGGTCTACCCGACTCTGGAGCATCGTCCAGTGAGAAATCTCCAGCATGAAACTTCGCACACCACTTTTGACATGTTCAATCAGTCACAGCACCTTCTCCATACACTGCTCAAATCTTTTTTTTGCGTTTTGGTTGCGTTTTTACCTTTCTTAAAATAATAAAGTATAATATGCCGAAAATGTTGCTTTTTTCCTTCCATCTTCAATATTAAAATGGCTACACAAAAATTCACCAATTTCGATAACTCTTTTTTAAAATGCATGCTGATATGCCAGCTGTCACATACAATCTAACAAAATCGCTTTGAAGGAAGTTAAAGACAACTAAGTGCTACTAGAGCCATCTTACGGAAATAAACGAACGAACCTTTTGCCAACCCAATATATATATATTACACAACATTGTAAGTTAACTATACTTCAATTTTTAAAAAATGGTTAAAAAAATTCCATCACCTTAGGGGAGACACTCTGGATGAAGGGTCCAAGCTAAGAGGGGCAGTAATGTTTCTGCAAAGGTCCCCAACTCACACCTTGATTCAAAAAATATCTATTGTTTGTCTAAACCAAGTGCCAGCGCTAATACCAAGCCCTGGGATGCTGATGTGACCATCACATGGTTCCTCAAGTACTCTAGTAGGTGCGGGAGGCAAATGCAGATGCAGAACTACAGTCCATAGTAAAGAGGACTCTTACAGAGGAGACAAGGACTTGGGGGAGCTCTAGAGAAAGGAACAGCTAGCCTTGTAGTAGAGAGAACATGAGGCTGTTTCTTACAGGACTAACAGAGTTGCCAGGCAGATAAGTGCAAAAAACAAAAACAACAAACAAACAAACACCCCAAATAAAAAACAATTTGGGCAGCTGTAACTGTTTGAGCAGACACTCTGGGCAGAGCATAGATTTTTCCTGGGGACTTGCCTTAGCTTCCCAACCAGGAGAAAGAAGTAGGTGTTAGAAGCCAGCCTGCCGCATGAGGAAGGGGACAAGACCCAGATCCTATCCCCAGCCAGAGCATGGTGCATTAATAAATGGTGCTCAGGGAATTCCTTGGTGGTCCAGTGGTTAGGGCTCTGTGCTCCCACTGCAAGGGGCACGGGTTCGATCCCTGGTGGGGGAATTAAGATTCCTCAAGCTGCACAGCCAAAATTAAAAAAAATAATAATAATAAAGTTAAATAAATAAATGGTGCTCAATAAATGGCTGTCCAGAGGCTTGATGGATGCTGGACCTGGAGAGAAGATATGGAGAACAGGATGATGGTCTGCAGATATTTAACTAGATGTTTTGTGGAAGAAATCAAAGACTTCACCGATTGACTCCAAGAGGTGGAACTAAATTAAAGGGAAGGAAATGGGTTTGAAGAACAGTTCCCATTCCTGGATTTGTTCTTACTTGCACATTTGTCTAAGTAGTAGCTTTCTAAAGATTAGAGGCCTCAGTAAGAATTCTTTTTAACTTTTTTTTGACCGCACAGCTTGAAGGATCTTTGTTCCCCCAAGAGGGATTGAACGCGGGCCCTTGGCAGTGAAAGCGTGGAGTCCTAACCCCTGGACCGCCAGGGAATTCCCTCAATAAAAGTTCTTAAGTGCTACCAGGACTCTACTCTCTTGGAGCTGTGAAGGCGGTTTGGGAGGAGACAACGTCAAACAGTTACACTGTAACTTAATGTTAGCTGTGAAAAGGGTTATGAAGGAGAAGCGTACGGTGCTATATGCTCTCATAACGGGGGCACTGGTCCAGTAGTTCTGAGTAGGGGACACTGGAGATCTCGAGGACAGTGTTAAATAAGGGAAGAGTGCTGGTTGTAGTGAGGGTGGGGTGGCAGAGACAGGGCTCTAGGCAGTGGAACAGCCTGTGCAAAAGCCCAGAAGAGAAAAAGTGCAGGGCTTATTCAGGGAACAAAGATTCTAGGAGAGATGAGTATGGTAAGGCTAGAGAGGTATGCAGGGATTAGACCATATAGGGCTTAGTTGGCCACAATTCAGATTTTGAGGGTATGGAACACAGTTTTTGTTTGTTTGGCTGCGGCGGGCGGCTTGCGGGATCTAGTTCTCCGACCACGTATTGAACCTGGGGCCATGGCAGTGAAAGTACCGAGTCCTAACCACTGGAAGCCAGGGAATTCCCTGGAGCACGGTTTTTAATTCACCAGTTTCCCCAGTACCTACTAGATTAGTGGCTCTCAAAATTTGACGAAAGAACTACTTTATCCTGAAAATAATTCACTTTTTTAAAGTATTTTTAAAATTTTTATTTATTTAATAAATTTATTTTTGGCTGCGTTGGGCTTTCGTTGCTGTGCACGGGCTTTCTCTAGTTGCAGCGAGCAGGGGCTACTCTTTGTTGCGGTGCGCGGGCTTCTCATTGCAGTGGCTTCTCTTGTTGCGGAGCATGAGCTCTAGGTGCGCAGGCTTCAGTAGCTGTGGCACGTGGGCTCAGTAGTTGTGCCTCTCTGCCTCTAGAGCGCAGGCTCAGTAGTTGTGGTGCACGGGCTTTGTTGCTCCCTGGCATGTGGGATCTTCCTGGCCCAGGGCTCGAATCCGTGTCGCCTGCATTGGCAGGCGGATTCTTAACCACTGCGCCAACAGGGAAGCCCTTGCGGTTCACTTTTATTCAGAACAGTGACACATAATTGAATTTGTTTCCTTTTTCTCACCTGAAAAATGAGGATAATTGTCATGGCGAACATTCAATAAGGTAATGCACTTACAGGGGTTAGCCAGCTTTCATCACTGAGAGCCGTGTTATTGGTGAAATGGAGTTCGACATCTTCCTAGAACTCGGGGTAGTTTTGAATGTTCATTTAGAATCTGTTAGGGATGGGGAGGTTGTGTTTGCTGAGTGGAAGGTGACGCTAGGGGCCTGGGGCTGTCCGAGTCGAGGTTGAGTTACTTCCTTTACTTAGATCGGAAGCCGAGAAGCCGGAGGCCACGGGGAGGGGCAGCTATCTGGAATTCGCTCATCTAGAGATCCCACTCCTCTAACCTTCGCTTCGCTCCGCTCCGCCCCGCCCCGTCCCGCCCGTGGTCGCTTCCCGTAGTTCCGCCCCGCCTTCTCTTCACTTCATGTCCCGCCCACTGGCACCTCCCCTTCCGCCCTGCGCTGCGGCTGCGCAGTCCGTACCATGTTCTAGACGGCTGGGCCCTGTGGCGTGCTCTGTGGTGCAGGTTTACTCCCGTTCCACCATGTGGAGCCGACAGCGGGGCGGCCTCAAGCCGTTACGCTGCGGGGTGGAGCAGCTACGGTGCCGCCGGCGGGAGCGGGAGGCAGGTGCGGGCGGGCGAGGGAACACGGGAGGATGAGGGTATGGCGGTCGGAGTAGGGGTGAGGAGGCTTCCAGGGTTGGAGATGGGTTCTGGGTCCTGGGTGCCCCTCCCATGATCAAGCGGCTCCTTTGCTCCCAGCACTGCGGAAGGCACGGAGAGAGCAGCAGCTGGTCAGCAAGAGGCTGCTGAGAGACGAAGCCTTGGAGGAAGCCGAGGAGGGATGTGTGGCCATGATCTTCGGGGAAGCCGAGGTGAGGGGGCAGGGTGCTTGGTGAGATCCACACCAGGTAGCGGCAAATACCTTCTCTTGTACTCGAGGTCCGCCCCCAGACCTGAACGCGGTCCCTTCAACACCTCCTTCCGTCTAGTGGGCCAAGCCGGCAACCAGGGAATCATCCTCGACAACTCTATCCCTCATCCCCACATCAATACATCAAGTCTTAGCCCCCCCCCCCTTTTTTTTTACCTCCTAAAGAGCTGTGGAGTCTTTTAAATGGCGTTGCCATCACGATCGCCACCACCCTCTTCTCTGAATACTTAACAGCAGCCGCCTAACAGGTCATCTGCAGAAATTTTGCCTCCTCAAGTTAATTCTATGTACATCAGTCAGATGCGTCTTTTAAAAACACAGAGACCAAAATCCTTCCTGTGATCTACACAGTCCAGCATGGTCTAACCTCTGCTACTTCCAACCTTATCAGTTCACTCATTTCAGCCAAATTGTCCTCTTTTCAGTTCTTGGAACAATATACCAGGCTCTTTCCTGTCTCAAGGCCTTTGCATTTGCTGCATCTAAAGTGGGTCTGCAGAGTATTAATCATACTAATTGTTTGCTTGTTACCGTTTCTCCAACTAGACTTTAAATCCACAGGAACCTGGACCTTATCTTATTTGTCATCATTGAAAACTCAGATGCCTATACAGTATCTGGCATATAGTAGATGCTCAGTATTTATGGAATAAGTGAACGAAAGAATTTCTTTCAGCTCATTTATTCATTCAGCAAGCATTGGGCATCCCCTGTTTATATTATGTTTACATATATAGTTTACAAAGCACTTATACCTAGGTTATATCATTTATTCATTGTGTGCTTACTTTATACCAAGGCACCTATGCTGGGTACTGAGGTACAGAAAGATGAAAAGAGAGTCCCTTTCTTTGATGTGTTCACAACCCATTGAAGGAGTCAGATGTGCTCCTACCTGTCATGAAGGAAACATGAGGCACAATAGAAACCCCTGAGTCTTCCAAAGGGAACCAGAAAGAGCTAACTTCCCAGAGGCAGTGAGAGCAGAAATCTAAAGGAAGTGGAGGACCTGGGGAGTGTATCCCAGGCAGAAAGAATAGATTATGTGAAAGCTTGGAAGCATTAAAAAACACGTCATGTGATGTGCAGTGTTGTTGCAGTGTCAGTTGCATGGGGAGAATCGCTAGAGGGATAGGTTATGTCAGGCTGAGAGGTTTAAATGTTATCCTTGAAATAACACAGTAAAAAGGCAGAGTAGATGTTATGCCCATTTTTCAGGTAAGAAACTGGGGTTTAGTCCCCTGTAGCGTAAGTGGCAGGGCTTGTATTAAACCCAGTTCTGATTCCCTCTTCTGTCCACTGTACTGCAAGGTTGGTACTGGCCATATTAGTGTGAATGACGAGTTCTAGAGATAGTGCCATATTGAAGGGCTCACAGCTGAAGTGGGCAGAGCAGAACTCATGCCTTGCTTTCTGGCAACTATGTGTTGCCATCTCTCTTCTCCCTGCCCTGGGCTCCAGATCCAGCAGTTCCTGCGGTTAGCCCAGCGGGGGACAGAGGAAAAGGAGAGAGAGGGGGCTCTGGTCAGCCTTCGGCGAGGCTTGCAGCGCCCTGAGACGCAACAGACCTTCATCAGGTCAGTGTGGGTGGTGTGAGTGTGTGGCTGGGGCTCTGAGGGGTGGACAGGAGTGTGGGGGGGATGGGCCACTGGCTGAGCAGGGCTCTGGTGCTCACTCATGTAGGCTGGAGGGCAGCATTCGGACCCTAGTCGGGCTCCTGACCAGCAACCAGGCCCTGCTGCAGCTTGAGGCGGCTCGGTGCCTTCATGAGCTCTCTCACTCTGAGCAGTCTGCAGTAGTTGAGGCCTGCCTGCCAGCCACTTCCTACCTTCTCACCTACCTCTCCGGTCACAGCTCAGACTTTATAGTAAGCCCTGCCCTTTCCTACCTTGTTCTTGGTTGGATTTAAAAATTGTGCTTTTGGGTCCAGTTTGAGCTGGCAGGTAGGCAAAAGAGGAAAACCTGTTTCTCCTGATGCCCCCAGCCATACACACACCCATCATCTCCCATTCCCCTGTGCCCACATCCTCAAGGACAGGTATGCTCCAGCTTCCCCACTCCCACCCCTACCGCACCCCGGCCTGAGACAGGCCAAGCCCAGTGCTTTTGTTGTCCCGCTCTCAGGAGCTCTGTCTGTATACACTGGGTAACCTGATTGTGGAGAGTGAGGCTGTGAGAAGGCAGCTCCTGCCACAGGGCATTGTTCCAGCCTTGGCTGCCTGCATCCAGGTAAGTGTCCACCTCCTTGCTTCCTCTCTGGGCACCCCTCCCCTCACGTCTCTCCACATGCCCCACCTGCTTTGGGTAGGCAGCTCCAGCCTCTGCCCTGTGCTAAGGGGTTGAAAGTCTCAGGAAATCTTATGGCCTAGGTTCCAGAGTCAGATCCCTACTCTGTCTGCTTCTAGTCTCCCCATCTGACTGTGCTGGAAGCTCTTGGATATGCCTTGTCCCAGCTTCTGCAGGCTAAGGAAGCTCCAGAGAAGATCATCCCGTAAGTAAAACTGAGTCTCCAGATGTGTAGGCAGGTGTGACCTACTTGGTAGTGTAGCCCCTGATGCCTGATCGAGTCTTGTTTCCAAAGCTGTTGCACATTTCAACTCCATGTGCCTGACTGGGAAGAGCTTTGGGTTTGGACGCTTTCCCACCTGCTCTCAGGGTTTGGGAAGAGTGACTGGCATCTTGCCTTCTGTGGTTCCTACTCACAGCTCTGCTTCTACTGACAGCTCTGTCCTGGGCTCCACTCTCCCCCAACATATGCTGCAGCTGTTGCAACCTGGCCCAAAGCTGAACCTTGGAGTAGCTGTGGAGTTTGCCTGGTGTCTTCACTACATCATCTGCAGGTAATAGGCCAATTGGGAAAGTGCCACAAACCTCCCCTGGGGCTTCCTTCCATGACACTCAGGTTTTTGAACTTTGGTTTCTGGAATTGTTGTGGTGAGTTTTCTTTGTTCTATGGTCCTCTCTTCTTGGAGCTCAGGAAACCTACAGACCTAGGCCATTTGCCACCTTAAAGGTAGGATTGACCGAGTAGTGACTACTTGCTTCCTATTGCCCAGCCAGGTCAACAATGCCCTGCTCATCACCCAGGGCGCTCTGTCCACCCTGGGGCTGCTGCTGTTGGACTTGGCTGGGGCTGTCCAGAGAACTGAGGATGCAGGACTGGAGCTGGTAGGTGACGAGGACAGGTCAACATCTGGGTGACCTTTCTTTTTACTCAGCTCCTGCTCCAGTGTGCAGGTTGCCTCTTCCTTCTTAAACCTGAACCCTAACTCGTCTTTGCAGCTGGCATGCCCTGTGCTTCGGTGTCTAAGCAACTTGCTAACAGAGGCAGCAGCAGAGGCTGTGGGAGGGCAACTGCAGCTCCGAGATGAGCGTGTCGTGGCAGCCTTATTTATCCTTCTGCAGTTCCTCCTCCAGAAACAGCCCAGCCTGCTTCCTGAGGGCCTCTGGCTCCTTAACAACCTCACTGGTAAGCACCATAATCTGCCTAGGCCTGGACCTTTAGATACTGGGAATAATTCCTCATGGCCTGGGCTGAGGTGGGTAGGATTGGGAGTGGGTTGGTTTCATGCCCCAGTTGGAGGAACTTCACCCTGACATTTTCCCTTCCAGCAAACAGTCCTAGTTTCTGCACCTCCCTGCTCTCCCTGGATCTGATTGAGCCCCTCTTGCACTTGTTGTCTGTATCTAATGTGGTGAGCGTGTTGGTAGGTATTGGGGTCACTTGAGCCCAAGGTCTGGTGGCCAAAGTGTAAACAGTGGGAGCAGCCCTGAGCCCTCATAAGTACCCTTAGCTGAGAGCTGGCAGGTGGTGTGGTATGGATGGCTTCAGGGCCAGACCATCAGTCATAATCCAGACAGTCTAGGTGTGAGTCCCTAAACTGTAATTTACTAGTAACTAACCTTGGGCAAATCAACTAACCACCTTAAGCTTCAGTTTCCTCATTTATAATTGGGAATAGTAATCCTACCTGAGGGTGGCTGAGGGGATTACAGAATATGCATATAAAAGTGCTTGGCACAGTGCCTGGGCATGTGGTCAGCATTCCATAGAAGCTATGGTTAAAATCTTTGGTTTTCATCGTTTGTGGGGACTGTGTACATGTATCTGTCTGCAGGTGCTCACGGTTCTGTGCAACGTTGCTGAGAAAGGTCCTGCTTACTGTCAGCGTCTATGGCCAGGGCCCCTGCTTTCCTCCTTGCTGGACATGTTGGCCTTCTCTGACACTGAAGTAGTAGGCCAGAGTTTGGAGCTGCTGCAACTGCTGTTCCTCTATCAGCCAGGGGTGGGTTTCTGGCCTTAGTCCCCAATCCTTCTGTTCTGAAGCCTCTGGTCTCACCATGGCCCCTTTCCTTCCAGTCTTAACTATAGTCATTTCTCTGGGCCTGGCTAGCCTATGTGGGCTCCAGTTCCGAACTTCCATACTCTTGTTGGGAATGCATTCTTCCAAGAAGAGGTGGGCTAACCCATAAGACTGTGGTAATTGCGTGTTAGGACTGAGGGACCCAGTGTTGAATCCTTTTCTTCCCTGCTCTCAGGCTGCCCAGGCCTTCTTGCAGCAGTCAGGGCTGCAGGCCCTACAAAGGCATGAGGAGGTGGCACAGCTCCAGGATCGTGTGCATGCTCTCCAGCAGACGGCTCTTCATGGGTGACTTGACTTCTCAAAGTCATGTACTCCACTCCCCATCTCCCCCACTCCCCATCTTCCTGGCCCACAGAGCCCCTTTGGGAGGTTTAGAACCATAATGACGTCATGCCCTCTGCTCCCACATCTAAGCCTAAGCCAAGATCTCTGGATCCCAGCTTCTCCAGTTTTACCCAGCAGTGTCCAGGCGGGAGGACCAGAGGGAACTCAGTGTGGCCTACTTAATCTGGGTCCATAGAATCTCATTTTTTCTTGTCCTTTCTCTTTTTTTTTTGCTTCAGCAGCTGGTGGCTTTTGATGGGACGGAATAAAATAAGTTTTATTTTTATATTCAACTGCTTTGCCTCATTTGATTGCACAATAAGGGGTAGTTGGTGGAATGAGAAACAGAACATCCTGAGACAGCATTTTCAGCACAAGCTTTATAAAGAACAGAAGAACACGTTTCTCCACATTGTACTCAGTCCAGCAGAGCTCAGGCTCTGGGGCTCTTGCTCTTAATCCTCAGTGGAGGCTTCAGGCTTTGCCACTTAGCACATTCTCCAGGGCTCTGGTTACCTGATCAGCACTGAAGTTGTTCAGAGAGACATTCTTCTCTTGGCCAAATGCTGAAGAGAGAGGGATGTGATTAAGTATCCACTCTGCACTGTACGGGCTACCAAAGTATAATAAAAGGTCTCTGTCTTCAACTTACAGTCTTGGTAGGATAGGAAGGGCAGTAGCATTTCGGCTGATTCTGGGCAGTCATAATGGGAAGGAAAGTGTTTCAGGGACGTTTTAAGGGGCATGGTAGGCATTTATTATTAACCATTGTGAGCAGTGTATTACATGAGCCTGCGTTTTAATGGTGCCCATTCAATGGCTCCCATTGTTCCTCTAAACTAAAGTTATTTGTGTCCATCTCCTTCTCTAGTCTACTGGCTTTTGGAAAGAAAACCTTTGTTCCTCCTCCAAACAACGTTTAGTGCATGGCATACTGCAGTTGTCCACTGTTATAACGGATCTGCCTTGGGTGTGACTCCCTGCCGTCCCCCAGACATTCCTAGGGCGAGGTTTAGTTAAAAGCCGTGATTAAAAATACCATTATTCAGTAAGTATAAATATTTATTGTGTGTCCCTATGTGTCAGGCAACATGACAGTAATTTTCAAATTGTAAAGTGACACATAGGTAATATATTAATAAGTATGTGGTAAAATTAAATAGGGTAAAGGGACAATGTTACATACCTGGCCAGGGAATGCCTTTTTGAGGAGGCTGAATTATAACAAAGAGCCAGCCATGGAAGTCTGGCAGAAGTGCAGTCTGGGAAGGGGGAACAGATGTAGAAGCTCAACCCTGTTATACATCCTAGCTGAATAACCAAAGAATCCACCCCTCATATTAATTAAGGTTAAATGAGATTTAGGCAGGAAAGCACTCAGCACAGGGCCTAGCCGTAAGTGCTCAACACAGTCATTATTTTAGGTTTTTACTATTGAGATTCTCACACTCTACCTGGACCGGCACTGACCACACAATTTGGAAGGACCTACATTGATGGACTGGACCAGCATCCCTTCTCCCCTATCTGAAGCCTGTTCTGAATTACAAAAACGACAGCTCCTGATCTCTATGCAGGACAGGGCCCGCCTCCACATAGATGTTACTGGGACACAAAGCATCCTGTAACCCTGCGAATGTATATTTCCTTATCTGCAACGAGGTCAACAGCAAGTCCGAATTCAGTCCCTGTACAGGTTTCTGTGTGACCTTGGGCGGCCCTTTCTCTTCTCGAACCCTTGTTACTCCACCGGGGTCTCAGGCCCCCGGCGTCCTGTGCTCACCGTAGCGGGCCCATAGCTTGGGCTGCACATCGGAGCACTCGCGGATTAGGATGGGCAGGTGGGGGTTCGCCTTCTTCAGCTCCACATAGCGTTTCTCGATGAAGTCCCTGCAGGGCCGGAGAGAGCACCGTGCGTGCGCTGTGGGCGCAGGCCTCCTCAAACACCCGGGAGGTCGAGGTCGTGACCCCGGCGCCCCGAAGCCCGCCCGCCTCACCGGGCCGCGCCTCACCTGACTCCCTGGCTTCCGGGCGAGCGCTGGCATAAGTGGATACGAATCTCACGGAGGCCCAATGTGGCACGGATCCCCCGACTCGCTGCGGCAGCCGCCATCTGAGCTAGTACCAAATCATCCGCCCTAGACCTTCCGGCCAAGTGATCCTATCAGACCAGCCGCGGACGCTCCAGCCCCGGGATAGGTTGGCTGACGTAAGGGGCGGGGCCAAGTTTAGCCAATGCCATAAAAGCATTGCAGGTCAACTCTTACTCGGATTTCTCCGCCCTCCGTTGCGGCGGAAAAGCTGGGGCACGAAAGGCACTGTGGGTGGACTTCTGAGGTGCATTGTGGGGAGTCGCCTGTTGTTGGCGTGTTGTTGTGGATCCTCGGTCGTTGCTGGGGTTGAAACACCGCGGACGAAATGCCGGAGCGAGATAGTAAGCCTCGGGTCATCTGCCCTTTCTTCCCCGCGGGACTCGGGACACTTGGCGCGTTATTTTGGCCTCAGAATTTAAGCCGGCTGTGTGCGCGAAGGTGGAGGGGGGCCGGGAGTGTGACGCTTGGAGCCTGGCGAAGCAGTTGGGCCCCGAGCGAGGCCGGGCAGCTCCAGGCTGTCCCTCAATCTTGTCCTTGCCCCAACCCACGACAGATGAGATTTATCTGTGAACCACCCCCAGCCCCCGTCACTTAATTTTCGGTTCCGTAAATTTATCTTTCGCGTAGTATCTTAGGTGTCATCTTCAAGAAGTCTTTGCTGATCCTCCAGCGCTGGTTTAGGGGCCCCCTCCTCTGAACTCGCATAGCTCCTTGTATTTTCCTGCTTCAGCACTTGTTACCCTGTATTGTCAATGTCGACGTTCTTGCCTTTCTTCCTCACTAGATTGTGAGCAACTCGACAGGAAAAGACATCTGTATTGTTCACTACTAGATCCCCAACTTTTGCACAAGACCTGACTCTAAAGAGATTGATTAAATTAACATCAATTCCTTTTCTTAGGCGAGCCGTTCTCCAACCCTTTGGCCCCAGATGGCCACGATGTGGACGATCCTCACTCCTTCCACCAGTGAGTGTTTTCATGTAGAACCATGGGAATGAGCTGGGTAATGAGTAAAGTGGTGGTGGTGGTGGTGAAAGAATTCTGAATGTCTTGTCAGCAAGGATGACCAAAAAATCATACCGCTTGCCTCTTTATCTTTGTGAACTTTAACTGGATCAGGTCAACTGCATAAGAATATTAGAGGGGAAATTATGGCAGGGAGAGTGCTAGTTTTTAAAATTGATGTTTAATTACACATTATATAGGAATTAATTCTTATAGAAAATTAAAACATCAGAATAAGGGTAATGTTGTCTTTGATAACATCCCCAGTTCCATCCCCTTTCTTAGAGGTAACCACCGTTACCTTCTTTACACTTATCTTTTTGTCCTACTCTTGTTAAATGCATTTGTATACACACATTCATATCTGAGTAAAATACATCATTGCTTTGTGAATTAAAATATTAAAATTAATCGGTGTTATATTGTCTTTATAACAACTTTGCCACCTGTGTTGGGTTTTTTTAGTAATTTATTTATTTTTGGCTGCATTGGGTCTTCGTTGCTGCGCGTGGGCTTTCTCTAGTTGTGGCGAGCGGCGGCTACTCTTCGTTGCAGTGCGCGGGCTTCTCATTGCGGTGGCTTCTCTTGTTGAGAAGCACGGGCTCAGTAGTTGTCGTGCATGGGCCTAGTTGCTCCATGGCATGTGGGATCTTCCCGGACAAGGGATCGAACCCATGTCACCTGCACTGACAGGCGGATTCTTAACCACTGAGCCACCAGGGAAGTCCCTGTCACTCATTCTTTTTTTCTAATTTTTAAAAAATTAATTTATTTTTGGCTGCATTGGGTCTTGGTTGCTGTGTGTGGGCTTTCTCTAGTTGCAGAGAGCAGGGGCTACTCTTCGTTGTGGTGCGTGGGCTTCTCATTGTGGTGGCTTCTCTTGTTGCACAGCATGGGCTCTAAGCGCGCGGGCTTTATTAGTTGTGGCATGCGGGCTCAGTAGTTGTGGCCAATGGGCTCCAGAGCACAGGCTCAGTAGTTGTGGCACACGGGCTTAGTTGCTGTGCAGCATGTGGGATCTTCCCGGCCCAGGGCTCGAACCCATGTCCCCTGCATTGGCAGGCGGATTCTTAACCACTGTGCCACCAGGGAAGTCCCAGCATCTCACTCATTCTTGATTTATCAAACTTCTTTTTTTTTTTTTTAAACTGAACTCTTTTTTTTTTTTTAATTATTATTTACTTATTTATTTATTTTTGGCTGTGTTGGGTCTCCGTTTCTGCGCGAGGGCTTTCTCCAGTTGCGGCAAGTGGGGGCCACTCTTCATCGCGGTGCGCGGGCCTCTCGCTATCGTGGCCTCTCTTGTTGCGGAGCACAGGCTCCAAACACGCAGGCTCAGTAGTTGTGGCTCACGGGCCTAGTTGCTCCGCGGCATGTGGGATCTTCCCAGACCAGGGCTCGGACCCGTGTCCCCTGCATCGGCAGGCAGATTCTCAACCACTGCGCCACCAGGGAAGCCCCCAAACTTTTTTTTTTTAGTAGCCGCGAGCAGTGGCTACTCTTTATTGCATTGCGCAGGATTCTCATTGCGGTGGCTTCTCTTGTTGCAGAGGACGGGCTCTAGGTGCGCGGGCTTCAGTAGTTGTGGCACAAGGGCTCAGTAGTTGTGGCTCACGGGCTCTAGAGCGCAGGCTCAGTAGTTGTGGCACACGGGCTTAGTTGCTCCGCGACATGTGGGATCTTCCCGGACCAGGGCTCAAACTCATGTTCCCTGCATTGGCAGGTGGATTCTTAACCACTGTGCCACCAGGGAAGTCCAATTTATCAAACTTTTTAATCGTTAACACTCTGATGCATTAAAAGTGGCATGTTCTTTGTTTTAATTTGTATTTCACTGATTTCTAGTAAAGTGAACCATATATTTTACATACTCCTTTTCCAATTCTTACTGGGTACTAATTTTTAAAATTTTCGCCCTCTAGATCAAAACTCACTAATGAAGACTTCAGGAAACTTCTCATGACCCCAAGGGCTGCACCTACTTCTGCACCACCCTCTAAGTCACGTCACCATGAGTAAGTTCTGGGGTGATCCAATCTGTTTCCCATCTCCTTCCTATGGAAAATTTATTGAACTAGATATCTTAGGAACTGGGAAGCTAGTTCTCTTTTGAGGTCCATGGTTCTGATTCTCTGCCTTTTGAGATTGAAGCTCCAGGAAAGACTGGGATGCTGTATGGGTCTCGTTTTTTTAAAAATATTTATTTATTTATTTGGCTGTGCTGGGTCTTATTTGTGGCACACGGGATCTTTTAGTTGCTGCATGCAGGATTTTTAGTTGTGGCGTGTGATCTCTTAGTTGCGGCATTTGGGATCTAGTTCCTTGACCAGGGATTGAACCTGGGCCCCCTGCATTGGGAGCATGGAGTCTTAGCCACTGGACCACCAGGGAAGTCCCATGGGGATCTCATTTTTTCTCAGAGTATATTCCATGGACCATTTGTACTAGAGTTGCTGCTGGTGCTTAAATAAGTAGATTTCTGGGTCCATTCCAGCCCCACTGACTCAGATTCTAGGGCAGATATTTGGGGATATATAATTTTAATAGTTCTTCAGGTGGTTGTGACGCTTTCTAAAGCTTGAGAACCACTCACCTACAAATACTGACATGGATCTCTGCCTGATTGAAACTGGTCACCTATTGCTTTGGTCAGTATTCTAAGCCTTTCTTCAGTCCTCATAGCTACTTCTTGGGGTTTCTGGGGCTGTGGCAATATTTCACAATCAGTGAATTTCTTTCTTTCCTAGGATGCCAAGGGAGTACAATGAGGATGAAGATCCAGCTGCACGAAGGAGAAAAAAGAAAAGGTAAAGGAAGGATGGAGGAGTGTTGGGTTTTATGGTGGATAGTGTTCAGGGAAAAGGAGTAGGGGCTAGTGATGAGGCAAGAGACTGAGGTTTTCCTTTCTCGTCTTGAGATTCTCTGCTTTCATAGTGGAGAGGAATGATATTTAGAATGGCTGTTTAGGGCTTTGGAGTCAGCTTGTGGTGTTTTAATCTTATCTTTACCAGTTTCTAGCTGGATGCCATGGGCATTTTGCTTAACCTCTCTAATCCTCAATATTCTCATGGGTAGAATCAAGATAGTGATAATAACTTTTATCAGGTTGTCATGAGGATCAACTGTGATAGTCCATGTAAACACTTAGTACCAGTGCCTGGCATATAGTAACCACCCAGTTAATTTTGGCTGCCGTCATTATCATTGTCATTGCTATTATTTATATGATACTAAGCTTCCAAGACCTGGTACTTTGCTTTTTTCTCTCTTCTTGAGGAGGACTGGCAAGGAATGACATATTTTCAGGTGAAATTTGGAACGTGATAAAAATTCAGAGACTTCCTGGTTGCCGTATGGAAAAGTCTCATACTTGTAGAGACTCGGTGATGTAGAGTTAGGTGACATCAAAGGATTCTGAAGTGACAGATGGAGTATACTATGGTGGCATTAGAACAGTGTATCTGTGAGCTGGAAGATGCTGTAGTTCTGCTTTTGAGGAATATCAAGAGGTGGCCAGCAGTTCTATGAGGACATATATGAGCTTTCAGCATAGAGAGTTGGGTGAAGGTGTAGGGAAACAGGCAGGAACAGTTCTGCTGAGCCTTACACATTTGCCTTTCCCTGGTCACAGTTATTATGCCAAACTTCGCCAACAAGAAATTGAGAGAGAAAGAGAACTAGCAGAGAAGTACCGGGACCGTGCCAAGGAACGGCGGGATGGAGTGAACAAAGATTATGAGGAAACTGAGCTGATCAGCACCACAGCTAACTACAGGGCTGTGGGCCCCACTGCTGAGGCGTGAGTACCGAGTGGGCCAGGGCATGGTTCCCTCAGCATTGCAAAGTCATACAATGGCAGTATGAGTTCTTCCTCACATTTTCCTTGCTCTGGAAAGCCATTTCCCCATGCCAAGCCATTTCAAGAGGCACTTGCCACCCACAAAGGATGGTTCTTATGTGGCCTCTTTCATTCTACAGGGACAAATCAGCTGCAGAGAAGAGAAGACAGTTGATCCAGGAGTCCAAATTTTTGGGTGGTGACATGGAACACACCCATTTGGTGAAAGGCTTGGATTTTGCTCTGCTTCAGAAGGTGAGCCTTGGTTGGTAGATGGAGAGTAATACTAGCATGCTGAATGCTCTTATAAGTGCCTTTTGGGGTGAGGAGGGAGACTGCTGTTAGTTCAGACCATGTAGAAGAACTAACGGTGCCCCCTCTGTAGGACTAATTGCTATTCATCCTTCAAGTCTCAGCCTCAGTTTTATCTTCTTGGGGAAACAAACCTTCCCTGATCACCTGGGTGTTGCTAAGTCTCCCCACTCCTCACCTCCCACTACCTGCACCCTTGCATAGCTCTTCTGTTTTACTTACAACAGTTATCACACTTTGTTGTTTATTTGTTTAATTTGTCTGTCTCTCTTTTTATAAGCTCCATTAGGGCAAGGACTATATTGTCTTGTTCAGTATTGAGTTCTTAGTTCCTGGCACAGTGTGGTATAATGGTGTTCAGTAAGGATATGTAAAGTGAATAAATGTCTAAACCTTAATTGCTTTCCTGTTAGGTACGAGCTGAAATTGCCAGCAAAGAGAAAGAGGAGGAAGAACTGATGGAAAAGCCCCAGAAGGAAACCAAGTAAGTATACATCAGGGAGAGCTTGAGAGTTTAGAAAGATGGGGCCAAAAGTAGGAACACATTTAGCAAAAATGTTCTTTTTGTCTTTTCAGGAAAGATGAGGATCCTGAAAATAAAATTGAATTTAAAACACGTTTGGGTGAGTACGGAATTTCCACACTAGTAGCTCTGCATTCCAGGGGAATTGTAAGGAATTTAGTGCTCTGGATGGAATATGCTTCCCCTTTCCCTCAACGTACTTTTATCTCTTTTTTGTCCCCAAACCAGCTAGTTCCCACAAAATACTGTAATAGAACTCAGATGTAGACTTAGTTATTTCATATATATTACTAATGTCCCCTCAGTTAGGTTGGAAGCTCTTTCAGATTTGGGCTTATCCATTAAGGGAGGTAGCATGGTTGATGATTAAAAACTCAGAATTCAGAAACCTGCATTTGAATCCTGTAATGAAGTCACACTAAGCATGTAATTTTGGGTGCAACCAACTTAACTTCTCAGCTCCTGTTTGTCCACTTGCAAAAACGGGGTTAACGTTCACCTCATGGGATTACTGGGACGAAGAGAAATAATACATGCAACGTGCCTATCACACTGAGTATATAGTAGAGCTATTTTTTCCCATCTTCATCAGTATTACCTTAAACTTCATCCTTCTTCCTCACAGGGCCTAATACAATGCTAGGCACATAGTGCCCTTGAGAAGGCAATGTAGGAAGGGTGGATAAGAGCTCAGGCTTTGGAGTTAAACGGCCGGAGTCCCGTTCTTTGTCCTGTCGCTTAGTAGCTATAGGACTTGGCAATAGTCATATGACTTAAGTGGTACTAAATCACTTATTTCTCAGCCTTAGTGTTCTTATCAGCTAAAAGGAGATAACAATGATCACCTCACAGGGCTGTTGTGAAGACTGAATGAAGCAAAGCATGCATAACACTTGGCATGGTGGCTGGCACAGAGTAACCACTTAGTAAACGGAGGCTGTTATTGTAGAAGTTTCTCACTGGCTACTTGCTGCTCTTTCTCTTTTTGTAGGCCGAAATGTTTACCGCATGCTCTTCAAGAGCAAAGCATATGAGCGGAATGAGCTGTTTCTTCCAGGCCGCATGGCCTATGTGGTAGACCTGGATGACGAGTATGCTGACACTGACATCCCCACTACTCTTATCCGCAGCAAAGCTGATTGCCCCACCATGGAGGTGAGTGACCCAGGCCCCGAGAGCCTGCTATGTGAGCCTCAAACCCGGGAATCAGCTTCACTTCTGCCCTGAGCCTCATCTACCACATTTAACCAAGTCCTGTCCACCTTTTAACCTCCTAAATCTCAGTTGAATCCATTCACTTTTCTCTATCTCCACCAATAACACAATAACATTCCAGTCTAAGCCATCGTCTCTTGGGACTTCCTTAGTGATCCAGTGGTTAAGACTCTGTACTTCCAGTGCAGGGAGCATGGGTTCGATTCCTGGTTGGGGAACTAAGATCCGACATCCTGTGCGGCATGGCCAAAAAAAAAAAAAAAAAAAAACCATCATCTCTTGCTGGAACTATTAAAAGGGGCTCCTAGTTGGTTTCCCCACTTCCACTCTGGTTCCCTTCCAATATTCTATTTATTTTTAGTATCGTTGAGATGTAATTCACATACCAAACAGTTCACCCCTTTAAAGTGTACAATTCAGTGGCTTTTAGTATTTTCATAGAATTGTACAAACGGCATCAGAATAAATTTTAAAACATTTTCATCACCACAAAAAGAAACCCTGTACTCTTTAGCCATTACCACTCCCCACATCTTTCTGTTCCCTTTTCCATTATCATTTTCACACATGGCCAAAGTGATCATTTAACAACATGACTTTTTCTCATCATGGTTTAAAAGCTTTTTTTTTTTTCTGCCTTCACTACTGTCTTTTTTTTTTTTTTAAGACAATTTTTTAGAGCAGTTTAAAGTTCACAGCAGGGCTTCCCTGGTGGCGCAGTAGTTAAGAATCCACCTGCCAATGCAGGAGACACGGGTTCGAGCCCTGGTCCGGGAAAATCCCACATGCCGCGGAGCAGCTAAGCCCGTGCGCCACAACTACTGAGCCTGCGCTCTCGACCCCACGAGCCACAACTACTGAAGCCCACGTGCCTAGAGCCCGTGCTCCGCAACAAGAGAAGCCACCACAAAGAGAAGCTCACGCACCGCGACGAAGAGTAGCCCCCACTTGCCACAACTAGAGAAAGCCTGCACACAGCAACAAAGACCCAGTGCAGCCAGAAGTAAATAAATTAATAAATAAATTTAAAAAAAGAGTTCACAGCAAAATTGAGAGGAAGGTACAGAGATTTCCCGTATGCGCCCTGCCCCCGGTTTAGAAGCTTTTGATGGTTTCTTTATTTTTAAAAAATATTTATTTATTTTAATTTTGGCTGCATCGGGTCTTAGTTTTGCGGGATCTTTGTTGCAGTGCACGGGCTCTATAGTTGTGGCTCACGTGCTCAGTAGTTGCGGCACAAGGGCTTAGTTGTTCCGCAGCATGTGGGATCTTACTTCCCTGACCAGGGATAGAACCCGTGTTCCCTGCATTAGAAGGTGGATTCTTAACCACTGGACCGCCAAGGAAGTCCCTTGATGGTTTCTTAGTGTTAGGAGAAAGACCAAAATCTTTTTTTTTTTTTAATTAATTAATTAATTTTTGGCTGCATTGGGTCTTCGTTGCTGAGCGCAGGCTTTCTCTAGTTGCGGTGAGCGGGGGCTACTCTTCGTTGTGGTGCCCTGGCTTCTCATTGCAGTGGCTTCTCTTGTTGCGGAGCACAGGCTCTAGGCGTGCGGGCTTCAGTAGTTGTGGCTCGCGGGCTCCAGGGCGCAGGCTCAGTAGTTGCGGCGCACGGGCTTAGCTGCTTCGCGGCATGTGGGATCTTCCCTGACCAGGGCTCGAACCCGTGTCCCCTGCATTGGCAGGCAGATTCTTAACCACTGCGCCACCAGGGAAGCCCAAGGCCAAAATCTGTATCATGGCTTGTGAGGCTCTGTAACTCCTGGCCTCTCCAGCCGTTTTCTACCATGCTTCCCAGTTTGTTCTCCAGTCATCCTGGCTTTCTTGAACGTACTAGATTCACTTATGACCCAGGCCTTTGTATGCTGTTTCATATGTCTGGAATATCCTTTTACAACACCTCCTTTCCCTGTCTTCACCTACTTAATTCTCACTTATCCTTTAATTTGTTAATTTGTTAAGTAAATGAATGAGTAAATGAAGAGAGTCCTGCTCAGTGGGATAACATTCTTGCTCCTTGGGGGTTTTCAGGCCCAGACGACACTGACCACAAATGACATTGTCATCAGCAAGCTCACCCAGATCCTTTCCTACCTGAGGCAGGGTACCCGCAACAAGAAGCTCAAAAAGAAAGATAAAGGTAATCTGGAGAGTTAGGGAGAGAAACCTTACCCCTGGAGGGGCATCTGAGATGGAACCAAAGTCTCCTGGAGCTTCCAGAACATTGGGAGGCTCCTGGGGACCAGAGAAAAATGGGAGCAGTGGAGCATTAGCAAGGGATGGTTACATCCAGGTTCTGTCTGCGTGACCCACCCAGGAAGCAGTGGTCAGTTTTGAGGCTTGAGGAGGGGGAGTATGGGGTAGCTTTTGTTGTCCCATCTTTTAAACAGAAGATGTTTAAAAGGGCATTGAGAACTGAAGAGCGTGGTGAGGCTGAGTGGGAAATAACTCAGGAGTGTCTTCCTCACTCCTCTCTTTATGTTACAGGGAAAATGGAAGAGAAGAAACCTCCTGAGGCTGACATGAAGTATGTATCCTAGCCCCTGCCCCCTGATCTAAGGGAGGAAGGGCCTCTGGGTTTCCTGTCTTTGGCATTTCGGGGAGGCCTTGGTGTGAGAATCTGGAGAAATGGCTGGGGGAAATGGAAGTTTGTGTGACTTTGTCATCTAGGGATCTCTGTTTTCCTAGTATATTTGAAGACATTGGGGATTATGTGCCCTCCACAACCAAGACACCTCGAGACAAGGAGCGGGAGAGATACCGGGAACGGGAGCGTGATCGGGAGAGAGACAGAGACCGTGACAGAGAGCGAGAACGCGATCGAGAGCGGGAGCGGGACCGAGAGAGAGAAGAAGAGAAGAAGAGGCACAGCTACTTTGAGAAGCCAAAAGTGGACGATGAGGTGAGATGTAGTCCCGGGCACTAGGTGGAGGAGCTGCCCATCTCTGTGGCTGCCCAGCCAGGTACAGAACCCCTCTGTTATATAGGTGGCTCATGGCTTCCACAGCAGCAACTGGGTCAATTAATCCAGGGTAGGAACCATCCTGGAAATGGGGGCAGGGGGTAGGGTAGGGAACTGATTCAAACTTGAGGGAGAGATGAGTGGGCATTCCTCCTGGTGACACTCACTTTAGTTTCTGTTTTCTTTCCAGCCCATGGATGTTGACAAAGGTGAGTTTTACCCATGGCATCTTGCATTGGCTCTGGCAGTGCTCCTTTCCTCTGGGCTGAGAGTCTGACCCAGAACTCAGAGTTGCCAAGGGTGGGACTGGGGGACTTCCTAGTTCTGGGTTCTCGGAAGATCCATGTCTTGCTTTATGGAATAGACAGAAGATGAGTCTGGAGTTCTGTCTGTCTTCCTGGGCAAGGGCAGGGCATATTTGCTCTGTTTGATATAATTCTCCCAGCTGTGGGGTTCTGAGGACGTGGGGCAGGTTGAGTGGACAGTATTCTGAGCACACTAGTGCATCTCAAGCAGAGTAGCTCATTTTGAATTGGAATTTTATTAAAACTTTGTTAGCTAAAGGGTTCTGTTGCTTAAAAAATGTTGTTGTGAAAGGCACAGGTGGGAAGTGTGTTGTGGGGAAGAGGTTGTAAGTTCCTTATTTCAAAGTCTGAACAGAGTTCTCTTTCACCCAGGACCCGGATCTGCCAAGGAGCTGATCAAGTCGATCAATGAAAAGTTTGCTGGATCTGCTGGCTGGGAAGGCACTGAATCATATCCTTTATTTCAGTGTGTTCATTCCAACTCCACCTGCCTCCCTGCTTCCCCACAACTTCCCCGCCCCCATCTTGCTCTTTCCCTTTTGTGCTGAATTTTGATAAGGCTGAAGTCATGACTTTCCCCTTTCTCAGAGGACTCATTCACGTTCATAGCCCTCTCCTTAGAGTTTTCATGTTGGAGCGTCTAGCCCTTGGCCCTTCCTGCTTGAAGTTTTTCTGCTATTGGTAGAATTATTTTCTTTAACATAGCATATGCTGAAGAAGCCAGAGGACAAGAAGCAGCTGGGTGATTTCTTTGGCATGTCCAACAGCTATGCTGAGTGCTACCCAGCCACGTATGTGAGACTCTGTTAAAGAAGGGAGGCTGGGGTGATTGCAGAACAAGGTCGCGGGGGAGGGGGAGTGAGATGGAAATGTGATTTGTTGGGACCCAGGGGTACGTCTTACTTGATAAAGTATTCTTTTAGGCTCTGAGTGGGAGGCCTAGGAGGGATGGTTGTTCCTAGGCATATAGCCTCTTAGTGGGTAGGTTTCTGCATGAACCATAGGAGTCTGGGTCTGCACCATCTCTTTAACTGTTGTTTCTCTTTAGGATGGATGACATGGCTGTGGACAGTGACGAGGAGGTGGATTATAGCAAGATGGACCAGGTGTGGAGCTGGAAGGATGGATGGGGACAGTTAATCTTTAGCGCATATCCCCTTCCCTCCTCCCAAATGATCTGTTTCATTTCCTGGGCCTCATCTTCCTTCAGCTGCAGCAATAGGAGCAGCAGCATTGTGGGGTCGTGGGCAGCTTAACTGTTTTAAAGCGTCTGTACAAAGTCAAATGAGATAGGGCCATAAATATATTTCTTTTTATTTTCTGTAAAGTGCCAGGCTTTGATTTCCATCCTAGGGCGTAAGCAGGCCTTTAGTGCACATGTAGAAAGGGAAGAAGCAATTACAGTTTTTAGAAAATAACTGGAAAACAAACAAACAAACTGAGTTTTATTATAGCCAGGATTGACATTTTCCTCTAAGCCTTAAAACAAAAACAAAAACACCAACAAACACTAACACCATTAAGGGTGAAGAAGTGTCATCTACTTTTCCTTGTTTTCTCTGTACTGCAATGCTTAATAGCATGGTTTAATTCTATCTTGGAGCCTTGCTTAACCCTGGCTCTGCCAGGTATTGGTTTTGTGACCAAGCCAACTTATTTTACTGCTTTTTCCTCAGTTTCCTCACTAGAAAAATGGAGAGATCTATAGTTCTCTCTTAATAGAGTTTTTGAGAGAATTAAATAAGATACATGTTTAGTGTTCAGAATGATGCCTGGCACATAGTAAGTACACAGTTAACATTTATTATTGTTTATTAGGGTAGGATTTATGAATGATAAAACCTGGGATTATGGGAGAGCCTGGCTTTCATCAAGGGCTAAAATTTCCTTTCCACTGACATCTCTTCCTTCCCCGCCCCCCATTCTGTCCTGCAACAGGGTAACAAGAAAGGCCCTTTAGGCCGCTGGGACTTTGATACCCAGGAGGAATACAGCGAGTATATGAACAACAAGGAGGCTTTGCCCAAGTGAGTCTTGGTACTAAATACAGCCAAGAGTGAGGAGAGGGATGGTGGTGGGGGTGGACTAGCCCACAGCAGGTTAGAGGGTGTAGTCTGGCTGAAACATTCTGAAATCGGTTCTCTGCTCACCGGGTCTCCTGGGAACACCTTGCTACTGCTATTCAACCTTGGATGCCTTCTTCCCTCAGCTGCCCTTTTTTTCCCTCAGGGCTGCATTTCAATATGGCATCAAGATGTCTGAAGGACGTAAAACCAGGCGCTTTAAGGAAACCAATGACAAAGCAGAGCTTGATCGCCAATGGAAAAAGATTAGTGCGGTAAGTGGGACTGGTTCTGGGTGGGAGGGCTACAGCTGGGAGGAGATACTGGCCCACAGATTCAGGAACAGGCAGGGGGTCGGAGAGCCATGGAAGTAGGAGAGAGGTCAGCCTTGGGTCTCAGGTGAGCTTAGACTGGCAGCATAACCATCAACTATAACTGTTCTTTTTGCAGATCATTGAGAAGAGGAAGAAGATGGAAGCCGATGGGTGAGCAGCATTATTCTTCCTCTGTGAGACTGGTGAGAATTGCTTAGCATATTGATCTTATGCTCATTTCTCTTTCTATTGCAGGGTTGAAGTGAAAAGACCAAAATACTAATCTCTGGTTCCAGCCCCAAGAATAATCTCCACAAGGATGTGCTCTCCACTGCTCGCTTTCTACAATTCCAAAAATGTTGCACGATGTTTTTTTTTTTGAATGTATATAAAATTTCATTGTATAATCTTTTGGTTCCATTAAAATTGGTTAACCTGCTGTCTTATCTTCTCTATGTTGAGGGCCCAGATGCACCAAGAGGGCTACTAATTCCATATACATGTGATTGTATAAAAATCACATGGAGAAAGTCAGCTCAGTCCTTTCCTGAGCTGTGGCTCTAGATTCCTAAGCAGGATATATACTAGCCAGGGTGCCCAGTGGAGGAGGGAAGAATGACCCTCACTGTCAGGCAAGAGGTGTACAGAGAAACATAAGGATGATTGGTCTTAAATATCAGACTCATCTGGGCCCATCCGGGGACCTAGTCTTAGGGCAGAGGTTCCCTGGGAATTAGGGTCAGCCCAGTGGGCTACCAGTCTGATCCCAAGGTTGTGCAGGACTGGGCTCTAGGTAAAGGCACCTGATGAGAAACACTCCTGGGAACAAAAACCCTTCACAAATTTATGCCCTTCTGGGATCTTTAGTAATTCCAAGCACAAATCACTGCTTACCTGGTTGAAGGGGAAGTGCCTTGGAGAATCCCTGTCCTAGACCAGAAGAGTTTAGTGCCCTTCAACACACTGAAAGTTTGCCAAGGCCCAGGGTGGGATCCCTGGCCTCCAAATCACTCCATCCTCACCCTTTTCCTCTTGGCTCATTGCCAGCACTTTGGTCTGGTACTCATCAGCAAAGGTCACCAGTTCTTTCTGGCTGGATCCATAGCTGCCACTGCCTGCCCTGAGCTAAGACCTGTGGGCTTACAAGATCCAAGAAAAGCTAGATGGCTACTTTAGCCATTGCCTTTGGTTACTTTCACCTTGACAGGGCAAGAGCTTTTTGAGGAAGCCAGCTTTATGCATGGCGCCTAGGAGGCTGAAATTGGGCACTGTCTGCAATAGCACCTAGAATGGCTAATTTCAGACAGTAAGTGACACCCTGATGTCATGGCTGTAGGCAGCAGTCACAATTACGAAAAAGGTCACAGAGACCCACTTGGCTCAGATGAAGGTACCTAGAGGGTCACTAAGATCGAGACCTTCTGGGGGTTGACTGCCAGTTTAAAATAAGTTTCTGCAAGTACCACCAAGCCTTGTGAAAGTAACCAAGATCCAGACAGGAACACATGCTCCTCCTTATCTGCCCCACCATACACAGTGCTCTCATCTTTGTGGAACCTTTGGTAACCGGAATGTCCAGAACGTCAACTGTTGTGCCCATTTTTCCTTTTCAGCAACTCCTTGCCAGCTCTCAGCACTGCTGGCCCAGTCCCGCTGAGGGTCTGCAGCCAAATGGTAGGAACGGGCGGGGCGCTGTTGCTTTGGCCACGAGGATGTTCAGCATGGAGGGCTGCAGCTTAAGTGTGTGCGCGGACTGCCTGCTGTCTACGACCTCCGCAGGTCAAATTCTCGCGGCGTGGGCTTTTGTCGCTTATTGACCAAACTGGCTGTCGCTTGTCTTGGTCTTTCACCAAACCATGAACGACTGGCGTCCCGCTCTTCTCTCCCGAAGGCAGGCAGTCATCCTTTACTGATCGCGGGAGACACTACCAAACTGTCAGCACCGCTCAGGAAAAGGGGAAAGGACTTAAACGCAGTTCCCGACTTTACGTAAAGTCACCAAGAAGGGGACTGATGGTTGCGCCGTCTATCTGACACAGGAACCTCCTCCGCTGCAACACTGGGAAGTAGCGGGATTAGGAGGCCGGGCTCCTCGGGTCGGTCCCTCCCACCAGCTGAGTCAGGCCCCGCCTTCTCCGGGTTTCGGAGAACGCCTTGACGCCACTTCCTGCCTGGCCCCCTACCCCGGAAGCGGTGCCCTGGGCCACTCCCGACGAGTGACTGGTGCTTCGGTTCACCTACCAATTGCTGCGCGGCTCGGCTCCTCTGCTTCATGGACCGCACGTGTGAGGAGAGGCCCGCGGAGGATGAGAGAGACGAGGAGGACCCCGACTCCACGGAAGCCCCAGCCCGGATCCGGGACACTCCGGAAGATATCGTGCTGGAGGCTCCGGCCAGTGGACTGGCGTTCCATCCGGCCCGCGATATCCTGGCGGCTGGGGACGTGGACGGGGACGTGTTCGTGTAAGTGCGGGGCAGAGATGGGGGCGTGGTGAGCGTGGTGGGTGTGGGGCTGCTCGGTCTGGAAGCTCCGCAGCGATGGAGCTGGGATGAGGAGAGAAAGTTACAGGGAGACTAAGTTTACAAGCCTCAGTCTTGTCCAATTCGTTTAATAACGTTAATTCGTCTTTAAGCAAGTTACCACACAAATCTATTGAAAGAACTGAGAGACAAAGTGGCTGGAAAGTCGTGACGGAGCCCGGACATGCTGCAGGCGTTGAGGACACTGTTATTTCCCACCGAAATATTGTATTGATCCTGAAACAGGACCAACGGGGCCCCCTGCTTTCGCTTCTTGCCCACTTTAATTGATCTTTCAAAAACACAAATCCAACCACCTCACTTCCTTGATTAAAACCCTTCAATAGTTTACCTTTGCTTTTAGAATTAAGTTGAAATTCCTTATTCCGGCTTTCAGGGCCTTGACCATCTGGCCCTTGCTCACTTTTATTTTTTGTTTTCTGTGCTTATTCATCGTTACCTTTTTAATGTACCTTGAAGCCTCAGCTCCTTTGCACATGTTATTCCTTCTTCCTGGAATTTCCCTCACTTGCACCTATTGTCCCAGAGTTCCCAGCATCTCTTCACTCTTCAAACATGTCTCAGACTAAATTAGATTACCTGTTAGATGCTGCCTTGGCACCAGATACCTTTTCCTCATAAACTAAATAATGGTGTGTAATCATACATCCGTTTGCATAATTATTTGAACACTGTCTCCTCCGCTAAAAAAATGTTTTTTAAACTTTTTTGACCTCGCCCCACAGTAAAAATAGCTTTTATATTATGTGTGAGGCACTCTAATATTTTCTGATTTATTTTATTCTGTCGTTATTGCGAGCACACACAGAAAATGCTGATTGCAGCTCAGTAATGGGTCATGACTAGCGTTTGAAAAACAACGTTCTGGAGTGTAATCTGTAGTCTCTTTAGTTCTCCATTTTATCTCCTGCTTCTAGCCCAGGGTTAGTGCTCAATACACGTTTGATTTTGAATAAAAGATGTAGGCTGGAAGCAGTGAAAAGCCATTGAAGGCCTTAACCAGGAGAGTTGTGCTATCAGATTTACTTAATGAATTTAAACCCCAAATCCCTCATTAGCTGCAATGGCCTTGGGCAAGTTAATTTCTGATTTTCATCTTTGAAAATGGGAACAGTAGAGAATTCTCTGGTGGTCCCATGGTTAGGACTCCGTGCTTTCACTGCCAGGGCCCCAGGAACTAAGATCCCGCAAGCCCTGTGGCTCCGAGGAAGGAGGGAGGGATGGAGGGAAAAAAGGAAGGAAGGGAGGGAGGGAGGGAGAAAGGGAGAGAGAGAAAAAAAAGAGAAAGAGAGGGAGAGGGGGCTTCCTGGTGGTGCAGTGGTTAAGAATCCGCCTGCCAATGCAGGAGACACGGGTTCGAGCCCTGGCCCAGGAAGATCCCACATGCCACTGAGCAACTAAGCCCATGCGCCACAACTACTGAGCCTGAGCTCTAGAGCTGGAGTAACTAAGCCCATGCGCCACAACTACTGAGCCTGCGCTCTAGAGCCGGAGCAGCTAAGCCCGTGCGCCACAACTACTGAAGCCCACGTGCCTAGAGCCCGTGCTCCCCAACAATAGAAGGCACCGCAATGAGAAGCCCGCACACCGCACCGAAGAATAGCCCCTGCTTGCCGCAGCTAGAGAAAGCCGCGCACAGCAACAAAGACCCAACACAGCCAAAGATAAATAAAATAAATAAGTTTATATAAAAAAAAAAAGGGAGGGAGGGAGAGAGAGAGAGAGAGAAAGGCAGGCAGGCAGGCAGGGAAGGCAAGGCGGGAAGGAAGGACGAAAGAAAATGGGAACAATAATACATACCTTGCAGAGAGGTTTACTACTTTTATCCATGTTTACAGTGCCAGATACTTGGGAGTCACCCTGGACTTTTCTTCACACACCCCCCTGGCTTCTGTTTGTCTCCTCTTCTCTACCCTCAGCCACTGCCTTCTGGAGGCCTCAAACTTCTCCCATGACCATTCCAGAGAGGTTCCTTTTTTCCCAAAGGATTCAATTCAGACTTCTGCTTGGCCTACATGGTTGTCTCAAAACTAGTCCAGCCCATCTTTCCAGATTCAGCTATACTCCGTCTGCCCACTTGAACTCTCCTCATTCCTCGTGTCTGCCCTGGGAGAGACATCAGCATCTGCCTCCAATATCTGCCCTTTGTTCTCTGCCAGGTGACCTACTTATTCTTCATGATCCAACTCACATGTCATCACCTTAGTTAGCTTTCCAGGGCTCTCTTCCCTTCCAAAGTATTCATTCAATCTGTGTTTATTAAGCAGCTTTTTCATGCTAGGCACTGGGACAGAGCAAACAATAAGTAGACCCAGTTCTGCCTGCCTGGAACTCACTAGCAAGCAAGCACTTATTCATTCAACGCTTTTTGAAGATCTGCTGAGGCAGGCACTAGGGATAATCTCTGACAGGTACTTGTCTCAAAGCTGAGCTTACAGGCTGGTGCCTCTCTGCTCTACCTCCCTTTTCATCCTTCCGCCCCACGTGTTCACGGTGTGCCGTAATTTTTTTTTTTTTTTTTTTTGGCTGCGTTGGGTCTTCGTTGCTGCACGCGGGCTTTTCTCTGGTTGCGGCGAGCAGGGGCTAGTCTTCGTTGTGGTGCGCAGGCTTCTCATTGCGGTGGCTTTTCTTGTTGGGAGCATGGGCTCTAGGCGCGTGGGCTTCAGTAGTTGTGGCACACAGGCTCAGTAGTTGTGGCTCGCAGGCTCAAGAGCACAGGCTCAGTAGCTGTGGCGCACGGGCTTAGTTGTTCTGCAGCATGTGGGATCTTCCCAGACCAGGGCTCGAACCCATGTCTCCTGCATTGGCAGGCGGATTCTTAACCACTGTGCCACCAGGGAAGCCCAATGTGCCGTAATTAACTGTGGCTTTCTTTAGCTGCTGTAGACCTGGAGTGTAATATCCCTGTCTTACTAATCTTTACATTTCCAACTTCTGGGCTGTTCTGTCATTTTTGGACCTCCAGAGTGATACAGACCTAATCTTTCCCCAGGTTAGGGCTTTCAAAGATGATGAAGAGGGGTGGGGTGAGGTCACAAAAATGTACATTGAATGAAAAAAGGACCTCACATTTGAAGCTCATTGAAGATGGGAAAATGGGGGACTTCCCTCGTGGTCCAGTGGGTAAGACTCCACGGTCCCAATGCAGGGGGCCCAGGTTCAATCCCTAGTCGGGGAACTAGATTCCGCATGCATGCTGCAACGAAGATCCTGCGTGCTGCAACTAAGACCCGGCACAGCCAAAATAAATAAACAAATATTAAAGAAAATAATAATATAAATACCTATTCATTTAAAAAAAAAGAAAATGGGATGGTAAGCTCCTTGGGCTTGGAGGTGTGCAAGCAGGAACTCCTAGGTAGGTGGAAGTTTGGCTAGTTGGTCTCTGTACTCCCAGGTGAGGTCTAGAATCATTCACTCTTCTTCCATTCTCCCCAGCTTTTCCTACTCCTGCCAAGAGGGAGAAACCAAGGAGCACTGGTCCTCAGGTCACCACCTCAAGTCCTGCCGAGCCATTGTCTTCTCTGAAGATGGGCAGAGTGAGTATTAGGAAAGGCAGCCACCAGTGTGGTGGTGGGAAGGGAGCAATGAACAACACCATGACCTGGGCATTTCCCCCTCCCTCCCCACAGAACTTGTTACTGTCTCCAAGGACAAAGCCATCCATTTTCTAGATGTGGAGCTGGGACGACTGGAAAGACGCATTTCCAAGGCTCACGGGTAAGGGGAAGCCAACTGTGTGTTGAGATAAAGGGTAAAGATTGATTGGTACATCCCTACTGGGACAAAGGTGCTCAAAGAAGTTCTGTATCTGTGTCTCTAGTGTCCCCATCAACAGCCTGCTGCTGGTGGATGAGAATGTTCTGGCCACTGGGGATGACACAGGTGGCATCCGCCTCTGGGACCAGCGGAAGGAGGGTCCCTTAATGGATATGCGGCAGCATGAGGAGTACATTGCTGACATGGCTCTGGACCCAGCCAAGAAGCTGCTGCTGACAGCCAGGTACAGCCTCAAAGCTGCATCCCCTCCCTTCCGTGTTAAATGTTTCCCTCGGTGGGTACCTCCAGCCAAGCCTGCTGCTTTGCTCTCTCTACAGCGGAGATGGCTGCCTTGGTGTCTTCAACATCAGACGACGCCGGTTCGAGTTGCTCTCCGAGCCTCAGTCTGGAGACCTGACCTCTGTTACACTTATGAAAGTACAGCTGGGTGCGGCGGGATGGGGGTGTGCGATAGGGACTTGGTTTGATGTGGCTCCACAAACATGGTTTGCCCTGTTTCCCTGCAGTGTGGGAAGAAGGTGGCCTGTGGCTCCAGTGAAGGTACCATCTACCTCTTCAACTGGGATGGCTTTGGGGCCACAAGTGACCGCTTTGCCCTGAGAGCGGAGTCCATTGACTGCATGGTTCCAGTCACTGAGAGTCTGCTGTGTACCGGCTCCACTGATGGAGTCATCAGGTGAGAGGAGGCGGATGGCCCTCCAGTCACAGGAAGGGCAGACCTAACTGGCCCATACCGAACGCTTTTCTTTCTGTCCAGGGCTGTCAACATCCTGCCAAACCGAGTGGTGGGCAGTGTGGGCCAGCATGCCGGGGAACCTGTGGAGAAGCTAGCCCTCTCCCACTGCGGCCGCTTCCTGGCCAGCAGTGGCCATGACCAGCGCCTCAAGTTTTGGGACATGGCCCAGCTGCGGGCTTTGGTGGTGGATGACTACCGCCGGCGCAAGAAAAAGGGAGGGCCACTACGGGCGCTGAGCAGCAAGGCCTGGAGCACCGATGACTTCTTTGCAGGACTGAGGGAGGAGGGAGAGGACGCCACAGCTCAGGAGGAAGAGGAGGAAAGTGAGGATGACAGTGACTGAGGGAATGAGCTGAATCTCAGGATGGGTTCTCAGTGGACAAGAGTCTTGCTTTCTGGGCTGGATCCCTAGAGAGGCTGGGAACTTAAAGTATCCTATTGTGCACAAGAAGATGCTCAGGATCGGCACACTGATGTGGGGAAGTACTTGCCCTGTCGCAGCTGCTCACTCCACCAGTGTAAGACAAGCCCACAGCTGGAGCAAGACGGCACGGACACAGGTGTATACCAACCAGGGGTTTAATATAAATACAACCAGCATAGAAAAACTCAAAACTACACATACACCAAAACCAGAATGCCAAGTGGTGGGGGCAAAGGCAGATTTCTGACCCTTTGGCTCAGCCAGCCCCCAAATAAAAACACCAACAAAGACAAATCAAGAAAATAAGAAGCAAAGATTCATGCTAAGCTGTGGGAGGAGAGAGGGGTGTGTGTGCGAGTGTGTGTCAGAGAACAACCCTGGGGTCAGGTTAAACCCCAGGCTGGGAGGGGGAAGGGAAGCTCCCTCACCACAACTTAGCCAAACTTGAGCTGCCAGGAGGTGCTGTGGGCCCTGCCCCAGCTGGGAGGCTGTGTCAGGCCTAGGGCAGTGCCCATGCTCCTCCCCTTCTTGGGATCAGATAGCAGCTGCCCAGGCCTGCTGGGCCAGGGACTGACACAGGCTCCGCCTACTCATTCAGGCTGCCTGGGGAGAGGATTAGGTCACTGCTGAACCATGGTACCTCCTGCCTCAGCCCCAGCAGACCGCAGGAGGCTGGCCCCAGACTCAGTGCCTCCAGCAGCCGTGCAGACACAGCATCCTTGGCCACCTCATGCCCATCCTGCCCACTGGGGGCCAGCACAACCCAGATGAGGCCACTGAAGGGCACTGGATGCCCAGGGATCACCACCTGGTACCAGAATCGGTGCCAGCCAGCAGAGCCTGTGCCCAAACACTTGGTGAGGAACAATGGGCTGCCCAACTTCATCCGTTGGCACAGCAGCTGCAGGGCAGCCCGAGCCCCTTGGAACTCCAGCCCCTTGTCCCTGGCCAGGGCTACTTGGCTGCCCTCTGGCTGTAGGCACTGTAGAGAGGGATCCGTGAGCTGCTGGCGGAGTCGCTGCTTCAGGTCTGGCTTAAGCCACTCCACAGCCACCTGTTCTCCACAGAGGCGTGACTGCCCTGCAGGAAAAAGGCAGAGACAGGGCGGGGTCTAAGCCCTGGGCCCAAGCCCCCAGACCGGAGTCCTCTGGAGTCACACAAGCCTGTTTAATTTGTAGCCTCCCCATTTCCTGGTGTGACCCCAGGCAAGTTAAATAACTTCTCTAGGCTTCTTTGTGTTTACTTACAAAGGGAGTGCAATAACTGCTACCTTCTAAGTTTCCTTGGAGTACTGGTTGATTGCAGGCTTTGTCTACCTCATAACCATCAGAATAGCTAATCTTTACCATGAATACTTGCCAAGAACTACAGAATGTGCTAAATGCTGCTTAATTCTCAGTTTCAGGAAGCAGGTTCTACAATGGATAAAAGGTAGGCTCATTTGGATTGCCTTGGGCAAGTCAATTTTTCTTAAAACAGTCTATCTAAAGAGGGACAACGTTCTATGTTTCACTGCAATGTGGAGTTTTAAGTCAGGAGATAGTGCATGTGAAGTGTGAAGTTTAGGTGAGTGGTAGCTGGTAGAACCGGTGGAAATTTAAAAACGTGAGGTCAGTCTGTTTCAAACTCAAGTGTGTTTGACCCTAAGGTCTCGCGACTTTAACCCGCTATGCTGATCTACGCTGACGTGTTGAGGTAAAGTGCCGGGCAGAACGCGTTTAGCCCCAACCAGCGGCCCCTCGCAGTCTCCACCCCTACCTTCCACCAGGGCCTTTTTGGCCATGGCTGCGGCGCGGTGCGAGCTGAACTTGAGCAATGCGATCTGCGCGGGCGCCGGCCCGGGGCTGGGCAGCAGCAGCGCCTCCTGCAGGCCGGGACCCAGCGGCTGCAGCGCGAGCAGCAGCGCGCGGCGGCTCAGGCCCGGCGGCAACCCGTCCACACTCAGCTCGCACTTCTCGGTGCTGCGGCACACGAGCAGCGGGCAGGACGGCCGCAGCGGGTGGTTGTGCAGCGTGGCGATGGCGGCCTGGGCGCCGCGTCGCGAGCTGTAGCGGGCGTAAGCGAAGCCGCGGTTCAGGCCGCTGAAGGTCATCATCAGGCGGAACTCGTAGAGGCGGCCCACGCGCTGGAACAGTGGGATCAGCTGGTGCTCGTACACGTCCTGGGGCAGCCGCCCGATAAACACTTCTGACCCGGCCGGCGGCGGGCTGCCCACCCATCCTGGGGGAAGGCGGGGGGAGGGGCACCGTCATCCACCCGGATGGTTCCGGGGTCGAGGTTCAGGGACCGAGCGCAGGAGGGAGTATGTGTGCACACGTCTGTGAAATGGTTACAACACCCGTACGCCCCGGGTCGTTGGCATAACTGGGTGACTGAGCTACCAACGGGGCTGGCACCTTAAGACTGGCTCCCTTCCTCGAGGGGGCGGGTGGGTGGGAAGCCACAGACAATGAGTTTTATCAGCCGGGGGGGCGGGTAACGGGGTAGTTAAAAGTTTCTGACTGTGGCGCCTCGGCGTAGGCCCCTCCCTCCCCCGAACGCGGCGGCTCGGGGCCGTCGAGGCTGCCCTAGCCCTCCCGTAGGCGTAGGGCTGGGACTACCGTACCTGGGGGTGGCCCGCCATACTTCCTCTGCCCGTTCACCTGCACCAGGCGGATGCCCGTCTCCCTGACCCACGCCTCCAGCGCCGCCTTGTTCTCTGGATTCACCCTCTCACACCACAGCTGAGGGGAAAAGGGCAGGTTGGAATGCCGTATCGCTGCGTCCACCCCCACCTCGCCTGTGATGTCCAGGGCTCACCGACCCCCTGGTAGGCAAACACTTACCTCACACTCCCGCTTGGACTGCATTGCTCTCCCGCTGGCTCGCTCATACCCCCTTTATAACCTCCTCCCTATCTGCCCATCTGGAAGCTTCCCTACTCCTCCACCCCCCAAGCTCTCATTGGCTCTGAGCACGACCCCGCCCACCAAGGGGGTGGGGGTATCCGCCGCACGTGCGCCGCGGGAACCTCAGACCCTCAGGTGAAAGCTAGAGACCCTAGTGGGTGGGTCTGCGGGCAGCCCCACCTCCTAAAAAACGGCTCGCAAACCGGCAGGACTGAGGCTGGAAGCGAGAACGTCGGCGGCGCCCTTCCCCTGCGGAATAGCCCGTGGGAGCTACTGTAAGTGTCTCTCCCCATTTTCCACCGCTGAAGTGGTCGCAGTGGGAGGCCCAGGCTCTGACAGGGAAGGCAGGGCTAGGCAGTAGTGACACAGGCAGGCTCCAGTGGTTGAGGCATTTTATTGGACCTTCCGCGGCGGCTGGTTGTGGGAAGCGTTCCCTCCACCTGGTTGTAGGGCCCTGCCGAGGAGACCATCTTGGGCCAGTTCCCCGTGGCCCACCCATTTTTGGGTGGCCATTTTTGCCTGTGATTACCAATAAAATAATCATAATAAAAATAAAAAAGTCTCTGTTCTGACCACTCGTCAGGTCTTCCTGTTGGGAAGGAAACGTGCAAAGCTGTTGAAGTACGTATGCAGAGTTTTGTCTTAGCCTTAAATAGTGCCAGTCCCACTTTCCTCTGATAGTTCAACTCAGCAGATGCAAAGGGGCTGGCTTGTTCTCCTTTTGATTTCCTCCACAAGGTCTTCTCTTCGGACGTCCACCTGGCCAGGATGGAGGAACAAGGTGGTATGAGCATCTTGTGTTCCGCTGCTCTCTGAGCACCCATGCCTTCCTCTAGTCATCATGCCTGGCTCAGCTGGGCGCAGGAACCCAATCAAACACCTCAGGGGAGAGACAGCGCTTCTTGGGGGAGGTGGAGAGACACAGGGTATGTGTGGGGATGGAGATTTTACCCTGCCATGACCATAGTAACATGTTACCCCCTTAAGTCCTTTAGGAGTGGGCGTTAATATGAATGCCAGGCTTTTGCTTAGGTCTTGGATGGGCCTTGGCCTGCCGAAATGGCACACATTCCCCATCCCTCAGCCCTCCTGTCCACCTACTTACCTCTTCCCTGCTGGCCACCGAGCGGAGCTTGATGACCCCGTCCTTGAGCTCTTGCTCACCAACGATGGCCACCAGTGGGATGCCTGCCTCCTCACAGTACTGCAGCTGGTTCAGTAACTTGGGGTTCTTCTTGTAGAGCAGCTCTGCCTGCAGGGGACCAGGGAAAGAGATGAAGGCTGTCTTCTGCAGTCCTCCGGGACAACCTCCTTGGGGCCCAAGTTGGCACCTTGCTCTGACCTTCACCCCAAGAAGTCACAGTAATGGCAGGCCACTATGGATAAGCTTTTATTTCGTTTGTGTCCAGCACTCCCAAATTTGCTGCCACCCTGGGGCTTGCCTCCTCTACCTTGATACCAGCATCCCATAACTCTGAGATGAGCTTCAGTCTCTCCTCCAGCAGCTTCTTCTGTGCAGATGCCACAAGCACCTGTGTTTCTGTGGTCCGTACCTTCTCCTCCAAGGCCTAGGGAAGAAGCAGTTAAGAAAGAACTGGGCTACCCTTTACAACACCTTAAAAGAGCAAACAAAGCAGGCTCTTGTCAGGATTCTGAGACCAGGCCCAACTCCACCAGGGCAGGCTAGTCTTCTCATCTAGCAACTGGGCAAAAAGTAGCTCTTAGAAGAATAAGAAATGAACTGACTGGCTTGTACTTATGACTTGCCAGAATTAATAATGGAGGGCAAAGGTAGCTTATGTACAGTAACTTCAAGCTTATCTCCATCTAGAAACTTATGCATCATAAGTGATATTCTGAGCTCACCCAGGCAATCCAATCACCCCTGGCAGTCCTAGTTCCCACAGTCAGGAGACTGTGTCTCTTATACGTCAGCCATAGGGCACAACTTGGGGGGTGTGTGGATGGAGGGGAGAAAGAATGCTGCTGCTGTCTCTTTTTCTGGAAAACTATTCCCATTGTTCTTACAACATAAGATGCCTACTGGAACAGTGACCTCAGTTGGAAAACACCAGTGGGTTCCACTCTAGAGAAAAGGGTGGGAGCAGTGGGAAGGTTACTGCCAGAGCATTACCCGAGGGATGAAAGGCAACCAGCCACTTAAGAGCAGTAGCAACAAAGGTGGGCTTGAGGCCAAGAAGGGCTTTCTTCATGTTACTCTAGGTGCTAGAGAGTCAGGATAGCCATCTGAGGGATCCCACAGCCTCAGATACACGCTTCCCACTTAGAGACAATATCGCAGAGTGGTTGGGAGCAAGACTTTGGAGTTGGACTGCCTGCATCCAAATTCTGACTCTGCCACTTAAACCTTGGGCAAATTATTTGATCTATAATCTTCAGTTCCCTTGCCTAAGAAATGTAAATAATAAAAGTAGCTACCCTCAGAGGGCTGTTTAAGAGTTTGATTAGACAATGCGTGAAAAGCAGTAAGCACAGTGCCTAGCACAGAGTAGTAAAGTAGTAAGTGTTCTGTATTATGAGGAAGAGTCAGGTCTTTGGATATACTGGCCTAGATTCCTGACAGCTCTGAAGGAAGTAGGGAGCAAAGGATTTTGTGAAGAAAGAATGATCAAAGATCCATCAAGCTGGCCTATAATGGGGTGGGAGTCTGAAGGACAGCAACAGTCTTCTCTCCATTTCTTTGCAAAGATGCAACTTGCCCAATGCAGTACTACTTGCCCCCTTAGAGATCAAAGAAGATAGCTCAGGTGCCACCATCTGCCCAGAATGTCTTCCACCCAGCCCGAAGACCTACCTCCAGCCTCTGCTCCACAGTGGAGAAGATCCGCTCTACCCCAATGCTGAGCCCCACGCATGGCACCTTGCGCCCTTTGGGATCAAACATGCCCACCAGCCCATCATAGCGCCCTCCAGCCGCCACACTGCCCACACCCAGGGGCTCTTCCCCTGCCTGGGCCGGGGGCTGTAGCAGCACTGCCTCATAGATCACCCCGGTATAGTAGTCCAGCCCTCGAGCAAGGCTCAGGTCGAAGGAGATCTGGAGGGATAAGAACATGGTCAGTAGCAGATGAGGATCAAAGGCCTCCAGCCCCAGAGCTCAGCTAAGGCTCCCATCCCAACCTGACTCACCTTGTCAGCAATGCCAAACAAGGTCAGATACTCAAATAGCAGCTTCAGGTCTCCCAGGCCCTCCAAGGCCTGCTTGTTTTGGGACAATTTAGGATCCTGGAGCAGCTGTTCCACCAGGGATACCCCACCTGGGGAGACAGATTTGTGAGCCAGACTGACAAGAAGAAAAAGATAAGGGCTTTACCTTTTCCTCTGGATTACACATGTATGCATGTGCGCACACACACACATGCATTCCCTCTCCCTCTCTCTCCAGTGCACACACACACACACACACGGAGGAGTCTGGCTTTAGCGTGAGGGCAGTGGGATGGCTGCCGGGGAGGCAGGGTTTGTTTCTCACCATGCTGCTGGACGTAGTCCCCAACGCGGTCAGCCACCTCAGGTGCCAGGCCCTTCTCTCCCACCATCTCACTCTTTACTTCCTCCCAGGACACCTGAGCAGACAGATACCAGTCAGGGAACCCTGGTCAGCTTCCCCAGTGCAGAGCAAGTGTGAGCCCTTCTCACGGGGTGGTCTTGAGCAGAAGCTGCCCGTCAACCTATATCCTGGGGCTAATCTTCCTCTGTGGGCATAGAGGCAGGGCCCTCTCTCTCCTAATCTTTTCCATTTCTCAGGGTAGGGTGTGATCTGGGAAAAGAAGAGTCAGGGGTTTGGGTCATTACCTTGTCCAGCTTGTCCACTGAGGAGCAGATGGTGCGGAACTTGCTGTCAGGAACACCACAGACGGCAAACGTCCCATCTAGGATGCGCCGATCATTCACCTGCAGCGACCCAAGGCATAGTGAGAAGAGAATCTCTTTACAGGACCCTCGATAGCCTTGGACACTTAGGCTACTGGTTCCTCTGCACCAGGACCTTCTCCTGTGAGAGGCCAGGCCCAGCTTTGCCCTCCCAGCCCCATTCAGCTCTGACCTTGACCAGGAAGTCGCCTATCTGGAGTGAACTCAGGATCTCACACATTATCTTCAGGCACTCGGCATCAGGAATCATGGGGTCAAATTGCCCAGCAATGTCAAAATCCTGTAGGGAGAGGGTTAGCTAGAGATCCTCAGGGGTTTAACCTTGAGGGAGGACTCCTGGGAGCTCTGCTCTCTATGAAGGAGGCCTCTTTGCACTCATGCGCAGACCACATTCTTCATTCTCCGTCTGACTGTCAGCCCAGAGCAAAACCCCAGTATTCCTGGGTCTCTTACCAGTCCTGGTTTTCTTCCCATCCACAGGGCTATTCCTTCATTATCTCACTCATCTATTTTTCCTTATTTCCTTCCACTGTTGTGGGAGCAATTATACGGCCTTAGTCCTTTATTCATTCAGAATCTGTGCCACCAGTCTGGGCGACAGTACCTCAAATCCAGTTTCCTCATCCTTTGCTGTGATCCTATCACTGTGGTTTAATATAAAAAGCACTGGACCCAGAGTTCTAGTCCTAACTTTGCCTTTCTTATCCCTATGATCTCTTCATCTTGCTGAGCCTCAAGTTTCCTCAGATAAAATGAGGAGAGTAATCCCTGTCCTGTATATGAAAATACTAAAGAAATCTTAGGGTTAGCATTATCTGGGGCATCTAGATTTTTCAGGACACCAAAAGTACTCAATAGATTCTACTGGCTCAAGGGAGGGCCTCCTTACCCATCCTGCCCCCATACTCACACACTGGTAGAATTCCCGATATCGGCCTCGGGTCATGGCTGGGTTATCCCGCCGATATACTTTTGCTATGTGGTAGCGTTTAATGTTGGTCAGTTTATTCATTGCCAAATATCGAGCAAAAGGAACCTGATGACAAAGAGTTAAGGGGAAAGCCCCACCTTTCACAGTCTGGAAGTTGATTATCATCATCAACAGAAGCTGGGGTCTAACCGCACCCTGTGTGGGTAAAACCACCATCTGTAAGATTAACAGCATTTCTGAACATCAGCAAGAATCAACTTTGTTACCATACTGGGCAGCTGAAGTCTCATAAAATATTAAGGCTCTTTTCTTTTTGGGCTATGCTGAGCACAGCAGGGGGGTGGGCAGATTGGCCAGGGAGCAGAAAAAGGGCCCCAAGTAGGGATCTCTAAACAGATGATTCTCTGACATAGCTTGGAGATAAAGGAAAAGTGCTGTTGGTCAATTAGGGAGAACTCTGTCCACCAGCCAGGGCAAGGGAGACGTATTCTGAATCCAGGGGATTGTTGGCAGAGTCAGAACTGGACCCTGACATAAAGATGAGGTCTCACTCAGGATTCAGAAGCCTTCGAAGGCTAGCTATGCTCTGTTTAGCCAAAGCCTAGCTCCTGGTTTAGAGAAATAACTTCCCTGACTGCAAGATGCATTATATTTGATCCCACCTATGTCTAGCTGCCCCCAAACCTGAGGCTAGAAAAAGCCCCAGCCCAGAAAGGGCCAATACATCCAAAGTTTAAAAAGATATAGTGAGGTCATAGCGAAGAGACAGCAGCTCCCCACCTTGGTCCTTCAGGTCATAGATAAGCTTAGAGTCTTCCCCATACTTTCCAGTCAGTGTTTCCTGGAGAAAACATAAAGAAATGTGATCATAATGATAAATATAACAATTTGAAAGGAAGTTTTAAAAACAAAAATCCACCATTCTAACTATGACTGATTTCAACTTATCTACATTTCCTCTGTTCTCTCTCCCAATGTTTCCTTATTTGATGTAGTTATAATCAAGGAAATACCAATTTGGTTTTCTGCTTATCACATTTCCATTTTGTGACAGCTGAAGTATTATTTTTAAAAGCTGCATTGGGAGTTCCCTGGTGGTCCAGGGGTTAGGACTGCGCGCTCACTGCCGAGGGCCTGGGTTCAATCCCCAGTTGGGGAACTACGATCCCGTAAGCTGTGCGGCATGGCCAAAAAAAAAAAAAAAAGCTGCATAATATTCTAGTGAGAAGAAGCTATTTCCTTCCTTCCTAGTGTTACACTGATAGATGTTTAGGTTATTCCAATTGAAAAAAAAATTCCATAGCATTTCAATAAATATATTTGGGTACACAGTTTTTTCTTTTGAATATTTTTTTGGAGGATAAATGCCTAGGAGTGGGTCATTAGATCAACAAAGATAAATGTTTTTATGACGGCCTAAGATTTAAACACTGTCAAAAGCCAAAACTGAGAGAGTCCTTGCCCTGTGATATCTTCAACAAGATAATATATTTCACTATCAGACTGGCAAAGTTCAAAAAACCTGAAAATTCCCAGTGTGTAGAAAATAGAAACACTCATACAATGGTTGGTGTTATGGCCGGAGAATACAGTGGTTGGTATTATGGCCTGAATCGTGTCCCCTCGAAATTCATATATTGAAGCCCTATTCCCTGCACCCACCCAGCCCCCGTAACCTCAGATTGTGACTCTATTTGGAGACAGGTCTTTAAAGAAGTAATTAAGGTAAAATGAGGTCACTAGGATGAGTCTTAATCCAATATAACTCATGTCCTTATAAAAAGAGGAAATTTGGACACAGAGGAGGGAAGATGATGTGAAGACATAGGGAAAAGACACCATCTAAAAGCCAGTGAGAGAGGCCTTAAGCAGATCCTTCCCTCATGACCCTCAGAAGAAACCAACCCTGCTGACAGCTTATCTTGGACTTCTAGCCTCCAGACAATAAATTTCTGTTCTTTAAGCCACCCAGTCTATGGTATTTTGTTATGGGAACACTAGCAAACTAATATAGTTGGTAGAAATAGGAATGAGTACAACCATTTGACCCAGAAATTCTACTTCTGTGAATTTACCCTGCAGATAAATGCCCACTAGTACCAGACATTGTTCTAAGCCCTGTGTATACATCAGTGAACAAAGGCAGTCCATGCCCTCATGGATCTTCTATAGTAATGAAAAGAGACAGGCAGTACATTAATGCAAGGAAACAAATTAACATAACTTTTGATAGTGATAGCTGCTTTAACGGAAATAAAATAGGTCAATGTGATAGACAAGGGCTACTTTAGACAAGGCAGTTGGAGAGGAGTATTTGAGGAATGGCATTTTAGTTGAAATCTGAAATTAAAATCTGTCATGTCTAATTTACTCTGGAATTAAAGTCATGCAGAGAGCTAGAGAAAAAGGGAGTTCAGCAAGAGGGAAGAGCAAGAACAAAGGCTCGAAGAAAGAAACATATTTAGTATGTTCCAGGAATAGAAAAAGACCATGGTAGCACAGTGGGCAAGGGGAAGAAGCACATGAGATGATGTGGGAAAGGTAGGCAGTTGCCACATCATGTAGGGCCTTGTAAGCCTGAGTAAAGAGTTTGGATTTTATTATAAATGCATTGGGAGTCACTGGGTTTTAAGCAGGGAGGGATGCAAAGAACCGTTTTTTAATAGCAAAGAACTAGAAACAACCTCAGGGTCCATCAATAGGAGACTGATTGCATATTTATCCTTTATATGTTCGATTTACATGTATCTAGGAAACATCTCAAGTACAGGTGCCATGGAATTCAATGTAGACAGGAGCCATAACAACTTCCACTCCTGAGAAGGGCTCTCTTTTGGATGCTGCTGGCCACAACCAAGGTAAATAAAAAGCAGGGCCTCTTTCTCTACGCCAGTCCTGTCCCCCTTCTCATGGAGAAAATGCCAATCTTTGTCTGCAACAAGAGAGAGACCTTTGGTCTTCACTCTCTTGCCATCCTCTTTGTTGTTTGTATACCCATTATTCCACCATGCAATTTCTCCTCATCCACCCCTCACCTTTAGTTCAAATACAGGTGTATCAATTACTTCTGCACCGTGGCGCTTGAAACAGCTGATGATTACATCAAACACCTTCTCCCGAACTGCCATCTGCCGGGGACTGTAGTCTCTTGTGCCCTTGGAGTCAAAATCAGCCAGAGAACCAGGGATGGGGTTTAAAAACAAAGAACAGTAAGGTCTAGAAATATAAAAGCATGACTTCAATGATGGCGAATGAAAACCCTGCCCCAAACTTAGGTTTTCCTACAGGTCACTGAGTTGTAAAACAAGTACAAACAATTCCCTATTAATTACCACACCCATTTGCTCTCACCCTTCTAAATTCCAACCCCTTTTTAGCTTGGTTCTGTCTTCTAGAATTCTTGGAACTCTGTTCTCTGAGAAATTTTCCTAAACTCATTTTCTGGGAAACAGAACATTCCCCTGCCTAATAGAAAACATCTACCTGATGACAGGCATATAACCAACTCAAACTGGCTTAATGAATCTAATTCCAAATTTTACAAGTAACATTCTCTCCCAACATACCTTAAAAAAAAAACCCTAATGAACACTATTTTTTCTTTCTTTTTTTTTTTTTTTAATTTATTTAGTTATTTTTGGCTGCATCGGGTCTTCGTTGCTGCACGCGGGCTTTCTCTAGTTGTGGCGAGCGGGGTCTATTCTTCGTTGCGGTGTGCGGGCTTCTCATTGCGGTGGCTTCTCTTGTTGTAGAGCACGGGCTCTAGGTGCGTGGGCTTCAGTAGTTGTAGCACGCGGGCTCAGTAGTTGTGGCTCGTGGGCTCTAGAGCACAGGCTCAGTAGTTGTGGCATTCAGGCTTAGTTGCTCCGAGGCATGTGCGATCTTCCCGGACCAGGGCTCAAACCCGTGTCCCCTGCTTTGGCAGGCGGATTCTTAACCACTGTGCCACCAGGGAAGTCCCCACTATTTTTTTCTTTAATTTTTTTCTGATAGCCCTATGACAAGGGCTAAGTAAATGAATTTGAACGTGTTGAGAAGTTAAATCATTACTTAAGGCCACTCAGCTGTTTCCTGGCAGTCAGTACTAGAACTCTGTTCTTCCAGGTCAGAGCTTCTAGTTTGGGCTTTTAAATGCTACTCACAAGTAGGACCTCTTTAGTCTCAGGACTCCTTTACACTCTTACTATTTACTAAGGACCCCAAAGTGGATTATACCTATCAATATTTATCGTATTATAAATTAAAACTGCAAACATTTAAAAATATTAATTCACTTAACAAAAAGAAAATCCATTACATGTTAACATAAATAACATTTTAGGAAAATGTAACTACTTTCCAAAACAAAAACATTTGGTGACAAGAGTGGCATTGATTTACATTTTTGCAAATCTTTAATGCCTGGGTTAACAGAAGACAGCTGAATTCTCATATATGCTTTTTGCATTCAATTCTGTTGTGATATGTTGTTCTGGTTGAATATATAAAGAAAATCTAGCCTTACAGAGATGCGTAATTGTAAAAGGAGGAATATTTTTAATAAACTTTTCAGCTAATTGTAGATATTCTTTTTTTAATTAATTAATTAATTAATTAATTAATTTTATTTTTGGCTGTGTTGGGTCTTCGTTTCTGTCCGAGGGCTTTCTCTAGTTGTGGCAAGCGGGGGCCACTCTTCATCGTGGTGCGTGGGCCTCTCACTGTCGCGGCCTCTTGTTGTGGAGCACAGGCTCCAGATGCGCAGGCTCAGTAGTTGTGGCGCACGGGCTTAGTTTCTCTGCGGCATGTGGGATCTTCCCAGACCAGGGCTCAAACCCGTGTCCCCTGCATTGGCAGGCGGATTCTTAACCACTGCGCCACCAGGGAAGCCCCAGATATTCTTCTTAAACTACACCAAAATCCAAAGAGGGAGAGCTTCTTAAGGATTGGTTTGCAATGTGGAATCTGAAACTACATCAATGAACTTTTCACACTGTTACATTAAAATCCATTATAAGGTACCCAGAATTCACAGAGACAGAAAGTAGAACGATGGTTACCAGGGACTGGAGGGAGGGTAGAATGGGGTGTTACTGTTTAATGGGTAAAGAATTTCAGTTTGGTATGATGAAAAAGTTCTGGGGGTTGAATAGTGGTTATGGTTGCACAGCAATATGAATGTACTTAATGCCACTGAACTGTACACCTAAAAATGGTTGAAATGGCAAATTTTATGTTATGTATATTTTAGTACGATTTTAGAAATATCTGTTACTCTATCTTGTACTTTGGATATTTTACGCAGGCACAATTTTATAACATCATGCATTGGTCATTTAGAAAATATTTGTTCTTTGATAACAGTTACATAGATCTTCCAAATGTTGATATGCCTCATTATACAATATCAAAAAACCGTATTTGTTCATGTCACCATAGATATCATCAGGAAAGTCTTCAAGTATTGAGAACCTGTCAAGCTCATGGTGGAAAACACAAGTTCTAACTTTGACTTCAACACTTGAATTTTATCACTGGCAACAAATACCGCTGAATGTTTTCCTTGAGGTGACAAGGCTCACTTTGTTCATTTTTGTGAAAATATCTGCCCAATATCCAAATCTTTAACACAATAGTTTATCTTTCAGTTTTTCTTTGAAATAAAAAAGGTTTTCCATGAAAAAAGCAGCTAGTTCAGCCTACAGTTCACACATGGCACAAGCATTTTTCCTAATTTGGAATGCAGCAGAAGTGCTTTATTTGTGCTTTCCATTTCATCATACAGAATATTAAAAAACAGTGTACTCAAGGGTCGATATTCAATAAAATTAATAATTTTTACTGTTTTATCAAGGACATTCTTAAGTGAAACTGAATCTTTTTTTTTACTGTGAGTTCACGAAAGTAAAGAACATAATGGTTATTAGTACAGCTCAGTGCCAACATCTTAATTTGTGCTAAGACACCAGCAGTTCTACACACCAGTGCTTTTGCACCTTCACCGCAAACGAAGTGAAAAAGGCAAATAACATTATGAAAATAATTTTGACCAGGAAGGTTCCTTGAAAAAGTCCTTTCCCCATAATACTGAGTTTTCTGTTAATTATGAATCACATGTCAAGAAATGTATTTCAACAAACTAAGTGGATATTAACTCTCCAGTATATTCTCATTTTCTTTTTTTTTTTGAAACATCTTTATTGGAGTATAATTGCTTTACAGTGTTGTGTTAGTTTCTGCTGTATCTCATTTTCTTTTAACATTAAATTATGGAAATTTTCCAACACACATTATAGAGAATAGTACACTGGACCACCCCACCCTGTGTTTATTACCTACCTTCAACAACTATCAACATCTGCTATCCTTATTTTATCTAAGCCCCAACATTTTTTTTTCCTGCAGTATTTTAAAGTAAATCCCAGATATCATATACTTTCATCATAAATATTTCAGTATGATTGTCTAACATATAAGGATTAAAAAACAAAACACTACAATACCTTTCTTACAACCAATATAATTTAACAGCAACCCTTTACCTAGTGCCCAAACCATGTTTAATTACCCCCAACTGCCACAATAATATCTTTTTATGGTTGACTTGTTTGAATCAGATTCTTAATAAGTTCACAACTTGTACTTGGTTTATATGTCTCATGTCTATTTAATCTGCAACAGTTTCCTTTCCTTTTTTTAAAAAAAATGTCCTTTATTTGTTGAGGAAACTGAGTCATTTTTCTGAAAGAATTTTTCTCGTTCTAGATTTGGTTAACCATTTATTCAATGTGGTCATTTAACATGTTCCTCCATTTCCCATATTTCCAGTAAACTGGTAGTTAGGTAAACTGGTAGTTAAGTCTGAAGACTGATTAGATTCAGGTACAATTCTTCTTGGCAAGAATACTTCATAGGTGGTGCTGTGTACTTCTTATTGCATCACGTCAAGAGGAACATAATGTCTGGTTGTCCTACTTTTAGTGATGCTAAGATTGATCATTGGGTTTAGCTGAGGTCAGCCTGATCTATCATAAATCCCCATTAATCTTTTCACCCAGTAGTTTGAATAACTACTGATGGTCACTGCCTTGGGGTTTTACACCATCTCTTTAACCTTTGAAATGAGTTATATGTAGAAAGGAATAGCTCAGTGATTTTAGGAGCCCAAAGAATTACTCTTAAACGGTGACATCTCAACATAAGGAAGACAGATCATCTCCCCTCTACTTTGGAATTAAATTTCACATACATTCATTGAATACCTATTTAGTCCCAGACTCTCAGGTTAAATAAACCATGTGAATAATGAAAAGTCAGCAATAAATGCAATAACAGAGATACTTATGAAGTGCCAAGGGAACCCAGATGATAGGTAAATAGTTCAGTTTATAGAACTTACAGAAAGTGGCATCTGAACTGAAATCATGGTGGTTGAGCTAGGAATCTCCAACTTCATTCCATTCTACTCTCCTTCTCTATTTGGTTCTAGTCATAAAGGTCTTTTTATAGTTCCTGGAAACTACCAAGGTTCTTTCTCACTTCAGGATTTCCATACCCTACCTGGACTTATCTTCCTCACACTCTTCACCCGGCTGTCTTCCACTCATCTATTAGGTTAGCTAGTCTATCACTTCTTCAGACTTCCCAGTTCTCCCTTATTTTTCTCAGAGCATCCTTTTTACTTCTTTACATCACTTAACACAATTTGTAGTTACATATCCATGTGTGGGATTATTTCTCCTAAGCCTGTTTCCTTCAGTAGAATGTAAGCTCCCTGAGGGCAGGCTATATTGTTCACCATGGTACACTCACTGCTTTGTACAGTGCTAGGCACACAGTAAGCACTCAGTAAATATTTACTGAATGAAAGAAGGAGTAGCAGTAGCAGGTAGACTCCCCTAAGCACCCAGCTGGCCTAGTTTCTGCCATCACTTTGCCATCCCAGAATGACTCAGAGTCCAATCCAGCCTGGCGCCTACAGCCAACTGTTGTTTCCTCTGCAGGATTTCAGATCCTCCTCAATGACCTGATTCAGAGAAGCAGGCATATATGCGTCCTTGTGAGTGGAATTAGGGACCCTCTCAGAGGCTCCCTAAAGGAATATTTACCTTGGGGGTTTTGAGCACAAACTTCTGTTTCCCTTCATCAGGGCCCAGTTGTGCCTTCAGTTTCAGTAGTTTTGCCACCTCCTCCTCGATCTGTGGAGGGAAAGTAGGCGCTGGGCTACCACATCTGCCACCCCCTCCCTCTTCCATCATTCATTCAGTATCCCTCCCTCATCAGGATGTGCGGCATATCTCTCTCCCAAGCCTAGCTTTGCTTCTCTCGGGTCCTACCGCAGCTACCTCCCCACCCAGCCCGTCCTCCTACCCACAAGTCCAGTCCCTTCTTCCACATCCCCATCCTCTGTGCAGACCACTCCCCGCTCTGTTCTCCCAGGCCTTCCTTTGTCCCCTCTCCTGCCTCCTGGGTCGTACCTGCTCGGCGCCGGCCTTCTGCTGCTTAAGGGCCCGCACGCGCTCTCCCTGAAGTCGCACAAGCTCCTCCAGCGTGGCACGATCTGCCATACTGGCTGCCAACTGGAGCTGACTGCTGTCTAGGTAGGTTGTGGGGGCCACCGCTTCAGCTCGGATGACTTCCGGCTATCGAGTGGAGGGCCCGCACGCCTAGAAAGCCACCACTCAGTACAACAATCACTTCCGGCTCCTACAGGAAGTGCGGAAGCTGGGCGGAAGCCAGAGAGGACTGGAACCACCCTGCGGGATTCGGGAGGTGTAGAAACGCTCACCTCTAATATGGTGCTCGGGGTTCGCCTCTACAGCGCCCTGTACCCTTCCTGGGGTCCTGTCTGCCTCCTTCCTAGGTCCTTTGCCTCGTGTTCCGGAAATCCTGCCTCCTGCTGCACGATGCCCCGGCTCGGACTCCTACATGGGAGGGCCTGGGCTGTGCTGTTTGGCCAGCTCCGGCGGCCGCCCGGTGCTGTATGCATCGGGGCAGTCCATTCTCATAGCCAGGTGAGCCAGACTGAGATAGCTCTGGTCTGTCGGGGCAGGATCTCCAGGTCTGAAAGCATAGACTCGCGGCCTGTACTCCCGCAGTATTAACAGTCGGTTTTTTATTGAGTGCCCACCATGTACCGACACAGAGCTAAGGCCTTTTAGGATGTTTTGTCATTTAATCATCATAGCAATCTTGAGATGTTGGGGTTATTATTTCCGTTTTACAGTTGAGGAAACGGAGGCTCCAAGGTTAAATGACTTACCTATGGCTACATAGTAAGGGAGCATTTTAATATAGGTACATAGTCCCTTATCTGAACCTTTTAGGATCAAACACATTTAAATTTTTTTAAGCAAAATATATGAATATTCCCACTAAGTGAGATGACTAACTACCATAAGTAGAGTGAGTTCACATTAGAATTTACCTCAAAATTTTTAGTTTTCAGAGATTATGGATTCTTAGGAGGGGTTGTGGGCTTCAACTGCTGTCCTTTGGAGCACAGAATCTGCCAAAGTATGAACTACTACACGCTCTATATTTCTGGAAGGGCATACAGCCTGCTGGTGATAATCAAAATCACAGATTCTGTTTTACCTTGGGAATGACACTATTGTGTTTCCAGTAGATGCTTTGTGCTATCATGAACAACAGAGCTCAGATCTTTTGTTATTTGCAGTCACAGCATCCTACCAATCGGCTTTTTTTTTTTTTTTTTTCAATCAGGAAATCCATTCCTTTTCATTCCACAGGCATGTTCTGTGTTCTTGGGCTGTTTCTCTTTTGTCTTCCAGTTACTTTTTCCCTATCTCCAAGCCTAATGACCATTGCTACCTTATTAACAATTCTTATTTTTCGCTCTTTGAGTAGGAACTGAGAACTGGAGATCATACTAATCCCTACTCCTATATGGTTAGTGGTGGTAGTCTTGGGTTGCTTTGTGCCTTCCTTGTTTTTTGCTGGTTAAAGTTTTTCATACTTTTAAAAACTCCAATTATAGTGAGGAAGCTTGTATGGTAAACATCTGATCCCATATGTATTACATATATATTGCAGATACAACTGGGTTTTTGGAAGTGGGCTGAGATTGGGATAGATGAAATAGTGTTCAGACTTCCTGTTGCTCAGGGCCAAAAGTATTTTCAGGTTGGTGGTACACAGGGCCAGAGATACCACAGGTTTGGCCAGTATTGAGAGGAGCCATATCTCACATTTTTTCTGCCAGGTTGCAGAGGCAGCGTTAGCAACCCAACTGAAGCCACATCAAGAGAAATCAAATTTTATTATCAAGACCCCAAAGGTAATGTTCTTTGCCCCACCCTGTCCGTTAGAGTGCCTTGGAGTTCTGCCCTGTGCTTCTCTTCCTGACCACTTTTAATGTTTTTGTTTTTGTTTGTTTGTTTTGGCTGTGCCGCATGGCTTGCGGGATCTTAGTTCCCCGACCAGGGGTTGAACCCAGGCCCTTGGCAGTGAAAGCGCAGAGTCCTAACCACAGGACCCCCAGGGTATTCCCTATTTTTAATTTTTCACTATTTCACTAATTCTTCACTATTCTTGAGGTACTGGGTGGGGCTCATAGTCGTCTGAACTCAAAGAGATTTCAACTCCAGACCTTAGATTATAGATGTAGTTTAAGTCTTTGTCTTAAATGGACTTGTCTTTGTCTTTGTTTTCACTCTGGCTCCTTTTGGTTTCTAGGGCACCAGAGATCTTAGTCCCCAGCAGATGGTTGTGAGGGAGAAAATTATTGATATGGTTGTTAGCTGCTTTAAACGTCATGGAGCAAAGGGGTTGGATACCCCGGCATTTGAGCTAAAGGTAAGAGGAGAAAAAAAGAGTGCAGGAACTCCATTTCTTTCCCAAAGGGCTTCTAACCTATGTTCTGGAGTCCTCCTTTTAACCGTGGCACTTTCTGTTTGACCCCTGCAGGAAATGCTTACTGAGAAGTATGGAGAGGACTCTGGGCTCATCTATGATCTGAAGGATCAGGGTGGAGAGCTGTTGTCCTTGCGCTATGACCTTACTGTATCCTTCTAAGTACGGGAGCCTGACTTACCTCTTTCCAAACCTAGAGGGCATTCTCTGATAACGGGACAGAAGTGACTCTGGGACCCTATAGGTTCACTGGCAGCAGCCTTTACTTCAAGTTTCTTCCAGAAGGCAATTCTGCCAGCAGAGCCTGGCCTGGAGCTCTGTCATTTAAGTTTATAGTGTGTCAGAATCCGTTGAGGAAGCTTGCAAAAATACAGATTTTTGACCTCTAGCCCCAGATTTTCTTAATTCTGTAGCTGGAGTGGTGTTCAGAAATCTTCATTTTAAATAGGTACCTGGATAATTAAGATGCAGGTGGTCCTTGAACACTTGAAGAAACATTGATATAGAAGTTGTAGGCAAATCCAGGTTCTGAAGCTTGACTCTTCTGAGACAGTTAAGAATTGATCTGAATGGGAGGGAATGGCCCAGACTTGAAGTTGTTGGGTCATTTCTATCTCTGCTTCCCGTGCTTTCTACCAAACTTGCAGGGATTCCTTCATTTGACACTATTCAATGTTTATTGATTGCTATGCCTTGGGGATAGTGGGAAAGGAGACAGAGAAAGTCCTTGTTCTAATCCTAGTGGATGAGATCCAATTGATAGAGGCCCAGTCCTCCCTAATGTCTTTTCACTGGGGCTAAGCTCTGGATGTAGTATTCTTCCTCCTTAACCTATTTATGTGAGGTCCCTTTTGCTCGTTATCTGGCCATGAATAAAGTGAAGAAGATGAAACGCTATCATGTTGGAAACGTGTGGCGGCGGGAGAGCCCAACCATAGTCCAAGGCCGCTACCGGGAGTTCTGCCAGTGTGTAAGTGACCTGATGGAGGTAGCATGGTTTGATAGTTCTGGGGACCACAACCTAGGAACTGGCTGCTCAGTAATTTTTTTTCGCCTGTCTTTTTCTTTGCTGTAGGATTTTGACATTGCTGGTCAGTTTGACCCTATGATCCCTGATGCAGAGTGTTTGAAGATCATGTGTGAAATCCTTAGTGGGTTGCAGCTGGGGGATTTTCTCATTAAGGTGAGGCCAGAGCTGAGGACTGAGGGGAGAAGTCTGGATTTGGCCTAATGCTGTTTCAAAACATAGGTGACCCCAGCCATTAAGCCTGTGGCTCTAGGACTTTCTTAGTACAGGTGTTGCATTTTATATCTGTATCTATATAGTCATCCTGTGGAATTTCCTTTCTATCCCTTTTATGAGTCAGGCAAGTAGGGACTGCCATTGTTTTGAGGGAGAGGTCATTCATAAGCCACTTGGGTCACTTCCATTGAGTTCACAGGTCAATGACCGGCGGATTTTGGATGGGATATTTGCCGTCTGTGGTGTTCCTGAAAGCAAGTTCCATGCCATCTGCTCCTCGGTTGACAAACTAGACAAGGTAACAAAGAAGACATGCTTCAGTAGATCCTATCAGAGTTTCTGCCCTGCCTTCAAATCTATATATACCTTTAGAGGAAAATAAGGAGATGGTGGCTGGAAGTGAGCTATTTCTGGGAGGAAGGTAAGGAGACATTCTGAAACGAGACCTGAGTTTTGCTGTACAGTGGAGATTATGGCTGGATTTCCTAAGCTGCCTCTGACTTTGCTGAGTAGAATGTTAGCTACTCGTGACATACATAATGAATGAAATGAGATGTTCTTTTCCATTAAGAGAAAGAAGGATCTTGGGGCTAGGCTAATGTTTGGGTGTTTGTGCAGATGTCTTGGAAAGATGTGAGACATGAGATGGTGGCAAAGAAAGGCCTGGCTGCTGAAATAGCTGATCGAATTGGGGATTACGTCCAATGTCATGGTAAGAATCAGTGTTTTCAGAGGTACATGATAGAACCAGAGTGAGAGTGATAAGTGTATAACTTCTACCTCTGAAACAGCTCCTTTTCATAAATGTGCTAAGTTCCAGAGCCTGGTTTGAATTTAATAACCTTTTTACTTACTGTAACCAGTTATGTCTTCAGGTGTCAAAGATGGAGGCAGAGGAGGAGAATCTGGTCATATGTGATCAGGATCTTTTTTTTTAAGAAAATGAGGAGGACTAGCTGGAGCATATTAGGGATAAATTTGGATGAAACACATCTGGGTGTATAACACAGACCGTATTTCTCCCCACATGTCTCTCCAGGAGGGGTATCCTTGGTGGAACAAATGTTCCAGGATCCCAGACTATCCCAGAACAAGCAGGCCCTAGAGGGCTTGGGAGACCTGAAGCTGCTATTTGAATACCTGACTTTATTTGGAATTGCTGAGAAGGTAAGCTGGGTAGGGAGTGGACCTCCTGCTGTGTCTAGGGCTCTCAGGGTCCTGAGTCTTGTCTAAGACTGACTATAACCTTGTCCCCACAGATCTCCTTTGACCTGAGCCTGGCTCGGGGCCTGGACTACTATACAGGAGTGATCTATGAAGCAGTGCTGCTACAGACCCCAGCTCATGCTGAGGAGGAGCCACTGAATGTGGGCAGTGTGGCTGCTGGTGGGCGCTATGATGGGCTGGTGGGCATGTTTGACCCCAAAGGCCACAAGGTGCCGTGTGTGGGGCTCAGCATTGGAGTAGAGCGGATCTTCTCCATTGTGGAGCAGAGGATGAAGGTAGGCCCTTGGTAGGGTTAGAGTGGGGCTGCAGACCTTAAAAACTCTCATGTTTCTGGAGGTGCAGTTGGACTGTTTTTCTGATGATTGTTTTTGTTTTTTTTGAATTATTGGTGCAAAGGAAGTTTTTATTAGTTTTACTTTCTCTCTCTCTTTTACTAGACTTTTGGTGAGAATATACGGACCACAGAGACCCAAGTGTTTGTGGCCACACCTCAGAAGAACTTTCTCCAAGAACGGCTGAAGCTAATTGCAGAGCTTTGGGATGCTGGGATCAAGGTATAATGGAACTAATATCCAAAACATCTAGGTATATGTGGAATTCATGCACCAGGCCCACTTCTACCTTATGCCTAAGGTGGAACTCAAGACCTTTCTAGTCTTCACTAGTGTGTCTTCTTAGGGTATGAGGGCTAGCTACTTACTTATTTGGATATGCCTGCTCCTGAGGTTTGAGTGGTATGGTCACTTCTTCTTTTTTTTTTTTTTTTAATATCTTTATTGGAGTATAATTGCTTTACAATGGTGTGTTAGTTTCTGCTTTATAACAAAATGAATCAGCTATACATATACATATATCCCCATATCTCCTCCCTCTTGCGTCTCCTTCCCACCCTCCCTATCCCACCCCTCTAGGTGGACGCAAAGCACCGAGCTGATCTCCCTGTGCTGTGAGGCTGCTTCCCACTAGCTATCTATTTTACTTTTGGTAGTATATATAAGTCCATGCCACTCTCTCACTTTGTCCCAGCTTACCCTTCCCCCTACCCACGTCCTCAAGTCCATTCTCTACGTCTGCATCTTTATTCCTGTCCTGCCCCTAGGTTCTTCAAAACCATTTTTTTTTCTTTTTTAGATTCTATATATATGTGTTAGCATACGGTATTTATTTTTCTCTTTCTGACTTACTTCACTCTGTATGACAGTCTCTAGGTCCATCCACCTCACCACAAATAACTCAATTTCGTTTCTTTCTATGGCTGAGTAATATTCCATTGTATATATGTGCCACATCTTCTTTATCCATTCGTCCGTCGATGGACACTTAGGTTGCTTTGGTATGGTCACGTCTAAGTCCCCTATTCTTTTTTAAAAAGTTAATTAATTAATTAATTTTTGGCTGCATTGGGTCTTTGTTGCTGTGCACAGGCTTTCTCTAGTTGCGGCGAGCGGGGGCTACTCTTCATTGTGGTGCGCAGGCTTCTCATTGCAGTGGCTTCTCTTGTTGTGGAGCACAGGCTCTAGGCGTGTGGGCTGCAGTAAGTAGTTGTGGTACGTGGGCTCAGTAGTTGTGGCTCACGGGCTCTAGAGTGCAGGCTCAGTAGTTGTAGCGCACGGGCTTAGTTGCTCTGCGGCATGTGGGATCTTTCCAGACCAGGGCTCGAACCCGTGTCCCCTGCATTGGCAGGCAGATTCTAAACCACTGTGCCACCAGGGAAGTCCCTAAGTCTCCTATTCTTTCTTTACCCTTTTCAGGCAGAGCTGATGTATAAGAACAACCCTAAACTACTAACTCAACTGCACTACTGTGAGAACATGGGCATCCCACTGGTGGTCATTATTGGTGAGCAAGAACTGAAGGAAGGGGTCATCAAGCTCCGTTCAGTGGCCAGCAGGGAGGAGGTGAGTGGGGGCAGGCAGAAATAGGAGGGACCAAGTGTTTCTACCTTTCTTAGATTCTTTAAGAAATATATATCTTTTGGCTGAGAAAATATCTCCAGGGTTAATCATGATAGAGATGAATGAGCACCCACCCTAGGCAACCATTAGCCGATGACTGGTTGGGTGGGCAAAAGGACAAACGAAATCTCTATGGGTATTTCAAGACTAATGAACAAAATAGACATAGAACAGGTGTTTGAATCCCTTTAGTCCTGAGGGCATACATTCTCCAGGTCAGGCTGAAGCACGTACTCCTCCCTGCTGGTTGCATAAGTAGTGGGAGCAGTTGCAGAGTTAAATGAGTCCAGAAAAGTAGTGGCTAAGGAACTAGTATCACTCTCTAGTTCGTCACATGAGAGTTCTGTTATGTTTCAGGTGGCCATTACACGGGAAAATCTTGTGGCTGAAATTCAGAAGCGACTGTCTGAGTCTTGATCCTTGCCTGAATGCCATCTGCTGCTCTTTGTAGAAAGGTTTCATCTAGGACTGACTTCCTGAGGGACTCCACAACTGCTGGCCAGGATGGGTGACAAGTGCCTCTGCATCCTTCATCCTTCCTGGGTACAGAACTGTAGAAGGCCCTGAGGACTCCTGGGCTAGTGTGAGCAGCTATTCTGCATGGGCGCAGATGGCTGGTACGTGAAAGAGACATGCTCTAACATCCGAGGCAGATGGCAGGTTTGAAATGCCATTGAATGCTGCCAACAGGTGCTGAGATGGTTGCTATGAGCAAGTCTCTGGGAAAGTCACCTCAGGTTGAGAGGATTCTGACCATTGAGATCAAAAGTCAAATACTTAGCCTTCCACTCTGGCTTCTGAGCCAGTTTCTGGGAAGTTTGTCCGTAGCCTGCCCTTGGCCTGTCCAGGGAGTTTTTGGGAGACAGCAAAGAGTTGGGCAATGACTCTTTTCTGTTTTGTTTGAGGACAGAGATGCTATCCCAAGGGCATAGCAGTGCCCATATTGATGTGGCATCTCTCTAGCCCATCCATTGTTAATAATAGCAGGGTGAGGCTGTCTGTTTAATAATCTTGAATGTTGAACTTAATAAGTGACCTGACAAGATTGAGATGTGATCTTTTGAGATTTTGGAGACCATTACCTGTGCCAGAATCACTGCTCTGACTTCCATGTCCTGCCATGGAGGTGCCTGTTCTAGAAGTGGTTGTATAATATATTAAATAAAATATTAAATATAGTAGTGTGGGTAATTTGTTATCAAGGGATTGGTTTGCATAGGCCATGGAAAACGCTTGAGTGTACACTGGAGGATTCTGTGAGCTAGGAGTATCCTCCCTGGGGTGATGTTTCTGTATTCAGTGAAGGGAGCAGCCACAGTTCCCCTTCCCCCCAACTTGGAGATACAGTCACGTCACTAAATCAGTGTATAGTGAGATATCTGCTAGAGTTCTTTACCCTAGAGTGTTGCTGATGACCGACCTTCCCAAGTCGCATCATGTTGATTAAACTGTGCCCTGTAGATTGAATGACTAATGTTTCTCAGCTGAAGGAAAAACGAGTTAACCAAAGGTTGATAGCATTGCTTCAAGATAAAGAGACAAGTTGCAAAAAGCGCCTTGCATATGTGCGTTGGAAAGGCTGCAGCCTTTGCAAACAGTTCGGCGCTCTTGGGGCCATATCTTTAGTGCATACAGGTAAATGAAGCATCTAGAGCCCCTATTACGGCGCTTCAGCCTTAAAGAAGGTTTGGAAATTCTTGGCAGTGCACGCAAGTTGATTAGATTAGATCAAGAGAACTGATCCGAATCTCATTTTCCTCTTTGGTTTAAAAGACAAGTTGAATCTACGCTTGTTTTGAAAGCCACGGCAAAAACGTTTCCAGGCGCCCTTACTTCCGTGTAGCTTCATACTTTCCTCGCGCATGCGCTATTTCTTTGGAGCAGGGGCGGGGCCGACAAATCCTGTTTTAGAAGCCCTCCAGTGCTTAGCTCGTTTAGAACACGAGAGTCTAAGCTTATTGGAGGCAAGCTTGCTTTACGGCTCAGGGCCGCTTTTTACGGCATTTTCAGGCTTCCCATTCACTTCGCAGTGAAGATGGCGTCGGGCAGTGGGGTAGGTGTTGTGTGTGAGGAGGCTTCGGGTGGGGGGTAGGGGGTGGCTTCTCGGCGCCGAGTATTCTGCACCCGATTGACTTCCCGACACCTCCTCGCAAACTAATGGCCCCAGTTCAAGAGCTTCTTCGTAAGGCCCTGGCACAGGGTCAGTGGAATCGGGGAGGGCTCTGGTTGGGGTCCTGAGGCAACCTCAGCCTCCTGGTGCTGTCCGGAGAGGCTTCGCTCTCCCCAGGTCCCGGGGCCGCCTTGGCAGCGAGGACGCGCTTCCGTTTTTCCAGGAGTCGGACACGATTAGCGACGAATCTCAAGCGCTTTTTCCTCCCCTCAGACAAAAAACTTGGACTTTCGCCGAAAGTGGGACAAAGATGAATATGAGAAGCTCGCCGAGAAGAGGCTCACGGAAGAGAGAGAAAAGAAGGATGGTGGGTGCCTTCTCCATCAAGTGCTAAGTGCATTATAGAGGCGATGCAATGGTTGGAGAGTGGGTGGGGAGTTGAAATGTGCTGTCCTCCTTTCTTGTGTAACCTTTGGCAGAGCGTTGCCTCCCTGGTCCTCAGTTTCTTCAGGTATGAGAGAGAGGAGATGGACTGAAGTGCTTTTGAGGTGCTTTCCAGCTCTGTGATTCTGCTTCCTTGCCCTACCTTTGCTTGGCTTATTTCGTACTTTCCTCAAGTACAGAGAAAAGAGTGGGATCCTTACTAGTGACAGAAGAAGGAGTATTTTGCTGCTATGTATTATTGCTTTTGAAGAGCAGCGGGGGACATGGTATTGTTTAACCTAGCGCTTAGTGCTGTTCTCTGTGCCTTATACAATGTGACGGAGTTGGTGCTTCTCTCCTAGAGATTCCACTCTATAAAAAGAAACGTCTTATTTTCTCATCTGTTTTCAAACTGTACATTTTTCTTTTGCTTTACTTTTTTTTAAAAAAATAAATTTATTTATTTATTTGTTTTTATTTTTGACTGTGTTGGGTCTTCGTCGCTGTGCGCGGCTTTCTCTAGTTGTGGCGAGAGGGGTTACTCTTCGTTGCGGTGCACTGGCTTCTCATTGCAGTGGCTTCTCTTGTTGTGGAGCAGCGGCTCTTAGGCGCGCGGGCTTCAGTAGTTGTGGCTTGCGGGCTCTAGAGCACAGCCTCAGTAGTTGTGGCGCACGGGCTCAGTAGTTGTGGCTTGCAGGCTCTAGAGTGCAGGCTCAGTAGTTGTGGCGCACGGGCCCAGCTGCTCCACGGCATGTGGGATCTTCCCAGGCCAGGGCTCGAACCCGTGTCCCCTGCATTGGCAGGCAGATTCTCAACCACTGCGCCACCAGGGAAGTCCTCTTCTGCTTTACTTCTACACCACGTTGCATAATCTAACTCTTTTGGTTTTTATGTAACTTGTACAATAGTACTTGACATATAACAGATATTTCCTAAATGTTGGTCCCCCTTTAAAGTTTTCCCAGCTTTCAGAAGATTCCTTTCTGTTTTATGCTTGGGATATCTGTTTGGAAGCACTATTGAGTGGTCTTACTCTTCTTTTAAAAGGTTGCTTTTTGTGAAAATTCAGAACTCCTCCCTTCAATTCAGTTAATTCATGAATAAAAAACATTGCTTTTAGACTCGTCGGCTTTGAAGTGGAGGAAAGATATAGAGGGTTAAAGATTGCTTGTCATTTTTTCTGTGTTGAGCTTCTCCTTAGCTGCTGCTAGAAGTGACTGTTGTGTCCCTTGCTTCAGGTTTCAGAAAGACATGAAAGTAAACCTCAGGATTTTGGATTTCATGCGTTTCTTCTCCTTTCTGGTTAAGGAACTCTAATAATGAAGGGACTTCCTTCCCCATTATATTTCAGGAAAACCAGTGCAGCCAGTCAAGCGAGAGCTTCTCCGGCATAGGGACTACAAGGTGGACCTGGAATCCAAACTTGGGAAGACAATCGTCATTACCAAGACCACCCCACAGTCTGAGATGGGAGGGTGAGTGGCTTTTTGTCTTTCTCTGCAGCCAGGAGTAAGTCTAATAAACTGCGTTGGTTTTAGGAAGTGTTGAGCAGGGTACCTGGCCCTAGAATAACAACCTTGTTTCCTGTAATTCCATCCATTGTCCTCCAAGGTCTCAAATTAACTTAATAGTGTCTCTAAGAGGGGTCACTCTGTAGGCTTCTTCATATTAGCTCTGTAACTACTTCTTAATATCTTAAAAGGGATTATTTGTTCTCCTGCCAGAGGAAGAAATGAAGAAAAGGACTACTGAGGAGATTTCTAGGGGAGAAGTTAGGTAAAGCTAGAATGGAGCCCAGGTGCTGTTGATGGTGAATAAAGGGGGTTGAGGTTCCAGACTGGCTGCAAAGCTTGTAGCTGTTATGGATTTCCTGGTTGTGCACCTTCCTCCTAGACCAAGACCATAACCTGTAGGAAGAAGGGTCCCACAAGAACTCTTCATCTTTTTGCTCAGCACTACCTCTCTGTCCAGTTAGGTTTTCCAGCAGGAGCATAACACAGATAACAATGAGTGACACTTTTCTGAGCTGCTTCTCTGAGTAAATCCACTGTTGTCCTTCCTCTTTGTGTTAGTTATCTATTGCTATTTAAATTAATACATTAAGCCAGTATTTAGCAGCATAAAACAATAGATAGCTCACAGTATCTGTGGGTAAGTAATCTGGGAAAGGTTTACCTAGGTGGTTCTGGCTCAGTGTCTCTCACAAAGCTGTCATCAAGGTGTCTGCTGGGTCTGCATTCATCTGAGGTATAAGTGGGGCTGGAGGATCTGCTTCCAAGCTCTGTCACGTGGCTGTGGTTTGGAGACCTCAGTTCTATGCTCCATGGGCCGCTCCATAGTGCTGCTCACAGCAAAGCAAGTGGCTTCCCCAGGGCACGTGATCAGACTCGTGAACAGACTAAGACAGAATCCATGTTTTTTAATAACCTAATCTTGGAAGTGACATAGCATCACCTTTGATATATTCTATTGATCACACAGACTAACGCTGGTGCAAATTGGGAAGGGCCTATATAGGGTAGGAATACCAGGAGAGTGGGATCATTGTGGGGGCCATCTTGGAGGTTGGCAGCGACACTCTTCCAAGAGCTAAGGCTTTGTGGAAATGAGAATGCTTCTTCTAAAAAGAAATTTTACCTAAAAATAATGAGTTTTTTGGTTGAAAACGATAAAATCCTTACAACCAGATTTGACCCTAGTGCTATTTCTTTCTGTTTTCTAGATACTATTGCAATGTCTGTGACTGTGTGGTGAAAGACTCCATCAACTTCCTGGATCACATTAACGGAAAGAAACGTAAGGCTTGGAGGTAGTTTGCGACTGGGGCTGGATTTGAGTTTTGGAGGTGGGGTGCGGGAAAGGGTAGTTTCTATTGGGCCTCTTTTTTAATGTCTGGGGAATTCTCTAGTTGCTTCAGCATAGGTTATTCTTTACTTCATTATTTAATGTTTCTGGAGTCCATGAGGTGAGTATCTGTTCCAAGCTCTCAACAAGCCCAAACCATGGTCTTCTCCAGGGCCCAGCTGTCCCCACTGGTGTGCATCTGCTCAGTAAGGGTAGTTGAAAGCTGTGTATATCTTGTTATCTGGGGCTGCTGCCAGGGAAGTTTTTTTTAGCCCTAATTATTTTTACTGTGTGTTTTATGAGTCTGTTTTTTGTTTTTTTTTAATGTCAGGAAAAGACTTTTTGAGGGGCTTAGGATGTCTTAACAACCTTACCTTCTTCACTGTTGACCCTACCCAGATCAGCGAAACCTGGGCATGTCTATGCGTGTGGAACGTTCCACTTTGGATCAGGTGAAGAAACGTTTTGAAGTCAACAAGAAGAAGATGGAAGAGAAGCAGAAGGATTATGATTTTGAGGAAAGGATGAAGGAACTCAGAGAAGAGGTAGCCTCTCTTCCTCATTCCACTCCTATCCCCAGAGGAGAGTTGTATCTCCTGAATTTCTGTACATTAAGGGGAACATTTATTGCCCTTGTTTGGGACTCTCATAATCTGAAGGAAATGGCTCTAAACCTATCCTTTTCTTCTGGACTCTCTGGGCCATACTTTTTTTTTTTTTTTTTTTTTTTTTACTATAGGAGTGATTAATTAAATGCACCTAGTCCCCAGCAGGCCCGTGGAACCAGGCTGACTGGGTCAGAATTCTTTTTCCTTCACATACTGGTTGTGACTCTTGGACAAGCTATATAACCTCTTTGTGCCTCTGTTTCCCCATATTCAAGATCTTAGTATATAATATACATAAAGCACTTAGACCAGTTCCTGGCTTGTACTATATGCCCCAGAATGTTAGTTCCTATTATGTGGCTTTACTCCCATCACCTTGTTAAGAACTAGAGATGAACTGGGATGTAGGATTGAGAAATGCTCTCCATAGGCTAAAACTTCTCTTTCTTGTCCCTTATGATCTTTACTGTGGCTTTTCCTCTGCTCTTGAAATTTTACTTGTCTTTAATTATTTTATTCTAAAGATAGAAAGGAAGCTCACCTATCTCTTTCAGCATTTGGCTTACGAGTCTGAACTGATTCTGAGTGATTTCCCTTCTAGGAGGAAAAGGCCAAAGCCTACAAGAAAGAGAAACAGAAGGAGAAGAAAAGGAGGGCTGAGGAGGACTTGACATTTGAGGAGGATGATGAGATGGCAGCTGTGATGGGCTTCTCTGGCTTTGGTTCCACCAAGAAGAGTTACTGAGGCTTTCTATGCTTGGCTTTTTGCCAGGCCTAACTTTGTGTGTGTGGGCGTCATCTTTTGGGAGGTACTGGGGAAAGTCCTTAAGAGTGGCAATGGGGAGGGCTAGAGGGTGGGTGTTTGTGGTTTCCCTCTACCTTGGGAGAGAGCACAGGATGCAAAGGAATGTGCTGTGGCATGTTCCTTCAGCCTCAGTATTTCACTGGAGACAGAGGACCTCTGATCATCTGAGTTCCCAATAAAGAAAAACCACCTCTTCTGAGGCTGCTTTCCCGAAACTCCCCTTGCATCTTTCCCTCTTCATCTGTCCATCTCATCTGAGCATCCTACATTTACCCTGTGTTCTGCCTTTGTTTTAATTTTTACTCTTGCTTAGCCTACAGCAGAAGGGTTCTCTGGGTCCCCAGTTTCCAGTTGATAGCATATCCTTGACTGGCCCCTCCTTTTGCCATTCTCCCCCAGTCCCGCCCCGTGGTTCTCCGGCCACCTGTGCATGCATGTGTACTTCTGCCTGGGTCATTGGTATGTGCGGATGCGTGTGCATGAAACTGTCACATAGAGGGAGCCTAAGCTAGAGCCTCAGGAGCATTGCTGCCTTGGGGCCTGGTGTTCTCAGCTTCCTTAGAGCATGTAACAGGAAATTAAATGGGATGAGTGTTTGGTGTGGTTTTTGTCTGGTGAGTTTTTTAACCTTTGTTCTTCATATGTAAACTGTTCAGCTTTTCCTATTTGTTTCATTTTATTGAGGATTACTCTGTTTTTGTCTTCCTTGTAAGCAGGCTCTTGGAAGAACCTGTTTGATGCAAAAAAGAAAAAGGAGAAAACCTCATATGGGAGCCCTTGGGTCTCAGAGGCTGTTCAACATGTATAATAAATAGCATTGACTGGGCCTATTTCACATTTGGTGGGAACATCCCATATTCTTCCCTGTGTATTGTTTTTTCTTCCCCATACTTATTCTCCTCCCTTCATTTGAGCCCTGTCACTTTTTTTCTAGGTGCCTTCAACACGAGTTATACTTTACTCTGATGTGATCTGTGTCTGGAGGAGTTTGAATATAACTTTTCCTGTAATTTTAGCCTCCTTTGATCTTCTGTTGCTGGAACAGCAGAGCTCAGGGTTGAAAACTTAGTGTTTTCCTAACTCTCCGCAGTTAGGCTAGGCACAGGGTTACTCGGTGTTTGCACTGTTGACATATTGGGCTGGGTAATTCTTTGTTGTGGAGGCTCCCTTGTGCATTGTAGGGTGTCTAGAGTATCTCTAGCCTCTACTCACTAGTTGCCAATAGCACCTTCTCCCCAAGTTATGACAATGAAAGATGTCTGTGTCCCTGGAGGGGGGGTGGGGCATAATTCCTCCCCCCCCCAGCCCCACTGAGAACTATTGAGAAGCTGCCTTGCCTCAAGTTGGGTCTAACTTGAGAATTAGATGGTACAGACTGGCTAACTAAAGCAAAAACAACTTTGATGTTCCCTAGATCAGGTACTGTGCCAGGCCCCAGGGATGCAGACAGAAAAAAAAAGTCAGTTCCTTAAAGTAAAAAAACAAATGGTAGTTACACAAGCTTCAAGCAGGTGAATTCTATAACAACTTTAGTTGCTTCTGTTCCTTGAAAAGTGGGCTCTGCTTGGGCTAACAAGGCTGCTACCATATGGCTTGTTGACATTTTCTGCCTTATCTAGCCCTTTGGACACCTTTATGTAGCATCTGAACCACTTGTGGGTCCCCCAAAGCGCCATACTCTTTCCTTTGGCCTTTTGTGCAGAATTCCCTTGCTGTCAGGCATCTCTTTTGCTGACTCTTCTTTTTTGGGGGGCGGGGTGGGGGTGGGTGGGCAGCGTGCTGTGCGGCTTGTGGGATCTTAGTTCCCTGACCAGGGATCAAACCTGAGCCCTCAGCAGTGAAAGCGCAGAGTCCTAACCACTGGACCACCAGGAATTCCCTGCCTAATTTTATTTCTGACGCTGTATCTTGCCAATGGAAACACTGAATGTGTCTTTATCTACTGGTGCAAGGACTGGCTCAAAATTTCTCGTACAATATTCGTTGGCCAGCTGTGGACATATTAGTTGGTGCTTTCCTTGGCAGGATTATGTGTTCTACAGGTCCTTGGGTAAGAATCTACCCCAGTCAACTGGGTCCTTTTGTTCCCCCTGTCAGGGCAGGCTAGAGAATGTCTTAATGAGCTGAGTTCTTTCTGTGGTTCAGTGTTCATTCTTCAGGCAGCTAATTCAACTTGGCTTCAAGCGATTTCCCTCTTTTTGGTACCGGTGGAACCTGACTTCTGGTCACCTCTACTAAAAGCAATTCTGAAGTCCATTTTCTCTAAATTCTCTTGGGACTGGCAAGTGGTTTGAGTTTCCAAGGGGTCTGTCTAGGTCATGGCTGTTTGGAGGGGTTCAAGCTGGTGACTTAAAAAAAGCGGGGGGAGGAAGGAGAAGGGATGGAAATTTAGGAGCCCAGAGCAATCCTAGAGAACTCCAAACTCTGGAAGAGAAGCTTTATTGATGTTTGTGGTCTTTCTAAAAATCCAAGGAAATTTTGCATTCTGGTTGAGTCATATGCCTGTGACCGGTCTACATGAGTTCGTTCATTCAGTGAGTGCTGAGATGCTGAACATGTTCTAGGCCCTGGTAGTATCTTCTGGGATAAGGCAACAAGGCCCCAAGTGTCATGGAATTTACATTCTGGTGGAATTGCCAATTAAAGTATTTAGGGAACAAAAAATCTGTATGGCTTCAGATGATTTTGTGACTTCAGGTGCTCCAGGGCCTCTCACATCTCTCCCATAACCTCCAAAAATTTAAATGTGAAGTCTTTAATTCAGCAATTCTACTCATATAAGTATGTGTCCTAAAAACAGACTTGCTTACGTGTACACATGCATACAAGGATGTTTACTGCAGCTATGTTTATAACAGTTAAAATAAAACCGGTACATTTATATTTGAGTATAATTCAGCCATTACAATATATATGAATTAGATCTAGTGTATGTACTGACAAGATCTCCAACACATTCTGTTAAGTGTAACAGAACAATACCCAACAACCGAATCCCCAATAAGCCCACCCTTCACCCCCGCCAGTCAAAACTATGTTGTGTGTACAGTTAAATCCGTAGATTGAGGGAAAAAACTGGAGGGGTACACACTGAAATCGTAGTCATGGTTAACTGGAGAAAAGTAGGAATTGTGGCTGTTTACAGTATACATGCAATGAATAGGGTGTTTTTGTGCAGTTTAGAATAATTTTTTAAAAATAGTAACAGAAGGAGTGACACTATATGACACCTGGGAGAGGAGCTGTGGGGTTTAGCTGCAAAGTTCCAAGATAAGGCCTGATGTAACAATTAGCAGCTTGTAAAGATTCCACTGTCCTGACTCAAGGCACTATGAAAGCTGTTTAGATCACAGAGTGAGCGGCCCTGTGTGGTTGTCGGGGGAGCGTAGAGGCTGGACCAGAAGTCCAGAGACTGTGGTGGACCTGGTGACTGCCGCGGACCTGTTGACTGCCGCGTGGTAGGAGGGAATAAGCCCGGAAGCAACTGCGGAAGAGCTCACTAAGAGGTAGGGGAGACCTGGGTCCTTCTCACTGCTCTGTGTCCGCAGATGGGCACTCCGAGTGTCTGGATTGGGGGTGGGGGAGCACGCAAAATCAGCCTGGATCGTATCTACTCTGGTTAGTTTGTTGTGACGCAACCCTTTCTCAACAGTCAAGGGGATATAATCCACAGTTCTGACTCGGGCTGGCTATAGCTCAGCGGTTCCTTCGACTGCATTGTGATTCAACTCACTCTCCCCAGAGTGGTTCGAGACCCGCGGGCGCTCTCCAGCCCTTTTGCCACTGTCCCAGCCTTCTTCATTTTCTCATTAATCCCTTTTGCTGTCCCAGCCTTCTTCATTTTCCCATTAATCCCTTTTGCTGTCCCAGCCTTCTTCATTTCCCCATTAATCCCTTTTGCTGTCCCAGCCTTCTTCATTTTCCCAGTGATCCCGCTTTGAGAAAGCATTTTGAGACTCCTCCCCTGACGAGAGCACCAAAGCGACCAGGTTTCCAGCGGGTGTTCAGCTCCCATTCGACTAGGAACCAGGGTTCCTTGGAGAAATGGCTGGTGCTAGGACGGGGGCAGGAAATACAGAGATGAACCCAGAGCATCTTGGATTCACCTAGTAGTTCCAGGAAGTAAGGAAGTGCTAAAAAACAACCTCCCCCCCCCAAAAAAACCACCCCACTTACTTTTAAAATTACTTTTGATGTTAAGTAATGTTTGCGTTTTTGTTCCAATGGTTATCAGTTATACTTGTATTTTTTCTAAGTCCTCAAATAACTTTTCCATAGGTGGGCTGTATTATTTCGTTTGTCAGCTCTATCTTGACTCGCTCCTATTACTTATATAACGATCAATTATTTTATTCCATTTTTCCCTTTCTCTCCTCCCTTCCAGTTTGAGTCATATTGTTTTTAGAAAACAATTTGCATACTCTTTTCCCAGCCTTGTCACCACCTTTATTTTACTTGCAGATCTACAACTTATTAGTATATTTAATACTCACCATCATGATGAGTATTAGTTGAATGAAACTCATTCTCTACTAAATTCCTCAAACGAGGCTCCTGAGTACAGTATTCTGAGTTCTTGCATATTTAATACTGATTTTCTATAGCCTTGGTACTTAAAGGACAGATTGGCTGGATATAAAATCTTGGTTCTCATTTCTTTTCTTTTCCTTCCTAAATGACTTGGTCGTTTTGCCTGAGGCCCAGAGGATTTTTTTCTTTCAAATCTAATTGATTTTCTAAGATATCTCACAATTGACCATTCCATATCAGTTTTCTTTGGTCCTTGGGAGACCCTTTCGAAGTGTAGATTGAAGTTTTATTTCCAGGAAGTTTTCTTGAATATTACATCTGTTTCATTATTTTGTTTTTCTTCTACAGGGACTGTAATATATGCTGGATCTTCTTTGCCTCTCTATCTAGCACTTTCTCTCTGATCCTTCTTACTGATTTCTTGATTTTATTTTCTCGGCTGTTTTAATTCCTTCCGTCAAAACCAGTTATTGTATTTTAAGTAAAATCTCTTCCCCTTGGACATCTTATAATTTAGTCTTTTTTTTTTTTTCCTGAGGTGATTTTTCTTTTTGATCAGTTTCTTTTGATTTTGACTAACTCTTGTCTTATATCTTTTTGTTTTTTGTCTATTTTTGTTCTGAGTTATTTTTCTGATTCACAGTATTTTTTCATATCACCAAATGACTGTTTAAGGTTATTTAAATCAGGTTGGAGTTTTCTTGTCTCATGGTTAGTTTTGAAAAAAAAATGTATTCTCTTTTTTTGTTGTCTTTATATAATATTATACCTACTACTTTCTGTTCATTTTGAAATGTCTACTTTCCAGTTTCGGCAATTGCAAATGAGGCAGGCAGTTGGGTGTTTTATCAGGTTTCTTAGTTTGAGAGTGCCCTCTTCTGTTGGTAGAATGGAGTGCATTTTTTCCAAATAGAAGGCACTTTTTTGGGAGTGGAGCCCAGGTTGATGTGTCTTCTGATTTTGTGACTCTCTTTCATTTCTCTGGTAGTCTTCATCTTCACTCCTTGTTTCCTTCTTTCTCTTCACCATCAAGCCCTCAAGGGATACCTGCCCTTCAAATCATCTCTTTCCTCTGGACAAGATGCCTTTCAAAGATTTCCATTTCCAGTCTCATTTTCAAGAATTTCTTTTAGAGTTCTCAATTCCTCTCATCCACCAGGTCTCAGACCTATTGTCAGCATTTCTCCACTCAAGCTGGGACTCTTTCTGGTGGTGACTTTATCTGTCTTCACCATTGGTAGGATTCTGCTGCTCTCTAATCTTCTTTACCATCTTGGCCTCTCTTCAGTAGCATGGCTTTGTAACCGGATCTGCTGATTTAGGTTGTATAGTTACCAGTTTATATATAAAATGAAGTTTATAATATTCTCTGTCTCCAAATTATGCTGCAGTCATAGGTGGTTTTATTAGTTTTGTTTGTTTGGGTTTTTTTTGCTGCACCAAATGGCTTACCGGAAACCCTACTTCCCCAACCAGGGATTGAACCCGGCCCCCGGCAGTGAAATCACCGAGTTCTAACCACTGGACCACCAGGGAATTCCCTAGCTTTCTTTTTTGTTCATTTGTTTGTTTTTAGGATGGGTGGAGAGATTCAAATTTAGGTGGCTGACATTCTGCAGGAACCTGGAAGCCAGCTCATTTTTTCCTTCCAGTTTTATTGCGATATAATGGATATAGAGCACTGTATAAGGTTAAGGTGTACAGCATAATGATTTGACCTATGTACATCATGAAATGATTAGCACAATAAGTTTAGTGAACTTCTACATCTCATATAGACACAAAAATAAAAGAAAAGGGAAAAAAAAAAGAAAAGGGAAACATTTTTTTCCTTGTGATGAGAACTATTAGGATTTACTCTCTTAGCAACTTTTATGTATAACATAAAGCAGTGTTAATTATATTTAACATGTTGTACATTACATCCCTAGTACTTATTTGTGTTATAACTGGAAGTTTGTGCTTTTGACTACCTTCATCCAATTCCCCTCACTCCACCCCTGCCTCTGGTAACTACAAACCTGACCTCTTTTTCTATGAGTTTTGTTTGTTTTTGAAGTATAATTGACCTACAACACTATTTTATTTCCTGGCGCACAACATAGTGATTCAACATTTCTGTACATTACAGAAATGGTGGTTCTGTACACCACCACCATAAGTCTAGTTACCATCTGTCATTATACAAAGATATTATATTATTATTGACTATATTCCCCACACTAAACATTTCATACCCGTGACTCATTCATTTTGTAACTAGAAGTTTCTACCTCTTAATCTCACTAACCTATTTCCCTCATCCCCCTGCCCCACTCCCTTCTGGCAACCAGCTGTTTGTTCTCTGTATCTATGACTCTGTTTCTGTTTTGCTGTGTTTGTTCATTTGTTTTGCTTTTTAGATTCCACTTATAAATGAAATCATAGGTATTTATCTTTTTCTGTCTGACTTGTTTCACTTAGCATAGTACCCTCTAGATCCATCCATATTGTCACAAATGGCAAGATTTCATTCTTTTTATGGCTAGTAATATTCCTTTGCATATATATATATATATAACCACATCTTTTTGTCCATCTATCAATGGGCTCTTAGGTTGCTTCCATGTCTTGGCTATTGTAAATAATGCTGCAGTGAACATAGGGGTGCATATATCTTTTTGAATTGTTAGGGTTTTTTTTTTTTGATAAATACCCAGGAATGGAATTGCTGGATCATATGGTAGTTCTGTTTTTAATTTTTTGAGGAACCTCCATACTATCTTCCATAGTGGCTGCACCAGTTTACATTCCAACCAGTAGTGCCCCAAAGTTCCCTTTTCTCCATATCCTCACCAGTATTTGTTTCCTGTTTTTTTTTTATAATAGCTATTGTAACAGATGTGAGGTGATATCTCATTATGGTTTTAATTTGCATTTCCCTGATGATTAGTGATGTTAAGCATGTTTTCATGTACATGTTGGCCATTTGCATATCTTCTGTGGAAAAATGTCTATTCAAGGTATCTGCCCACTTTTAATTTTGTTTTTTTTAATGAGTTGTATGAACCACTTACCTATTTTGGATATTCACTCCTTATCAGATATATGGTTTGCAAATATTTTCTCCTATTCTGTAGGCTGCTGTTTCATTTTGTTGATTGTTTTTCTTGCTGTGCAGAAGCTTTTTAGTTTGATATAGTCCCACTTGTTGATTTTTGCTCTTGTTTGTGCTTTTGGTGTCATATCCAAAAAATCATTGCCAAGATCTATGTCAAGGAGTTTTTACCCTATGTTTTCTTCTCAGAGTTTAATGGTTTCATTGCTTACATTTAATCTCTTGGTCTACTTTGAGTTAATATATGTGAATAGTGTAAGAAAGGGGTGTAATTTCATTTTTTTGCAAGTGAATATCCAGTTTTCCCAGCACCATTTATTGAAGATACTATCCTTTCCCCATTGAGTATTCGTCATTTCTTGTCAAAAGTTAGCTGACCATGTAAGTGTGGGTGTACTTCTGGGTTCTTAATTCTGTTCCATTGGTCTGTATGTTAGTTTTAATGCCAGTACCATACTGTTTTGATTACTATAGCTTTGTAATATAGTTTGAAATCAGGACTCATGATGCCTCCTGCTTTGTTATTTCTCTAGATTGCTTTCACTTTTGGGGTCTTTTGTTGTTCCATATGAATTTGGGGATTGTTTTTTCTATTTCTGTGAAAAATGCCATTGGAATTTTAATAAGGATTACATTGAATCTATAGGTGGCTCTGGGTAGTATAGACAACTTAAAACAAATTAACTCTTCCAATCTATGAGCATGTGATGTATTTCGATTTACAGTAAATCCCCTACATATGAACCTTCAAGTTGCGAACTTTCAAAGATGCGAACATGCGTTCGCATGTCCAATCACATAAATTAGTTCACGTGTCCAGTGTACATTGTCACGTGCATGCATCCTCTACAAGTGGTTGTGCTTTTGTGTACTTTACTGTGCAGTAATGTATAGAGTATAGTAGTACAGTATCTTTATCTCAAGCCCAGGATGTCCGGAAGCAAGCATAAAAGCAGCCGCGATGTAGCTGATAATGTACTGTACTTTTCAGAGTACTGTACTGTAAGATTAAAAATGTTTTCCTTATTTTTTTGTGTTTGTTTGTTTTTTATGTAATTTGTGTGAAAAGTACTATAAACCTATTACAGTAGGGTAGTATATAGCCAATTGTGTTAATTGGGTACCTAGGCTAACTTGTTGGACCTATGAACAAATTGGACTTACAAATGCGCTCTCAGAATGGAACTCATTCGTATGCAGGGCACTTACTGTATTTGTGTCTTCTTCCTTCTTCAGTTTCTTTCATCAGTGTCTTATAATTTTTAGTGTATAGGTCTTGTACTTCTTTAGTTAAATTTATTCCTAAGTATTTTATTGTTTTTGATCTTTTTTTTTTTTTTAAATTTTTTGGCCGCACCACGCAGTATGTGGGATCATAGTTCCCTGACTAGGGATCGAACCCATGATCCCTGCATTGGAAGCACAGAGTCTTAACCGCTGGACCACCAGGGAAGTCCCTGACCCTATTTTAAATGGGATTTTTTCCTTTTTCATATAGTTTATTGTTAGTGTATAGAAATGCAACTGATTTTTTATGTTGATTTTGTATCCTGAAACTTTACTGAATTTGTTGATTAGTTCTAACAGTGTTTGAGTGGAGTCTTTAGGATTTTTTATATATAAGACCATGTCATCCACAGAGACAATTTTACTTCTTCTGTTCCAGTTTGGATGCGTTTTGTTTCTTTTTCTTGCCTAATTTCTCTGGCTGGACTCCAGTACTATGTTGAATAGGAATGGTGAGGGTGGGCACCCTTGTCTTGTTCCTCATCTTAGAGGGAAAGTTTTCACTCTTTCACCATTGAGTATGATGTTAGTTGTTGGCTTGTCATATATGGTTTTTATTATGTTGAAGTATGTTCCTTCTATACTCAATTTGTTGAGAGTTTTCATCTTGAAAATATATTGAATTTTTTCAAAAATTTTTTGCATCCATTGAGATGATCACATTGTCTTTCATTCATTTTATATAGAGTGTCACATTTATTGATTTGCATATGACGAACTGTCTTTTCATCCCAGGGGTACATCCCACTTGACTTTTTTTTTTTTTTCATGCCTCTTGGCTTGTGGGATCTTACTTAGTTCCCTAACCAGGGATCGAACCCACACCCTCAGCAGTGAAACCACAGGGTCCTAACCACTGGACCGCCAGGGAATTCCCCCACTTGATCCTTTTAATGTGCTGTTCAATTTGATTTGTTAGTACTTTGTTGAGGAGTTTTGCATCTGTATTCATCAGGGATATTGGCCTGTAGTTTTTGGGTTTTTTTAAAACATCTTTATTGGAGTATAATTGCTTTACAACAGTGTGTTAGTTTCTGCTGTATAACAAAGTGAATCAGCTCTACATATACGTATGTCCCCATTTCTCCTCCCTCTTGCGTCTCCCTCCCACCCTCGCTATCCCACCCCTCTAGGTGGACACAAAGCACCAAGCTGATCTCCCTGTGCCATGTGGCTGCTTCCCACTAGCTGTCTATTTTACATTTGGTAGTGCATATATGTCGAGGCCACTCTCTCACTTTGTCCCAGCTTACCCTTCCCCCTCCCTGTGTCCTCAAGTCCATTCTCTACGTCTGCATCTTTATTCCTGTCCTGCCCCTAGGTTCTTCACAACCTTTTTTTTTTTTTTTTTTAAGATTCCATATATATGTGTTAGCATATGGTATTTGTTTTTCTCTTTCTGACTTACTTCACTCTGTATGACAGACTCTAGGTCCATCCACCTCACTACAAATAACTCAATTTCGTTTCTTTTTATGGCTGAGTAATATTCCATTGTATATATATGCCACATCTTCTTTATCCATTCATCTGTCAGTGGACACTTAGGTTGCTTCCATGTCCTGACTATTGTAAATAGTGCTGCAATGAACATTGTGGTACATGACTCTTTTTGAATGATGGTTTTCTCAGGGTATATGCCCAGTAGTGGTATTGCTGGGTCATATGGTAGTTCTATTTTTAGTTTTTTAGGGAACCTCCATACTGTTCTCCATAGTGGCTGTATCAATTTACATTCCCACCAACAGTGCAAGAGGGTTCCCTTTTCTCCACACCCTCTCTAGCACTTATTGTTTGTAGATTTTCTGATGATGGCCATTCTGACCGGTGTGAGATGATACCTCATTGTAGTTTTGATTTTCATTTCTCTAATGATTAGTGATGTTGAGCATCCTTTCATGTGTTTGTTGGCAATCTGTATATCTTTGGAGAAATGTCTATTTAGGCCTTCTGCCCATTTTTGGATTGGGTTGTTTGTTTTTCTGATATTGAGCTGCATGAGCTGCTTGTAAATTTTGGAGATTAATCCTTTGTCAGTTGCTTCATTTGTGAATATTTTCTCTCATTCTGAAGGTTGTCTTTTCGTCTTGTTTATAGTTTCCTTTGCTGTGCCAAAGCTTTGAAGTTTCATTAGGTCCCATTTGTTTATTTTTGTTTTTATTTCCATTTCTCTAGGAGGTGGGCCAAAAAGGATTTGCTGTGATTTATGTCATAGAGCGTTCTGCCTATGTTTTCCTCTAAGAGTTTTATAGTGTCTGGCCTTACATTTAGGTCTTTAATCCATTTTGAGTTTATTTTTGTGTATGGTGTTAGGGAGTGTTCTAATTTCATTCTTTTACATGTAGCTGTCCAGTTTTCCCAGCACCACTTATTGAAGAGGCTGTCTTTCCTCCATTGTATACTCTTGCCTCCTTTATCAAAGATAAGGTGACCATATGTGCATGGGTTTACCTCTGAGCTTTCTATCCTGTTCCATTGATCTATATTTCTGTTTTTGTGCCAGTAGCATACTGTCTTGATTACTGTAGCTTTGTAGTATAGTCTGAAGTCAGGGAGCCTGATTCCTCCATCCATTTTTCTTTCTCAGTATTGCTTTGGCTATTCAGGGTCTTTTGTGTTTCCATACAAATTGTGCAATTTTTTGTTCTAGTTCTGTGAAAGATGCCATTGGTAGTTTGATAGGGATTGCATTGAATCTGTAGATTGCCTTGGGTAGTATAGTCATTTTCACAATTGATTCTTCCAATCCAAGAACATGGTATATCTCTCCATCTGTTTGTGTCAGCTTTAATTTCTTTCATCAGTGTCTTATAGTTTTCTGCATACAGGTCTTTTGTCTCCTTAGGTAGGTTTATTCCTAGGTATTTTATTCGTTTTGTTGCAATGGTAAATGGGAGTGTTTCCTTAATTTCTCTTTCAGATTTTTCATCATTAGTGTATAGAAATGCAAGAGATTTCTGTGCATTAATTTTGCATCCTGCTACTCTACCAAATTCATTGATTAGCTCTAGTAGTTTTCTGGTAGCATCTTTAGGATTCTCTATGTATAGTATCATGTCATCTGCAAACAGTGACAGCTTTACTTCTTTTCCGATTTGGATTCCTTTTATTTCTTTTTCTTCTCTGATTGCTGTGGCTAAAACTTCCAAAACTATGTTGAATAATAGTGGTGAGACTGGGCAACCTTGTCTTGTTCCTGATCTTAGAGGAAATGGTTTCAGTTTTTCATCACTGAGAATGATGTTGGCTGTGGGTTTGTCATATATGGCCTTTATTATGTTGAGGTAGTTTCCCTCTATGGCTACTTTCTGGAGAGTTTTTTTTAATCATAAATAGGTGTTGAATTTTGTCAAAAGCTTTTTCTGAATCTATTGAGATGATCATATGGTTTTTATCCTTCAATTTGTTAATGTGGTGTATCACATTGGTTGATTTGCATATATTGAAGAATCCTTGCATTCCTGGGATAAACCCCACTTGATCATGGTGTATGATCCTTTTAATGTGCTGTTGGATTCTGTTTGCTAGTATTTTGTTGAGGATTTTTGCATCTGTGTTCATCAGAGATATTGGCCTGTAGTTTTCTTTTTTTGTGACATTTTTGTCTGGTTTTGGTATCAGGGTGATGGTGGCCTCGTAGAATGAGTTTGGGAGTGTTCCTCCATCTGCTATATTTTGGAAGAGTTTGAGAAAGACAGGTGTTAGTTCTTCTCTGAATGTTTGATAGAATTCGCCTGTGAAGCCATCTGGTCCTGGGTTTTGTTTGTTGGAAGATTTTAAATCACAGTCTCAATTTCAGTGCTTGTGATTGGTCTGTTTATATTTTCTATTTCTTCCTGGTTCAGTCTCGGAAGGTTGTGCTTTTCTAAGAATTTGTCCATTTCTTCCAGGTTGTCCATTTTACTGGCATATAGTTGCTTGTAGTAATCTCTCATGATCCTTTGTATTTCTGCAGTGTCAGTTGTTATTTCTCCTTTTTCATTTCTAATTCTATTGATTTGAGTCTTCTCCCTTTTTATCTTGATGAGTCTGGCTAATGGTTTATCAATTTTGTTTATCTTCCCAAAGAGCCAGCTTTTAGTTTTATTGATCTTTGCTGTTGCTTCCTTCATTTCTTTTTCATTTATTTCTGATCTGATCTTTATGATTTACTTCCTTCTGCTAACTTTGGGTTATTTTTGTTCTTCTTTCTCTAATTGCTTTAGGTGTAAGGTTAGGTTGTTTATTTGAGATTTTTCTTGTTTCTTGAGGTAGGATTGGATTGCTATAAACCTCCTTCTTAGAACTGCTTTTGCTGCATCCCATAGGTTTTGGGTCATCATGTTTTCATTGTCATTTGTTTCTAGGTATTTTTTGATTTCTTCAGTGATCTCTTGGTTATTTAGTAGCATGTTGTTTAGCCTCCATGTGTTTGTATATTTTTACAGTTTTTTTTTCCTGTAAATGATGTCTAGTCTCATAGCGCTGTGGTTGGAAAAGATATTGATATGATTTCAATTTTCTTAAATTTACCAAGGCTTGATTTGTGACCCACTATATGGTCTCTCCTGGAGAATGTTCCATGAGAACTTGAGAAGAAAGTGTATTCTGTTGTTTTTGGATGGAATGTCCTATAAATATCAATTAAGTCCATCTTCCTTAATGTGTCATTTAAAGCTTGTGTTTCCTTATTTATTTTTATTTTGGATGATCTGTCCATTGGTGAAAGTGGGGTGTTAAAGTCCCCTACTATTATTGTGTTACTGTCAATTTCCCCTTTTATGACTGTTAGCATTTGCCTTATGTATTGAGGTGCTCCTCTGTTGGGTGCATAAATATTTACAATTGTTATATCTTCTTCTTGGATTGATCCCTTGATCATTATGTAGTGTCCTTTGTCTCCTGTAATAGTTTTTATTTTAAAGTCTATTTTGTTTGATATGAGAATTGCTACTCCAGCTTTCTTTTGATTTCCATTTGCATGGAATATCTTTTTCCATCCCCTTACTTTCTGTATGTGTCCCTAGGTCTGAAGTGGGTCTCTTATAGACAGCATATGTACGGGTCTTGTTTTTGTATCCGTTCAGCCAGTCTATGTCTTTTGGTTGGGACATTTAATCCATTTACATTTAAGGTAATTATCGATATGTATGTTCCTATTACCATTTTCTTAATTGTTTTGGGTTTGTTTTTGTAGGTCTTTTCCTTCTCTGTGTTTCCTGCCTAGAGAAATTCCTTTAGCATTTGTTGTAAAGCTGCTTTGGTGGTGCTGAATTCTCTTAACTTTTGCTTATCTGTAAAGCTTTTAATTTCTCCATTGAATCTGAATGAGATCCTTGCTGGGTAGAGCAATCTTGGTTGTAGGTTTTTCCCTTTCATCACTTTAAATATGTCCTGCCACTCCCTTCTGGCTTGCAGTGTTTCTGCTGAAAAATCAGCTGTTAACCTTATGGGGATTCCCTTCTATGTTATTTGTTGCTTTTACCTTGCTGCTTTTAATATTTTTTCTTTGTATTTAATTTTTGATAGTTTGATTAATATGTGTCTCAGTGTGTTTCTCTTTGGGTTTATCCTGTATGGTACTCTCTGTGCTTCCTGGACTTGATTAACTATTTCCTTTCCCATGTTGGGGAAGTTTTTGATTGTAATCTCTTCAAATATTTTCTCAGACACTTTCTTTTTCTCTTCTTCTTCTGGGACCCCTATAATTCAAATGTTGGTGCATTTAATGTTGTTCCAGAGACCTCTGAGACTGTCCTCAATTCTTTTCATTCTTTTTTCTTTACTCTGCTCCCTGGCAGTTATTTCCACCATTTTATCTTCCAGCTCACTTATCCGTTCTTCTGCCTCAGTTATTCTGTTATTGATTCCTTCTAGAGTATTTTTAATTTTAGTAATTGTGTTGTTCATCACTGTTTGTTTGCTCTTTAGTTCTTCTAGATCCTTGTTAAATGTTTCTTGTATTTTCTCCATTCTGTTTCCAAGATTTTGGATAATCTTTACTATCATTACTCTGAATTCTTTTTCAGGTAGGTTGCCTATTTCGTCTTAATTTATTTGGTCTTGTAGGTTTTTAACCTTGCTTCTTCATTTGTAGCATACATTTTTTCGTTTCTTTTTTTTTTTTGATGGGTGGTGCTGTATTCCTGTCTTACTGGTTGTTTGGCCTGAGATGTCCAGTACTGGAGTTTGCAGGCAGTTGGATAGAGCCCGGTCTTGGTGCTGAGATGAGGACCTCTGGGAGGCCTCACTCCAATTGATATTCCCTGGGGTCTGAGGATCTCTGTTAGTCCAGCAGTTTGGACTTGGAGCTCCCACCACAGGTGCTCGGGCCTGACCTCCGGCCTGGGAACCAAGATCCTTTAAGCTTCGTGGCATGGTTAAAAAAAAAAAAAAAAAAAGGAAAAAAGAAAGATAAAAAAGGAGCAGTACAATATCAAAGAATAAAAAACAAAATAAAATTAGAAAGATAAAATATATATTAGGAAAAATAAAACTATAATTGAAACAACTAAAACAAGGTAAAATAAAACCACAACAGAAAAAAGAAACAAAAAAGGGGGGGGGGGAACAAGCCAAAAGGAGAGATCACTAACAAACTATAAAGAATAAAATAAAATCAGAAAAATAAAAGATTTATTAGGAAAAATAAAGATGTAAAAGAATCGACAGCAATGAATCAACAAGGTAAAACAGAACCCCAATGTAAAATAGGAAAAAAGAAAAAAAAAATGCCTTGGCTATGGGGGTGGAGTCTGGGGGTGTGTGGAATTTAGTCAGGAGTGGGGTTTAGGGTGGGGCAGGACCTAGGCTGGTGGGGGCGGTGACGTTTGAGCGTGGGGTGGGGCCTAGGCAGGGCAACATACAAGCGTGGGGCAGGGCCTCTGCTTAGGACCTGTGCACAGAAGGGGATAGGCAGCAGGTTGAAAGGAGGGTCTCTGGAGTGTGGAGTTCCGGAGTTTGGAGGTAGGGCCCTGAGTGAGGGTGTGTGGGTGGAGTTTAGGCCCAGCTTGTTGGAGGGGGTCTCCGAGTGCAGAGGTAGGGCCCTGGGTGAGGGTGTAGGGGTGGGGCTTGGGCTCTGTGTGGCAGGAGGGAGGCTCTGGGGCAGAGGATTAGGCCCAGGAGCCCAACAGGCTTCCTGGTGCCTAAGTGGACAGGGAACGCACTGGCCCTGTTCCCTTCCATTCCTTCACGCCCCTCCCCCACCATCTCCCCCAGGGTCTCCCCAGTTGCCGCTGAACCGCTAACTGTGGGTGGGTCCCACTGGGTGTAGGAACTCCTCCCCTCCCCCAGCCACCCCTCAGGGGTGCTGGTCCGGAGGTCCAGCCTTTACTTTAGCTCCCCCTTCCCTCCCTCCCACTCCCTCAGGACCCACATGGCTGGAGGGGGCCTCCGTGGGCAGACGATCAGGCCCGGGATCTCAGCATGTTCCTGGGGGCCCAAATGGGCAGGGGAAACCTGGCCACACTCCCTTTTGATCCTCTGCCCTCCCAGTGGTCCCCAATTTCCCCCTTTGTGTGTGGGATCCCTTAACTGGATTTAAAAAGTTCTAAAGGGATAAAGGCTAGAATGTTAACAGTGGTTAACTCTGGAGAAGGAAGTAGAAATTGACAAAATAAATTTTGTCAATAAAATTTTCCTCTCTGTATTAATTTATATCTTGTTTATTTTCAAGAAGCAGATAAAATTTAAATTAATTGAAATATTTTAAAAATAGAGGCAGAAAAAATTAACTATTGCTCTCAACCATCATGTGTAGTCTCTGGACGTTCAGTGTAGAATAGTGGTCTATTATATTTACCCAGATACTTAACACTTCTTTTACTTTTACTTCTTTTCTGATGTTCCAAATTTCTCTCTGGTATAATTTACTTCCATCTGAAGAACTTTCTTCAGCATTTCTTTTAGAGCAGGTCTAATGGCATTGAAATCTCTTAGTTTTTCTTCATCTAATAATGTCTTTATATCACCTTCCTTCTTGAAGAATATTTTTGCTGGGTACTGGAATGTGGGTTGAAAGTTCTTTTCTTACAGTGCTTTAAAGTGTTTCACTTCCTTCTGACCTCCATTGTTTCTGATGAGAAATCCACAGCCACTTAATAGTTGTTCACCTAAGTAAAATACACTGTTTTCTCTAATTGCTTTCAGGTTGGTTTATTTGCTTGTTTTTCCCTTCAGTTTGATAATGATGTGTCCGGGAATGTATTTCTTTGAGCTTATTCCATTTGTGGTTTACTAAACTTCTTGTTTATATAAACTTATGTCTTTTGATGAATTTGAGAAGTTTTCAGCCATGAATTCTTCAAATATTTTTCTACTTCGTATTTTTTTCTCCTCTTCTTCTGGGACTCTGATGACACTAATGTTGGACATTTTGGTATTACCCTTCAGGTCTCTGAATTTTTGTTTTCTTCTTTTTTCAATCTTTTTTTTCTCTCTGTTGTTCAGATTGGATCATTTCCCTTGGTCTTCGTCATGTTCACTGGCTTTTTTCTCTTTCATCTTCCTTCTGCTATTGAGCCCATCTAATGAATTTATTTTGGTTATTGTATTTCCATTCTAGTATTTGCATTTGGTTCTTCTTTATATCTTCTATTTTGTTGCTGTAGCATTTCGTTCATTACAAGAGTATTCACCCGTAATTCCGAGAGTACAGTTATAATTTCTGCTTTAATATCTTTGTCTGATAATTCCAACATCTGAGTCATCTTTGAGTTGGTGTCTGTTGATTGAATTTTTCTCTTGTGATTTGAGAGTTTTTTGGATCTTCATAAGCCATATAATTTTGGATTCTATCCTAGACACTTTGGATGTTATATTATGAGAGTCTTGGTCTTTTTTATAGCATAGGGAGAATATTGTGGGGTTTTTGTTTTGCTTTGTTTTAGCAGATGATTGACCAGGTTAGGTTTAGGCCTCAAGTATTAACCTGCCTTCTGTTGGCTGTGGTTCTAAAGTCAGTTGTTTAAAAGTGATTGCAGTGCCTGCAGGTGTGCCACCTTGCGGTCAGTCTTGGAACTGGACAGTCCCTCTACTCTGTAGCTTATCTCTTAAACCATGTTGTTTGCTATTTAGAGTGAGATCCATACAGTTTGGAGGTGAACCCATGAGTTCATACATGACCTTTTGGGATCACTCCTCTGATCTCCCTTGGTCTCCATGGCTCTATGGGGCCTCTATTTCTGGACCTTCAGTCTGAAAGCTGAGGTTTCAGTTTCCCTTCTCTGCCACAGATTTCCGATGACGGTGTCTGCATTCAGGACCAAGTAGACAGATGACAGAAAGATCTGTAAAAAGCTACAGGGATTTGCTCCATGTTCTTGGGATCACAGATCCTTTCATTGCAGAGAAGCTTTCCCCTTCCTCAGAGTTTTTGACACCTGTGGATGAAACAAGAAAGAGGGGAAAAAGAAAAAGAAGAGAATTCCCCTACTGTCTCTGAGGTGTGGTCCTCTTAATTCTGGTTCCAAGACTAGAAAGAGAAAGATTCTATTGGAACTCTTTGTCTGCAGCTGGTGTGCACTTCTGAGTTTCAGGCTGCCTTTGAGTTCAGGCTGGGCAGTATCAGAGAGGAAAATGACAAGCACTATTGATTCAGTGGAACTTCAAAGTTTTGGTACTTTCACAAATCTGCCTGCTACTAACTTTTCAGAGATCTAAGATAGCGACTCCATGCATTTTATATAGGATTTATAGTTTCATTCGGTGTGAGAATGCATCTGTACAAGGTGGAATGTGATTACTTCACCTTCCCTGGAACCAGAATTTCCTTTTAGTTTTTATGCAATAGCTTCCATCAGAATCTGTCTTTTTAAAAAATATTATTTTTAAAAACTGGATAAATCAAATTATGTTGACAAAAATTTTGTGCAATCAAGACCACACTGAAAGTATCATATTTGATATCAGATTTAATTTTATTAGGTTTGACAATACTATCATCAAGAAACATGAGTTGGGGACTTCCCTGGTTGTCCAGTGGTTAAGAATCCACCTTCCAATGCAGGGGACCTGGGTTAAATCCCTGGTTGGGGAACTAAGACCCCACATGCTGCGGGGCAACTAAGCCTGCACACCACAACCACTGAGCCCTCATGCAGCAACTACAGAGCCCACGTGCTCTGGAGCCCACATGCCACAACTAGAGAGAAGCCCATGTGCCACAAGGAAGAGCCCGTGCACCCACAATGAAATATCCCGTGTGCAGCAACTAAGACTCAATGCAGCCAAAAATAAATAAATAAATAGATATTAAAAGAAAAAAAAAAGAAATATGAGTTGTATTTCATATGTGGAGTTAGTGCCTAAGAAGCTCATATAAGAATCTGGTCTGAGGTCTATTCATTTGGGCCTATGGATCCTAACCTCACAAAGAATAAGGAATGTTACTTACTGGCAGGCCGGGAATTTAGCAAATTTTGGAAATCTAGAGGAAAGGAGAATTTACTCACATTTACTGGTGCTAAAGACAGAACTTGATTGAGATAAACATCTTGGTTTTGGTTTTCTAGCATTGGAATAGATGAGCAAGCAACAGTAATAACAACATCTCTGAAAGACAGAGGCTATTGAAAATGCAATCTTAGATTCCTTACGTAATGTCCAAGCAGCAGTTAATTCTGTGGACCTAGTAGTTGCTCAGCGCTGTATGGCTGTGAATTTATTGACCATACAAAAAGACTTATGTGTGTTAGTAAATACCCTTTGATTTATCTATGCATTTGGTCAAGCCATCATCACAACAAAACCTGCAATTGGACCACTTTTAATGATGAACAGTATTTTGGAATTATTCATAATCACATGGAGGGATTAAGAAAAATATCCAAAACATGGTAACATAGCAAAAAGATAACCTTTAAAAATAATTTTTGAGCACTTTCTATAAGGTTCCATATATTTTTGTTGTTTTCTTTTTTAATTAATTAACTTATTTATTTTGGCTGCTCTGGGTCTTAGTTGTGGCATGCGGGATCTTTGTTGTGGCATGGGGGATCTTTTTTTTTTTTTTTAGTTGCGGAACGTGGGATCTTTTAGTTGCAGCATGCAGACTTCTTAGTTGTGGCATGTGGACTTCTTCTTCTTTTTTTTTTTTAATCTTTTGGCCACACCACATGGCATGTGGGATCTTAGTTCCTTGACCAGGGATCGAACCCGCACCCCCTGTATTGGAATTGCAGAATCTTAACCACTGGACCACCAAGGAAGTCCCCATGCAGACTTCTTAGTTGCAGACTGCGGACTCTTAGTTGCGGCATGCATGCGGAATCTAGTTCCCCGACCAGGGATCGAACCCAGGCCCCCTGGCATTGGGAACACGGAATCTTACTCACTGGACCACCAGGGAAGTCTCTAAGGTTCCCTATTTTGTATAGAGATGTTTGCACAGTTGATTAGGGCTCAGAATTTTTTCAGTTCTGCAAAACCAATTATTGTATGATGATTTATTATCTGTCAAGCAGAGCAATTAATCACCAAAGTTTTTTTGGTCTTCGTGGACATTAACCAGTTTGGAATTTAACTTAGCAATCTTATTTTAGCATTCTTCCCATCCCCTGATTATAAAATTCACACTTATCATATTATCTTTGGCTGGCTTTGTCATGTTACTGGTTCCATTATCAATGAGTTAAATAAAACTGACCCGCTTACTATCAGTTTGTATAAGAATTATGTTTTTAACATTTTGAGAATCATTATTTGACAAAATGCAGAAATTAACATCCTTATACTTGTATCCCTGTATGTACCTGTATAAGAATTTCTTTTATATATAATGCTGGAATAAAGCTGATGGCTCATAGAATATTTTATTCAATTCGATTAAGTAGCTCCAGTTGATCTTTATCAGAATGGCTGCATCAGACTCTCAACAGCAATTCATGATGTTTCCTTTATCTCCACATTCTTTCTCATGTTGGTAATTACTAGCTTTCATATTTATGCCATTCTGATAGATGTAAAGTGTTCAATCATTTTATTTAAATTTTCATGTCTGTGATTATTAATCAATATTAATAAAGAGGATTACATGGGAAGATTTTATTTTACTTTACATATTTTCTTTGGATTTTTTTTTGTTTTGGTCAGCTGTATCACCACTGCCATTCCTGTCTTTTTGTTGTTGCTTTCTTTTATTTTTCCAGATATTAGTTGCTTGTTTTTTCAGACATTGCAACTATATTCTCCTTAACTGTTGTCTGTTAACTTTGCCATGGTTGCTTCATTGGACAGAATTCTTCATTATTGTGTGTTCTAGGACTCGGTCCTTAGTTTTATTATCTACTTTATCTACACTCATTCCTTTGGCAATATCATTTAGACTCATGATTTTTAAAATTTTAATTTATTTTATTTTTTATTGGAGTTAATTTACAGTGCTGTGTTAATTTCTGCTGTACAGCAAAGTGATTCAATTATATCTATATATACATTCTTTAAAAATTTTATTTATTTATTTTTGGCTGCGCTGTGTCTTCATTGCTGTGTGCAGTCTTTCTCTAGTTGCGGCCAGCAGGGGGCTACTCTTCATTGCAGTGCACGGGCTTCTCATTGTGGTGGCTTCTCTTGTTGTGGAGCATGGGCTGTAGGTGCGTGGGCTTCAGTAGTTGTGGCACGTGGGCTCAGTAGTTGTGGCTCATGGGCTCTAGAGCGCAGGCTCAGTAGTTGTGACACACGGGCTTAGCTGCTCCGCGGCATGTGGGATCTTCCTGGGCCAGGGCTTGAACCCATGTCCCCTGCACTGGCAGGTGGATTCTTAACCACTGCACCACCAGGGAAGTCCCCTACATTCTTTTCCTATATTTTTTTCCATTACGGTGTATCACAGGATATTGAATATAGTTCCCTGTGCTATACAGTAGGACCTTGTGGTTTAATCCATTCTATATATAATAGTTTGTATCTGCTAACCCCAAGCTCTCAATCCATCCCTCCCACACTCCCCCTCCTCCTTGGATACCACAAGTCTGTTCTCTATGTCCGTGAGTCTGTTTCTATTTCATAGATAGGTTCATTTGTGTTATATTTTAGATTCTACATATAAGTGACATCATATGGTATTTGTTTTTCTGACTTACTTCACTTAGTAGGATAATCTCTAGGGCCATCCATGTTGCTGCAAATGGCATTATTTCATTCTTTTTTATGGCTGAGTAGTATTCCATTCCATATATGTACCATATCTTCTTTATCTGTTCATCTGTCGATGGACATTTAGGTTGTTTCCATGTTTGACTATGGTGAATAGTGCTGCTATGAACATAGGGGTACGTGTATCTTTTTGAATTATAGCTTTGTCTGGATATATGCCTAGGAGTGGAGTTGGTGGATCATATGGCAATTTTGTTTTTTAAGGAACCTCCATCCTGTTCTCCATAGTGGCTATACCAACTTACATTCCCACCAACAATATAGGAGGGTTCCCTTTTCTCCACACCCTCTCCAGTATTTGTTATTTGTAGACCTTTTTAAAAAAATATTTATTTATTTATTTATTTATTTGGCTGCATTGGGTCTTAGTTGTGGCACGCAGGCTCTTTGTTGCAGTGCGCCGGCTCCAGAGCACGCAGGCTGAGTAGTTGCATCACGCAGGCTCTCTAGTTGTGGTGTGTGGGCTCTAGAGCATGCGGGCTTAGTTGCCCTGGGGTATGTGGGATCTTAATTCCCTGACCAGTGATCGAACCCATGTCCCCTGCATTGGAAGGCGGATTCTTAACCACTGGACCACCAGGGAAGTCCCTTGTAGATCTTTTAATGATGGCCATTCTGACAGGTTTGAGGTGGTATCTCATTTTAGTTTTTATTTGCATTTCCCTAATAATTAGCAATGTTGAGCATCTTTTCTTGTGCCTGTTGGCTATCTGTATATGTTCTTTGGAGAAGTGTCTATTTAGGCCTTCTGCCCATTTTTCTATTAGGTTTTTTATTTTTTGTTGTTGTTGAGCTGTATGAGCTGTTTGTATATTTTAGAAATTAAGCCCTTGTTGGTTGCATCATTTGCAAATATTTTCTCCCAGTCTGTAGGTTGTCTTTTCACTTTGTTTATGGTTTCCTTTGCTGTACAAAAGCTTGTAAGTTCGATTAGTTCCCATTTGTTTATTTTTGCTTTTATTTCTATTGCCTTGGGAGACTGATCTAAGAAAACACTGGTATGATTTATTTCAGAGAATGTTTTCCCTATGTTCTCTTCTAGGAATTTTATGGTATCATGTTTTATATTTAATTCTTTAAGCCATTTTGAGTTTATTTTTGTGTATGGTGTGAGGGTGTGTTCTAACTTCATTGATTTACATGCGAATGTCCCACTTTCCCAACATCAGTTGCTGAAGAGAGAGACTGTCTTTTCTCCACTGTATATTCTTTCCTCCTTTGTCGAAGATTAATTGTCCATAGATGTGTGAGTTTATTCTTGGGCTCTCTATTCTGTTCCATTGATCCATATGTCTGTTTTTGTGCCAATACCATGCTGTTTTGATTACTGTAGCTTTGTAATATTGTCTGAAGTCTGGGAGAGTTGTTCTCCTCCTGCCTTGTTCTTTTTCTTCAGGATTGCTTTAGCAATTCCAGGTCTTTTATGGTTCCATATAATATTTAGGATTATTTGTTCTAGTATTGTGAAAAATGTCATGGATAATTTGATAGAGATCACATTAAATCTGTAGATTGCTTTGGGAAGTATGGCCATTTTACCAATTTTAATTCTTCCAATCCAAGAGCATGGAATACCTTTCCATTTCTTTGAATCATCTTCAGTTTCCTTTATTAATGTTTTTTTGTTTGTCTGTTTTTTTAAATTTTATTTATTTATTTATGGCTGTGTTGGGTCTTTGTTTCTGTGTGAGGGCTTTCTCTAGTTGCGGCAAGTGGGAGCCACTCTTCATCACAGTGCGCGGGCCTCTCACTATCGCAGCCTCTCTTGTTGTGGAGCACAGGCTCCAGATGCGCAGGCTCAGCAATTGTGGCTCATGGGCCTAGTCGCTCCGCGGCATGTGGGATCTTCCCAGACCAAGGCTCGAACCCGTGTCCCCTGCATTGGCAGGCAGATTCTCAACCACTGCGCCACCAGGGAAGCCCCTATTAATGTTTTATAGTTCTGAGTATATAAGTCTCTCACCTCCTTGGTGAGGTCTGTTCCTAAGGATTTTGTTTGTTTGTTTGTTTGTTTTTGTTTTTTGGATGCAATTTTAAAAGGGATTTTTTTTAACATTTCCTTTTGATATTTCATTGTTTGTGTAAATAAATGCAACCAATTTCTGTATGTTAATCTTGTATCCTGCTACTTTGCTGAATTCATGTATCAGTTCTAGTAGTTTTTGTGTGGAGTCTTTATTTTTTTTATTTCTTATTTTTTATAAATTTATTTATTTATTTATTTTTGGCTGTGTTGGGTCTTCGTTGCTGTGCACAGGCTTCTCATTGCGGTGGCTTCTCTTGTTGCAGAGTACTGGCTCTAGGCACGTGGGCTACAGTAGTTGTGGCATGCAGGCTTAGTAGTTGTGGCTCACGGACTCTAGAGCGCAGACTCAGTAGTTGTGGTGCATGGACTTCGTTGCTCCACAGCATGTGGAATCTTCCCAGACCAGGGCTTGAACCCGTGTCCCCTGCATTGGCAGGCGGATTCTTAACCACTGTGTCACCAGGGAAGTCCCTGTGTGGAGTCTTTAGGGCTTTCTATATATAGTATCATGTCATATGCATATAATGACAATTTTACCTCTTCCCTTCCAATTTGGATACCTTTTATTTCTTTTTCTTGTCTGATTGCTGTGGCTAGGACTTCCAATACTAAGTTGAATAGATGTGGTGAGAGTGGGAATCCTTGTCTTGTTCTAGATTTTTGTGGAAAGGCTTTCGGCTTTTCACCATTGAGTATTATGTTGGCTGTAGGTTTGTCTTAAATAGCTTTTGCTATGTTGAGATATGTTCCCTCTACACCCACTTTGGTAAGAGTTTTTATCATGAATGGATGTGGAATTTTATCAAATGCTTTTTTTGCATGTATTGAAAAGATCATTTGTCTTTTCTTTCGTTGATGTAGTGTATCACATTGATTTACATATTTTGTACTATCCTTGTGACCCTAGGATGAATCCAACTTGGTCATGGTGTATGATCTTTTTTTTGTGTTGTTGGCTTTGGTTTGCTAATATTTTGTTGAGAATTTTTACATCTATATTCATCAAAGATATTGGCCTGTAATTTTCTTTTTTGGTAGTGTCTTTGTCTGGTTTTGGTATCCGGATGATGGTGGCTTCACAGAACATCTTTGGGAGTGTTCTCTCCACTTTGATCTTTTGGAAGAGTTTGAGAAGGATTGGTATAAGTTATTCTTTGTATGTTTGGTAGAATTAGTCTGTGAAGCCATATGGTCCTGGACTTTTGTTTGTAGGGAGTTTTTAAATTACAGATTCCGTTTCACTTCTAATGACCAGTCTGTTCAAATTATCTATTCCTTCTTGATTCATTTTTGGTGGGCTGCATGTTTCTAGGAACTTGTCCATTTCTTTAGGTTGTTGAATTTGTTGGTATATAATTCTTCATAGTATTCTCTTATGGTTTTTTTGTATTTCTGTGATATTGGTTGTTATTTCTCTTTTTCATTTCTTCTTTTGTTTATTTGGGTCCTCTCTCTTTTCTTCTTGGTGAACCTGGCCAGAGGTTTGTCAACTTTGTTTACCATTTCAAAGAACCACCTCTTGGTTTTACTGATTTTTTTCTATTGTTTTTTACTCTCTATTTTATTTATTTCCTCTCTGATCATTACACTATTTTTTTCCTTATGCTGACTTTAGGTTTTGTTTGTTCTTCTTTTTCTAATTCTTTTAGGCAGTAAGTTAGGTTGTTTATTTGAGATTTTTCTTGTTTTTGAGGAAGGCTTGTATCACTATGAACTTTCCTCTAAGAACTGCTTTTGCTGCATCCCATAGATTTTGTATGGTTGTGTTTTTATTGTTATTTGTCTCAAGGTATTTTTAAAATTTCTTCTTTGATTTCATTATCGACACATTGGCTTTTTAGTAGCATGTTGTTTAGTCTCCATGTAATCTTTTTTTTCTCACTTCTTTTTCTGTGGTTGATTTCTAGTTTATGCCATTGTGGTCAGAAAAGACACTTGAAATAATTTCTGTACTCTTAAATGTATTGAGGCTTGTTGTGTGCCCTAGTATGTGATCAATTCTAGAGAATGTTCCATGTGCACTTGAAAAGAATGAGTATTCTGGTTTTGGGGGGATGTAATGTCCTGAAAATATTAATATCAATTAAGTCTAACTGTTCTATTTATCATTTAGGATCTCTGTTGCCTTATTGATTTCCTGGCTAGAAGATCTGTCCATTGATGTGAGTGGGGTGTTAAAGTCTCCTACTGTTATTTTATTCCCATACATTTCTCCCTTTATGTCTGTTAGTATTTGTGTTGTGTATTTGGGTGCTCCTATATTGGGTGCATATATGTTGGTGAGTGTAATATCCTCTTCTTGTATTGATCCTTTTACCATTATGTAGTGTCCTTTATCTTTCTTAATGGTCTTTGGTTTGAAATCTATTTTGTCTGATATGAGTATTGTGACCCCCATTTTCTTGTCATTTTTGTTTGCATGAAATATCTTTTTCCATCCCCGCACTTTCAATCTATGTGTGTCCTTTGCCCTAAAGTGGGTCTCTTGTAGGCAGCAGATTGTAGGCTCTTGTTTTTAATCCAATCTGCCAGTCTATGTCTTTTGATTGGAGTATTTAGTCCATTGGCATTTAAGGTAATTATTGATAGATACGTATTTATTGCCATTTTAAACCTTGTTTTCCAGTTGATTCTATATTTCTTCTTTGTTCCTTACTTTTTCTTTTTGTGGTTTGATGCATTCCTTTTATATTATGCTAGTGTTTTCTTCTTTTTGATTTTTGTGAATCTATTGTATGTTTTTGATTTGTGGTTACCCTGTTTTTCAAGTATGTTAACACCTTCCTATATCTGCTTTCCTTAGACTGATATTCATATAGGCTCAAACACATTCTAAAAAAAACTCCCATTTTGGAAATTCCCTGGCAGTCCAGTGGTTAAGGCTCTGCACTTTCACTGCTGAGGACATGGGTTCAATCCCTGGTCAGGGAACTAACATCCCACAAGCCACACAGTGTGGCCAAAAAAAAAAAAAAAAAGGCATGTAAAAAAACTACACTTTCTGGGCTTCCCTGGTGGCTCAGTGGTTAATAATCCACCTGCCAATGCAGGGGACACGGGTTCAAGCCCTGGTTCAGGAAGAGCCCACATGTCCCAGAGCAACTAACCTGTGTGCCACAACTACTGAGCCTGCACTCTAGAGCCTGTGAGCCACAAATACTGAAGCCTGAACACCTAGAGCCCATGCTCTGCAAGAAGAGAAGCCACCGCAATGAGAAGCCTGCGCACTGCAACAAAGAGTAGCCCCCACTCGCTGCAACTAAAGAAAGCCCACACGCAGCAGTAAAGACCCAACGCAGCCAAAAATAAATAAATAAATAAATAAATATTTTTAAAAAGCCCTACACTTTCTTACTCTCCTCCTCCACATTTTATGATTTTGATGTCCTCTTTTACATCTTCATGTTTATCCTTTTGCTATTCGTTTTGGTTATCATTGTTTTCACAAGAAACTTATTTTTGTTTTAATTTTTATTTTTAATCTGTATACTGGCTTATTGAAGTGATTTATTTTCCAATTGTGATTTTCTCTTTCCTATAGCTTGTTCCTTCTTTTTTATTTAGAAAAGACTTTTCAGTATTTCTTTTAGGATAGGTTTAGTATTGCTTTTTTCTTTTAGTTTTTGCTTGTCTGAGAAACTCTTTATCTCTCCTTCTATTCTAAATGATAATCTTGCTGGGTAGAGTATCCTAGGTTGCAGATTTTTCCCTTTCAGGACTTTGAATATATCTTGCCACTCCCTTCTGGCCTGCAACATTTCTGTAGAGAAATCAGCTGATTGTCTTATGGGGGTTTCCTTGTAATTAACACTTTGTTTTTCTCTTGCTGCCTTTAGAATCCTCTCTTTAACTTTTACCATTTTAATGATAATATGTCTTGGTGTAGGTATATTTAGGTGCATCTTGTTTGGGACCCTCTGTGCTGCCTGTATCTGGGTATCTGTTTCCTTCTTTAGGTTTGGGAAGTTTTCAGCCATAATTTCTTCAAATACATTTTTGATCCCCTTTTCTTTCTTATCCTTCTGGAATTCCTATTATGCATAGATTGACATGCTTTATATTATCCCATAGGTCTCTTATACTGCTTTCATTTTTTTTTTCCATTTGGCCTTCTGTCTGCTGTTCTGATTTGGTGATTTTTATTAGTCTATCTTCCAAATCACTTATCCATTCTTCTGCATTATTCAATCTGCTATTCATTGCATTTAGCTCAGTTTTTGTCTTGGCAAATGAGCTTTCTAATTTTTCTTGGCTCCTCTTTATAGTTTCTAGTTCCTTCTTACAGTAATTTGCATTTCTATTGATAGCCTTTCTTAATCCATTCAGTATTTTCCTTATCTCCTTTTTGAGCTTGATGTCTATCAGAGTGAAGAGGTCTGTTTCACTGTTTGTTCTTTCAGGGCAGTTCTCTTTATCTTTTAACTGGGAGTGGTTCCTCTGCTTCTTCGTTTTACTTATGTTTCTCTTACTCTGTGTGTTTAGGAGAAACAATTATCTACTGCAGGCTTAGAGGGCCATTTTATGTCAGCGCATCCCTGTATAGCCTGTGTGGGTTTAATATTTTTGGTGCAAGGGCTGTTTTTAGTATGGATGCCTGCTGCCTCCTTCCTCAGTGTGTCCTGGCTGTTATCCCCTTGGTACAGGGTGTGACTGGTGTAGTGGTGACCATAGCCTACACTGTTTAGCAGGACCTCCTCTTTGCTCTGTGGTTGTCACAGCTCTGTTGAGGGCAGGGTTTGCTCCCTAGTTGTTGGAGTAGAAGCCCCCAGATCCATTTATGAGCTGTCTCTGAGCTGTGGTGCAAGGTAGGCAGGATTGGAGCACTCTCGCTGGGAGAGGAGCAACTGATTATTCCTCTGCCAGAGCTGTCCACTGGTGAGTGCACCCCATTGTGTCACCTGTCAACTGTTGTGTGGGCTCACAAAGTACACTGTTGTTGTCACTGCCCTTGGGCTTCCTCAACCATAGGAATTCTGGCAATCTACTCTGGTGTCCCTCAGGCATTGTTTTCACAAGAGCACCCCTGCAGATCCACTGAAGTCAGGTCCTAGGACTGCAGTAGTCATGCACCTGGACCCACTGTGGGAGGTGTGGAAGCAGCCCAAGTATCATGATTTTAAATGGTATTTATATGTCAACAATTCTCTTATTTACAACTCCAGGTTATACATTTCTCTCAAACAAATATATCCAACTGCCTACTAGACATTTCCACTGGGAATGACTGATAGACATCCATAACTTAATATATTTGGATTACACACTTGATTTTTCTCCCACAAATCTGCTCTTCTCACATTCTTCACCATTTGGTTTGAAGACAACTCTGTTATCTTCATTGCTGAAGCAGTAAGTCATTCTTGGCTCATTTTCTTTCAAATCTTAGGCCAAAACTAATATATAAATTTTATTATAATATTTTTTTCATCAACAGGTATGTATTGAGCACATACTATGTACTAGACACTCTTCTAGGTAGTGGATATAGAGTAGTCCCCCCTACCATCTGTGGGGGATATGTTCCAGGACTCCCAGTGGATGTCTTTAACCTCAGATAGTACCAAACCCTATATGTACATTTTTTCCTAAAATAATAGGCAGATACTGTATAGAGCATACACTGGACAAAGGAATGATTTACATTCTGGGTGGGACAGAGTGGGCTGGCACAAGATTTCCTCATGCTACTCAGAACGGTGCACAATTTAAAACTTATGAATTATTTATTTCTGGAATTTTCCATTTAACATTTTCAGACCATGGTTGTCCACAGGTAACTGAAACTGCAGAAAGTGAAACCATGTTATCATAAACGGGAGACTACTGTATATTACTGAACAAAATAGACAAATAGCGCAACTCCTGAGAAACTTATATTATGAGGAGAGGCAAAAAATAAATAAGAAAATAAGAAGTGAACTATATTTAAAAAGGTGAAAATAATATATGATTTGGCATAAAGAAATAGTGGAACAGATTAAGAGGATAAAGAATCTGTGAGGAATGGGAGGTACATATTGCAATATTAAATAGCTAAATAGGATAAGCATAAGTCTCATTAGGCAGTTAAATATAAAAAGACTTGAAGCATGTGAGGGAGTTAGCTTAGTGATTTTCAGGAGAAAACATTTCAGGCAGAGGGAAAATCTAGAGCAAAAACCCTAAGGAAGATATGTGCTTAGTGTCCTCAATGAACATTACAGAGGTTGGTGTAATTGAGAAAGAATGGTCAGAAGAGCAGTAGGAAATGAGGTCAGGGTGGTAATGGGAGAACAGATACTTTGGGTTTTGTTAAGGTAAGACTTTGCCTTGTACTCTGAGTGAAATGGGAAGCTAAATCTTCTCTTTTTAGGATAGGAGTGACATGGCTAAGGTCTGTCTGGATGCCATGTTGAAAATATAATATAGGGAGGGAAGGGTAGAAGCAGGAAGATATGATAAGAATCTGTTTCAGTAATCCCAATGAGAAATTATGTTTACTTTAACCAGGGTGGTAGTGGTCAAGAAAATAAAATAGTCAGATACTCAATATTTTTTCAACTGTTGAAAAATTTCAAACCTACAGAAAACTTGGAAGAAAAGACCAATGAATCTTCATATATTTTCTACTTAGGTTCACTCATTGTTAACACTTGCCACATTCTCTCTCTCCATATCTATCTATCTATCCACCTCTCTATTGCTATACAGATATAGCAGAGAGAGAGGAAATTTTTTTTTTTTACGAATGAGGCAATTTATTAACCCAGCATCATTTGTTCTAATGCTTCTTGTTGGCAGCTGCCACCTGTCCAGCGATTCTGTCCAGATCTCTCTGTCCCTGAGGTGTTAGTTTGCGGCCCCCATCTTGGTCCTTTTCCACCATTTTCAGCCCCTCCAGGGCTTGGAGGACCCGACGGGCCACGCTCTTGGAGCCTCTGCTGAAGTGGCTGGGCATGACACCATTTCTCTGACACCCCCCATAGATCTTGGTCACGGAACCAACCCCAGCGCTGCCCTGGAGGTACAGGTGCTGTGCTGTGGAAGCAGCTCGTGTGTAGAACCAATTCGCATCGTAGGGAGCGAGCTCTTTATGCTTGGCCAGCTTGACAGTGTCCACCCATTCAGGGACTTTCAGCTTCCCGGACTTTTTGAGGAAGGCTGCCAGAGCTCTGATGAACTCCTGCTGGTTCACATCCTTTACAGTAACTCCAGGCATCGTGCGGCCTCCAAGCTGCCAGCCAGGGAAAAGGGAGCAACGGGGTTTCCCGGGTGCACAAGTCGGGCGTTGGTTATTGCGAGAGTTCCCGAGAGAGAAATATTAAATGATTTTTACAATGTCACACAAATTTTACAAATATTTAACTATTTTATAGTTAATTAAAGACATAGTAATTTTCTGCAATACCTCACATACCTGTCTCCTAAGAACAAAGGCATACTGTGATGGTTAATTTCACGTGTCAACTTGACTGGGCCATGAGGTGCCCAGATACTTCATTAAACATTATCCTAGGTATGCCCGTGAGGGTATTTCTGGATTAGGTTAGCATTTGAATTGGTAGACTGAGTAAAGCAGATTGCCTTCCCCAACATGGGTAGGTCTCTACCAATCTATTGAAGTCCTCAATAGAACAAAAGGCTGAGCAAGAGCGAAATTACACTCTGCCTGATGATCTTTGATGTGGGAACTTTGGTCTTCTGCTTTTGTACTGAGACTGGAACTCACACCATCAGCAGCTCTCCTGGTTCTAGGCTTTCAGAATGCAGATCTTGGGAGTTCGCAGCCTCCATGATCACAGGAGACAACTCCTTATTTGTTATTTTTTCTTTATTCTTCTGTTTAAATTTTAGATTAAGATTATCTAGTTTTCTTAAAAATCCAACTGAAATTTTGATGTCAATGATTTTTTTAAAGATTTTTTTTTGATGTGGACCATTTTTTAAAGTCTTTATTGAATTTGTTACAATATTGCTTTTTTTTAATGTTTTGGTTCCTTGGCCATGAGGCATGTGGGATCCTGGGTTCCCAATCAGGATCAAATCCACACCCCCCGCACTGGAAGGCAAAGTCTTAACCACTGGACCACCAGGGAAGTCCCTGATGTCAATGATTTTTAATTCATGGATTAATTTGGGGAATTTTTATTTTATATTAATGAATGTCATCTAAGCACAGAATGTTTCTGTATAATTTTCTCTGTACTTAACGGTGTATTATATTTTTCTTCATTGACATCTTGTATATTCTTAGCTAATTCCTAGATGCTTTTTAGCTTTTAAAAAAATATTGTGAAAGATATAGTAAAATGTTTTCTGCTTATTGATAAGGTAGTGAAATACTTGAAAAAAATATTAGAGTCACTCCATCTGACTGAACTTCATTAACCAAAAATCATGGAGAAAATAAAGCAAGATGAGTACCAAAGAAATAGAAGGAATTTAAGAAGAAATGGACAATAGGTATAAATGAGAGAGTAGAATAAGCAGTTAATCAAAATAAACTTAAAACAGAATTCTTATACATTAGACAAACTACTGGAAGAATTAGATTCTAAACCTCTGCACTAGTGAGCCACAGACCTTACAACTCTCACCCAGCTTGTGTGGGAATGAGTTTCTTCATTTATAAAAAAGGGACTAAACTACATTATCTTCCAGGTCTCATTCAGCTCTAAGATTCTAAATAGAATTGCCTTGAACTGGATAATACTAATAACTTAAGTCTTTTTTTTTTTTCTTTTTCTTTTTGCCACACCATGCGGCTTGTGAGATCTTAGTTCCCCAATTAGGGGTTGAACACATGCCCCTCAGCAGTGAAAGCATGGAGTACTAACCACTGGACAGCGAGGGAATTCCCCTATAACTTAAGTCTTAAAATCAAATCCAAAGCTTTAAAAATTCCTATTTCTTTAAATTATGTTAAGCAATAGAAGTGTAATCTTTACAAGTAGCAGTACTTCTACTCTTTCATGCAAAAGTTTTGCAGAATTCAATTTGAAAGACCATGGGCAAATACAGGTCATTTCTCCAAAGTCAAACTGATGGTGGCTGTTGACCAAGAAAAACATTATGGAAATCCATCTGCTACAGTTCATGCAGGGGTCTCAGACTCAAACTATTCCCTGATAGGATGTAGAGTATCCTAAGTAACTGTGACTGCCTGGAGTACCTTTCATTTGGATTTTCCAGGACAAGGATACTGCCAGATGCAGTGAAATACTATTAATATTTTAAAGTTGATCTTGGTTATAGAACACTTGCTGATATTGCCTTTTGCTTATGTTGGTTTTTCTAGGTAGATTATTTCATCAGTAGTAAAAACTGATAGCTTTATCTCTTCCTTTTTCTATCATTTTCTTTCTTTATAATAATGCATGTAAAATTTCTATGTTAAGTGTAATTTCTGCTGTAGTTTTGTTTTTGTATTTTTTGTTTGTTTGTTTTGGCTACGCCATGTGGCTTGTGGGATCTTAGTTCCCTGACCAGGGATCGAACCTATGCCCCCTGCAGTGGAAGCGCAGAGTCCTAACTACTGGACCACCAGGGAATTCCCTGCCGTAGGTTTTTAATATGCAATTTTTCCAGGTAAAGAAGTTTTCCTGGGACTTCCCGGGTGGCACAGTGGTTAAGAATCCACCTGCCAATGCAGGGGACATGGGTTCGGTCCCTGGTCCGGGAAGATCCCACATGCTGCAGAGCAACTAAGCCCGTACACCACAACTACTGAAGCCTGTGCACCTAGAGTCCCTGCTCCTCAACAAGAGAAGCCACCACAATGAGAAAACTGTGCACTGCAACAAAGAGCAACTCCTGCTCACCGCAACTAGAGAAAGCCTGTGCGCAGCAACAAAGACCCAATGCAGCCAAAAATAAATTAATAAATTAATAATAATAATAATAAATAAAAAATAAATTTAAAAAGGAGAATATTGGCCTTTCCTACAAATGACCTCCAAAAAAAAAAAAGAAAAAAAGAAAAAAGAAATTTTCCTGAGTTATTTTTTTTATAGTTTTAAAAAAATTTTATTTATTTAATTTTGGCTGTGTTGGGTCTTCGTTTCTGTGCGAGGGCTTTCTCTAGTTGCGGCAAGCAGGGGCCACTCTTCATCGCGGTGCACGGGCCTCTAACTATCGCGGCCTCTCTTGTTGTGGAGCACAGGCTCCAGACGCGCAGGCTCAGTAGTTGTGGCCCACGGGCCTAGTTGCTCCACAGCATGTGGAATCCTCCCAGACCAGGGCTCGAACCCGTGTCGCCTGCATTGGCAGGCAGATTCTCAACCACTGTGCCACCAGGGAAGCCCCTCCTGAGTTATTTTTAATCAGAATTTAAAAATCTGAATTTTACTGAATGCTGTAGTGGGTTGAATGGTGGCTCCCTAAAACAATGTGTCCATGTCTTAATACCTGGACCCTCTGAATATTACCTTATTTTGAAAAATAGTCTTTTCAGATGTAATTAAATTAAATTAATGATCTGAAGATGAGAACATCCTGGGTTACTGAGGTGGACCCTAAATGCAACAGCTAATTTCCTTATAAGAGACAGAAGAAAACACAGAGAAGGGGAGAGATCCATGTGAAGATGGAGAAAGAGACATTATAGTGATACAGCCACCAGGAATGCTGACAGCCACCAGAAGAGGTAAGGAATGGATTCTCACCTAGAGTCTTTGGAGGGAGTGAAGCATTGATAACACCTTGATATTATAATCTGGCCTCTAGAACTGTGAGAGATATATTTCTGTTGTTTTAAGTAATCAAGTTTGTGGTAATTTGTTACAGCAGTCCTAGGAAATTAATACAAATGCTTTTCTACGTTATTTGGCTTCTATCTTTTATTTATGTAATCAATGTTCAAGGCCAGAATCAAACAATTGCAGGTACTTTATTTTGGGAGGATAGTCATAAGGGAAATTACATGCTTAAAAGATTATCGGTAGGGTTTAAGTAGTAAGCTGCACAAAACTAACTTACTAATAAAACAGTTTCCTCTGAGAATTCCATTATACACCAGTCTAGTTCTGGAGCTTCCTCTATCACCGAATAGCCTTTGTGCCCAGACTTTTGGAGAGAAGACATTAAATAAGTGCTCCAGGAAATAGGGAATCAGTTTAAGAAGTAATACACTTGACCTTAAGCCCTCTATCTTTAGAAATGACTGAAAGTGTGAGAGCATGCTTAAGAGGTGTTGGGTAACTCAAAAGAAATAGTTTACCCAAATTATTATCTACAAAAATGACCACATTGCCTCATTTTCTAACATATAACTCAGAAAATCTGTTTAAGCAATAACATAAATCCAACCTTTATCAAAATTGAGAGAAAACATGCTCTAATTAGAAATGATGTAATCAGAAAGAATGTAGAATGACCTTCAGTAGCGGATATCAGTTTACTCAACATCAGAGAAGTCATACTGGTGAAAAAAAACACTGTGAATGTAAGGAATGTGAGGAGATGTTTAAATGTAAGTCAGTATTTACCACACTGCAGAGAATTCATAGTGGTCAGAAACTTACATGTTAACAATGTGAGAAGGTCATTATTTGTGTGGATAATATAGTCAACACCAGAGAATTCATATTGATGTAAAATCCTGTGAATATAAGGAATGTAGGAAGTTGTTTAGAACTGAGTTCTTTTTGCAAACCAGAGAATTCATACTGGTGATAAACTTTATGACTATTAGTAATGTGGGGAAGCCTTTTTTGTGTGCACACAAGTTACTTAACATCAATAATTTATACTGATGAGAAACCGATGAATGTAAGAAATGTGGAAGATGTTCAGACTTAATTCAGTCCTTACTATGTGTTAGAGAATTCATACTGGTGAGATGCTTTATGAATATTAAAAATGCAATAAGACCTTAACTGTGTGTGGACAATTTATCCATATTAGAGTATTCATACAGGTGAAAAATCATAGGAATATAAAGAATGTGGGAAGGTCTTTAGACCTGATTGCATTCTTTCTTCAAGTCAGAGAATTCATACTGGTGATAAATTTTATGAATGTAAGGAGTGAAGGAAAGCATTTATGTGTGGATGAGTTACTCAACATCAGAGAATTCATACAGGAGAGAAATCACAGGAATATAAATAAGGTCTTTAGACTGAATTGAGTCTTTTCTTCAAGGCAGAGAATTCATACTGATGATAATCATTATGAATGTAAGAAATGTGAGAAAGCCATTATTGTGTTTGTACAAGTTACTTAATATCAGAGAATTCATATTGGTGAGATAACTGATTAATATAAGAAATGTGGAAAGACAACCCACAGAACAGGAGAAAATATTTGCAACTGATGCAACTGACAAGGGATTAATCTCCAAAATTTACAAACACCTCATGCAGCTCAATGTAAAAAGACAAAACAACAAAAAAAGAAAAACCCAATCAAAAAATGGGCAGAAGACCTAAATAGACATTTCTCCAAAGAAGACACACAGGTGGTCAAGAGGCATATGAAAAGATGCTCAGCATCGGTAATTATTAGAGAAATGCAAATCAAAACTACAATGAGATACCGCCTCACATCAGTCAGAATGACTGTTATAAAAAAGTCTACTAACAATAAATGCTGGAGAGGGTGTGGAGAAAAGGGATCTCTCCTTCACTGTTGGTGGGAATGTAAATTGGTATAGCCACTATGGAGAACAGTATGGAGGTTCCTTAAAAAACTAAAATAGAGCTACCATATGATCCAGCAATCCCACTCCTGGGCATATACCTGGAGAAAACCATGGTTCAAAAGGATACATGCAACCCAATGTTCATTTTAGCACTGTTTACAATAGCCAAGATGTGGAAGTAAACTAAGTAACCTAAATGTCCATTGACAGATGAATGGGTAAAGAAGATATGGTACATATATACAATGGAATATCACTCAGCCATTAAAAATAATGAAATAATGCCATTTGCAGCAAAATGGATGCACCTGGAGATTATCATACTAAGTGAAGTAATTCAGACAGAGAAAGACAAATATCATATGATATTGCTTATATGTGGAATCTAAAAAAAATGATACAAATAAACCTATTTGCAAAACATAAACAGACTCACAGACTTGGAAAACAAACTTATGGTTACCAAAGGGGAAGGGTGTTGGGGAGGGATAAATTGAGAGTTTGGGATTGACATATACACACTACTATATTTAAAATAGATAACCAACAAGGACCTACTGTATAGCACAGGGAACTCTACTCAATATTCTATAATAACCTAAATGAGAAAATAATTTGAAAAAGAATAGGTATATGTATATGTATAACTGGATCACTTTGCTCTCCACCTGAAACTAACACAACATTGTAAATCAACTATACTCCAGTATAAAATAAAATTTTTTTTAATGTGGGAAGATATTTAGACTTAATTCAGTCCTTACTATATGTTAGAGAACTCATACTGCTATGAAGCTTTATGACTATAAAATATTCTAAAAAGCTTTTACTGTGTGTGAACAACTTAATCAACATCAGATTATTAATTTGGTTTTTAAAAATCCTATAAATTTAGTCAAAGTGGGAAAACCGTTAGTATGCATCAGTAGGTTCCTTGATAATATTCATATTGGTAAGAAGCTCTTTGAGTGTAAGGAATGTGTGAAGGCTTTTAGATATAATTCAAACCTTAATATATGTTGGTGAATTTATACTTGTGTGAATTATTATGAATATATGGAATGTGAGAAAGTGTTTAATAAAGGAAGACACCCTAATATGCAAAAGAGAATTCATAATGATGAAAATCCTATAAATATAAAATATTTGGAGAGGCCTTAAATAGTGTCTATCAGATCACTCAACTTCAGAGAATTCATACAGGGGAGAAACTCTATGAATTCAAGGTATGTGGGAAGACCTCTATTCATGTTCGAGATCTTAGTTTTCGTCAAATAATTCATGCTGGTAAGAACAAATTTTAGGAATTTAGGAAGAATTTTAGGCAACATTTACATCTTTCTCAGTTTGGGAGAATTCGTAATATAATTTGATTAACTAAGAAAGCCTTCACGTTTTATATTTCTGTATTTAGATAATCAGAATATCTATCCTAGAAAAAAATTGGAGACTGTATAAAGTCTATATGCTAATTTAAGTTCATATATCTCTAACTGGTGCAGTTTTACCAGGTACAATTTGGAATTATAGTGCTTACTTTGGAGAACTTTTGATATAGACTAGATTGTACATTTTGACGTACCTTAGAACACAAAGAAAATATTTCTACTTCCCAATGGAGTGCTTTATTTAGTTGCTATGAGGAGCCTTCCACCCTTGAAATTGGACTTTAAAATTGCCTCACTAAATAATTACTTAGATAAAGCAAATTAAAATTATGAGAAAGTTAGAAATACCTTATTTATAGATCCACAGAACCTCGTTATACTCCCCTCCATATCTCTCCTACTCTTCCCTTACCCGTCTTCCACTTCCAGGACCTTGTTCCTTGTTCATTGATTCCTTACTTTTACTCCTCCTCCTTTCCCTTAACTCACAAAACTACCTTAATGCATCTTAAATTTGATATTCCCACTTGGGAACGACTTCAACATGTAGTCATGTTTGGATCTCTGTGCCATTGTTTGGACTTCCTGTATCCCAAAATAAAAAGAGAAAAATGTCTATAAAGATGATCATGTGGTTTTTGTCTTTTATTGATATGAAGTATTACATTAATTGATTTTCAGATGATAAAACAACCTTGCATTACTGGGATAAATCACCATTAGTCATAATGCTTTATCTTTTCAAAATTTTGCTGGATTCAATGTGCTAGTATTTTGTTGATATATTCAACAATGTCTGTATTCATAAGAGATATTTGTTTGTAGGGTTTTTTTTTTGTGTGGTGTCTTGTCTGGTTTTAGTATCAGTGGCCTCATAGAAAGCTGAGAAATATTCCATCCTTTTCTGTTCTTTGGAAGGCTTGGTGAAGAACCTTTTAAAAATGACTATCTGGTTCTGGGATTTTCCTTGTGGGAAGTCTTTTGTTTTTTTTTTCCTAATTCAATCTCTTCACTTGTTATAGGTCTATTCAGAGTTTTATATTTTTTCTAAACTCAATTTTGTTAGTTTCTATCTTTCCAGGAATTTTTCCATTTCGTCTATATTATCTAATTTGTTGGCCCACACTTGTTCATAGTATAACCTTAGCATTCTTCTTATTTCTATAAGGTCAGTAGTAGTGTTCCTTCTCTCATTTCCAATTTTAGTTATTTGATTTTTTCTCTCTCTTTCTTTCTTTTTGTCAGTCTAGTGAAAGTTTTGTCAATTTTAATGATCTTTTAAAATAACTGTCCTTTTGTTTTATTGATATTTATTTCATTCTTTTTCTGTACTCTAGTTCATCAGTATCTGTTGTAAGCATTATTATTTACTTCCTTCTGATTGATTTAGGTTTAGTTTGCTCTTCTTTTTTTTTCCTTCAGTATCTTAAGGTGGAAGTTTAGTTTATTAATTTAAGATCATTCTTCTCTTTGAACTTACAGTTGTAAATTTCCCTCTAAGCACTTGTCTCCCATTAAGTTTTGGTATGTTGTGCTATATTTTCATTTACCTCAAGCTATTTTCTTATTTTTCTTGATGTTTCTTCTTTTGCCAAGTGGTTATTTAGTAATGTATTGTTTAATTTTTACATATTTTTTGCATTTCCTAAATTTCTTTCTGTTATTAATTTCTAATTTCCATTAAAGGGGAACATCCTTTAGTGAGTTAAATCTTTTTTGAATTTATTGAGGTTTGCTTTGTGTCTCAACATAAAGGTTTGCTTTATGTCTCAACCTGGAGAGTGTTCCATGTGTACTTGAGAAGAGTGTATATTTTGCTGTTGTTGATGGAGTTCTCTGTAAAAGTCTGTTAGGTCTAGTTTGTATAGACTGTTGTTCAATTCTTCTGTTTCCTTGTTGATTTTATGCATGGTTGTTTCATATAGGATTGATAGTGGAGTATTGAAGTTTCTGACTATTGTGGAATTGTTTATTTCTGCAGTCATTTCTATCAGTCTTTGCTTTATGTGTTTGGGGGCTCTGTTGTTAGGTGGGTATATGTTTATAATTTTTATAATTTAAAGATGTATTGACCCTTTTATCAACATAAAGTCACTCTTTTTTCTCTAGTATCATTTTTAGTTTAAAGTCTGTTTTGTCTGATATAAGTATAGCCACTCTAGCTTTTGTATGGTTACTGTTTGCTCTGTGTGTGTGTGTGTGTGTGTGTGTGTGTGTGTGTGTATGCATAATTTCCAATCCTTTATTTTCAATCTTTTTTAAAAAAATTTTATTTATTTATTTATTTATTTATGGCTGTGTTGGGTCTTCGTTTCTGTGCAAGGGCTTTCTCTAGTTGTGGCAAGTGGGGGCCACTCTTCATCATGGTGCACGGGCCTCTCACTATCGCGGCCTCTCTTGTTGCGGAGCACAGGCTCCAGACGCACAGACTCAGTAATTGTGGCTCACGGGCCTAGTCGCTCCGTGGCATGTGGGATCTTCCCAGACCAGGGCTCGAACCCGTGTCCCCTGTATTGGCAGGCAGATTGACAACCACTGTGCCACCAAGGAAGCCCTTGTATTGAATCTTGATTCAATTTTTGAATCTAAATTATGTCTCCTGTAGACAGCATAGAATACGATTATGTTTTCAATCCATTCTGCCAATATCTGCCTTTTGAATGGAGAATTTAATCCATGTACCTTTAGAATAATAGTATACTCATAAAGAAGCATTTATTTCTGCCGTTTTGCTGTTTGTTTTATGTATGCTCTATAGCTTTTTTTTGTCCCTCATTTACTCCATTACCACCTTCTTTTGTGTTTAGTTGATTTTTTGTAATCACATGTATTGATTCCCTTTTCATTTCCTTTTGTGTTTTTCTATAGATATTATTTTTGTGATTACCATGGGGATTACATATACATCCTAAAGTTATAACAATCTCATTTGAATTGATACCAACTTAACTTCAATCACATACAAGAACTCTATTCCTATGCAGCTTCATCTCCCCATCTTTATGTTTTGACATCACACATTACATTTTTATACATAGTGTGTCCAATAGTAGATTTAAATTATTTTTATGTATTTGCCTTTTAAATTATGTAGAAAACAAAAAGCAGACTTACTAATCAAAATTACAATAATATTGGCTTTTATATATGCCCATGTATTTACATTTGCTGGAGATCTTTATATTATCATTCAAATTTAAGTTACTGTCTAGCATCCTTTGATTTGAACCCAAAGGACTCTCTTTAGCATTTCCTTAGGGCAGGTCTAGTGGTAATGAACTCCCTTGCTTTTGTTTATTTTGGAATGTCACTTTTGAAGGACATTTTTGCCAGATATGAAATTCTTGATTGACAAATTTTTCTTTCAGAATTGTAAATATATCATTCTACTGCCTTGTGGCTTCCAAGTTTTCTGATAAAAAGTCAGTTGATAATTTTATTGAGCATCACTTGTACATGCCAAGTAATTTCTTTTTTGCTGCTTTCAAGATTCTCCCTTTGTCTTTTGACAGTTTGGTTATAATGTGTCTTAGTGTTGGTTTCCTTAGATTTATTCTACTTGGAGTTCCTTGAGTTTCTTGGATTTGTAGATACACATCTCTCATCAAATTTGGGAAGTTTTTGACTACTATTTTTTTCAAATAATCTTTCTACCCATTTCTCCTTCTCTTCTCACTTTTGGACTCCAATACTGCATATATTCTTATTCTTGATGGTGTCTCATAAGTCCTTTAGGCTCCCTTTACTTTTCTTCAATCTTTTTTCTTTCTGTTCCTCAAACATTTCCATTGTCCTATATCTTCAAGTGTGCTGATTCTTTATTCTGCCTACTCATATCTGCTGTTGAACCCCTCTGGTGAATTTTTCACTTCAGTTACTGTATTTTTCAGCTTTTTTTTTCCCATTCTCTCATCGAAGAGTATCTTGTTTTGTTTTGTTTTCAGTGTTTTGAATATTATAATGTTGCTATCAGTATTTGTCTAGAGGTTTTTTTGTGAACATAAGTTTTCACTTCTCTGGGATAAATGCCCAGGAGTGCAATTTTAAGTCTATTTTTTCCCAAAAGAATCGGCCAATCTGTTTTCCAGAATGGCTGTCATATTCTATATTCTCATCAGCCACATATGAATGATCTAGTTTTTCTGCATTCTTGCTAACATTTGATGTCAGAATTTTTTATTTTAGCCATTCTGGTAAATGTGTAATGATATCTCATTATAGTTTTAATTTGCATTTCCCCAAATGCTACTGGTGTTAAAAATATTTTCATGTTTCTTTGCCATTTGTATATCTTCTTTGGTGAAATGTTTTTTTTTTCAATTAGATTAAATTTATTTAAAATATAGATAATCTAACAATAAAGTACAATAAACTGATTTTGGCCTCTAGTTTTCCTCTCTACCCAAAGTCCTACAACAATGTCCATAGAGGTAAACTTTCCAGTGCTCCAGATCCCTGGATCCTTACTCCTTCATCAACAATGTCAAACTCAGTCACTCCCTCCCCTGGTCACATCTTAGATAGTCATCACCAAAAACTGCACTGTCTCTAAAATCTTGAGTTTAAACACCCCACTCTCTGTCCTCCACCCTTCTTCTACCTACATCGTTAAATCACAAACCCCTACAGCCCCAAATTCTTCAGCTGTTGGGAGGTTGCCAAATTACTGGCCCTGTAACTTTCTGACTGCTTATTTCTTCCTCGCTTCCCTGTCTAACCTGAAGTCCATGACTTCTCATTGTAATCATTCCCTTGCAAGTATCGCCAGCTCCCTGGTTCTCTCCTATTCTCTCTCCAGGGAAAGATCTCCCTCCAAAGCTTTATTTGGCCAGTAGCTTATGATCCTCTAGGACTTTGTCTGAGTATAAGTTCTTCTGGTGGCCTTTCCTGACCACCCTATGAAGAGTGCAGTCTGCTATCTCTACCTCAATTCCTTTTCCTTGCTTCTTTCATAGCACTCATGGCAACTTATAAACATTGTATTTGATATGTACTTTTTTCTCCCTGTCTCTTGCACTAGAACATAAGTTCTATCAGGACAGAGACCCTGACTATCTTGTTCTCCCTACATTCCCAGTACCTACTGTGATTCCTTGCACATATTAGAAACTCAATAAGCAATAGTTGTACAAAGGAATGATTATCAAATTTTCTAAGCCTATTAACAATGTACAATTATTTCCAAGTGTCTGTCTGTGGAATGATTACAAAATTTGATAACATATGAGGACATAAATATACCTTATTTAATTCAGTAATAGCGTTAATTATACAACCCACATTCTTTCACCACAATGTAATAAAATCAAATATATAATAATTGACTCTAACCCACTGGAAATCTAAAAAACTCTATTTTCAGTAACTTTTGGGGAAAAAAAGAGAAAATGAAAGATTACAATTAAATTACAAACATTTTAGAAATTAAAGAACATTATATATCAAAATCAACTGCATGGATCCAAAACTATCTTCAGAAAAATGTATAGTCTTAAATGCTTTTGTTATTAAGCAAGAAAAAGAATTAACTATGTATTCATGGGGGAAAAGTTGAGAAAAAAAGCATTGAAATGAACAAACATAAATGAGAGTTAAATTAATCAAGGTAACCATAATATATTAGAGATAAAAGGGGAAAAAAGAAAATTATTTGAACATATTAGTAAAATAGATAAACTTTTGTCAAGTGCACTCAAGGTAAAGGAGATGATAAAGCATAAACAAGTAGAGATAAAATTGGGCACAAATGCACAGGGAGAAAATTAATTTAAGAGTCTTCTTGTAGCTAAACCTTCTTTTTTTTGCTTTCTCTAGATCTTTGCCTAGGAGCCAAGCTCGGCTGGAGAGAGCTGCACAACAGTCCACCCAACGGTTTTTCATAAAGGCAAGGGTTCAACTTTAAAAGGACCTCCCCAGTGCCCCCCAAAATGGGGTAAGTTTCTCTGTCCTGCCCTCAATGACAAGGTTTTTACACTTTCCCTTTGGGCCTCCCCAACTCCCTGCCAGCTTCCTTACAGCAATAACCTGACCTTTACCTTCTCAGAAAAAATTGCAGCCACATTACCCTTTAACATGAAATAAAATGAAAAAATATAATAAGGAAAAAATAACCAAAATTGCCTCTAACTCCACAAGATCTTTGTCTGTGTCATTCACTCACACATCTCAAGCACCTAAGACAGGGCTTGGCTCAGAGCTATTGCTTTGGGCTTCCCTGGTGGTGCAGTGGTTGAGAATCTGCCTGCCAATGCAGGGGACACGGGTTCGAGCCCTGGTCTGGGAAGATCCCACATGCCTTGGAGCGGCTGGGCCCGTGAGCCACAATTACTGAGCCTGCGCGTCTGCAGCCTGTGCTCCGCAACAGGAAAGCCTGCGATAGTGAGAGGCCCGCGCACCGCGATGAAGAGTGGCCCCCACTTGCCACAACTAGAGAAAGCCCTCGAACAGAAACGAAGACCCAACACAGCCATAAATACATAAATAAATAAATAAAAATTTTAAAAAAAAGCTATTGCTTTGATCTGGAGGTAAATTCATTTGAGGAGCAAGGTAAATTCATTTGAGGAGCAAGTGGATACCAGGTATGCATGTCCCCACCCATTCGAACTCATTCTCTCTCCACCCTCTTCTGATTCAGTGAAAGCAGTGATCCCTCTTCACAACCAAGACCAAGCCTTCCCCCCATGCTTGAACTCCTGATGCTCCCAGCTTCTCAGGGGTCTTACATTATCAGTTATCCTGTTTCTCTTATTCATAGTCTAAACCACACTCTTTCCAACAGCTTTTAAACGTGCTTGAGAGTCTGTTCCACTGAAAACATAACTCTCCTTCAACTAACGTCTCCCCTCCAGCTTGCGTCTCCCTCCCTCCTGTGTGCTTCCTAGAATTCTTTTTTTTTTTTAACATCTTTATTGGACTATAATTGCTTTACAATGGTGCACCAGTTTCTGCTTTATAACAAAGTGCATCAGCTATACATATACATATATCCCCATATCTCTTCCCTCTTGTGTCTCCCTCCCACCCTCCCTATCCCACCCCTCTAGGTGGTCACAAAGCACTGAGCTGATCTCCCTGTGCTATGTGGTTGCTTCCCACTAGCTACCTATTTTACATTTGATAGTGTATATATGTTCATGCCACTCTCTCACTTTGTCCCAGCTTACCCTTCCCCCTCCCTGTGTCCTCAAGTCCATTCTTTATGTCTGTGTCTTTATTCCTGTCCTGCCCCTAGGTTCTTCAGAACTTTTTTTTTTTTAGATTCCGTATATGTGTGTTAGCATATAGTATTTGTTTTTCCCTTTCTGACTTACTTCACTCTGTATGACAGACTCTAGGTCCATCTACCTCAATACAAATAACTCAATTTCGTTTCCTCTTATGGCTGAGTAATATTCCATTGTATATATGGGTCACATCTTCTTTATCCATTCGTCTGTCGATGGACACTTAGGTTGTTTCCATGTCCTGGCTATTGTAAACAGAGCCGCAATGAACATTGTGGTACTTGACTCTTTTTGAATTATGGTTTTATCAGGGTATATGCCCAGTAGTGGGATTGCTGGGTTGTATGGTAGTTCTATTTTTAGTTTTTTAAGGAACCTCCATACTGTTCTCCATAGTGGCTGTATCAATTTACATTTCCGCCAACAGTGCAAGAGGGTTCCCTTTTCTCCACACCCTCTCCAGCAGGTGAAATGTTTCTTCATGTCTTTTGCCCAGGTTCTAATTGGGCTGTTTGATTTTTTACTGTTGAGTTTTGATTATCCATTATAGATTCTAGATACAAGTTCTTTGTCAGTTATGTGCTTGCAGACAATTTCTCCAAAATTTTATTATTTAGCTTTTTTAAAATTTAGCTTTTATTCTCATACTCTAAATATGGTATTTCACAGAGTAAAAGTTCTTAAATTTTGATGACATCCAATTTATCAATTTTTTTTTCTTTTACAGACTGTGCTTTTGGTGTCAAGTCTAAGAACTCTTTGCCTACCCTTAGATCCTAAAGATTTTCTCCTATATTTTTTTCTAAAAGTTTTAGTGTTTTATGTTTTACTTTTAGGTTCATGATCCATTTTGAATTCATTGTAGTATAAGATATGAGACTTAGGTAGGGTTTTTTTGTTTGTTTGTTTTTCCTAGCAAAGTCCAATTGCTCTAACACTATTTGCTGGAAAAGCTATCTTTCCTGCATTTAATTTCTTTTGCAACTTTGTCAAAATTCAGTTAGTTCAGCACATTAGCATGGGTCCATTTTTGGATTATTTATTTTGTTCCCTTGATCTACCTGTCTATTTATCTACCAATAGCACAGTCTTGATTTCTGTAGCTGTATAATAAATAATAGGATACACTGATTCCTTCTACTTTTTTATTGTTTTTAAAAATTGCTTCAAGTATAGTTTCTTTGTTATTCCATGTAATCTTATCTATATCTATAGAAAATCTTGTTGAGATTTTGGTAGGAATTGTATTAAATCTATATGTTAATTCAGGGAAAACTGACATCTCTCCATGAAGTGTCGAGTCATCCAATTCATGAACACAGTAGGTCTCTCCACTTTAGATATTCTTCAATTTCTTTCATTAGTGTTTTGTAGTTTTCAGAATACAGAATACACTTACACCTAAGGATCTTTTTTGAGCTAATGTAAACGGTATTGTATTTTAAATTTAATTTTGGTATGTATATTTTCATTGTTAGTATATGGAAATACATTCATTTTTGTATGTTTATCTTGTTTTCTGTGACATTGCTGCATTCACTTTTCTAGGAAGTTTTTTACTGCCCCTGTAAATAGGGACAGTTTTCTTTCTTTCTCATCTATATGCCTCTTATTTCCTTTTCTTGTTTTATGGCACAGAGTAGAACTTCCTTCACTATGCTAAAACAAATAAGAGTAGTGAGACCAGATATCTTTGCCTTGTTCCCAATCTGAGGTTGAAGGCATTCAGTCCTTCACAATTAAGTATAATGTTATCTATAGGTTTGTCATGGATTCTCATTATCAAGTTGAGAAAGTTCTTGTGGTTTTTGAGGAGAAGTGAGATGTAATTTTTATCTTTGTTCCTCTATAGGTAAAGTGTATTTTCCCTCTGGCTTCTTTCAGGATTTTTTTTTTCAATTAAACTTTTTATTTTGAGATAATTGTACATTCAAATTCAGTTGTAAGAAATAATACAGAGAGATCCTGTGTACCTTTCACCCAGTTTCCCCTGATGGTAACATAAAGCTGTAGTAAAATAACAGGATTTTTATTTAATCTTTGATTTTCTATAGTTTGAAACTGATATGCCAGGTGTAGATTTTTTGGTGTTTATTCTGCTTGGTGTTATCTGAGCTTCCTGGATCTGTGATTTGATGTCTGAAATTAATTTGGAGGAAATTCTCAGTCATTAATATTTTTTTTAACAATTTTATTTATTTATTTATTTATTTATTTAATTTTTGGCTGTGTTGGGTCTTCATTTCTCTGCGAGGGCTTTCTCTAGTTGCGGCGAGCAGGGGCCACTCTTCATTGCGGTGCACGGACCTCTCACTGCTGCGGCCTCTCTTGTTGCAGAGCACAGGCTCCAGACGCGCAGGCTCAGTAGTTGTGGCTCACGGGCCAACATGTGGCTCATGTTGCTCTGCAGCATGTGGGATCTTCCCAGACCAGGGCTTGAACCCATGTCCCCTGCATTGGCAGGGAGATTCTCAACCACTGTGCCACCAGGGAAGCCCCTCGGTCATTATTACTTCAAATATTTCTTCTTTTCCTTTCTCTATTTCTTCTGGTATTCCCACTATGAGTATGTTATACACCCCCCCCCCCACTTTTTTTTAATGCTATGCCTTTTTTATGCCTTTTAAAAAGTTTTCCCACAGTCCTTGGATTTTCTGTTCTGTTTTTTCAATTTTTGTTCTCTTTGCTTTTTGGTTTTTGAGGAATCTATTGATATATCCTCTAGCTCAGAGATTCTTTCCTCATCCATGTCCAATCTACTACTGAGCCCGTCAAAGACATCTTTCATTTCTGTTACATTTTCTTTTAAACGGGTTTGTTTTTCTTCAAAAATGGGGTCTAATATTTCTTTTTGGTTCTTTCTTAGGATTTCCATCTCTGTTTACATTGACCATCTCTTCTGTTCTTACATGCTGTCTACTTTATCCATTGGAGCCATTAGCATATTAATCATAGCTGATTTAAATTACCAGTCTGATAATTCGAACATCCCTGTCAAGTCTGGTTCTGATATTTGCTCTGCTCTTCAAATTGTGGAGTTCCCCCCACCCCTTTTGCTATGCCTCATAATTTTTTGTTGATAGCTGGACATGATATACCAGGCAGAAGGAACTGCTACAAAAAGCCTAGTAATAATGAGGTGTTGAGGTGTGGGAAGAGGGGAAGCATTCTATAGTCCTATGGTTAGGTCTCAGTCTTTTAGTGATATTATGCTTCTGAACTATGAACTTCACAAGTGTTTCTCATTCCCCTCCACCCCATGTCAGACAGAATGGCTAGAATGCCCTGGAATTGGTATTTTTCTTCTCCCTCACAGAAAACTAGAGCCTGCTGGAATTGGCTCTGATAATAAACCAACAATTAGTCTTCCATTAATTAGTTTCCCTGAGGGAAGGCCTTGTTAAGAAGAACAGAATACATTTCAAAATGGTTCATTTCCACCTCCCACTGCCAGAAGCATGAGGGGGATTTTTCTCTGATATTTACTGTGGGAATCTGGTCAAGTTCCTAGAGGTAAATTTCAAAATATTTTGAGCCCCCCTCATGACTGCTTCTCCCCCATCTACATTGAGCCTCCAGCAATTTGTCTATTGCAGCTCAGATATTCCTGTTCCAGCTCTGGTTTCCACAGTGGCTTCTGCTCTTGGGTCTCTGTGCCAGTAAGTAATCTGTGACTTTCTGTATTTCCCTGTCTCTTTAATTTTGGGAGTAGTGGTTTGCCCTGTGTCCTCCCCTCTCTTACACAGCCAAGAAGAGTTGTTGATTTTTTTCAGTCTGCTCAGCTTTTTATTTGTTGGAGTGGTGATTTCAAATCCCCTTACATTCAGAACTAGAAACTGGAAGTCCTTGACAGTGTCTTTTGATGGAAAAAATTTTCACCTTTTATGAAGTCTAATTTGTCTGTTTTTAAAATTTTGTTGCCTGTACCATATCCAAGGAATCATCACCAAACCCAATGTCATGAAGCTTTTGCCCTATCTTCTTCTAAGAATTTTACAGTTTTAGGTCTTACATTTAGGTCATGGATCTATTTGAGTTAATGTTTGTATGTGGTGTTAAGTAAGGGTATAACTTCATTCTTTTGCATGTGGATTTCCTGTTTTCCCAGCACCATTTGTTGAAAAGACTGTCTTTCCTCCCATTGAATAGTCTTAGCACTTTGGTTGAAAATCGTCTGACCATATATGTAAGGATTTATTTCTGGGCTCTCTGTTCTATTCCATTGGTCTATATGTCTGTCTTTATGACAATACCACACTGTTTTGATTACTGTAGCTTTGTAGCAAGTTTTGAAATCAGGAAGTGTGAGTCCTCCAACTTTGTTCTTCTCTTTCAGGATTCTTTTGGCATTTAGGGTCACTTGAGATTCCATATACTGATTACCAAAAACTAAAGAAGGAAGCCCCATTTTGTCACTGCCAGAGAGAAGACAAAAATGGTAAGGAGATAAATTATTTCAAATATGAAGGGGAAAAAAAGGCAAGATTTTAAAGTAAAGTGAGAATGGTAGGAAAGGAGTAGTGCTTTTGCGATGCTGTTTTCAAGGAGAGGTGGCCAGGGAGGCCGGTGCCTGCTGCTCTCACTTCTGCTCTTCACAGCCTGTGGGGCTGGCAGCAGCCAGATCCACTACTCGGTCCATGAAGAGGCCAAACACGGCAGCTTCGTGGGCCGCATCGCTCAGGACCTGGGGCTGGAGCTGGCCGAGTTGGTGTCATACCTGTTCTGGGTGGCGTCCAAAAGCCATGGGGACTTTCTGGAGGTAAATCTGCAGAACGGCATTTTGTTTGTGAATTCTCGGATTGACCGGGAGGAGCTATGCAAACAGAACACGAAATATAGTATCCACCTGGAGGTGATCGTGGACAGGCCGCTGCAGGTGTTGCATGTGGAGGTGGAGGTGAAGGACATTCATGATAATCCACAGGTCTTTAGAGTGAGAGAACAAAGGTTATTTATTCCTGAATCTAGGCTGCTGGATTCACGTTTCCCGATAGAGGGCGCTGCTGATGCAGACATTGGTACCAACGCTTTTCTAACATACACTTTCAGCTCCAGTGATTATTTCTCTTTGGATGTACAGGCAAGTGATGAACTGAGTAAGTCACTTTCGCCTGAACTGAGGAAGTCTGTGGATAGAGAAGATACACCAGAACTTCGTTTATTATTGACAGCCAGTGATGGGGGCAAACCAGAACTAGAAGGTACAGTTCAGCTGCTGATCACGGTGCTCAACATTAATGATAACGCCCCATGGTTTGCCCAGGCCGTGTACAGAGTACACTTATTAGATACTACTAATGTTCCAGCAAATGGAACATTAATGACCACATTAAACGCCTCTGACGCTGACAAAAGTGTAAATGGCGAAATTGTCTTTACTTTGGCAATGTTGTTTCTCTTAACATAAACCAACAAACAAACAAAAAAAAACAAATTCAAAATTGATTCCAGCTCAGGGGAAATTAGGCTAATTGGTAGACTGGATTATGAAGAAACGAAATCCTACGAAATTCAGGTAAAAACAGTTGATAAAGGAGGTCCTCCAATGTCAAATCACTGCAAGGTTTTAGTGGAAGTGCTGGATGTAAATGATAATGCTCCGGAACTGGCGGTCACATCCGTCTTTGCCTGTAAGAGAGGAGTCTCCACTCAGCACCGTCATCGCCTTCATCTCCTTGTCTGACCGTGACTCTGGTGTCAATGGGTAGGTGACCTGCACCCTGACGCCTCATGTCCCCTTCAAGCTGGTGTCCACCTTCAAGAATTACTATTCGCTGGTGTTGGACAGCGCCCTGGATCGCGAGAGTGTGGCAAACTATGAGGTGGGGGTGACCGCGAGGGACGGGGGCTCGCCTTCTTTGTCGGCCACCGCCAGCTTGTCCGTGGAGGCGGCCGACATGAACGAGAACGCGCCCGCGTTCGCACAGCCCGAGTACACGGTGTTGGTGAAGGAGAACAACCCGCCCGGCTGCCACATCTTCACGGTGTCGGCGCGGGACGCGGACGCGCAGGAGAACGCGCTGGTGTCCTACTCGCTGGTGGAGCGGCGGGTGGGCGAGCGAGCGCTGTCGAGCTACGTGTCGGTGCACGCGGAGAGCGGCAAGGTGTACGCGCTGCAGCCGCTGGACCACGAGGAGCTGGAGCTGCTGCAGTTCCAGGTGAGCGCGCGCGACGCGGGCGTGCCGCCTCTGGGCAGCAACGTGACGCTGCAGGTGTTCGTGCTGGACGAGAACGACAACGCGCCGGCGCTGCTGCTGCCCGGGCCGGGCGGCGGGGCGGGCGCGCCGAGCCAGCGGGTGGCTCGGTCGGTGGGCGCGGGCCACGTGGTGACGAAAGTGCGCGCGGTGGACGCGGACTCGGGCTACAACGCGTGGCTGTCGTACGAGCTGCAGCCGGCGGCGGGTGGCGCGCGCAGCCCGTTCCGCGTGGGGCTGTACACGGGCGAGATCAGCACGACGCGCGCCCTGGACGAGGCGGCGCGCCGCGCCAGCTCCTGCTGGTGCTGGTGAAGGACCACGGCGAGCCGGCGCTGACGGCCACGGCCACCGTGCTGCTGTCGCTGGAGGACAGCGGCCAGGCGCCCAAGGCCTCTTCGCGGGCGTCGACGGGCGCCGCTGGCGCGGAGGCCGCTCTGGTGGATGTGAACGTGTACCTGATCATCGCCATCTGCGCGGTGTCCAGCCTGTTGGTGCTCACGCTGCTGCTGTACACGGCGCTGCGGCGCTCGGCGCCGCCCAGCGAGGGCGCGTGCGGGCCCGGGAAGCCCACGCTGGTGTGCTCCAGTGCGGTGGGGAGCTGGTCTTACTCGCAGCAGAGGCGGCAGCGGGTGTGTTCTGGGGGCGGGGGGCCGCCCAAGACCAACCTCATGGCCTTCAGCCCCGGTCTTTGTCCATATCTGAGCACGTAGGGAAGAAGTGAACATCCAGAGACAAACTCCGTAATATAAGTTCAACTTCCAAGCTTTGGCTTTAGTTTTTTTAAATTTTTACTTATCTAACCATCTCTTCAAATGTCACTTTAAAAGATGTATTCCAAGTGTTCACTAAAATTGCAACAAATCTTACCATTTATTGTAGATATTTATTCTATTACTTATAGCTGCATCTTGACTAGAACTTGGAATCAAACAACAAAAAAACTAATGTAGGAACAAATTGCCATATTCCTTGGTTCAAAGAGTAGGATACTTTTGAAAGAATACTGAAATATTAAGCAGTCTTGATCATATTTAACACAGAATCTTAACGTAGTCAAATACATTGTCATTTTCAAGTTTATTTATAGCTCGGAATGAAACGTCAAGCCCTGGACAAAAAATTATAGGCAGATTTACAGAAACCATCTGCCTTCCCTTAAGGTTTTACGTTTCAAAGTGGGCAATTAAAAAAAATCGTTTTAAACAAAAGTAATTTACAATATATTTGTAGGGTGATATTTTAATTTTTATGTTAAAATATACAACTATTTTTTCGTTGCTTTTATGATCAGTATCCTGATGCCAACGACTTTGAGTTCTCCTGGTTCTAGAAAGCTTAGCGTGGAATGAATTTTTTAGTATAGGATCTGGTTAGGAAACAACACCTTCCATTTACTCACAAATGTTCTAAGACACTTTATTTATTTATTTTTAAATTTATTTTTTTAATTTATTTATTTTTGGCTGCATTGGGTCTTCGTTGCTGCACGCGGGCTTTCTCTAGTTATGGTGAGCGGGGGCTACTCTTCGTTGCTGTGCGCGGGCTTCTCATTGCAGTGGCTTCTCTTGTTGCAGAGCACGGGCTATAGGCACGCAGGCTTCAGTAGTTGTGGCACGTGGGCTCAGTAGTTGTGGCTCGCGGACTGTAGAGCGTGGGCTCAGTAGTTGCGGCGAATGGGTTTAGTTGCTCCGGGGCATGTGGGATCTTCCTGGACCAGGGCTCGAACCCGTGTCCCCTGCGTTTGCAGGCGGATTCTTAACCACTGCAGCACCAAGGAAGCCCTAAGACACTTTATTTTTACTTCTCTCAACCTTTCCAATAACTTTGTGAAGTGCATACTTTAGTCTCACTTTGTGGATGAAAATGCTGAGGCTCAGAAAATCTAAGTTCAGTATTTTTCCTAAGTTTTCTCCAGATTTCCCAAGGATATCCAAAACTTGCTTGTTCTAGTAGACTTCATTGCCTTTTATAAAATATTTAAGGTAGCTTACAATGGAAGATATTTACAAGAGCAATTTTAAAAAGTCTGTTTAAAAGCCAAAGTAAAAGATCAAGAGAAGAGTGGGAACAATTTATCAAAAATTCAATCATAGGCTGAGTGCAAATCCTAGTACTCACCTTCCTGGAAGTAAGTACAAAAATATAAAAAAGAAGAATAAAAGGAATTTCTCTGTACCAATTCTTCAAGAGAGAAAAAAACTCCTCTCTTCCTGCTATAAATTCAGAGTTGATTACTGATCATTATGTAAGGGTTTAGCAATATCCTGAACAGTATGTTTGATAGCAGTTTTGCAAAACCAGCTGAAACATATTTGTTATAAATATTATTATATATGCTAGTCATTAAGTCAAGAGCACATTAAGTTTTATTTCCTATGTTTAATTCTAAAACTACACAAGTATTAAATGAACATATTTTTGTTTGCAAACATTTAAATAAACGTGCAGAAAAAGTCCCTTGAAAGTCCCCTTGTGAAAGCATTCTATAAGAAATTAGTATAATTTAGTAGTTAAGTTTCTAGATATTTGAATTGATATAGTGCTGTTGCTTAGAGTGTTTCAAGAAACAGGCAGTGAGTATGTTTCTGTAACTTTTCAAATATTAATTATCATACCCACTCAGGCTTTTGGCAAAAATCAGCAAATAATAATAATAATAATTTTAGATTTCACGTTGCCAAGAAAAGTTTCCAGCTTCTTTAAATATGAGATAAACTTTGCAAGATTATAAAACTGGGCAAGATAAATTAAGGAGTCACAAAAATAATTTCTATTCCCTAATTCACATTACCTATGTGCCCATGTCCAGGCTTAGGAGTTTCTCTATGGACACTGAATATATTTACTGATGGATCAGTACACAAGCACACATGGAGAGCCTACTACAAACTAAGTCCTGCTGTAGAAACTAGGGACCTAGCAAGAGTGAAACAAGATAGGAGAGGTCCTTGGCTTCAAGGGGACCACATTGTAACCTGTTTAAAATAACAATTGTGTTATGAAAAGACTTACATTGGTGTAATATTGTCTTTTCAGCTTTCTTTGTCTAAACAAGGTGTCTGTAAAAGAGGATCTCATTCTATTCATGACTTTTAAAAAATAGGCAGTATAATGCTGACTGTTATTAGCAAGTTTTCTGGACAAAAAGCAGATGTGGGCTTTCCTTCTTTATGCGATTTGCACTCAGAAAACTATATGTAATTCTCATTGCCTCAACTAATGAAAATATAATCAAGTAGATGGAAAATGCCCTGGAAAGGGGAACTAAAATGATCAAAAAATTAGGAGGGATAGAGGAAACTGTGTTTTAAGGCCAAACTGAAAAATCATAAACAGTATGGAGAAGGTAAACATATATTTCCCTTATCAAGCCAAAAAAACTTGAGTTAGAGGTTGACATTTGAAGCTAGAATGGCACAATTTGTTTCTTCAAGAATTTATATAGGTTGAAAAATCAATTATCTAACAGTACTTCACTGAGAGGTTAATAATAAGATTTCTAATGGAATTGGACATCACTTGATAAATACCAATAGCCCTTTAAATGTGGCCTGAAGAGATTCAGGCATGCCTTCACACAGCTACATTGGGATCACTGTCAAAAAAATTTTAGATGATGCATTATGGATCTAAGAACAGACAAACATTTCTTTCTGTATTATGATTATTGTTGTAAAGGTTAAAAGTTTTCTGGGTTATTTGAAGGTATTAACTTGGAGGTGAGTCTCAAATTTTAGTTAATGACTACTAAACCAAAAAAAGGGGGTTTAAGATTACAAAGTTTGAAAAGTGATTTCTTAAATGAAAAGGTACTTCTGGGATGGAGGAAAAGATGATTGTGGAGTGGTGTTTTTACTTAATATTTATTTTTATATAAATATGAATGGATTTCCCATTGGTAGTTAATATTCTTGTGCCATTCAGAATCTTTGTGCCAACTTTCAATAGTTTTGTCTTCCTTTACAAGATTTCTTCCAGGAAATGTATTTCTTCCTCTTTTCTTCTTTATAAAGATGACCCAGTTGCCATATTTTTCTACTTTTCCACCATTCTTTGCTATCATTAATATGTATTCATTGAACAATTTAGTATTAATAAAAACTTAGACTAATATAGATTTATGGAAAATTTATTTTTTGGTACTTATTTCATTGTATGTTTACAATTCAAACTAGTCATTCATTTAGGAAATTTATTGACTTAAAAATTGTCAAATCCTCAAAAGGTGAAGTTATATTTGCTGAGATCTTATTACCAGGTTATAATCATTGTTATGCAGTTGGATTAGTTTTGGTTAATATTAATTATCCATTAAAGTTGGCAGCTTCACACCTTTGCTGTCCATCTGAAAAACTAGGCAAAATCATCATGCTGTTAATACTGAAAATAACAATGTTATTTTCATTTTTCTATGAAGGCTCCAAAAAACATCCCAATGGAAACAAAAACTATGATTTCTTTCAGTAAAATATTAGTAAAACATATATTATTATCTTTTGATTATTCAATTTCAGTAACGAATTTCAGTTGCATGACTATGATTTTAGGAATTGCAATTTTATTATCAAATTACCTTGGTATGATGATACTAATGTAATTTCATTTGTAGGGGAATATTATGTTTACATTGCCTAAAGTACAAGAAAGAACACCTGAGAAGACTATTTCTTGATATGTTCCTTCTTTTTCAGAAAACTTCCTTTCTAAGATTAGAACTGTAATTCTATTTTCTAGTATAACAATAAGTGATTAGAGAAGTTAGGTATCACTTCAAGTACCTTTGAGACTTGTAGTCAGTCAAGCATACAAATAGATGAGAATGAGAAATAGTTGTTTATTTTGGTAGCCACTATTAGTATTTCTGTTCTCCCCCTTCTGGGAACACTGGAGGATTTCACTTCCCTGCTACCTTGAGCTGTGATTTTCTTTGATCAATGAAATGTGCATGATGTATACCACTTCCAAGCAGAAGTAGATAATTGCCAGTGCAAGACTGTCTTCTGTTGTCTTTTCCCATTGCAGCATTTATGGAAGTACAGGTTGATGCTGAGATGCCATAAGATCAAAGCATTCTGGGATGCTGAGCCAACATGTGGAGAAAAGCTGTCCTAGGCAGTCTTCCATAACCACAGAGGACTTTGCAGAAGTCAGAAATAAAATTGTGTTTACTTTAGAGGTAAAATGGAAATAGTCAATATACAGCAACATGGTCATTGGGGTTCCATCGCCATTAAGCTAATGTGAATAGAATACATTTTAAGAGGAGAGCATTACAACAGGTAATACAACTGATAGGAGAACATTATTATTCATCCTTGCACTTAGGTATCTGACCATTAAGTAGATGAGGTAACTTGGATTCCATGGAAAAAATTATTGTGTAGTGATTTATTTTTATATAAAAAGGAGAAGAAAAATAATAAATGGAATTTAAAATGTTTTAGGCACCTCTTCTTCTTTTTTTGTTTTTCTTACCTAGCATCCATTTCCCCGTCTTGTTTTTTTCCTTCTGGGGCTTTGTTGTAGGTTTGTGAAAGACCTGAATGAGGATTTTTCAAGAATAAATGCTCAGACACATAAATCTTAAGGCATTGACAGTTTGCTTTGATAAGGGCAAAGGATATAATTGTAGCAATGGATACTATATTAGTTTTGTAGTGCTGCTGCAACAAATTACCACAAACTTGGGGGCTTGAAACAACAGAAATTTATTCTCTCACAGTTCTAGAGGCCAAAAGTTCAACAAGGTGTTGGCAGGGTGATGTTCCTTCTGAAGACTCTAGGGGAGACTTCTTCCTTGCCTCTTCCAGTTTCTGGTGGCTCCTGGCATTCCTTGGCTTGTGGCAGCATACCTCCAATTTCTGCCTCAGTCTTCACATTTCCTTCTTTCGTGTGTCTCTGTGCATCTTCTCTTTTCCTGTCTCTTATAAGGACACCTGTCATTGGATTTGTGGCCCACCCAAATCTAGGATAATGCTAGGGTTAGGGTTACCTTATTTATATCTGTAAAGATCTCTATTCCAAATAAAGACACATTTTTAAGGTTCTGGGTGGATATATCTTTTGGGGGCTACTATTCCAACCACTACAGACACAAGTTTGGTGGTGTTTGTTGAGCATGGCTTCTCAGTCTCCTTTCCCCATTAGGGGAAATGTGCTTGGATTTCTGGCAATGGTACTCTATCTCTCTGAGGGAAGGGAGAGAGACATTCTAGGTCCTCAGAAACCCTGAATAACAGCAGAATGTACCTCATACCTTCAGACATGTCATTCTCAAAATCCAGCAAAATTACTTTATAGGATTGTAAAAATTCCCTTAAGCAAGCCGTGTTTCCTAGAGCTAATATCTTGATTCTAGGCATAATTCCTTAATACGTCAACAGTAGCCAGAGTGGCCACTGATTATAAAAAAACTACGGGGTGTTACAAATATGCAGTTGCATTGCAACTATGTAATGATATAATGGCCAGTCTGCAGCTATGTGCAATCAGTTTAAGCTCCAGGAGAAATTGGGTGCATGAGTTCTTGCACTGGCCTTCATGAGAACCAACCTCCTCATTTTCAGTCCACATAATTTAGGCATGCCTGATTTCATCTCCTGGCTTCAAGAATGAATAAGCAACCCATGTCTGGCCAATGTGAGAACCATCACAACTACTGACTAAAGGAAAAATACATCATCTAAGTTGGGTCAAAGGAAGTGATATTCTAGGATTTTTGCTGGGGATATTAGGAAAAGGGCATTTTTTTTCTTCTGAGAGTCACTAAATGTGGCCTGAAAATAGGTAGCCTAAAAGTTACTTTGGCCATTTTTGCTCTTCCTGAAACTGGTAAATAATTGTCTATTTCTGTGCATAAGACAATAAATGATGCTCTGCTTTTTTGCTTAAGTCAGTTTACTTGGGGTTCATTGTTAGAGTATGATTAATATAAGTATATACTTTATAGATGGTGTGAATAAATATCTTAAGTTATTGGACTAAAGGGAGAAATTAGCATTGGTTTTCAGTACTAGGAAAAGCTAGTTTTTCTTTAGCAGGGATTTTTCTTTTCTTTTACGGACAGTATAAATCTTGCAGTTAATTTTGTTTTCCTCTTTGCTGAAAACAAAGTTTGTGACCTCCTTAGAATAACTGAAAATAACTTTTATGCATTTTGAACACTGACCCACCCTCAATTAATTTTATTTTATCCCTATGTTATCTTTATCATATTTTCATATTGTTTGTGTATGAAGGGGACAGCTAAGAATTATTAAAATAAGATATTCTCAAATAATTAACACTAAAAAGAGGTCAATTACACTGTTCTTGAATGAAAATCCAAATGTAGTAGAAAAGGGAACATTCTTAATTAAGAATACATTATCCAAATGAGGAACAAATGAATTGTTAATTTACAAACATCTGTGAACAGTTCAGAAAACAAACTAAAAATGGAATATATAAATATATTTTCAATTTATAAAGTATAAAATAAATACCCTTTGAAGAAACCGAGAAAAAATTCTGGTATATTCAAAAGAACTGAAAGCAGGGTCTCAGAGATATTTTCACACCCATACTCATAATAGCACTATTCACAATAGCTAAGAGGTGGAAGCAACCTTGATATCCATGGACAGATGGATAAATGGATAAACAAACTGTGGTATATACATGCATCAGAATATTATTCAGCCTTAAAAAGTATGGAAATCCATCACATGCTACAACATGGATGAACCTGGAGGACATTATACTAAGTGAAATAACCCAGTCACAGACAAATACTGTAAGATTCCACTTATGTGAGGTACCTAGAGTAGTCAAATTCATAGAACCAGAAAGTAGAATGGTGGTTAGAGGGGTGTGGTGTGGTGGGAAAGGGGAGTTGCTTTCTAATGGGTATAGATAGAGGTTCATGTTTGCAAGATGAAAGTTCTCAAGATCTGTTTCACAACAATGTGAATATACTTAACGTACTAAATTGTATACTTAAAGGATGAGATGGTAAATTTTGTTATACGTTTTTAACACAATTAAAGGGGGGAATGATATATTTCAGAGTTTAAAATAAATATTTTTCCTAAATGAAAGCTATCAGTAAACTTAGACTAGACAATTGTTTAATTTTTAATCTACAGAATAAATAGTAGAGCCTACATTTTGGCCACATGATGTCGCTGTCTACTACAGTGTATTCTGTAGGAAGAAAAATACCCAGGGCCCTATTGTCACTCCAGAGAGACAGAACAGTAAGAGAAGCAGCAGGACTTGAGCAGAGACTAGAGGACAATATTTAAAATTTTGCAAAACATGATATTTTAATTTGATCAACTCGCTGAGTATTGGTGATGGTGTCTTCTAAGAGTAGGGGCGGAGAGGTCGGGTGTCTGCTACTCTCGCTTCTGCTCCTCGCTGCAGGGGAGGCCAGGAGCAGCCAGGTCCGCTACTCCGTCCCCGAGGAGGCCAAACACGGCACCTTCGTGGGCCGCATCGCCCAGGACCTGGGGCTGGAGCTGGCGGAGCTGGTGCCGCGTCTGTTCCGGGTGGCATCCAAAGGCCGCGGGGACCTTCTGGAGGTAAATCTGCAGAATGGCATTTTGTTTGTGAATTCTCGGATCGACCGGGAGGAGCTGTGCGGGCGGAGCGCGGAGTGCAGCATCCACCTGGAGGTGATCGTGGACCGGCCGCTGCAGGTGTTCCATGTGGCGGTGGAGGTGAAGGACATTAACGACAATCCGCCAGTATTTCCAGTGACAGTAAAGACTATCCGGTTTCACGAATCGAGGCTGCTTGACTCGCGGTTTCCTCTAGAGGGGGCGTTTGATGCAGATGTCGGAGTAAATGCTCTTCTCTCCTACAAGCTCAGCTCCAGTGAGTTTTTCTTTCTAGATATACAGACAAATGATGAACTAAGCCAGTCTTTGTCTCTTGTGCTCAGGAAATCTCTGGACAGAGAGGAAACTGCCGAGATTAATTTGTTACTGGTGGCTACTGATAGGGGCAAACCTGAGCTCACAGGCACCGTTCAACTGCTTATTAAGGTATTAGATGTGAATGACAACGAACCTACTTTTGACCAATCAGTTTACAAAGTACAGTTGTTAGAGAACATCGCAAACGGATCCTTGGTGATTAAATTAAATTCTTCTGATGCAGATGAAGGATCAAACAGCGAGATTGTGTATTCATTTAGTGGTGATGTGTCCCCCAATATAAAGACCAAGTTCAAAATAGATCCCAGCTCAGGGGAAATCAGAACTAAGGGACAATTAGATTATGAGGAAGTGAAATCTTATGAGATTCAAGTCATTGCCTATGACAACGGGACTCCACCAATGTCTGGGCACTGTAAAATTTCAGTAAAACTTGTGGACATCAATGATAACACACCAGAAGTCTCAATCACGTCTCTTTCACTTCCCATCCGAGAGGATGCTCCGCTGGGAACAGTCATCGCCCTCATCACAGTGTCTGACCGCGACTCCGGTGCCAACGGGCAGGTGACCTGCACCCTGACCCCCCATGACTTCTTCAAACTGGTGTCCACCTTCAAGAATTACTATTCGCTGGTGTTGGACAGCGCCCTGGATCGCGAGAACCTGGCGAACTATGAGGTGGGGGTGACCGCGAGGGACGGGGGCTCGCCTTCCCTGTCGACAACGGCCAGCGTGTTCGTGGAGGTGGCCGACGTGAACGACAACGCGCCCGCGTTCGCGCAGCCCGAGTACACGGTGTTCGTGAAGGAGAACAATCCGCCCGGCTGCCACATCTTCACGGTGTCGGCGCGGGACGCGGACGCGCAGGAGAACGCGCTGGTGTCCTACTCGCTGGTGGAGCGGCGGGTGGGCGAGCGAGCGCTGTCGAGCTACGTGTCGGTGCACGCGGAGAGCGGCAAGGTGTACGCGCTGCAGCCGCTGGACCACGAGGAGCTGGAGCTGCTGCAGTTCCAGGTGAGCGCGCGCGACGCGGGCGTGCCGCCTCTGGGCAGCAACGTGACGCTGCAGGTGTTCGTGCTGGACGAGAACGACAACGCGCCGGCGCTGCTGCTGCCCGGGCCGGGCGGCGGGGCGGGCGCACTGAGCCAGCTGGTGGCTCGGTCGGTGGGCGCGGGCCACGTGGTGGCGAAGGTGCGCGCGGTGGACGCGGACTCGGGCTACAACGCGTGGCTGTCGTACGAGCTGCAGCCGGCGGCGGGTGGCGCGCGCAGCCCGCTCCGCGTGGGGCTGTACACGGGCGAGATCAGCACGACGCGCGCCCTGGACGAGGCGGACGCGCCGCGCCAGCGCCTGCTGGTGCTGGTGAAGGACCACGGCGAGCCGGCGCTGACGGCCACGGCCACCGTGCTGCTGTCGCTGGAGGACAGCGGCCAGGCGCCCAAGGCCTCTTCGCGGGCGTCGACGGGCGCCGCTGGCGCGGAGGCCGCTCTGGTGGATGTGAACGTGTACCTGATCATCGCCATCTGCGCGGTGTCCAGCCTGTTGGTGCTCACGCTGCTGCTGTACACGGCGCTGCGGTGCTCGGCGCCGCCCAGCGAGGGCGCGTGCGGGCCCGGGAAGCCCACGCTGGTGTGCTCCAGCGCGGTGGGGAGCTGGTCTTACTCGCAGCAGAGGCGGCAGCGGGTGTGCTCTGGGGAGGGGCCGCCCAAGGCAGACCTCATGGCCTTCAGCCCATGTCTCCCACCCGGCCCCATTAGTGGGGATAGAGAAGAGCAGCTGGATGTGAAGGTTGATCTTCCTGCTAAAGTGAGTAATTTTTAAAAATCCTTTCAAAAATGTCTTTGTTTTTAATTCTCAACGTTACTACTCCTTTGGAAACATTTTAACAGTTAATTAGTCTTGTTGCTGTCAATAGAGTCTTCAAGGTACTGGTTTTGTGGTTAAAATGTTTGAATTTCTTGTGACTAATGGCTTTGAACCGAATCAGCAATAAGTGGTAAGACCCATACTTGCAGGTTTTTACAAGTCGCTGTAGAATTATTTTATTGCTAAAAATCTGGATAGAAACTAAATATATTTTCCAGGGTAAATTGAATTGATTAGAATATTTGACTTAAACTGTGGTGTGCTAATACCTCCACAATGCTTCAGTAAATTATGACACTTTTTATTGGAAATTCCTACTAGATGTTAGTCCAAATGTCACTGGCGCACTTTCTTTTTATTATGCTTTTACATATTCAGTTTCAAATATTAGCTTATTAAGCCTGTTGCCTCCTATAGAGCCTCTTTTACTCACTTATCCATTTATCTGTATTCTCAGTTCCTCCTTTCTACTTGAACATGATTGTTTTAATTTTTGTGCTCACATTTGACAATACTGTGTATTGTTGCTAGTTTTCCAATTGGGTAAAAAAAAACTAGAATAATAAATTTATTGCTTTTAGAATTGTATCATTTTCTATCTTCTGTTTCTCACTACTTTTTATTAGTAAGCATTAAGAAATCAATAGGAAGTGAAATTTTAATACTCTCTTTAGTATATCATCATTTAGAAAATACTGCTTTTGAAAGAATATTATTAATCTTGTTAAGAAATATTATTTTCTATCTGAACAGTGTAGAGAAAAATACTGTATATCTCATTTTAAAACTATTCAGTTAGCAAAACTTATTTATTATTAACCTCTTTTACATGCAGTATTAATGATGCTAATGTCCAAAAAGTTCAATAAGTCAATGTTATTACTGGTGACCCTCCTCTGAATACCAACCTATTAATGTGTGTCATGTAGCAAGTACAAAGTTCCAAATAACTAGAAGTGAAATTATTTTCCATTCATTTCCCTATTTGGTATTTGGTCAGTTCCCCTAGTAAATAGTTCGTCTCGCATTGAAGTTTCTTTGCCAGTGGAAACCAAAGCTTAGGTATGTTAGTGACTGGAGAATGGGCAAGTATTCTAAACCATTAGAGACAAAAATGAAGATACCAACTTTGCTCCAGTGTATTCCATTCTAATTGTGTGGAATACTTTTCCACACAAGTTATGTACTACAACTTCCTACTTCTTTGTTCAAGTTTCCTTGGTGAAACCTGGTTAATACTCAGTGACATTGTGGGATAGGCCAACATATAAAATAGATAGTCCTCTTTTTTTCCACTTCCATTTCCTCTTTCTGGCACTGTCCTTTGTGGCCTCCTGTCCATCAAGTATAAGCCACAGCATGTCCAACCTCAGTTCACTATTTTATTAGGTATCATTTTCATCCTATTGTGAATAATAGGGCCATCCAGAGTTCTCGTCTTCTAGGATGTGGGACTTCAGTCTTCAAATCCAGCTCCCCTCTTCAATTTTTTTTTTTTGAGTACAAATGGGCATATAGTTTTATTTTTTATTTTTAAAATAAATTTATTTATTTTTGGCTGCGTTGGGTCTTTGTTGCTGTGCGCGGGCTTTCTCTAGTTGCGGCGAGTGGGGGCTACTCTTCGTTACAGTGTGCGGGCTTCTCATTATGGTGGCTTCTCTTGTTGCGGAGCACGCTGTGCTCTAGACGTGCGGGCTTCAGTAGTTGTGGCACGTTGGCTCAGTAGTTGTGGCTCACAGGCTCTAGAGCGCAGGCTCAGTAGTTGTGGTGCACAGGCTTAGTTGCTCCCCGGACCAGGGCCCGAACTCTTGTCCCTGCATTGGCAGGTGGATTCTTAACCACTGTGCCACCAGGGAAGTCCTCCTCTTCAACTTCTTGACTAATGTGATTCTCAGCTAATAAGACATTTTAAAGACTTTTGAGTTTTTCCCTTTAGAGATGTGTTGTCTCTATACCCGGTAAATAGTGAATAGTTCCCAAATAAATATCCTTTCTATTCTTTTGCATTCCTCATCTATGCATTTAATTACTTGCAAAATAAAGTAAATGGACAGGGAGTCCTTTTCACTTCCTTTCAGTGTGTTTGATACTAATCATTTTGCACAAATCTGCAGTTTGGGTACTGGAACAGTGAAACTACTTTGATTTATGTTTTAATTCAGAAAAAATGGGGGGGGGGCAGTATGGCTTTTCGTAGAATGGGAGCTTAGAGCTATTTTCACTAGATTGATTTTTTTTTTTGTCTTAGACAACTATGGAGTAAGAGGTTTATGAACATAAAAGTCAAAGAAAGTTTTAAAATAGCTACCATCATGTCCTTCTATATTGTTTTTTGTGTGTCAGGAAAATATATTATGCTCTATTATTTGGGAATTCTTTATTGACCATTAGAACTATTAACGTCTCAAAGATCATGATTGCCAAGAACTGGAATGAAAACTAAGCTAAAATCCAGGTTTTCAATATGGAAATTGAAATATATCTTAAGTAGAGCAATGTCTAAGGAAAATATTTTTGTATCTCTGGAAAATTATAGAGGTTGCTGAGACATCATATTTCTTAACTAGCTACATGACCACCTTAATTTAATGCATTTTATTAAGCAATTGAAGAAAACCAAACCATTCTATAGGGTAAATATTCAGCAAATACTCAGTAAGCATTCTGAGCTATTAAACTATTATAACACAAATATTCTCTTTAAAAGTTTATATTTCAAAAATGGAGGATTAGACACACATACCCAAATAGCTAAAAAAGAGAAATTAATGTAATAAATGTCCCAAGTGATTTGATCTAGATGCTACAGTATAAAAGAAAATAAAGATGCCTGCTCAATTGGTTTAATCATGAAAGTCTTTGTTGGTCAAGGAAGTTTTAAATTGTTATATAATGGGGGAAACTGCTTTGAGAAGAGTTTGGAAATGATGGATATTACTTAGGCAGGGAATGAAATGAGTATATCTGTTTCATGAAAAATGTTATTGGAAGCAGGAAATTGTCCACTTTGACTGAAATATATGAGTGCTGTAGGAGAGAATAGAAGTTGAGGCATATTAGAGCCTGGAGAACAAGCAAGTGTTTATAAACTGTAAGAGACAAAATGAGAATACCCATCTTGCTCATGGGAGGTGAATAGGTTCCAGTGAATAAAATTATCTGGAATACTTCCCAACACAAATTATATACCGAAACATCCTACCTCCTTGTTAAAGCTTCCTTGCCCACAGCAAGGAAGACCTTCAATTAAGTGCTGATGGTCTTTGCTTCCTTTTTCAAACATTTTTGAAATTCCCTTTCAATGACTTATTTTGGAGATCAGAGTTTTCCTAGAGCTTAATTCTCTGAAATCTTCAACACTGGGAATGTAAAATCCAATGATGAAGAGTGTGTCATCATTAATAACTACCTTTCATCACTCTTAGGAACACACACACAAAAAAAACCTGTCGTGAATTTCCTAACCAACACTTTACCAATTGTATATTTGCAAAGTGCTATGTTAACTACAGTTGGGTCTCTGTAAATACTTAAAACTTCTATGAAAAAAGTATTTCCACTGAAGTGAAAGCTGCTCCTGTGGTGAAACTAAGGATCACAATCAATCAGTGGTGCAAAATGTGTATCTCAGTGGTGCAAAATGTGTACCTCAGTAGTACAAAATGAGATTCTATTCTCCAAAGGCAGAATGGATGAAAGAATAATTAAGACTTAAGAGTATGCATCTCCAGAATCTGTTACTTACGGTTTGGAGCCACATGATGTCGCTCTGTACCATAAAATTGATCCGATAGAGCGAGAAAGAAAGAAAAAAAAAATCCCTCCTATTCTTATTGTAAAGAAGCTGCATCCACCGTCCAGATGCTGAAAAATGGAGGATGCAGTGGGACTGGACTGAACGGTCAGGAGATATCTCTTCATTTTGAAACAAGACCCGCTTCATGAGAACAAAGCACTGCGGGCTTGAGATGGAGTTTTCCTGGGCAATCGGCCAGGAATACCGGCGTTTGCTGCTCTCACTTCTGTTCCTTTCAACCTGGAAGGCCGGGAGCGGCCAGGTCCGCTACTCCGTCCCGGAGGAGGCCAAACACGGCACCTTCGTGGGCCGCATCGCTCAGGACCTGGGGCTGGAGCTGGCGGAGCTGGTGCCGCGTCTGTTCCGGGTGGCGTCCAAAGGCCGCGGGGACCTTCTGGAGGTAAATCTGCAGAATGGCATTTTGTTTGTGAATTCTCGGATCGACCGGGAGGAGCTGTGCGGGCGGAGCGCGGAGTGCAGCATCCACCTGGAGGTGATCGTGGACAGGCCGCTGCAGGTGTTCCATGTGGAGGTGGAAGTAAAGGACATTAACGACAATCCTCCTGTGTTCCCGGGAACACAGAAGAATCTGTTCATGGCTGAATCCAGGCCGCTTGACTCTCGGTTTCCACTAGAGGGCGCTTCCGATGCAGACATTGGGGCCAACGCTCTGCTGACTTACACACTGAGCCCCAGTGAGTATTTCTCGCTGGAAAAACCATCCTATGAAGAGCGAGTAAAACGTCTTGGGTTAGTATTAAGGAAACCTTTAGACAGAGAAGAAGCCCCGGAGATTTTTTTAGTGCTTACCGCCTCTGATGGCGGCAAACCTGAGCTGACTGGCACTGTTCAGTTACTCGTCAAAGTGCTGGACGCCAACGACAACGCCCCAGTTTTCGACAGAGCACTCTATGAAGTGAAATTACAGGAAAATGTTCCTAATGGAACGTTGGTAATTAAACTTAACGCCTCAGATTTAGACGAAGGCTTGAATGGGAATATTACATATTCATTCTCAACTGATATTTTACCAAATGTGAAATCCAAGTTCTACATAGATCCAATTACTGGAGAAATTATGGTAAAGGGATATATCGATTTTGAAGAAAGCAAATCCTATGAAATTCTTGTAGAGGGCATTGATAAGGGGCAGCCCCCACTCTCTGGCCATTGTACAGTTATGGTGGAAGTTGGCGACGCCAATGATAATGTCCCAGTAATGGAATTCAAGTCCTTGTCCCTCCCAATTAGGGAAGACGCTCCAGTGGGCACCGTCATCGCCTTGATAAGTGTGTCCGACCTCGACTCCAGTGTCAATGGGCAGGTGACTTGCACCCTGTCGCCCAGTGTTCCCTTCAGGCTGGTGTCCACCTTCAAGAATTACTATTCATTGGTTCTGGACAGCGCCTTGGATCGCGAGAGTGTGGCGAACTATGAGGTGGGGGTGACCGCGAGGGACGGGGGCTCGCCTTCCCTGTCGGCCACAGCCAGCGTGTCCGTGGAGGTGTCCGACGTGAACGACAACACGCCCGCGTTCGCGCAGCCCGAGTACACGGTGTTGGTGAAGGAGAACAACCCGCCCGGCTGCCACATCTTCACGGTGTCGGCGCGGGACGCGGACGCGCAGGAGAACGCGCTGGTGTCCTACTCGCTGGTGGAGCGGCGGGTGGGCGAGCGAGCGCTGTCGAGCTACGTGTCGGTGCACGCGGAGAGCGGCAAGGTGTACGCGCTGCAGCCGCTGGACCACGAGGAGCTGGAGCTGCTGCAGTTCCAGGTGAGCGCGCGCGACGCGGGCGTGCCGCCTCTGGGCAGCAACGTGACGCTGCAGGTGTTCGTGCTGGACGAGAACGACAACGCGCCGGCGCTGCTGCTGCCCGGGTCGGGCGGCGGGGCGGGCGCACTGAGCCAGCTGGTGGCTCGGTCGGTGGGCGCGGGCCACGTGGTGGCGAAGGTGCGCGCGGTGGACGCGGACTCGGGCTACAACGCGTGGCTGTCGTACGAGCTGCAGCCGGCGGCGGGTGGCGCGCGCAGCCCGTTCCGCGTGGGGCTGTACACGGGCGAGATCAGCACGACGCGCGCCCTGGACGAGGCGGACGCGCCGCGCCAGCGCCTGCTGGTGCTGGTGAAGGACCACGGCGAGCCGGCGCTGACGGCCACGGCCACCGTGCTGCTGTCGCTGGAGGACAGCGGCCAGGCGCCCAAGGCCTCTTCGCGGGCGTCGACGGGCGCCGCTGGCGCGGAGGCCGCTCTGGTGGATGTGAACGTGTACCTGATCATCGCCATCTGCGCGGTGTCCAGCCTGTTGGTGCTCACGCTGCTGCTGTACACGGCGCTGCGGTGCTCGGCGCCGCCCAGCGAGGGCGCGTGCGGGCCCGGGAAGCCCACGCTGGTGTGCTCCAGCGCGGTGGGGAGCTGGTCTTACTCGCAGCAGAGGCGGCAGCGGGTGTGCTCTGGGGAGGGGCCGCCCAAGGCAGATCTCATGGCCTTCAGCCCCAGTGTACCCGACTCTGGGGACAGAGAGGATCAGCAGCCAGCAACTGAGGATTCTCTTTCAAAGGTTAGTTTATAAATACCCTTTATTTACTCTGAAGTCTCATATTCTTTAATTTTTTAAAATTTATTTATTTACTTATGGCTGCATTTGGTCTTCGTTGCTGCACGCGGGCTTTCTCTAGTTGCGGCGAGCGGGGTTTACTCTTCGTTGCGGTGCGCGAGCTTCTCATTGCGGTGCCTTCTCTTGTTGCGGAGCCCGGGCACTAGGCACGCGGGCTTCAGTAGTTGTGGCACACAGGCTCAGTAGTTGTGGCTCGCAGGCTCTAGAACGCAGGCTCAGTAGTTGTAGCGACCGGGCTTACCTGCTCCGTGGCATGTGGGATCTTTCCGGACCAAGGCTCCAACCCGTGTTCCCCTCACTGGCAGGCGGATTCTTAACCACTGTGCCACCAGGGAAGTCCCTCATATTCTTTAATTCTATCAATTTCTTCTTAATTAAAAAAATTCTCAGAACCAAATTTCTCTGAATTAAATGCTTACTTCTTACATACCTTTTTAAACTAAAATCTTTTAGAATTACAGGACACTAAGGCAATACATGTTGTTTTGTTTTTATTCTTCATTATTCAATGCATATTATAACTAGTGTTATAAATTTTGTGGTTACTATCTTCACCTACTTGTTTTCAGTTGTAATCTGCTTTTAGAGAGCATTTTCTTGTTATTTGCTCATAATACACTGAAAAGTGCACAGAATGAATATTATAGCTCTATCAGCTACTTGGAAGTGAAAACTTCTATTGCCTCCACTCCAGAAGCCACTCAAATGCACCTCCCAAATATCTTTCCCCTCTTTCTCCCCCAAATGTAGCCACAGTTTTAACTTTATAAATGATTTTGACCTGTTTCCTAAATTTTATCTAAATGGAATTGCACAAAATGTGTTATGTGTGTGCATGTGTTTGTGTGTTCTTCGTATTTATCATTCACCATTCTATGGAATCATCCATATTGCCATATGTACTTGGAGTTCATTTAATTTATTAAGTTCTCTGGTACTTTGTTTTATGAATAGGGTGTGAGTTATTTGTTCCACTCTTGAGAATTTTACATTATTTCTCTTTATGTCTATTTCACATATTTCTGCCATCAATATATTTGTAACATTTTCAATGTCCGTGTACACACTTTTCTCTATTATTTAGCTAGGATCGTGATTAGTGGAACATAAACTATGTACATATCTTCTTTAATTGATAATGTCAATCAGTTTCACCAAATGCTTTTACCTGTTCACACTCATGCTAGCACTGTATGAATTCCTATTCTTCTTCATCTCCACAACTTGGCATTGTTAGTTTATTTATATTGTTGCCATTTTGCTGGTTGTGTTTATGTTTCTTTTCTTTTTTTTTTTAAACAGGTTTTTTGGTTCTGTTTATTTATTTATTTTATTTATGGCTGTGTTGGGTCTTCGCTTCTGTGCGAGGGCTCTCCCCAGTTGCGGCAAGCGGGGGCCACTCCTCATCGCGGTGCGCGGGCCTCTCACTATCGCGGCCTCTCTCTTTGCGGAGCACATGCTCCAGACGCGCAGGCTCAGTAATTGTGGCTCACGGGCCCAGTTGCTCCGCGCCATGTGGGATCTTCCCAGACCAAGGCCTGAACCCGTGTTCCCTGCATAGGCAGGCAGACTCTCAACCACTGTGCCACCAGGGAAGCCCTGTTTATGTTTCTTGATTTGTAATTGAGGTTGAACACCTTTTGGTGTTATTATTATTGGCCATTTTTAGATCCTATTTTGTGCAGTAGCTGTTCAAGTCTCCTACGTACTTTTCCTATTCTGTTGTATTCTTCTACTGCTTTTTGAAAATTTTCATATTCTGGATATAACCCCTTTCTTGATTTTGCTCTCTTCTACACTGTGACTTGCCTTTTCATTCTTTTGTCCTTTGGTGAATAGAAATTTTTTATTTTAGTTAAGTTCAATTTATCATTCTTTTCTTCTTGATTCTGTTCCATGAAGATAATTTCTTGTGGTGTCTTTTGTTTAATTGGTCACATTACATATATAATCCATTTTGAATTTTTTGTCTTTTTTGGGACATAAGGGTCAAGATTAATTTTCCCCAAGGATATTCAACTGAAGCAAGACCACTTGAAAAAGATGAGTTCCACATGTTTTATAAAACAGTTTTCTGTTATATAACCATGGTCTTTTTGTTGTTATTGTTGTTGTAATCTATTTGACTTTTTTTTCATTAATGTCATGTTGCCTCTTTCATTTCCACTTAAATTTGTATATAAATTCCATAAAAACAACTCAGTGAGGTTTTGATTTGGATTGCATCATATCTACTGAGAAACGTGAAACTAGTTGACATCTTTACAATAATGTCATTCAGTTCATGAGCATGCTCTATTTATCTAAATAACCTGTAATGGTTCTTAATATTTATTTTATAGTTTTCTGTGTGGAGGTCCTATATATACACCTTTCATTAGATTTATTCTTAGATAATTGTCATTTGTGATCATTATAAATATCAGCTTTAAGCTAAAAATTTTTTCTGTTTACTAATGGTACATATGAAAATATTTTGTATTTTTGTATTGACGTGTTATTCAGCTAAGTTGCTAAAATAATTTATTAATTCTAATAATTTGTCTATAGGTGCTTTGTATTTTTGGATAGAGACAATCATTCTATCAGAAAATATTGAGAGTTGTATTTTTTCCTTTCCAATCCTTATATCTTTTATATCTTTAGTATGCTTTATGGCATTGGGTAGGACCACTAGTACTCTGTTAAACCGAACTGGCAATAGTGGACATTCTTGTCTATTTATGAACTCTAAGTGAAAGGTTTCAATAATTTATTATTAATTATGTTTGCTGTAGGTTTAAAAAAATTATTAAAAATTCCCTTCTAGTCTTCCTTCTGTTTTGTCTTCATTTGGATTAGTATATTATAATTATTTCATTTTCTCCTGAATTATCTTTTTAGTTACAGATTCTTTTACTAATTTCTTTATTGATTTCCTGGATACTATAACAAGCATCATTGACTTGTTTAGTATAGATTAAATTAATACTTTTACCACTTACAGACAATGCTAGGACCTTGAATAATAACTCCATTTACTTGCTTTCACTTTTTCTTTTAGCGTTATGCCTTTCAATTATACATATACTCTAGGAACAGATTGCATTATTATTGTTATTGTATACAGTTACTTTTTTAAAAAAATAATTAATTAATTAATTAATTTTTGGCTGCGTTGGGTCTTTGTTGCTGCACGCAGGCTTTCTCTAGTTGCGGCCAGCAGGGGCTACACTTCGTTATGTTGCGTGGGCTTTTCATTGTGGTGGCTTCTCTTGTTGTGGAGCACAGGCTCTAGGTGCGCAGGCTTCAGTAGTTGTGGCACGTGGGCTTAGTTGTTCTGCATCATGTGGGATCTTCCTGGACCAGGTCTTGAACCTGTGTCCCCTGTGTTGGCAGGCGGATTCTTAACCACTCTGCCACCAGGGAAGTCCCTACAGTTACTTTTTTTTGTTTCTTTCTGGGATCTTTTTCCTTATGAAGAAATTCTTTAATATTTCTTTTAGTGGTGGTAAAGAAATATTTAATCTATGGAATATGAGAAATATGCTTATTTTGCCAGCACTTTTGAAGAATAGTTTTGCTGAATATTAAGTTATGGGTTGTAAGTTATTTTCCCCCGCAGTGCTTTCAGATGACATTCCATAGTATTTTGAGAAGATGGCTGTCAAGTTTATTGTTCAGGTAGTGTAACCTTTTTTTTCCCCTCTAGCTGCTTTGTAAAATTTTTCTTTGTTTTTGATTTTCAATGGCTTTATTATATGCTCAATTTTAGTTTTCTTTGGTTTTATCTTGTTTGCAGTTTTTAAAGCTTCTTGAATATGTGGCTTGATGTCTTTCATCAGTATAGGAAAATTCCAGCAATCTGTCTTCGAATATTGCTTCTGCCTCATGCTTTTCTCTCTTTCTCTTCTGTAACTCACGGAATATGTGTGTTAAATCCTTTCACCATGAAGTAATTATACCACAATAAAGATGTTAAAAAAATGTTTTCACCCTATCTCTTACATCTTCTATGCCCTCTCTATTTTTTAAACATCACTTTTGGTCTCTATTACATGCTGTATATTTTATTCTGACCAATCATATACTTCAGCAAAATTCTCTTCTTCTTATTAAATCATCAATTGAATATAAACTTCAATTATGACTTTTTTTAACTTTAGGATTGTAATTTCCCTTTAAAAATAGATTACAATTTTCTGGTGAAATTATTTATTATGTATTTATTTCAACACCTCAATCACAGTTTATTTGTGATCCGTCATATCATTGTAATAATTGGATCATCTGTGTGTCTTTTTTTTATTCATTTTTTTTCTCATGATTCTCTTTCTTGGTAAGCCTGATAATTTTGTATTGAGTTCTGGGTATTGTACATAAGAAGCTGTAGTTGTTCTAGATGTAATTATATTCCTCTAGAAATGGATAAAGGACTTATAAATATCTGACAGGTATGAGTTTAGAACATTTATGGAAAAGTTTGAATTGAGATAAATATTTTATCCCTTTTTGTTTTTTGTCTACTACAATGATGTCTGTCATTACAAATCTTCTGAACATTTTATTTTTCTCTCTCCTACTGACACTCAAGTTCTATTTTGTACTCTCATACAAAGTAAAGTTAGTGGAATAAAGATTCTGTACTTTGTTTTAAACTCTTTTTCCTTCCTCCACTCCCCTTTCCTTGGTACATAAGAACCAAGCTTATTGAATTTATTACTCTTTGGTTACCCTCCCTTCTTCTTTCTTACCCTGGATACTTGCTAATGGTATAAGAATCTTGCATCTCACCAAGTTTCCACTCACTTGACCTAGGATTTTTTTTTTTTTGGTGGGGGGGATTTTTTTTTTATTCAAACAGAAAGTCACAAAAATTATAATCATCCTCATCAGTTCACTCAGTCCTATGTACTTAATTTTTTTTTCATCTTGATCTTTTGTTAGCACTTTTATGAATTCATCAGTTTTCCATTAGAGTTCTGAAAATGCTTATTCATTCAGTTCAGCAGTACAGTCAGTTACCAGAAACCTGTACTTGTCAGAGTCTTTTCCATGAATTCCTTGAAGGTGAAACCCTTTTATAGGAACATTTTTGCGAAAGCATCAGAGTACACCCAGAACTGTCTGTAAATGACAAAAGACTTAAAAATGACCACAGTTAAAGATTTGATGAAAGTTCATAATAATGCAATTGACAAGGAAATTTAGTTATTTCTGAGATATACATTTTAAAGTAATAACTAGAATTATGACTTATAACATTATACCAGAACATATAAGATTTTTAGAAATTTCATGTAATGTCTGAAACATTTATATTAACATATTTCCATACAAATAACCCAAAGAAAGTTTAGTATTAGTTGTTTTTCTTGTTTGTTTTTTTTTTTTTGTACTGCAGGTTCTTATAGTCATCAATTTTATACACATCAGTGTATACATGTCAATCTCAATTGCCCAATTCAGCACACCACCATCCCCACCCCACTGTGGTTTTCCCCCCCTGGTGTCCATAGGTTTGTTCTCTACATCTGTGTCTCAACTTCTGCCCTGCAAACTGGTTCATCTGTACCATTTTTCTAGGTTCCACATACATGCATTAATATACGATATTTGTTTTTCTCTTTCTGACTTACTTCACTCTGTATGACAGTCTCTAGATCCATCCACGTCTCAACAAATGACCCAATTTCGTTCCTTTTTATGGCTGAGTAATATTCCGTTGTATATATGTACCACAACTTCTTTATCCATTCATCTGTCGATGGGCATTTAGGTTGCTTGCATGACCTGGCTATTGTAAATAGTGCTGCAGTGAACATTGGGGTGCATGCATCTTTTTGAATTATGGTTTTCTCTGGGTATATGCCCAGTAGTGGGATTGCTGGATCATATGGTAATTCTATTTTTAATTTTTTAAGGAACCTCCATACTGTTCTCCATAGTGGCTGTATCAATTTACATTCCCACCAACAGTGCAAGAGGGTTCCCTTTTCTCCACACCCTCTCCAGCATTTGTTGTTTGTAGACTTTCTGATGATGCCCATTCTAACTGGTGTGAGGTGATACCTCATTGTAGTTTTGATTCACATTTCTCTAATAATTAGTGATGTTGAGCAGCTTTTCATGTGCTTCTTGGCCATCTGTATGTCTTCTTTGGAGAAATGTCTATTTAGGTCTTCTGCCCATTTTTGGATTGGGTTGTTTGTTTCTTTAATATTGAGCTGCATGAGCTGTTTATATATTTTGGAGATTAATCCTTTGTCCGTTGATTCGTTTGCGAATATTTTCTCCCATTCTGAGGGTTGTCTTTTTGTCTTGTTTATGGTTTCCTTTGCTGTGCAAAAGCTTTGAAGTTTCATTAGGTCCCATATGTTTATTTTTGGTTTTATTTCCATTACTCTAGGAGGTAGATCAAAAAAGATCTTGCTGTGGTTTATGTCAAAGAGTGTTCTTCCTATGTTTTCCTCTAAGAGTTTTATAGTGTCCGGTCTTACATTTAGGTCTCGAATCCATTTTGAGTTTATTTTTGTGTATGGTGTTAGGGAGTGTTCTAATTTCATTCTTTTACATGTAGCTGTCCAGTTTTCCCAGCACCACTTATTGAAGAGACTGTCTTTTCTCCATTGTATATCCTTGCCTCCTTTGTCATAGATTAGTTGACCACAGGTGCATGGGTTTATCTCTGGGCTTTCTATCTTGTTCCATTGATCTATGTTTCTGTTTTTGTGCCCGTACCATATTGTCTTGATTACTGTAGCTTTGTAGTATAGTCTGAAATCAGGAAGTCTGATTCCTCCAGCTCCGTTTTTTTCCCTCAAGACTGCTTTGGCTCTTCGGGGTCTTTTGTGTCCCCATACAAATTTTAAGATGATTTGTTCTAGTTCCGTAAAAAATGCCACTGGTAATTTGATAGGGATTGCATTGAATCCGTAGATTGCTTTGGGTAGTATAGTCATTTTCACAACATTGATTCTTCCAATCCAAGAACATGGTATATCTCTCCATCTGTTTGTATCATCTTTAATTTCTTTCATCAGTGTCTTATAGTTTTCTGCATACAGGTCTTTTGTTTCCCTAGATAGGTTTATTCCTAGGTATTTTATTCTGTTTGTTGCAATGGTAAATGGGAGTGTTTCCATAATTTCTCTTTCAGATTTTTCATCAGTAGTGTATAGGAATGCAAGAGATTTCTGTGCATTAATTTTGTATCTTGACCTAGGATTTTAAAACTGGATATGACCTAAGAGATTGTCATTTCTCTCAATTTAATGATGACTAAACTGTGGCCTGGAGACAGAAATTTGCTTAAGACCACATGAATATTAATGTGAATGCATAGAAGAGAACCAAAAGTACTTGAATTTAGCTCCATTGTCACTTTCCATTATTAAATGAGCTCATCTGGGAATAATGAAGACAAAAGGATTGTGAATAAAAGCTATGCTTAGTTTAACTTACTTATTCCCTCAGAGGTACTTTAAAATTACTCTCAGATTTTCTCAGAATGACTATATAGTATAAACATTTTAGCACAATATTTTGTAGGGAGTTTGAACGATTATAAATGTAATGTAAAGATATGTACCATATGCATACAGTGTGTGGTCGTAGGATAAATTATTTTCCACATATAATTAATTTTTTTGTCAAATTTGATGCAAGTGCATAAACTGTTTATAAATCTTTAAAAGATTGCTTCAACTTCACCTGTTATAGCTCAACAGTGTGGTAGACCTGTATAATTTTCTACACATAGCAGAGAAATATAGATTATTAAAATTTTATTCTGGAGTTTTGTAGGAAATGAAAGATATCTAGACTTCAATCAAAAGTTAAAATTTCTCATGTACTATCTTCCTGAATGATTTCCAGTAAATTAAGCAGAGGCACCTCAAAATACTATCTGGTTTCCTTAATCAAAATTCATTGTCAGGAAAGGAGTCTTAGTTCTGCAGTGGGGCTTAAATATAACTGAAAAACTTCTAGAAACTATACAGTAATAAAGTAATCTATAATATTCGATTGAAAGAATGGTTTGGAAAAAGATTTAAACAATCTTCTCTACCTATGGAGTCCTCTATGGAATTACAACTAGAGAGTCTATACTTGTTGAAAAAGTAACCTCCAAAAAAAGAGTTGAGCAATGAAAGACAAATGCAGGTGATAATTTTAAAACACTATATAATCTAACAGATTTGAGGACAGCTCAAATGTCAAGAGTCTTGTTTTCTCCTGTATATATTTACATGAAAAAAAATTACAAACTGAAAAAAGCATATGATACTATTGATGGCATTTTCTTCATTGAGTATATTTTTTAAAGTTTTAAATATTTACTGAAAATATTCCATAAATTACTATGCATGTATTGTTAATACCACACCATCAGTTGGATTTTAAGTACTTTATATTTACTTTTCTCAAATGTAAATTTATTTATCGTGGTTTTGTAGGTTCACATCAATCATGGTTCCATAATAGAAGGTGAACCAACATTAACTGATGATATTTTCAACTCACATATTATCATTTTCTTTTTTATCATTGTATATTAAAATATTTTAAAATTATCATTCTCAGTAACTGTTAGGTGAGTTGTCTTGAAAACTGATTACTGTTTAACTTCTTTAGTGTTTGGATGTTCTGAATGCCAAGGGGAAAGTCATGATAATAATGATAGTAAAAATCTTTCAAAAACTAAAGAGAATGATAAATATACTATTAAAGATTATATCAGAAACAAATTCAGTAACTTTATCTTATGTCTTTACATTACTGTTTTGAATACTGAGAAGCAAATTAATTTCAATTGACTTTGTATTTTCTATTAATCTTATTTCTTTTCAATCTAAACTTCCCCCACATCCCACCCCCATGCTGCCCGACTTGTGGGATCTTAGTTCTGCAACCAGGGATTGAACCCAGGGCCACAGCAGTGAAATTGCCAAGTCCTAACCACTGGACTGTCAGGGAAGTCCCAAAGCTAGTCTTTACAGTACCATTTTTCCATATTTGTTTTATACATCGATGTAAAAATAATACTTCCAGTCGTACCTATGACTTATACCAAAATTAAAGAAATGTATTTGGAGTTTATGCTTTACATGTAAAGCATCAAGTAATAGAATGATTGATCTCCTGGCCCGTATTGTATTCACAAGCAAGGAAGATTTTGTAATATTTAAGGAATTCTAGGGAGTATATACATAAGTAGAATGTTAAATTTTTTAAAAAATTTAAAATTTTTGGCTGCGTTGGGTCTTCATTGCTGTACGTGGGCTTTCTCTAGTTGCAGCGAACAGGGGCTACTCTTCGTTGCGGTGCGTGGGCTTCTCATTGCGGTGGCCTCTTTTGTTGCAGAGCATGGGCTCTAGGCGCGCGGGCTTCAGTATTTGTGGCAAACGGGCTCAGTAGTTGTGGCTCGTGGGCTCTAGAGCGCAGGCTCAGTAGTTGTGGCGCATGGGCTTAGTTGCTCCGCGGCATGTGGGATCTTCCCGGACCAGGGCTCGAACCCGTGTCCTCTGCATTGGCAGGCGGATTCTTAAACATTGCGCCACCCGGGAAGCCCCTAAATATTTTTTAAGTGGAAAAATTGGTCCATTTTATATTGGCCGTATTTTTTAAGTGTAGTCCAAGTCCATACAGCAAATAAACTGGAGAATTAAAAAGAGATGAAATTAGCACAGAGTTAACCTGGTAAATAGTGTGATTTCTTTCCATGTTTTAATTTCTACTGGAACTCAAAAATTTTATGGAGTAGTATATCTCACAAACAACATTAGGATTTTGATTTCTTTCATGAAAAATATATGTGCTTTCACAATTGATCTCAGTTGTGATTTATCAGTAATAGCAACTTGAAGAAATCCCTGTCTAGATGCATCTAATTTGCAAATAGTGTCATTTCCACATTACAGTTTTTGAGTTAACATTAAAAGTAAGTAGGTAATATAGAGAAAAATGAAAGAAATGGATTTTCAGTAATTTGAAAATCAGACTTCGAAATGGAACTCAGACAAGAATGCTATTCAAATAGTTTTAGTTACTTTGAAAATAATATCAACAAAAGCCAATATTCAATACTGCAGATAGGAATATAAACTTGTTTTATGAGTAACATAAAGACTAGTATACAAACATCCCATCAAAATAGTAGAGAAAAAGTCAATAATTTTAGTAAGTAATATTTAAATATGGAAAGAAATGAAAAATCTAAAACTTTTAAAGTCAGGGATTATACAAACCCTAAATAGAATAGACCAATACAAATCATTCTAGTAAAGATTGGGCGTCACAACTTCGGTAGTATTGATTTTGCAATATTTTAATTAAAGTTGATATATTTTTTTAAAATTTTAGTGATATATTTGATTAGAGTAGGGAAAATAATACATAAGTCATTGAAATTGGGAAATATTTAACAAATGTAAGGTAAATAAAGCATAACAAAGTAAAATACTCCCCTTTCATCCACATCATGGCTCTGGAAACCACAAGTTATTTTGGTTTGTTTGTTTTTAGCAACAAAGGAATACAGAGAGCTTATTTTCCTTAGAAAGGAAAAAAGCCACTCCATTTTTTTTCACTCTGCTGCTGAAACTCAAAAGGTGAGCAAATACAAAATTATATCAAATTGGGAGTTAAGTTTCCAAAAGCTATATGGTAGTGCAATAGACGTTTGAAAATTGCAACGAATTTGCGATGGTATATTCCCAGAGAAGAGGTCCGGCACCCCGGCGCCTGCTGCTCTCGCTTCTGCTCCTCGCAGCCTGGGAGGCTGGGAGAGGCCAGGTGCACTAGTCGGTCCCTGAGGAGGCCAAACACGGCACCGTCGTGGGCCACATCGCCCAGGACCTGGGGCTGGAGCTGGCGAAGCTGGTGCTGCGCCTGTTCCGGGTGGCATCCAAAGGCCGTAGGGACCTTCTGGAGGTAAATCTGCAGAATGGCATTTTGTTTGTGAATTCTCGGATCGACCGGGAGGAGCTGTGCGGGCGGAGCGCGGAGTGCAGTATCCACCTGGAGGTGATCGTGGACCGGCCGCTGCAGGTGTTCCATGTGGAGGTGGAGATGAAGGACGTTAATGACAACCCCCCAAGGTTCTTGCGACAAGAACAAACACTATTTTAGAATCAAGAATAGCGGATTCTCGGTTTCCGCTAGAGGGCGCATCTGATATGGATATCGGAAGAAACGCAGAACTGAGATACAAGTTACAAGCTAATGAATATTTTGACTTGGATGTTAAAACAAATGAAGAGGAAACAAACTTTTTAGAGTTAGTTTTGAAGAAACCAGTAGGTAGGGAAGAAACGCAAGAACATCGTTTATTGCTGATTGCAATTGATGGAGGAAAACCTGAACTAACAGGTACAGTTCAGTTATTGATCAATGTATTGGATGCGAATGATGATGCCCCGGAATTTGATAAATCAATTTATAATGTCAGAATACTGGAAAATGCACCGAACTGCATGCCTGCTGAATGCCTCAGATGCAGATGAGAGCATTAATAAGGAAATAGTGTACCTCTTTAGTAATCTTGTTGTTGACAACGTAAAATCTAAATTTGTGATCAATGCTAATAGTGGGGATATAACAGTTCAGGGAAAGAAAACTGGATTATGAAGACTGTAATTTATATGAAATTAATATTGATGCTGTTGATAAAAGTCCGTTCCCATTAACTGACACTGCAAAGTGATAGTGAAAATCCTGGATGAGAATGATAATACCCCAGAGATAGTCATAACATCCCTATCTCTGCCTATGCAAGAGGACGCCCAACTGGGCACTGTCATCGCCCTGATCAGTCTGTCAGACCACGACTCCGGTGCCAATGGGCAGGTGACTTGCACCCTGACGCCTCATGTCCCCTTCAAGCTGGTGTCCACCTTCAAGAATTACTATTCATTGGTTCTGGACAGCGCCTTGGATCGCGAGAGTGTGTCGAACTATGAGATGGTGGTGACTGCGAGGGACCGGGGCTCGCCTTCGCTGTCGACCACGGCCAGCGTGTCCGTGGAGGTGGCCGACGTGAACGACAACGCGCCCGCGTTCGCACAGCCCGAGTACACGGTGTTGGTGAAGGAGAACAACCCGCCCGGCTGCCACATCTTCACGGTGTCGGCGCGGGACGCGGACGCGCAGGAGAACGCGCTGGTGTCCTACTCGCTGGTGGAGCGGCGGGTGGGCGAGCGAGCGCTGTCGAGCTACGTGTCGGTGCACGCGGAGAGCGGCAAGGTGTACGCGCTGCAGCCGCTGGACCACGAGGAGCTGGAGCTGCTGCAGTTCCAGGTGAGCGCGCGCGACGCGGGCGTGCCGCCTCTGGGCAGCAACGTGACGCTGCAGGTGTTCGTGCTGGACGAGAACGACAACGCGCCCGCACTGCTGCCGCCCGGGCCGGGCGGCGGGGCGGGCGCACTGAGCCAGCGGGTGGCTCGGTCGGTGGGCGCGGGCCACGTGGTGGCGAAGGTGCGCGCGGTGGACGCGGACTCGGGCTACAACGCGTGGCTGTCGTACGAGCTGCAGCCGGCGGCGGGTGGCGCGCGCAGCCCGTTCCGCGTGGGGCTGTACACGGGCGAGATCAGCACGACGCGCGCCCTGGACGAGGCGGACGCGCCGCGCCAGCGCCTGCTGGTGCTGGTGAAGGACCACGGCGAGCCGGCGCTGACGGCCACGGCCACCGTGCTGCTGTCGCTGGAGGACAGCGGCCAGGCGCCCAAGGCCTCTTCGCGGGCGTCGACGGGCGCCGCTGGCGCGGAGGCCGCTCTGGTGGATGTGAACGTGTACCTGATCATCGCCATCTGCGCGGTGTCCAGCCTGTTGGTGCTCACGCTGCTGCTGTACACGGCGCTGCGGTGCTCGGCGCCGCCCAGCGAGGGCGCGTGCGGGCCCGGGAAGCCCACGCTGGTGTGCTCCAGCGCGGTGGGGAGCTGGTCTTACTCGCAGCAGAGGCGGCAGCGGGTGTGCTCTGGGGAGGGGCCGCCCAAGGCAGATCTCATGGCCTTCAACCCCAGCCTGCCTCAGGGTCCCATCTCTACGGACACCGTGAGTCTCAAAAATCTTACAGCAATTTTTCGTCATGTCTTTAATATGAAATATTTAATATTATTCTCTATCTTCTCTTTTTATTTTAAATTATGGCTTTATAAGTAATTATTGTATCCTTTTAGATATAAATTCTCTTGGTACTAATTCATTTACTTATAGTTATGCTTAAAATTTACTTTGTTGGAGAAAATTGTTTTGCACTATAGTGTTTCAGTAACAATCCCCTTTTTATAAGGTTTTAAAGGTTTGAGTTAATGGACTAGTTTTCTGCGGACCATAGAAAGCATTTGCAGAATAAAATTTTTAGTTGAACGTTTCAATTTTCAAATTTTAGTGTTGTAGTAAGATACTTGTAAGATACATACTTGGCATTATTATTTATTGTCAAAGCCCCATGTTGTAACTACATAGAAATATTTAACATCATCGTGTCAATTTGCCTTTTTTGTTCTCCATAGACTATCCATTATTTGAGTATTTTTATTACACATATGAATATGAATATGAATTAATTTTTTCAGTAATATTTGTGCATTGAATGACTCTTTCAAGTCTGTTTAAATGTTGGCCTTAGCATACTAATGGTGAATTTGATATTTATAATTAAAATATTTTAGCTCTAGTGGCTTCATTTTATTCATTTTTGAATACAAAATACATTTACATGATTTAAAATGTTTTAAAATGTTTCCATTCCACCTCCAATATCAAGCCATTTAATATACCTGCTGAATATTTCAAACTTTCCAATTTCTTGGCTATTCTTCTAGAGAATTTTTCATATACTAATAAACTCCCCTCTCTCGTTTTAAGACATAATATTTGTGTTGATTTTCCTTCCCCCCTTCATTTAATATAATTTGTCTATCATGACATATTACTTAAGGAGATTTTTCATTCTTTTTTCCAGCCCATGTTGTCCCATTTTGCAGATATGTCATAATTCCCCCCTCCAACATCAACATTTAGTGGAACAATGATTAGTTTTTCTCTATCTTACTTTTTCTTTTCCAATTCACAAATTATTATATTGGTGAGAAATAATTGTGAATTCTCACAGTTGGGAAAATCTTAACATTTTTGAGTTAGAAAACATTTTTATTTATTATTGCCTTTTGTTTTTAGATTTTAAAAAACTGTACTATGATATAACCAGCACCCCCCCCCAAGTTTGTTGTTTACCAATACCATTTTTACAACAAAGCCGTACATTTTATCTACTATAGGCAAGAGTGCTCTCCATCTCAAATACAGAGAACTGTTTTTCTACACTTCTTGAAAAAACAATATGGGTTTAGCCAGGAATAAATATTCCACATTTCATATGACAAAATGTCAATTCCCCTTTTTATTGCTTTCCTATTTCTTGCATTCTCACATGTATTTAGTTTTATAAATACACTTGCATCATACTACTTAAACATCTCTAATACCTCATTACTTTGCGGGAGTCCTATAAATGGAGAGGGCATTCTCACCACTGTGTAAATTTGTAGTTAACAGTTGTCAGCTTTTTAAAAATCAAGTTAAAAAAATCAAGTTAATTTAGTTTTGAAATATAAACTCTTTATTTATAACTGAGAATTTTCTTTGCTGGGGGAGGAAGATGTTCATAGATTGACTAAACTTTTTTTTCTCACACAATCTTCTCCCTTGACTAGATGAACTATTTGAGTAAATAAATAAACAAAAATATAAGATGTTTCTTATGAGGAGACCAGTATTTTCCTTTTCCAATGAAAAGGAAATTGCATATATGATTTCAGTAACATTGTATAATTTTCTACTTGGAGCCAATAAATAGAATTATTGTAACTGTTCAGTTAATTGGACTATATTATCAACCTTCTGGAAATTGCTAGGAACTTCAATAGAAAGACAGATTTGATACTTTAATTAACTAATTTAAAAGTTGATATTCAAAGAGATTCTTCACTTAGGGCAGCAATTTATGAAATACCTTCACCACTATAGAAAACCTTCAACTAACAAGACTGTAGGCCAATATATCTTTTGTCAAGGCTTTGCTTCCTGTAAACAAAAGAACCTTTTATTTGGGGGCTTATTATTGGTTGGCAAATGAACTCTTTGTTTACTCAAAATAAGTGTAATAGAAAGCGATAAGGACTACTACTTATCAGGATAGATCTAGGTTAGTTATTTTAAGATGTTGTTATGTAAGTTATGTAAAATGTTCTCATGTTGGGGGGTACTTTGTATTACAGTTGTCTGTGAGGATTTTACAAGTATATCAGAATTCTGGAGAAGGGTGAGTGTTGGCAAGTGTCCGTTTGAAAATTCTTTTTAATAACTTTCATTGTCTCCTTTTGAGAAAGAGTTTAGTTACCTACAGTTGATGACATTAAGGATGAATTCATGGTAAGATGATATTTTGGCATGACTTTGATATGAGTGGAGCATTTTTACAGGTAAAGATGGAGGTAATTTTAAAAAAATTGAACAAAGTTTGTATTGCGGAAGCAGGAAAGCAAGTGACCTATGTTGTCTGCAAAATAGAATTAATATTGGAGAGTAGTTGAAAATAACACTGGAAATGTCGGCTTGTGATCATATCTCAGGTCACATAGAAATGATTCTAACATCTTGGGATTTATATGTTTAGTGCAATCCAATAAAAGCTGTACTCATGAAGATAAATATGGTGGTATGTGAAAAGACAGATGGACTATAGGCCAACTTTGAATAGGGCAGGTAAGGGAGATGGAGTAATAAAAAATTGATATAGGTGACATGTAGAATGTTCATGCCATTAAATAAAAGGTGAATTTAAGGGTTTGAATTTGTGGGGTATTAATGATTTATCTTCATAATCTTTAAATTGTAATCAAATTATTTTCTAGGAGTCATCAGCATGTATGGCTAAAAATGACAATTATAACCATTGAAAAGGGGGAGGAAGATGTGAGTTTGGGAATACCTTCAATAGAAGTCTTGTCTGAAATGTTGGAAGTGGATGAGAACACAAATAAAAGCATATAAGAGGTTGAGGTAGAAAGAAAAGGATAAGGTCATTTAGGAGCAGTGGAAGGATCAGAGCAGCAAAGCACAATAGGTAGAAATTCCACAAGATTTTGCAGTGATGGAGAAGTATGCAAAGGAAAATGTTTTGAGGGGGAGGACTAATGTAAGCTGCAGAGAAATTAAGAAATGTTGTAAAGAATATGTGCTAAAATTTTCAGCTTCCATTATTAAATTAAAAAACATTATTAGGAGTAGTTGATGTTCACTGAACAAAGAAAGAATGGACTTTGATAATCTATAAGGTTTTTAAATTTTGGGTAGAATTTGCTAATTTAAAATTACACTCTTTTCTCAAAATATAATAGTATATCTTGTGACAGAAATACATGCACATGTTTCTTCTCTATACAAATATGTAGGATAGTTTTCACTTCTAATTCCCAAGCCTGGTTCATATCACACTTAAGCTTTCTAAAATGGTTGATACAGTTTTTACATTATTGGGAGGAAAGTTGTTTCACTATGAGTATTTTGAACGCTTACCCTACTCTGAACTAATAAAAGAAAACAGACGAGATAAACTGACCCTGCAAATTACAAACATGAGGAGATTTACTATTAAAATAAGGCATATTTATATGCAATATAAATATCTATCTTTAATTTCAAGAACTATAGCGTAGCTTCGTTGTGAATTCATTTCTTACCCTTTCGAGCCGCATGATGTCGCTGTCTACCGTGAAGTTACACTAGCTGTTATTCAAGTCCATTGCTCCCATTACTGCATCCTTCCACGAGTGTTGAATGATGGCAGGCGCAGAAGAACTGAATTAACAGACTCGGGATCATACAATATTTCATCTTAATGCCTAGACAAGATTTCCTGATGGAACTAAACCAGCAAGTATTTGAAATGCTTATTACACCTGAAGGCCGACTGAGATCCCGGTGTTTGCTTCTCTCGCTTCTGCTCCTTGTAGCCTGGGAAGCCGGGAGCGGCCAGATCCACTACTCCGTCCCGGAGGAGGCCAAACATGGCACCTTCGTGGGCCGCATCGCCCAGGACCTGGGGCTGGAGCTGGCGGAGCTGGTGCCGCGTCTGTTCCGGGTGGCGTCCAAAGGCCGCGGGGACCTTCTGGAGGTAAATCTGCAGAATGGCATTTTGTTTGTGAATTCTCGGATCGACCGGGAGGAGCTGTGCGGGCGGAGCGCGGAGTGCAGTATCCACCTGGAGGTGATCGTGGACCGGCCGCTGCAGGTGTTCCATGTGGAAGTGGAGGTGAAGGACATTAACGACAACCCGCCTGTGTTCCCGGTAAAGGAACAAAGAGTGTTGATTTCCGAATCTAGGCTGCCAGATTCGTTGTTTCCACTAGAGGGCGCGTCGGATGCAGATGTGGGCTCAAATTCTGTCTTAACCTACAAGCTCAGTTCCAACGAAAACTTCGCGTTAGATGTGAAAACAAACAGTGATGACACTACACAAATTGCGCTCGTGTTAAGGAAATCGTTGGACAGAGAGGAAGCGCCTGAACATAACTTATTCCTCATGGCCACTGACCAAGGCAAACCTGAGCTCACTGCCACTGTTCAGCTGCTGGTTACCGTACTGGATGTGAATGACAATGCTCCCAGTTTTGGACAGTCTGAGTATGAAGCAAAAATATTTGAAAACTCAGATAACGGAACAATAGTTATGAGACTGAATGCTTCTGATAGGGATGAAGGAGCGAATGGGGAGTTTTCATACTCTTTTAATAGTCTTGTTCCACCCATGGTTAGTAACCAGTTTAGAATAGATCCAAATACTGGAGAAATAGTAATTCAAGGGAATTTAGATTTTGAAAATATAAATTTATACAAAATCCGTATTGATGCGACAGACAAAGGCCACCCTCCCATGGCTGGTCATTGCACCATCTTGGTGAAAGTTTTGGATAAAAATGATAATGTTCCTCAGATTGCACTGACTTCCTTATCCTTGCCTGTGCGAGAGGACGCTCATTTCGGCACTGTCATTGCCCTAATTAGCGTGTCCGATCTCGACTCAGGTGCCAACGGGCAGGTGACCTGCTCTCTGACGCCCCATGTTCCCTTCAAACTAGTGTCCACCTTCAAGAATTACTATTCATTGGTTCTGGACAGCGCCTTGGATCGCGAGAGTGTGTCGAACTATGAGGTGGTGGTTACAGCGCGGGACGGGGGCTCGCCTTCCCTGTCGGCCACAGCCAGCGTGTCCGTGGAGGTGGCCGACGTGAACGACAACGCGCCTACGTTCGCGCAGCCCGAGTACACGGTGTTGGTGAAGGAGAACAACCCGCCCGGCTGCCACATCTTCACGGTGTCGGCGCGGGACGCGGACGCGCAGGAGAACGCGCTGGTGTCCTACTCGCTGGTGGAGCGGCGGGTGGGCGAGCGAGCGCTGTCGAGCTACGTGTCGGTGCACGCGGAGAGCGGCAAGGTGTACGCGCTGCAGCCGCTGGACCACGAGGAGCTGGAGCTGCTGCAGTTCCAGGTGAGCGCGCGCGACGCGGGCGTGCCGCCTCTGGGCAGCAACGTGACGCTGCAGGTGTTCGTGCTGGATGAGAACGACAACGCGCCGGCGCTGCTGCTGCCCGGGCCGGGCGGCGGGGCGGGCGCGCTGAGCCAGCGGGTGGCTCGGTCGGTGGGCGCGGGCCACGTGGTGGCGAAGGTGCGCGCGGTGGACGCGGACTCGGGCTACAACGCGTGGCTGTCGTACGAGCTGCAGCCGGCGGCGGGTGGCGCGCGCAGCCCGTTCCGCGTGGGGCTGTACACGGGCGAGATCAGCACGACGCGCGCCCTGGACGAGGCGGACGCGCCGCGCCAGCGCCTGCTGGTGCTGGTGAAGGACCACGGCGAGCCGGCGCTGACGGCCACGGCCACCGTGCTGCTGTCGCTGGAGGACAGCGGCCAGGCGCCCAAGGCCTCTTCGCGGGCGTCGACGGGCGCCGCTGGCGCGGAAGCCGCTCTGGTGGATGTGAACGTGTACCTGATCATCGCCATCTGCGCGGTGTCCAGCCTGTTGGTGCTCACGCTGCTGCTGTACACGGCGCTGCGGTGCTCGGCGCCGCCCAGCGAGGGCGCGTGCGGGCCCGGGAAGCCCACGCTGGTGTGCTCCAGCGCGGTGGGGAGCTGGTCTTACTCGCAGCAGAGGCGGCAGCGGGTGTGCTCTGGGGAGGGGCCTCCCAAGGCAGATCTCATGGCCTTCAGCCCCAGCCTGCCTCCGTTCCCAGGTTCAGAGAACGCGGGCAAACTGCAAGATGTTGATCATTGCACCGAGGTAGGTCCATTTATATTGATATTAAAATATTTAAGACGAAATTTTATAATTTTATAGTATTTCACATTTATTTTTCTTTTTTTAATATATAGCATGTTTTCACACTTCAGTATTCAAACGTTACTGTGGTTTAAAAATATTTAAAATTAATCGTTTTTTCCCCCAGATTTATTGCGATATATTTGGTGAATAACATTGAGTATGTTTAAGGTATAAAACGTGATGATTTGATACACGTGTATATGGCGAATTTAATCGCTGTTTCTCAGTGCCATCAGACATTAACCATTCTCCATGTGTTGGGTTTCTACTCAAATTCAAATTTTTCTTGGATAAATTTCTTCTTACTGAATACGATTTTATTCTTTGTAATACCTAACTTTCTGAACCCTAACAACAACCAGTTTATATACATTCCTCCAAATAGTGTTTATTTTTCATTGTATGTAGTTTTAACCTTACTTCATATACTATGTTTTGATAATATTTACATATTTTCTGGCGATTACTTTTACTTTAAGATCAGAGCCCATCCATTTTATTTTCTTCTCTCTCTTAGGGTCTGTTACATAGGTATAGAGAAACATATTACTATATATACTACATGTATATAGTGTTTATTGGTATTTTAAGCAGTTTAGTAATAAAGTACAGAATAATAATTTCTCTTCAAAATTTGCATGTTTTCATATTCTTACCAAATTTATTATAGACCAGATAAAAATAAAATCAAAAGTGAACAAATATTTAATATTCCTTTCAACAGAATATCAAACAGAACATTGTACTATTTCAAGATATGTGCTTTATTATCAGATACTTTTTTACAGTCACGTCAATAACAACATTTTTGGAGGATCTATGTATAGTAACTCATTTCTTTTAATCTGATAAAAATCTTCTTACCTCTAATGATTAATATTGAGGAAAATACTATCAGCCCTTTGTAGATGAGTTGGAATATTATGGAAAAATATTTCACATTTAAACATATTTTATATATGATTTAGAAAAATAATTTGATTAGAAAAACTATTAATTCCATTCTTGCTGTTCAAATGATTAATTTATAAATCTTTATTACACAGAATATGCAGGATGATTAGGACTCATTAATTCAAGTTAACGTTTTTAGTTTTGTACAGTAAAACTTTGAGAGTCCAAGAAAGTTTATTATTATTTTTTTAATCTTTTCATTTTTTTATTCTTCTTGTCTTTTTTTAAAAAAATTTATTTATTTATTTTTGGCTGTGTTGGGTCTTCGTTTCTGTGGGAGGGCTCTCTCTAGTTGCGGCAAGTGGGGGCCACTCTTCATCGCGGTGCGCGGACCTCTCACTATCGTGGCCTCTCTTGTTGCGGAGCACAGGCTCCAGACGCGCAAGCTCAGTAGTTGTGGCTCATGGGCCCAGTTGCTCCACGGCATGTGGGATCTTCCCAGACCAGGGCTCGAACCCGTGTCCCCTGCGTTGGCAGGCGGATTCTCAACCACTGCATCACCAGGGAAGCCCCTTCTTGTCTTTTTTTAATCTTTGCTTCTTGTAACTGTTTGACCTGCCTTGATGTTAGTTGGTCATAGATTTTAAGCATATTCCTTTGGAGAGAAAGGTGGAACTTAATGGAATGGAATGAATGGTTTCTGCAACACTCAATTCTTAATTTGTTATTAATGTATTTCTTAATTTCTTTAACATTTATGACCAGCAATATATGACATTTTATTTCCTTTGCTCACCTGTAAGTAACCTGAAACCAGTATTATTTTGTGGCTTATTTTATATTTCTCACAATACCTTCAGTGCCTAAATTTTATTTGGCTATTAAAAGCACATTACATGAAAGAAATAATTTTAATTTTAGTCCTTAATTTGAATGGCTGTGTATTTTTAAAATATGCTTATCTTTACTGTTTGGATCAAATGTGGAGTTTCTCCCTTGTGAAAGTGATGGTACACTTAGATTTTCTATTCTGTCTATGCCTACCTGATTCTTGGATATAACTTTAATTACTCAATTCTCCTAAATGTTTAATTGGTTTTTTAAAATTCCTTAATTAGAAACAAGACACTTTCCATCACCTACCATTTATTTGACAACTCTCATCATTTCGATAATTTTAGTTCTGTGTTCCTACAACTCTCTAATTGATATTCGAATTTCATTTTAGGGGTGTGCTTATCACAAAGATGGAGTCAAAATCTAATCTGTATTTTAATACTTTGCACTCTTCTATCTATCTTAATGGTTTTATTTGTTTATTTTTAACTTTTTATTTTATATGGGAGTATATAGTTGATTAACAATTTTGTATTAGTTTCAGGTGAATGGTAATGATTTTAGCTATTAAATATTTCATAAATTGAAAGGTACCAGAGCTCAGTTATTAAATACTGTGGATTCTGGAGCTTCCTGGGTTAAAACTCCACCTCTACCAGTTTTTGTTCATACAGCCTTTGATAAAGCATTTATTATTTCAATTCCTTGGTTTCACATTCTACGCATGATGAATATGAATTCTATTGCATAGAATTTTTGTATAGAATTTTTGTATCAAGTTAATATTTATAAAGTTGTTTATAAAATGTCTGTCAAATACTATGTGCATAACAAAATTTAGTTATTATTCAAAAGAGTTCAAGGAGTTAATAACTCAAAAAAGAAAAACTAAAATATTAGAAAGTCATTATGGCCTTCTATATTACTCTTATTTTATGTAAAAGTTATCTTTTGTGAAGTTATTTTCAGGTTAACCTACAATGTGTCAATATTCTGAATTCTTTGTGATAGAATTAAAAAACTCATCTAAATGTCAGTTTCACCAGTTTTGGGAAGTCCAATTACCATTGTGGATGTGGAAAACCTTTTGGAATCTAGAAATTTATTTAGATAAAGTCTCCTCAAGGAAAGTTTAGACTATCTTGTGTTGACAGTGATGTCTTTTTTCATACTTATAAGTTGCTTCAGATCATTTAGAGATCTGAGTAGGTGTTTGAAATCTTTGTTCTTTTCCATTAATGGTGTTTTCTCTTCCTCAAAAATAAGTACACAGTATGTTTTATGATGATTTAAAAGTTAGTAGTAGTTACTGCCTATTAACCATGGAAGTAGACCATTTATATAGAAAGTGATATAGAATAACTTTTAAAATACAGTCATCAGTCTTCATTAATCATTAGTAGGACCCTTAGGTGATTCCAAGACCATGTTAGCATGCCAGGGACCACTGAATTATCAAAACCCAGCCTCTGACATCAAAACGTTTGAGATAAAATAAATATATGGGTCATACAATGAAAGACAAGATATTATAACAGGCCCAAAAGCAAAGCTGGGGTTGAAAGAAAATCACTCCCTATTTGTCTTTCTGAAGGAACACTTGAAGGGGCATGGTGTTTTCAATGGTTTTTAAAAGGGTAAGTTACCCTGAGAGAATATTGAGAATAATGAATACTTCTGTGAAGGAGAAAATTAAGCAAACCTGAAGACACACAAAAGCCTCTGTATGACTGGAAACATGGAATAGTCCACTGTGGTTAAAACATATGGTTCACATAGAATAAAGTCAGAAAAAGTAATATGAAAATATCTCTTGATTCTGAGTACTAGACTAAGTAACTTTGAGTAGCAGATTAAAGAATTTGGATTCTTCAGAAGTAAATTGGGAACTATCAAAAGATCTTGAGCAAAAAAAGTCAACACCATGTTTCAGAAGATTGGATGGAAAGACAATCTAGGAAGCTACTGCAATAATTAAGGATAGCAGCAATTAATTAAAAACGTTTCTTAGGCAGGTAGCTGTAAGAATATGAAAGAAAAGATAGATATACAGGAGCATTAATGGTACCATAAACTGATAATTTTGCCTTTATTCTTGAAAAGCACTAAAATCTAGATATAATTAATCTACTTGCAGTTTAGAATGAGAGTAGTTCACAAATGAGCTTTCCTTGTTAAACAGATACTAAGAAGGAAAAATCCCAAGCATAACTTTAAAAACAGAAATTGTCCTAAGTGCTAAGGATGAACAATAATGAAATTAAAATGTATGTATTATGTATTATGAAAAGACATAATGTAAACTATATTGGGGATTGTAAAAAGATATTCATAAGTATTAAGGCTTGGAAAAATGCAACTATATAGATATACACATTTCTGAAAAGAAATCACATTAATTCTAATAAAGAGGAAAATATAGACTAGTTTCTCCCTACAAAATATATTAAAGCAAATTCTTACTTATATTAAAATATTTTACATATATTCAATTCATAAAATTACTTAAGAAAATACCTCAATTTGTTGCTCAGTTTTCTAGATTTATTTTTTTCACACATGAGCAAGTTTCTTTTTCATCAGTAGATTTCCGGTCTCCTAGAGACCCTAGGAACAGTGAGTCATCGAATTCTTCTAGGCAGAATCCTAAGTCTATGTATGTGGGAGATCCTGAATTACAGAACAAAAGAATTTTCCAATTTAAAATCCCTGGTTGTTTAACTGATCATTTTTATTCTCACTTCATTTCTGTGATTATTTTTAAATTGTGTGGAGAGTTTAGTTTCCTCAGGTAACAGAAAGCCACAGTTTTGGTTTATACTAAACATTTAGCCGCATTTATTTCACTAGAATGCTTCCAGCAAGAGAAATGTCGTTCTCTATTTCATCAACGATTAAGAAAAAATTCAGAGAATGAAACAAAACTTTGCAGGATAATGGTGAAATGTTTATTCATAAAACATGTACTTACTTTTGGGGCCACGTGATGTCACTCTCGGCTGAGAAATTCTCTGATTCAAAGCCATCTTTTAGGCTTTGGAAAGACGCTCCGGTCTTTTATAGTCTCCTAGGGCAGAACAGTGACGAACACAGCAGGATGGGGCTGAAGGAATCAGAAGATTTCCCCAAGTTTTGAAAATTTTTTCGCTAACTATAAAAAAGCTCGAGTGTTTGAAATGTTGTACTCAAGTCGAGGCGACCAAGGGGACCGGGATCTACTGCTACTGTTTATCATTCTCACAGCCTGGGAGACCGGGAGCAGCCAGGTCCACTACTCAGTACTGGAGGAGGCCAAACATGGCACTTTCGTGGGCCACATCGCCCAGGACCTAAGGCTGGAGCTGGCGGAGCTGGTACCCCGCTTGTTCCAGTTGGATTCCAAAGGCCGCGGAGACCTTCTGGAGGTAAATCTGCAGAATGGTATTTTGTTTGTGAATTCTCGGATCGACCGGGAGGAGCTGTGCGGGCGGAGCGCGGAGTGCAGCATCCACCTGGAGGTGATCGTGGACCGGCCGCTGCAGGTGTTCCATGTGGAAGTGGAGGTGAAGGACATTAACGACAATCCTCCTGTGTTCCCCGGAACACAAAGGAATCTGTTTATCGCGGAATCCAGGCCGCTTGACTCTCGGTTTCCACTAGAGGGCGCCTCCGATGCAGATATCGGGGAGAACGCTCTGTTGACTTACAGGCTGAGCTCCAATGAGTATTTCTCTCTGGACGTACCAACCACCGACCAACAGGTAAAGCCTCTGGGACTTGTATTACGAAAACCTTTAGACAGGGAAGAATCTCCGGAACTTCATTTAGTGCTCACGGCCACTGACAGAGGCAAACCTGAGCTGACTGGCACAGTTCAGTTACTCGTCAAAGTGCTGGACGCCAATGACAACGCCCCAGCTTTCGACAGAACACTCTATGCGGTGAAATTACCAGAAAACGTTCCCAATGCAACGTTCGTAATTAAACTTAACGCCTCAGATTTAGACGAAGGCTTGAATGGGGATTTTATTTACTCATTCTCTAGTGACGTTTCTCCAGATATAAAATTTAAGTTCTACATAGACCCCCTAAGTGGGAAGATTATAGCAATAGGACATATAGATTTTGAAGAAAGTAAAGCCTACAAAATTCCAGTAGAGGCGATAGATAAAGGCCTCCCACCCCTGGCTGGTCACTGTACAGTTCTTGTGGAAGTTGTGGACACTAATGACTTTGCTCCAGAGTTGATTATCAAAACGCTCTGGCTCCCTGTCAAAGAGGACGCACAGCTGGGGACAATCATTGCCCTGATCAGCGTTATTGACCGAGACGAAGGTGCAAATGGACAGGTGACCTGTTCCCTGACGCCTCATGTCCCCTTCAAACTGGTGTCCACCTTCAAGAATTACTATTCGCTGGTGCTGGACAGCGCCCTGGACCGCGAGAGGGTGGCGAACTATAAAGTGGTGGTGACCGCGAGGGACGGGGGCTCGCCTTCGCTGTTGGCCACTGCCAGCGTGTCCGTGGAGGTGTCCGACGTGAACGACAACGCGCCCGCGTTCGTGCAGCCCGAGTACACGGTGTTCGTGAAGGAGAACAACCCGCCCGGCTGCCACATCTTCACGGTGTCGGCGCGAGACGCGGACGCGCAGGAGAACGCGCTGGTGTCCTACTCGCTGGTGGAGCGGCGGGTGGGCGAGCGAGCGCTGTCGAGCTACGTGTCGGTGCACGCGGAGAGCGGCAAGGTGTACGCGCTGCAGCCGCTGGACCACGAGGAGCTGGAGCTGCTGCAGTTCCAGGTGAGCGCGCGCGACGCGGGCGTGCCGCCTCTGGGCAGCAACGTGACGCTGCAGGTGTTCGTGCTGGACGAGAACGACAACGCGCCGGCGCTGCTGCTGCCCGGGCCGGGCGGCGGGGCGGGCGCGCTGAGCCAGCGGGTGGCTCGGTCGGTGGGCGCGGGCCACGTGGTGGCGAAGGTGCGCGCGGTGGACGCGGACTCGGGCTACAACGCGTGGCTGTCGTACGAGCTGCAGCCGGCGGCGGGTGGCGCGCGCAGCCCGTTCCGCGTGGGGCTGTACACGGGCGAGATCAGCACGACGCGCGCCCTGGACGAGGCGGACGCGCCGCGCCAGCGCCTGCTGGTGCTGGTGAAGGACCACGGCGAGCCGGCGCTGACGGCCACGGCCACCGTGCTGCTGTCGCTGGAGGACAGCGGCCAGGCGCCCAAGGCCTCTTCGCGGGCGCCGACGGGCGCCGCTGGCGCGGAGGCCGCTCTGGTGGATGTGAACGTGTACCTGATCATCGCCATCTGCGCGGTGTCCAGCCTGTTGGTGCTCACGCTGCTGCTGTACACGGCGCTGCGGTGCTCGGCGCCGCCCAGCGAGGGCGCGTGCGGGCCCGGGAAGCCCGCACTGGTGTGCTCCAGCGCGGTGGGGAGCTGGTCTTACTCGCAGCAGAAGCGGCAGAGGGTGTGCTCTGGGGAGGGGCCGCCCAAGGCAGACCTCATGGCCTTCAGCCCCAGCCTACCTCCGTGTCCTGGATCTATAGATGCAACTGGAGATCCACAAGCTTCTTTGGACTCCTCTGGGAAGGTGGGTTGCTCTAATATTTTATTTGTTTATGTATGTATTCATTTAGTCTTGAAAAATATTTTAATTATCCTATAAGATACTTTTAAATAGTTTTTATCCATGTTTTTCTAGTTCTGCCAGATTGTTTAATTTTATTTCCGGAGAGTGAACCTTAACTTTGTAACTGACTTTTGCTTCGACTTCCAGTTGAGAATCGTTATAAACCATACACTGAACAGACATTTATTAGGGCTGAATCCATTTTATTTAAAACCTGTTGTGGGAGTCATATTGAATTCCTGATTAATAGGAATTGCTGCCACCGTACCTGAAAACTATTAGGTGAAAACAAATTTAGTCATTACACATTAAGTTAACTGCAACACCACTCTGTCAAATGATAATTTATTTCTAAAGTAAGCATGGTAGTTTAGCCTAATTATATTGTTTTTAAGCAACCCCATAGCAGATATATGCAGTAACTGTTACCTGGTTAACTTATAGTTTCCTACCTTTCTGGAGACATGGCGGTCAGCACTAGTTAGTGTCTGTAACTTCAATAAGTAACTTCCAATATACCTAGAAAACAGTTGCTTTACTTTAGGAATTTAATTTTAATTGTTTCAAATATAACTCTTATTCCCACTTGTTCAAAGTATGTTTCTATACATTGTCTGACAGTGTAGATCATAAGAAAATGTTGATTGAGAATCTTTTCTACACGTAGAAATTTTTTTGAAATTCATGTTTTATCTGATATTGAAGAAAATACTTCCTGAAAGGTACTTTCTTTCCTGAAGAAGACTTTCTCCTTTTATGAAATTTTCTGTTAGTAATGTAATGCTGGGGCATTAAAGATATACCCATATTTCACACTTTGAATTCTCTTGAAATTGTTGTCTGGAACTTAACCAGTTTACATGAGGATTTACTTTGTCTCTCAGTATTCCAAAAGACAGAAATCTGGAGATGAGATTGTGCACCTTTTTTTTTTTAAAGATTTCTTTTTTTTTTTAAGCAATCATTCTTTAATTTAATTAATTAATTAATTTATTTTTGGCTGTGTTGGGTCTTCGTTTCTGTGCGAGAGCTTTCTCCAGTTGCGGCAAGCGGGGGCCACTCTTCATCGCGGTGCGCGGGCCTCTCACTATCGCGGCCTCTCTTGTTGTGGAGCACAGGCTCCAGACGCGCAGGGTCAGTAGTTGTGGCTCACGGGCCCAGTTGCTCCGCGGCATGTGGGATCCTCCCCTCCCAGACCAGGGCTCGAACCCGTGTCCCCTGCATTGGCAGGCAGATTCTCAACCACTGCACCACCAGGGAAGCCCCGAGATTGTGCACCTTTAAAGTCACTACATGCTAAACTTACATTTCCTGGATTATGGTTTGCAAGTTTCAAATTGGTGGTTCTCCACACTCTATCTTTAGTCCAAGCATTCATTTTGTTTTCTAATTTATATCTTAAAAACTTCCTTTATACTTACATTGCATTTTTGTAATGTGTTTTATATTTCTACTCAGGGGTTTTATTTTATTTTTTATCATGTCAGGTATTTTACAAGGCATTTCTTAATTGAAAACTCAACAGAGCAAATCAGAGTGGACTTGAGAATAGAGCCACAATATAACAAGGCACATGCAAGTAAAAATCACTTAAATATTTCAGTACTTTGTTTCTCTCCAAAGGACACATGTTTGGTTTATGCTACAAAGCAATCTATTTTTTCCCATTTTATTTCTTGCAAAACTTGAATATTCTCTGAACTCTTGTCATAAAACCTGTCTATGTCTGTTGGCACAACTCACCTTAAATCCAGACTTATACCTTCAAATATCTCTGTCCTTGTACTTTTTCAGGTTCCATATGCCACTTGTACTTGGGCCCAGGTATTTGATTATGTTATATGGATCGAGGGATGCTAGAAATGTCATTTGCTTCCCCCGCAAAAAACTGCCACCATTCCTCTAGTATCTTAGAGCCAGTATTATTCATTAATTACTTACTACATATTCTATAATTACAAATTTTACTCTTTATCATTGATGGCTGCATTGATATAATTGGTAATATAGTCCCTTATACTAATCTTTATTCTCTCCCAGAATATGGGCTATCATTGTATGCAAATTTTCAGAAGATCAGTGAACATCTTAGCAATGAATTTATCTTTTGGGTCATCAGGAAGCATGAGCACACTGGGATTCAGGAAATTCAGGATTAAAAACAGCTGGGAAGTCCAAAATAGAGAGGTGAGAGCTTGGAAGACACTTCATTGCTCAATTCAAGCCAGAATCATGAGACCAATAATGAAGCTCCCCTATGCCAGTCTGTTAACTGTAGTTTCTAGATAGGGTTAACTAAGTTATGACTCGATCTCAGACACTTTTGAGAGTGAAAGGGGCACTATACAAATGTATACAAGACCACAGACAAACATAGAGCATATTCCAGGCAAACTGGTTTTTATGGTCAGCCCATCCTCAGGCCTGACAATGCTAACTGCTTTAGCAATATCTGGAGTCCTTATTGAACATTCTGCTTCCCAGACACCACCTCAAGTTTCTGAAATAAGTAGTATTGGCAAATTTGCATTTTAACAAGCATTCCAGGTGATTCTTATCCAACTGAAATTTTAGAGGCTATAGCCCTATTGAGTTGCTTGGCAAAGCAAGTTCCTATTATTTGACAGGATATAATTTAACTACACTACTTTTCATTCATTATTAGAGATTTGTTTTGGGACATTTATGTTATTACCTGGTTAAAAATGCTCATTAACAGCAATGGAATTTAGTTTATATCATTACCTTGTGTTGAGATGATTAATCAATGATAAACTTATTTTTAGACTCCAGATAGTAGCTTACACTGAACATTGCTATTGTGGGTGGATAGATTAACTCATTACATTTTAATTCATGCTTTATAAGAAAAGTAACCCTTAAAATCAGAATATGAATAGATTTTGACCCTAGAATCATTCTAAAGGAGTATAGAAGTATAAAAACAGAAGTTAGAAGCACACATACATCGATGAATCAAGTGACCCTCATTCCTGTAAATTTTCTTATTTATTCTATAAATGTTCTATTTTTCAGAGTTCAAAATTATTGATTTCTTTAAAAAAAATCATTAAAGTAAGAAATTAACCTTTGGATAAGACAAAACCTCCTATCAGTAAGTTTTCCTTTTTTTGGAAAAAGAGAAACTTCAACTTTTATCAGTAGCATATAGTATATTGCCTGCACCACGAGGCATACAGGATCTTAGTTCCCCGACCAGGGATTGAACCCATGCCCCCTTCACTGTAAGCGCGGAGTCTTAACCACTGGACCACCCAGGAAGTCCACCATAGATATATTAATGGAGAATTTCAGTTACTGAATATTTGATTCCAAGAATTTTGAGAGAAAATATTTTTACTGCAGGTGATGAAAAACTTTATTGACACTTATAAAATTATTAGATAATGCCAAAACTGTATATTTGGGGTATTTGAAAAACATAAAAATAACAAAGATGAAATTAGTTGTCTCTGAAAGTGGAAATCATAAATTTTTAATTATTTTATTTTGAATCACAATTAAGATTCTTTTTGCCCATGTAAGATGTGTATAAAAAAGTGAAACTTCCCCCATATAACTAATTTCTCAATAAAAGCACTTTTCTGTCTTCTTAAAGACAGGAACACCACTCAGCCTGTGCAGCAGCAATATGTAAAGGCTTTATAGGGTGAGACCATTCTATAGGTAATCATTTTATCCAAAGAGCCAATTTTGGTCTTGAGCATTATGAAACTAATGTGGCTAAAGTGAGCCCTGAGAATAACTTCCATTTATGAAGCACTCACTCTCCTTGAGGTATTATACTAGGCAATTAATATATCGTTATTCATGAAACCACCATATTATTATTAATATGTTATGAATGTTATGAAAGTGAAAACTGAGACGGAGAGAGGTTAAATTATTTTCCCCAAGTCACACAACTAGTAAGTTGGAGACTAGGAATCAGAAGAGAGGAATTTCTGATGTTGAAGCCTGTGATCTCTCTACATTCTAGTGATGATTGGCATTTAGAAGTTGCAAATACCTCACAGAGAACTGATGCTTGAGATTAGTGTCTAAATAAGGTTTATTTAATATCAAAGTAATGACAAGGAGAAGTGAATTAAGGTTTAGAAGTTGAAGAGACAAATTTGTTATCCAACAAAATGCTAGTACACTCAGTATTATACAAATATTAAGGGTGTTTTCAAATTCAGCTAAAGACAATCATGGTTAGGGAAGGAATTACTTCTCTGTGATTTTCCACTCAAGGAAAACGCTGCACTACGTATCGACAATGATTATTATTATATACAAAAGAAACATAATGTGAGTCTTTGAAAGTCCATAGAGACCCAAAGATGTGAAAATAGAATGAAAAGACAGGAACAAGAGTTGTTAAACTCATGGAATTGTACTTACACATTAAGCCACCGGATGTCGCTGTCTTCCACAAAATGGCTTTTCAGAACAAAGGCATGATCCTGTTTCTCAAGGACTAGGAAAGAGCTACATTCGGAGATCTCAGCCATTTCAAGAAAATTGGATGCAAGAAATCGAATAGAAAAATTCGGAGCGGTGGGTGTGTTCTGGACGCCGAGTCACTGATTTATAAAACAGGAGAAAGTTATGATGTTGGTCTACAGACCTATCAGGCAGAGAACCCAGCGCCTGCTTCTCTCGTTTCTGCTCATTGCAGCCTGGGAAACTGGGAGCAGCCAGGTCCATTACTCGCTCTCGGAGGAAGCCAAACACGGCACCTTCGTGGGCCGCATCGCCCAGGACCTGGGGCTGGAGCTGGCGGAGCTGGTGCCGCGTCTGTTCCGGGTGGCATCCAAAGGCCGCGGGGACCTTCTGGAGGTAAATCTGCAGAATGGCATTTTGTTTGTGAATTCTCGGATCGACCGGGAGGAGCTGTGCGGGCGGAGCGCGGAGTGCAGCATCCACCTGGAGGTGATCGTGGACCGGCCGCTGCAGGTGTTTCACGTGGAGGTGGAGGTGAAGGACGTTAATGACAACCCGCCGGTCTTCTCTGTCTCAGAACAAAAGCTCTCAATTTACGAATCTCGACCGCTTGACTCTCGATTTCCTCTAGAAGGCGCATCTGATGCGGATATTGGAGAGAACGCAATGCTTACTTACAGACTCAGTCCAAATGACTTTTTCACTCTTGATATTATAAACAAAAAGGACAAAGGCAAATTTCCAGTGCTTGTTCTACGAAAACTGCTGGATCGTGAAGAAAATCCTCAGCTTCAGCTGTTATTAACGGCAACTGATGGAGGCAAACCCGAACTGATGGGATTTGTTACTCTGCTGATCCTGGTGTTAGACGCCAATGATAACGCACCTCTATTTGACCGATCCGTTTATGAAGTTAAGATGTATGAAAGTTCAGCGAACCAAACATTAGTCATATGGCTAAATGCTTCTGATGTGGATGAAGGGATAAATAAGGAAATAATATATTCGTTTAGCTCTTTGGTCCCACCCAGCACAAGAAGGAAATTTCTAATGAATGAAAGCACAGGAGAAATAAGAGTAAATGATGCTATTGACTTTGAGGATAGTAATACTTATGAAATTCATGTAGATGTTACAGATAAAGGAAACCCACCTATGATTGGTCACTGCACTGTCCTAGTGGAAATCCTGGATGAAAATGATAATTCACCTGAGGTGGTTGTCACTTCTTTGGCTCTCCCAGTGCGAGAGGACGCTCAGGTGGGCACCGTCATCGCCTTAATCAGCGTGTCCGACCGTGACTCTGGCGCCAACGGGCAGGTGACCTGCTCATTAACACCTCATGTCCCCTTCAAACTGGTGTCCACCTTCAAGAATTACTATTCGCTGGTGCTGGACAGCGCCCTGGACCGCGAGAGCTTGGAGAACTATGAGGTGGTGGTGACCGCGAGGGACGGGGGCTCGCCTTCGCTGTCGGCCACTGCCAGCGTGTCCGTGGAGGTGTCCGACGTGAACGACAACGCGCCCGCGTTCGCGCAGCCCGAGTACACGGTGTTCGTGAAGGAGAACAATCCGCCCGGCTGCCACATCTTCACGGTGTCGGCTCGGGACGCGGACGCGCAGGAGAACGCGCTGGTGTCCTACTCGCTGGTGGAGCGGCGGGTGGGCGAGCGAGCGCTGTCGAGCTACGTGTCGGTGCACGCGGAGAGCGGCAAGGTGTACGCGCTGCAGCCGCTGGACCACGAGGAGCTGGAGCTGCTGCAGTTCCAGGTGAGCGCGCGCGACGCGGGCGTGCCGCCTCTGGGCAGCAACGTGACGCTGCAGGTGTTCGTGCTGGACGAGAACGACAACGCGCCGGCGCTGCTGCTGCCCGGGCCGGGCGGCGGGGCGGGCGCGCTGAGCCAGCGGGTGGCTCGGTCGGTGGGCGCGGGCCACGTGGTGGCGAAGGTGCGCGCGGTGGACGCGGACTCGGGCTACAACGCGTGGCTGTCGTACGAGCTGCAGCCGGCGGCGGGTGGCGCGCGCAGCCCGTTCCGCGTGGGGCTGTACACGGGCGAGATCAGCACGACGCGCGCCCTGGACGAGGCGGACGCGCCGCGCCAGCGCCTGCTGGTGCTGGTGAAGGACCACGGCGAGCCGGCGCTGACGGCCACGGCCACCGTGCTGCTGTCGCTGGAGGACAGCGGCCAGGCGCCCAAGGCCTCTTCGCGGGCGTCGACGGGCGCCGCTGGCGCGGAGGCCGCTCTGGTGGATGTGAACGTGTACCTGATCATCGCCATCTGCGCGGTGTCCAGCCTGTTGGTGCTCACGCTGCTGCTGTACACGGCGCTGCGGTGCTCGGCGCCGCCCAGCGAGGGCGCGTGCGGGCCCGGGAAGCCCGCACTGGTGTGCTCCAGCGCGGTGGGGAGCTGGTCTTACTCGCAGCAGAAGCGGCAGAGGGTGTGCTCTGGGGAGGGGCCGCCCAAGGCAGACCTCATGGCCTTCAGCCCCAGCCTACCTCCGTGTCCTGGATCTATAGATGCAACTGGAGATCCACAAGCTTCTTTGGACTCCTCTGGGAAGGTGGGTTGCTCTAATATTTTATTTGTTTATGTATGTATTCATTTAGTCTTGAAAAATATTTTAATTATCCTATAAGATACTTTTAAATAGTTTTTATCCATGTTTTTCTAGTTCTGCCAGATTGTTTAATTTTATTTCCGGAGAGTGAACCTTAACTTTGTAACTGACTTTTGCTTCGACTTCCAGTTGAGAATCGTTATAAACCATACACTGAACAGACATTTATTAGGGCTGAATCCATTTTATTTAAAACCTGTTGTGGGAGTCATATTGAATTCCTGATTAATAGGAATTGCTGCCACCGTACCTGAAAACTATTAGGTGAAAACAAATTTAGTCATTACACATTAAGTTAACTGCAACACCACTCTGTCAAATGATAATTTATTTCTAAAGTAAGCATGGTAGTTTAGCCTAATTATATTGTTTTTAAGCAACCCCATAGCAGATATATGCAGTAACTGTTACCTGGTTAACTTATAGTTTCCTACCTTTCTGGAGACATGGCGGTCAGCACTAGTTAGTGTCTGTAACTTCAATAAGTAACTTCCAATATACCTAGAAAACAGTTGCTTTACTTTAGGAATTTAATTTTAATTGTTTCAAATATAACTCTTATTCCCACTTGTTCAAAGTATGTTTCTATACATTGTCTGACAGTGTAGATCATAAGAAAATGTTGATTGAGAATCTTTTCTACACGTAGAAATTTTTTTGAAATTCATGTTTTATCTGATATTGAAGAAAATACTTCCTGAAAGGTACTTTCTTTCCTGAAGAAGACTTTCTCCTTTTATGAAATTTTCTGTTAGTAATGTAATGCTGGGGCATTAAAGATATACCCATATTTCACACTTTGAATTCTCTTGAAATTGTTGTCTGGAACTTAACCAGTTTACATGAGGATTTACTTTGTCTCTCAGTATTCCAAAAGACAGAAATCTGGAGATGAGATTGTGCACCTTTTTTTTTTTAAAGATTTCTTTTTTTTTTTAAGCAATCATTCTTTAATTTAATTAATTAATTAATTTATTTTTGGCTGTGTTGGGTCTTCGTTTCTGTGCGAGAGCTTTCTCCAGTTGCGGCAAGCGGGGGCCACTCTTCATCGCGGTGCGCGGGCCTCTCACTATCGCGGCCTCTCTTGTTGTGGAGCACAGGCTCCAGACGCGCAGGGTCAGTAGTTGTGGCTCACGGGCCCAGTTGCTCCGCGGCATGTGGGATCCTCCCCTCCCAGACCAGGGCTCGAACCCGTGTCCCCTGCATTGGCAGGCAGATTCTCAACCACTGCACCACCAGGGAAGCCCCGAGATTGTGCACCTTTAAAGTCACTACATGCTAAACTTACATTTCCTGGATTATGGTTTGCAAGTTTCAAATTGGTGGTTCTCCACACTCTATCTTTAGTCCAAGCATTCATTTTGTTTTCTAATTTATATCTTAAAAACTTCCTTTATACTTACATTGCATTTTTGTAATGTGTTTTATATTTCTACTCAGGGGTTTTATTTTATTTTTTATCATGTCAGGTATTTTACAAGGCATTTCTTAATTGAAAACTCAACAGAGCAAATCAGAGTGGACTTGAGAATAGAGCCACAATATAACAAGGCACATGCAAGTAAAAATCACTTAAATATTTCAGTACTTTGTTTCTCTCCAAAGGACACATGTTTGGTTTATGCTACAAAGCAATCTATTTTTTCCCATTTTATTTCTTGCAAAACTTGAATATTCTCTGAACTCTTGTCATAAAACCTGTCTATGTCTGTTGGCACAACTCACCTTAAATCCAGACTTATACCTTCAAATATCTCTGTCCTTGTACTTTTTCAGGTTCCATATGCCACTTGTACTTGGGCCCAGGTATTTGATTATGTTATATGGATCGAGGGATGCTAGAAATGTCATTTGCTTCCCCCGCAAAAAACTGCCACCATTCCTCTAGTATCTTAGAGCCAGTATTATTCATTAATTACTTACTACATATTCTATAATTACAAATTTTACTCTTTATCATTGATGGCTGCATTGATATAATTGGTAATATAGTCCCTTATACTAATCTTTATTCTCTCCCAGAATATGGGCTATCATTGTATGCAAATTTTCAGAAGATCAGTGAACATCTTAGCAATGAATTTATCTTTTGGGTCATCAGGAAGCATGAGCACACTGGGATTCAGGAAATTCAGGATTAAAAACAGCTGGGAAGTCCAAAATAGAGAGGTGAGAGCTTGGAAGACACTTCATTGCTCAATTCAAGCCAGAATCATGAGACCAATAATGAAGCTCCCCTATGCCAGTCTGTTAACTGTAGTTTCTAGATAGGGTTAACTAAGTTATGACTCGATCTCAGACACTTTTGAGAGTGAAAGGGGCACTATACAAATGTATACAAGACCACAGACAAACATAGAGCATATTCCAGGCAAACTGGTTTTTATGGTCAGCCCATCCTCAGGCCTGACAATGCTAACTGCTTTAGCAATATCTGGAGTCCTTATTGAACATTCTGCTTCCCAGACACCACCTCAAGTTTCTGAAATAAGTAGTATTGGCAAATTTGCATTTTAACAAGCATTCCAGGTGATTCTTATCCAACTGAAATTTTAGAGGCTATAGCCCTATTGAGTTGCTTGGCAAAGCAAGTTCCTATTATTTGACAGGATATAATTTAACTACACTACTTTTCATTCATTATTAGAGATTTGTTTTGGGACATTTATGTTATTACCTGGTTAAAAATGCTCATTAACAGCAATGGAATTTAGTTTATATCATTACCTTGTGTTGAGATGATTAATCAATGATAAACTTATTTTTAGACTCCAGATAGTAGCTTACACTGAACATTGCTATTGTGGGTGGATAGATTAACTCATTACATTTTAATTCATGCTTTATAAGAAAAGTAACCCTTAAAATCAGAATATGAATAGATTTTGACCCTAGAATCATTCTAAAGGAGTATAGAAGTATAAAAACAGAAGTTAGAAGCACACATACATCGATGAATCAAGTGACCCTCATTCCTGTAAATTTTCTTATTTATTCTATAAATGTTCTATTTTTCAGAGTTCAAAATTATTGATTTCTTTAAAAAAAATCATTAAAGTAAGAAATTAACCTTTGGATAAGACAAAACCTCCTATCAGTAAGTTTTCCTTTTTTTGGAAAAAGAGAAACTTCAACTTTTATCAGTAGCATATAGTATATTGCCTGCACCACGAGGCATACAGGATCTTAGTTCCCCGACCAGGGATTGAACCCATGCCCCCTTCACTGTAAGCGCGGAGTCTTAACCACTGGACCACCCAGGAAGTCCACCATAGATATATTAATGGAGAATTTCAGTTACTGAATATTTGATTCCAAGAATTTTGAGAGAAAATATTTTTACTGCAGGTGATGAAAAACTTTATTGACACTTATAAAATTATTAGATAATGCCAAAACTGTATATTTGGGGTATTTGAAAAACATAAAAATAACAAAGATGAAATTAGTTGTCTCTGAAAGTGGAAATCATAAATTTTTAATTATTTTATTTTGAATCACAATTAAGATTCTTTTTGCCCATGTAAGATGTGTATAAAAAAGTGAAACTTCCCCCATATAACTAATTTCTCAATAAAAGCACTTTTCTGTCTTCTTAAAGACAGGAACACCACTCAGCCTGTGCAGCAGCAATATGTAAAGGCTTTATAGGGTGAGACCATTCTATAGGTAATCATTTTATCCAAAGAGCCAATTTTGGTCTTGAGCATTATGAAACTAATGTGGCTAAAGTGAGCCCTGAGAATAACTTCCATTTATGAAGCACTCACTCTCCTTGAGGTATTATACTAGGCAATTAATATATCGTTATTCATGAAACCACCATATTATTATTAATATGTTATGAATGTTATGAAAGTGAAAACTGAGACGGAGAGAGGTTAAATTATTTTCCCCAAGTCACACAACTAGTAAGTTGGAGACTAGGAATCAGAAGAGAGGAATTTCTGATGTTGAAGCCTGTGATCTCTCTACATTCTAGTGATGATTGGCATTTAGAAGTTGCAAATACCTCACAGAGAACTGATGCTTGAGATTAGTGTCTAAATAAGGTTTATTTAATATCAAAGTAATGACAAGGAGAAGTGAATTAAGGTTTAGAAGTTGAAGAGACAAATTTGTTATCCAACAAAATGCTAGTACACTCAGTATTATACAAATATTAAGGGTGTTTTCAAATTCAGCTAAAGACAATCATGGTTAGGGAAGGAATTACTTCTCTGTGATTTTCCACTCAAGGAAAACGCTGCACTACGTATCGACAATGATTATTATTATATACAAAAGAAACATAATGTGAGTCTTTGAAAGTCCATAGAGACCCAAAGATGTGAAAATAGAATGAAAAGACAGGAACAAGAGTTGTTAAACTCATGGAATTGTACTTACACATTAAGCCACCGGATGTCGCTGTCTTCCACAAAATGGCTTTTCAGAACAAAGGCATGATCCTGTTTCTCAAGGACTAGGAAAGAGCTACATTCGGAGATCTCAGCCATTTCAAGAAAATTGGATGCAAGAAATCGAATAGAAAAATTCGGAGCGGTGGGTGTGTTCTGGACGCCGAGTCACTGATTTATAAAACAGGAGAAAGTTATGATGTTGGTCTACAGACCTATCAGGCAGAGAACCCAGCGCCTGCTTCTCTCGTTTCTGCTCATTGCAGCCTGGGAAACTGGGAGCAGCCAGGTCCATTACTCGCTCTCGGAGGAAGCCAAACACGGCACCTTCGTGGGCCGCATCGCCCAGGACCTGGGGCTGGAGCTGGCGGAGCTGGTGCCGCGTCTGTTCCGGGTGGCATCCAAAGGCCGCGGGGACCTTCTGGAGGTAAATCTGCAGAATGGCATTTTGTTTGTGAATTCTCGGATCGACCGGGAGGAGCTGTGCGGGCGGAGCGCGGAGTGCAGCATCCACCTGGAGGTGATCGTGGACCGGCCGCTGCAGGTGTTTCACGTGGAGGTGGAGGTGAAGGACGTTAATGACAACCCGCCGGTCTTCTCTGTCTCAGAACAAAAGCTCTCAATTTACGAATCTCGACCGCTTGACTCTCGATTTCCTCTAGAAGGCGCATCTGATGCGGATATTGGAGAGAACGCAATGCTTACTTACAGACTCAGTCCAAATGACTTTTTCACTCTTGATATTATAAACAAAAAGGACAAAGGCAAATTTCCAGTGCTTGTTCTACGAAAACTGCTGGATCGTGAAGAAAATCCTCAGCTTCAGCTGTTATTAACGGCAACTGATGGAGGCAAACCCGAACTGATGGGATTTGTTACTCTGCTGATCCTGGTGTTAGACGCCAATGATAACGCACCTCTATTTGACCGATCCGTTTATGAAGTTAAGATGTATGAAAGTTCAGCGAACCAAACATTAGTCATATGGCTAAATGCTTCTGATGTGGATGAAGGGATAAATAAGGAAATAATATATTCGTTTAGCTCTTTGGTCCCACCCAGCACAAGAAGGAAATTTCTAATGAATGAAAGCACAGGAGAAATAAGAGTAAATGATGCTATTGACTTTGAGGATAGTAATACTTATGAAATTCATGTAGATGTTACAGATAAAGGAAACCCACCTATGATTGGTCACTGCACTGTCCTAGTGGAAATCCTGGATGAAAATGATAATTCACCTGAGGTGGTTGTCACTTCTTTGGCTCTCCCAGTGCGAGAGGACGCTCAGGTGGGCACCGTCATCGCCTTAATCAGCGTGTCCGACCGTGACTCTGGCGCCAACGGGCAGGTGACCTGCTCATTAACACCTCATGTCCCCTTCAAACTGGTGTCCACCTTCAAGAATTACTATTCGCTGGTGCTGGACAGCGCCCTGGACCGCGAGAGCTTGGAGAACTATGAGGTGGTGGTGACCGCGAGGGACGGGGGCTCGCCTTCGCTGTCGGCCACTGCCAGCGTGTCCGTGGAGGTGTCCGACGTGAACGACAACGCGCCCGCGTTCGCGCAGCCCGAGTACACGGTGTTCGTGAAGGAGAACAATCCGCCCGGCTGCCACATCTTCACGGTGTCGGCTCGGGACGCGGACGCGCAGGAGAACGCGCTGGTGTCCTACTCGCTGGTGGAGCGGCGGGTGGGCGAGCGAGCGCTGTCGAGCTACGTGTCGGTGCACGCGGAGAGCGGCAAGGTGTACGCGCTGCAGCCGCTGGACCACGAGGAGCTGGAGCTGCTGCAGTTCCAGGTGAGCGCGCGCGACGCGGGCGTGCCGCCTCTGGGCAGCAACGTGACGCTGCAGGTGTTCGTGCTGGACGAGAACGACAACGCGCCGGCGCTGCTGCTGCCCGGGCCGGGCGGCGGGGCGGGCGCGCTGAGCCAGCGGGTGGCTCGGTCGGTGGGCGCGGGCCACGTGGTGGCGAAGGTGCGCGCGGTGGACGCGGACTCGGGCTACAACGCGTGGCTGTCGTACGAGCTGCAGCCGGCGGCGGGTGGCGCGCGCAGCCCGTTCCGCGTGGGGCTGTACACGGGCGAGATCAGCACGACGCGCGCCCTGGACGAGGCGGACGCGCCGCGCCAGCGCCTGCTGGTGCTGGTGAAGGACCACGGCGAGCCGGCGCTGACGGCCACGGCCACCGTGCTGCTGTCGCTGGAGGACAGCGGCCAGGCGCCCAAGGCCTCTTCGCGGGCGTCGACGGGCGCCGCTGGCGCGGAGGCCGCTCTGGTGGATGTGAACGTGTACCTGATCATCGCCATCTGCGCGGTGTCCAGCCTGTTGGTGCTCACGCTGCTGCTGTACACGGCGCTGCGGTGCTCGGCGCCGCCCAGCGAGGGCGCGTGCGGGCCCGGGAAGCCCGCACTGGTGTGCTCCAGCGCGGTGGGGAGCTGGTCTTACTCGCAGCAGAAGCGGCAGAGGGTGTGCTCTGGGGAGGGGCCGCCCAAGGCAGACCTCATGGCCTTCAGCCCCAGCCTACCTCCGTGTCCTGGATCTATAGATGCAACTGGAGATCCACAAGCTTCTTTGGACTCCTCTGGGAAGGTGGGTTGCTCTAATATTTTATTTGTTTATGTATGTATTCATTTAGTCTTGAAAAATATTTTAATTATCCTATAAGATACTTTTAAATAGTTTTTATCCATGTTTTTCTAGTTCTGCCAGATTGTTTAATTTTATTTCCGGAGAGTGAACCTTAACTTTGTAACTGACTTTTGCTTCGACTTCCAGTTGAGAATCGTTATAAACCATACACTGAACAGACATTTATTAGGGCTGAATCCATTTTATTTAAAACCTGTTGTGGGAGTCATATTGAATTCCTGATTAATAGGAATTGCTGCCACCGTACCTGAAAACTATTAGGTGAAAACAAATTTAGTCATTACACATTAAGTTAACTGCAACACCACTCTGTCAAATGATAATTTATTTCTAAAGTAAGCATGGTAGTTTAGCCTAATTATATTGTTTTTAAGCAACCCCATAGCAGATATATGCAGTAACTGTTACCTGGTTAACTTATAGTTTCCTACCTTTCTGGAGACATGGCGGTCAGCACTAGTTAGTGTCTGTAACTTCAATAAGTAACTTCCAATATACCTAGAAAACAGTTGCTTTACTTTAGGAATTTAATTTTAATTGTTTCAAATATAACTCTTATTCCCACTTGTTCAAAGTATGTTTCTATACATTGTCTGACAGTGTAGATCATAAGAAAATGTTGATTGAGAATCTTTTCTACACGTAGAAATTTTTTTGAAATTCATGTTTTATCTGATATTGAAGAAAATACTTCCTGAAAGGTACTTTCTTTCCTGAAGAAGACTTTCTCCTTTTATGAAATTTTCTGTTAGTAATGTAATGCTGGGGCATTAAAGATATACCCATATTTCACACTTTGAATTCTCTTGAAATTGTTGTCTGGAACTTAACCAGTTTACATGAGGATTTACTTTGTCTCTCAGTATTCCAAAAGACAGAAATCTGGAGATGAGATTGTGCACCTTTTTTTTTTTAAAGATTTCTTTTTTTTTTTAAGCAATCATTCTTTAATTTAATTAATTAATTAATTTATTTTTGGCTGTGTTGGGTCTTCGTTTCTGTGCGAGAGCTTTCTCCAGTTGCGGCAAGCGGGGGCCACTCTTCATCGCGGTGCGCGGGCCTCTCACTATCGCGGCCTCTCTTGTTGTGGAGCACAGGCTCCAGACGCGCAGGGTCAGTAGTTGTGGCTCACGGGCCCAGTTGCTCCGCGGCATGTGGGATCCTCCCCTCCCAGACCAGGGCTCGAACCCGTGTCCCCTGCATTGGCAGGCAGATTCTCAACCACTGCACCACCAGGGAAGCCCCGAGATTGTGCACCTTTAAAGTCACTACATGCTAAACTTACATTTCCTGGATTATGGTTTGCAAGTTTCAAATTGGTGGTTCTCCACACTCTATCTTTAGTCCAAGCATTCATTTTGTTTTCTAATTTATATCTTAAAAACTTCCTTTATACTTACATTGCATTTTTGTAATGTGTTTTATATTTCTACTCAGGGGTTTTATTTTATTTTTTATCATGTCAGGTATTTTACAAGGCATTTCTTAATTGAAAACTCAACAGAGCAAATCAGAGTGGACTTGAGAATAGAGCCACAATATAACAAGGCACATGCAAGTAAAAATCACTTAAATATTTCAGTACTTTGTTTCTCTCCAAAGGACACATGTTTGGTTTATGCTACAAAGCAATCTATTTTTTCCCATTTTATTTCTTGCAAAACTTGAATATTCTCTGAACTCTTGTCATAAAACCTGTCTATGTCTGTTGGCACAACTCACCTTAAATCCAGACTTATACCTTCAAATATCTCTGTCCTTGTACTTTTTCAGGTTCCATATGCCACTTGTACTTGGGCCCAGGTATTTGATTATGTTATATGGATCGAGGGATGCTAGAAATGTCATTTGCTTCCCCCGCAAAAAACTGCCACCATTCCTCTAGTATCTTAGAGCCAGTATTATTCATTAATTACTTACTACATATTCTATAATTACAAATTTTACTCTTTATCATTGATGGCTGCATTGATATAATTGGTAATATAGTCCCTTATACTAATCTTTATTCTCTCCCAGAATATGGGCTATCATTGTATGCAAATTTTCAGAAGATCAGTGAACATCTTAGCAATGAATTTATCTTTTGGGTCATCAGGAAGCATGAGCACACTGGGATTCAGGAAATTCAGGATTAAAAACAGCTGGGAAGTCCAAAATAGAGAGGTGAGAGCTTGGAAGACACTTCATTGCTCAATTCAAGCCAGAATCATGAGACCAATAATGAAGCTCCCCTATGCCAGTCTGTTAACTGTAGTTTCTAGATAGGGTTAACTAAGTTATGACTCGATCTCAGACACTTTTGAGAGTGAAAGGGGCACTATACAAATGTATACAAGACCACAGACAAACATAGAGCATATTCCAGGCAAACTGGTTTTTATGGTCAGCCCATCCTCAGGCCTGACAATGCTAACTGCTTTAGCAATATCTGGAGTCCTTATTGAACATTCTGCTTCCCAGACACCACCTCAAGTTTCTGAAATAAGTAGTATTGGCAAATTTGCATTTTAACAAGCATTCCAGGTGATTCTTATCCAACTGAAATTTTAGAGGCTATAGCCCTATTGAGTTGCTTGGCAAAGCAAGTTCCTATTATTTGACAGGATATAATTTAACTACACTACTTTTCATTCATTATTAGAGATTTGTTTTGGGACATTTATGTTATTACCTGGTTAAAAATGCTCATTAACAGCAATGGAATTTAGTTTATATCATTACCTTGTGTTGAGATGATTAATCAATGATAAACTTATTTTTAGACTCCAGATAGTAGCTTACACTGAACATTGCTATTGTGGGTGGATAGATTAACTCATTACATTTTAATTCATGCTTTATAAGAAAAGTAACCCTTAAAATCAGAATATGAATAGATTTTGACCCTAGAATCATTCTAAAGGAGTATAGAAGTATAAAAACAGAAGTTAGAAGCACACATACATCGATGAATCAAGTGACCCTCATTCCTGTAAATTTTCTTATTTATTCTATAAATGTTCTATTTTTCAGAGTTCAAAATTATTGATTTCTTTAAAAAAAATCATTAAAGTAAGAAATTAACCTTTGGATAAGACAAAACCTCCTATCAGTAAGTTTTCCTTTTTTTGGAAAAAGAGAAACTTCAACTTTTATCAGTAGCATATAGTATATTGCCTGCACCACGAGGCATACAGGATCTTAGTTCCCCGACCAGGGATTGAACCCATGCCCCCTTCACTGTAAGCGCGGAGTCTTAACCACTGGACCACCCAGGAAGTCCACCATAGATATATTAATGGAGAATTTCAGTTACTGAATATTTGATTCCAAGAATTTTGAGAGAAAATATTTTTACTGCAGGTGATGAAAAACTTTATTGACACTTATAAAATTATTAGATAATGCCAAAACTGTATATTTGGGGTATTTGAAAAACATAAAAATAACAAAGATGAAATTAGTTGTCTCTGAAAGTGGAAATCATAAATTTTTAATTATTTTATTTTGAATCACAATTAAGATTCTTTTTGCCCATGTAAGATGTGTATAAAAAAGTGAAACTTCCCCCATATAACTAATTTCTCAATAAAAGCACTTTTCTGTCTTCTTAAAGACAGGAACACCACTCAGCCTGTGCAGCAGCAATATGTAAAGGCTTTATAGGGTGAGACCATTCTATAGGTAATCATTTTATCCAAAGAGCCAATTTTGGTCTTGAGCATTATGAAACTAATGTGGCTAAAGTGAGCCCTGAGAATAACTTCCATTTATGAAGCACTCACTCTCCTTGAGGTATTATACTAGGCAATTAATATATCGTTATTCATGAAACCACCATATTATTATTAATATGTTATGAATGTTATGAAAGTGAAAACTGAGACGGAGAGAGGTTAAATTATTTTCCCCAAGTCACACAACTAGTAAGTTGGAGACTAGGAATCAGAAGAGAGGAATTTCTGATGTTGAAGCCTGTGATCTCTCTACATTCTAGTGATGATTGGCATTTAGAAGTTGCAAATACCTCACAGAGAACTGATGCTTGAGATTAGTGTCTAAATAAGGTTTATTTAATATCAAAGTAATGACAAGGAGAAGTGAATTAAGGTTTAGAAGTTGAAGAGACAAATTTGTTATCCAACAAAATGCTAGTACACTCAGTATTATACAAATATTAAGGGTGTTTTCAAATTCAGCTAAAGACAATCATGGTTAGGGAAGGAATTACTTCTCTGTGATTTTCCACTCAAGGAAAACGCTGCACTACGTATCGACAATGATTATTATTATATACAAAAGAAACATAATGTGAGTCTTTGAAAGTCCATAGAGACCCAAAGATGTGAAAATAGAATGAAAAGACAGGAACAAGAGTTGTTAAACTCATGGAATTGTACTTACACATTAAGCCACCGGATGTCGCTGTCTTCCACAAAATGGCTTTTCAGAACAAAGGCATGATCCTGTTTCTCAAGGACTAGGAAAGAGCTACATTCGGAGATCTCAGCCATTTCAAGAAAATTGGATGCAAGAAATCGAATAGAAAAATTCGGAGCGGTGGGTGTGTTCTGGACGCCGAGTCACTGATTTATAAAACAGGAGAAAGTTATGATGTTGGTCTACAGACCTATCAGGCAGAGAACCCAGCGCCTGCTTCTCTCGTTTCTGCTCATTGCAGCCTGGGAAACTGGGAGCAGCCAGGTCCATTACTCGCTCTCGGAGGAAGCCAAACACGGCACCTTCGTGGGCCGCATCGCCCAGGACCTGGGGCTGGAGCTGGCGGAGCTGGTGCCGCGTCTGTTCCGGGTGGCATCCAAAGGCCGCGGGGACCTTCTGGAGGTAAATCTGCAGAATGGCATTTTGTTTGTGAATTCTCGGATCGACCGGGAGGAGCTGTGCGGGCGGAGCGCGGAGTGCAGCATCCACCTGGAGGTGATCGTGGACCGGCCGCTGCAGGTGTTTCACGTGGAGGTGGAGGTGAAGGACGTTAATGACAACCCGCCGGTCTTCTCTGTCTCAGAACAAAAGCTCTCAATTTACGAATCTCGACCGCTTGACTCTCGATTTCCTCTAGAAGGCGCATCTGATGCGGATATTGGAGAGAACGCAATGCTTACTTACAGACTCAGTCCAAATGACTTTTTCACTCTTGATATTATAAACAAAAAGGACAAAGGCAAATTTCCAGTGCTTGTTCTACGAAAACTGCTGGATCGTGAAGAAAATCCTCAGCTTCAGCTGTTATTAACGGCAACTGATGGAGGCAAACCCGAACTGATGGGATTTGTTACTCTGCTGATCCTGGTGTTAGACGCCAATGATAACGCACCTCTATTTGACCGATCCGTTTATGAAGTTAAGATGTATGAAAGTTCAGCGAACCAAACATTAGTCATATGGCTAAATGCTTCTGATGTGGATGAAGGGATAAATAAGGAAATAATATATTCGTTTAGCTCTTTGGTCCCACCCAGCACAAGAAGGAAATTTCTAATGAATGAAAGCACAGGAGAAATAAGAGTAAATGATGCTATTGACTTTGAGGATAGTAATACTTATGAAATTCATGTAGATGTTACAGATAAAGGAAACCCACCTATGATTGGTCACTGCACTGTCCTAGTGGAAATCCTGGATGAAAATGATAATTCACCTGAGGTGGTTGTCACTTCTTTGGCTCTCCCAGTGCGAGAGGACGCTCAGGTGGGCACCGTCATCGCCTTAATCAGCGTGTCCGACCGTGACTCTGGCGCCAACGGGCAGGTGACCTGCTCATTAACACCTCATGTCCCCTTCAAACTGGTGTCCACCTTCAAGAATTACTATTCGCTGGTGCTGGACAGCGCCCTGGACCGCGAGAGCTTGGAGAACTATGAGGTGGTGGTGACCGCGAGGGACGGGGGCTCGCCTTCGCTGTCGGCCACTGCCAGCGTGTCCGTGGAGGTGTCCGACGTGAACGACAACGCGCCCGCGTTCGCGCAGCCCGAGTACACGGTGTTCGTGAAGGAGAACAATCCGCCCGGCTGCCACATCTTCACGGTGTCGGCTCGGGACGCGGACGCGCAGGAGAACGCGCTGGTGTCCTACTCGCTGGTGGAGCGGCGGGTGGGCGAGCGAGCGCTGTCGAGCTACGTGTCGGTGCACGCGGAGAGCGGCAAGGTGTACGCGCTGCAGCCGCTGGACCACGAGGAGCTGGAGCTGCTGCAGTTCCAGGTGAGCGCGCGCGACGCGGGCGTGCCGCCTCTGGGCAGCAACGTGACGCTGCAGGTGTTCGTGCTGGACGAGAACGACAACGCGCCGGCGCTGCTGCTGCCCGGGCCGGGCGGCGGGGCGGGCGCGCTGAGCCAGCGGGTGGCTCGGTCGGTGGGCGCGGGCCACGTGGTGGCGAAGGTGCGCGCGGTGGACGCGGACTCGGGCTACAACGCGTGGCTGTCGTACGAGCTGCAGCCGGCGGCGGGTGGCGCGCGCAGCCCGTTCCGCGTGGGGCTGTACACGGGCGAGATCAGCACGACGCGCGCCCTGGACGAGGCGGACGCGCCGCGCCAGCGCCTGCTGGTGCTGGTGAAGGACCACGGCGAGCCGGCGCTGACGGCCACGGCCACCGTGCTGCTGTCGCTGGAGGACAGCGGCCAGGCGCCCAAGGCCTCTTCGCGGGCGTCGACGGGCGCCGCTGGCGCGGAGGCCGCTCTGGTGGATGTGAACGTGTACCTGATCATCGCCATCTGCGCGGTGTCCAGCCTGTTGGTGCTCACGCTGCTGCTGTACACGGCGCTGCGGTGCTCGGCGCCGCCCAGCGAGGGCGCGTGCGGGCCCGGGAAGCCCACGCTGGTGTGCTCCAGCGCGGTGGGGAGCTGGTCTTACTCGCAGCAGAGGCGGCAGCGGGTGTGCTCTGGGGAGGGGCCGCCCAAGGCAGACCTCATGGCCTTCAGCCCCAGTCTTACGCCGTGTCCATTACCAGACGTGGAAGTGGAAGAACAGTCTACTGGAGGCAACCACTCTAGCAAGGTGGGTTATTGCTTTTCAATTTTCATATTTTGCTTCGTGAATATTTTATTTCACCGCTTTCCCCCTCAAATATGTATCTTGGGATACCTTCATTCTTTGTCTAAATATCATGTATTTCTATAATTCCTCAAATATTCCTTAGTAATGCCGTTTGTAATATAGTTTATTCTAAAAGTTCACTTTATATTCTATTTACAGTACCTTGTGCATCAACTTTTGCTGAATACTTCAATTTTTAATATATGCCATTTTCCTCAATTCATTTATATTTTCCAATATAAATATTTGATGTCGGTTGAAGATTTTGATTTTTTTCATAAACTATTTTTTATTTTACAAATATTTGTCCGATTAGTACTTTATAATTTTATTTAATTTTTAAATCTAAAATTTGAAATAACCCTGTTACAGTAACGAAAAACTGCTACGATCAGTTCCCTTCACGATGAAAATGTGGTCTGTGCTCCCTAAGCACAGAATGTGTAGTGCAGCGTAACGTAGTGCATACTAGAACTTCAGTGTTTACACTTTATTCTTAATAGTAGATTATGTAGACTGGAAGATCATCATTTTAAGAAGTCCTAATCTACGGAATTAAATTAAGTGTTTTGAATTTTAAAAGTTTTTTGAATTTTTATTTCAGTTTTTTACTTTCTCTTTACTGATTTTAGTCGGATAATGTCTGCCACTGGCTCTGTTATTAAGATAAATATTTTAAAAAGCCTTTGTAGACAGTTTCATTCAATTCAGAATGACTGAAATTTTAGGATGAAACCATAAATTTTCCCATATCAAGGATTGCTTTTAACATTCTTGACAAAAAAAGGAGTTAGCCCATTTCTTTTAAAACTTCTTATTTTTATAAACATATTTAACACGCTCTTTATTAGATGGCATTAAAATGAGACTAATCATGAATATTCCTTTGCTCTTGGCAACATAGTATTTGTGATACCTTGTTTGAAGGTGAGAGGGACTTCCCTAGTGGTCCAGTGGTTAAAACTCTGCACTTCCACTGTAGGGGGTGAGGAGTTCGAGCCCAGATTGGGGAACTAAGATCCCACATGCTGCATGGTGAGGCAAAAAAAAAAAAAAAAAAAAAAAAAGAGTAATGAACCCATAGATTTATTGGTATACTGTAGTAATTAGCTATGTGATAGCCTTGGAAGGTAGGAGCTTTAAAAACTATCTCTCATATGTACTTAATTAGTGAAGCAATTCTTTAAAGCAAAAATAGAATGGCTCTTCAGTATGGAGTCATTCCTAAAGGGAATGAAGTATTTCAATCAGCAAACATGAGGAGGTTTATTTCCTAGTCATGTCTTTTTCTGAAATTTAGCCATTCCCATGTGCTAAAATTTCCCCTTCTCTTCTTTAGGTAAATATGTTGGTCTCGAACTTATGGCTTCCACAATTAATAAAAGAATTAGCTGTAGTTAGAACTGTAAATCTTTGGCATAGATTTAATTATTGAATCACTATTTTAAAATGTGTTTAAAATAAAGACTGTAGCTATTACATAAAACCTAAGATTTCCTTGGGTAACCATTTATAATTTTTTTTAGTAGGGAAATTTAGGATTAAAATATTTTTCTAAGACAACACTGATAAACTTTATGGCAATCAATAATTATGCAAATTTCAGCATTTTAAAAAATTTGAGGTAAAACAGGAAAATAAAATTGAGTGATTAAATGAGATTTAGAATACTCTTGATACCCTAATCTCCTTAAACCCATTCTGGAATAAGATGGGTATAAACAAAGTGACAAATATAACTTGAATCCCTCATCAGTGGGTTTTTTTTTTGTGGGGGATAGAAAGATTACTTTTACAAATAGCAATGAATATAATGCAAATTTACATTGTCCTTCAGGATGGAAACTACAGCATTCACCCTGAGCACATACAGTAATTGAAAAAAAAAACTTTTAAATGAGACAAAGGTAAATATGTTTTGTATTTCCAGGAGTCAATACTTGGTAAATTCATTAACATCGAAGCAAATATGTTTTTTGGACAAACTGATAAGTAGCTTGCCTATGAGCATGGGTTTGAAACACCATCAAGTTGAGATGGTAACTTAGAGAACTGGCATTTTGAGTTATCCTCTACACAATTGGACTAAATGTTTAGAATAATTTAACATAGTATAAATATTAAGCAATAGAACATTATAGAGTGTTAGCAATGGAGTAAACTTAATAAGGAGCCATTCAAAAATGATCTATTTCTAAAAGTCTAAAAAACTGTGTTGCTAATAACCTACATATATGGATTTTTTTCATGTTCATATACATAACATAGCGCTCTAATACGTTCTCTTAGATATCCATATCCAAGATAAAACTCTTCTTGGAATTCTAATTTGTAAAACCAAACCACTTTTAAAGAGCTAGTGGTCACACACAAAGAATATATAATGAAAGAATTAAAATTCCACACACACACACACACACACACACACACACACACACACACAATGGACCAATATGAAGGAATCACGAAAGAAGCAATATAAGTGAAAGAAAGTACAAACGATAAACCACACTTCCACTTTGAGCCACAGGATGTCGTTGTTCTCCAAGGAGAGGATTGTTTTAACCGGAAAAAAAAAATAACGATTATTCTCGTACGAGAAAGGCTCGCCACTGTTCCGGTGCTTTATAGACTATAAACACACCCATATTGTTAAGATCAGCTGGGATATCAGGAACAAAGACTCAGAAGGAAGGTCTCCAAAGGACTACATATTTCTACTCATGAAATGTTTATTTACTAACCAGAAGCGAGTCACGATGTTAACTTCAGGACCAGGGAGGCAGGAAGCCTGGCGCCTGCTGCTCTCGCTTCTGCTCCTCGCAGCATGGGAGACGGGGAGCGGCCAGGTCCATTATTCGGTCTCTGAGGAAGCCAAACACGGCACCTTCGTGGGCCGCATCGCCCAGGACCTGGGGCTGGAGCTGGTGGAGCTGGTGCCGCGCCTGTTCCGGGTGGCATCCAAAGACCGCGGGGACTTTCTGGAGGTAAATCTGCAGAATGGCATTTTGTTTGTGAATTCTCGGATCGACCGGGAGGAGCTGTGCCGGCGAAGCGCGGAGTGCAGCATCCACCTGGAGGTGATCGTGGACCGGCCGCTGCAGCTGTTTCATGTGGAGGTGGAAATAAAGGATATTAACGACAATCCGCCTGTATTCCCAGCGACACACAAAAATCTCTTTATTTCCGAAACTAGGCCTCTCGACTCTCATTTTTCACTAGAGGGCGCCTCCGATGCAGATATCGGGGCCAACGCTCTGCTGACTTACAGGCTGAGCCCCAATGAATATTTCTCTCTGGAAGTACCGACCAACGACGAGCAGGTAACACCGCTCGAACTAGTACTAAAAAAACCTTTAGACAGGGAAGTCACTTCAGAGCTTCTCTTGGTGCTCAAAGCAACGGATGGGGGCAAACCTGAGCTGACAGGCACTGTAGAGTTAAACATCACAGTGCTGGATGTAAATGACAACGCCCCAGTGTTTGACAAAGCAGTTTATCGTATAAAATTACTGGAAAATGCAAGAAACGGTACACTGGTTATTAGACTTAACGCCTCGGATTTGGACGAGGGTTCAAACGGCCACATTCTTTATTCCTTTGCAACTGATGTCTCCTCTGATACAGAAGTCTCTTTTCGCATAGATTCAAACAGTGGAGAACTAAAAGTGAATGGAAAAATAGATTTTGAAGAAATTAAATTATGGAAACTTCAAATAGAAGCAGTTGACAAAGGAAACCCCCCAATGTTTGGTCACTGCACAATCTTGATAGAAGTCTTGGACATCAACGATAATGCCCCGGAGTTGCTAGTGACGTCACTGTTGCTTTCTATTCCAGAGGATGCTCCACCGGGGACTGTCATCGCTCTAATCAGTGTAACCGACCATGACGCCGGTGGCAATGCGCAGGTGACCTGCTCACTAACACCCCAAGTCCCCTTCAAACTGGTGTCCACCTTCAAGAATTACTATTCGCTGGTGCTGGACAGCGCCCTGGACCGCGAGACCTTGGAGAACTATGAGGTGGGGGTGACCGCGAGGGACGGGGGCTCGCCTTCGCTGTCGGCCACTGCCAGCGTGTCCGTGGAGGTGGCCGACGTGAACGACAACGCGCCCGCGTTCGCGCAGCCCGAGTACACGGTGTTCGTGAAGGAGAACAACCCGCCCGGCTGCCACATCTTCACGGTGTCGGCGCGGGACGCGGACGCGCAGGAGAACGCGCTGGTGTCCTACTCGCTGGTGGAGCGGCGGGTGGGCGAGCGAGCGCTGTCGAGCTACGTGTCGGTGCACGCGGAGAGCGGCAAGGTGTACGCGCTGCAGCCGCTGGACCACGAGGAGCTGGAGCTGCTGCAGTTCCAGGTGAGCGCGCGCGACGCGGGCGTGCCGCCTCTGGGCAGCAACGTGACGCTGCAGGTGTTCGTGCTGGACGAGAACGACAACGCGCCGGCGCTGCTGCTGCCCGGGCCGGGCGGCGGGGCGGGCGCGCTGAGCCAGCGGGTGGCTCGGTCGGTGGGCGCGGGCCACGTGGTGGCGAAGGTGCGCGCGGTGGACGCGGACTCGGGCTACAACGCGTGGCTGTCGTACGAGCTGCAGCCGGCGGCGGGTGGCGCGCGCAGCCCGTTCCGCGTGGGGCTGTACACGGGCGAGATCAGCACGACGCGCGCCCTGGACGAGGCGGACGCGCCGCGCCAGCGCCTGCTGGTGCTGGTGAAGGACCACGGCGAGCCGGCGCTGACGGCCACGGCCACCGTGCTGCTGTCGCTGGAGGACAGCGGCCAGGCGCCCAAGGTCTCTTCGCGGGCGTCGACGGGCGCCGCTGGCGCGGAGGCCGCTCTGGTGGATGTGAACGTGTACCTGATCATCGCCATCTGCGCGGTGTCCAGCCTGTTGGTGCTCACGCTGCTGCTGTACACGGTGCTGCGGTGCTCGGCGCCGCCCAGCGAGGGCGCGTGCGGGCCCGGGAAGCCCACGCTGGTGTGCTCCAGCGCGGTGGGGAGCTGGTCTTACTCGCAGCAGAAGCGGCAGAGGGTGTGCTCTGGGGAGGGGCCGCCCAAGACCGACCTCATGGCCTTCAGCCCTAGTGTCCCTCCAGGTTCGAGTTCTGGAGATACTGGAGACCAACAGGAGTTTTGCGAGAATGTAAGTACAGTAATTCTGAGATGTATCATGCCTATTAATGTCAGTCACATAGTAGTTCACCAACAAATTACTGTTAAGTCCATCGCTTCAATTATTTGTCGTCTTTTTCTTGCGATGGTTTTTTCTAAAGCACAATGGAAGGAAGTACAGCCATTTTTATTACTTTTCACCACAGTCTTCTTGAACATACAGGGAATATTATTTAGTTGGAGAAATAATAATAATAGTAAAAATGAAATAGACTGCTAAAGCTTCCTGTAAATGAGCAAGGCTAAATCAGCCAAGAAGGAGACAAGGATCACTGATGGGAAATGAAGGATGTGGGTGAGGCTCAAATCTTCTACTTCTCAATTTTGCTGCAAGTTCATTCTTCCTATTCATTTTCTTATTCTATTTGGTGTCCTCCACGCATTATGTTTATGCATTCAAAATTACCCTAACAATGCATAATTTCATAATTTGGTTATTTTGAGTTTAAACATGTTCACATTCTTACCTTCCTATAATCTATAAGTTTGTGTATTACTGACCGGCATGGGCTGTTAAGGTGGCCTCATTTTATAAATGATTTTGTTTCTTTATAATCAATGACATGCTTCTTTGAGAAAGTAGGTAGAATTTTAGCCTTTCCTTTAGGGATGATTTTACTTTTTTTGTCTTTAATCCCCTCATAATTTAAACTTATTTTCTTCATAGTCTTCAGCTGCTTCAGATAGACAACTTAAAATTTTTTCTAATGTAATGACGATTTTGCTAGTTGCCTGTTGAACGCATTGCTGCTCTCCTCCACATTAATTTGCTGACATCTTCTATTTTATTTGGAAAATTTATTTGAGCATTGATCATACTTATATTTCTTCCATTCATGGTACCTGTAATGAGGCTTTATGAAAATATTTTAGAGTGGGAAAATTCACACTTCTTTGTGCTTTGAGTTTCAAAAGGGTCTTCCCCTATATGGGGAATTGTGATACTTCTGCCTGTATTCACCAAGATGCTTGGTCTTCAAAATAACATTGCTCTAAATTTAAGCATAACAATCATGGAATATATATAAAGGCACTTCCATTTGACAATGGTGCTGTTGATCACATTTCAGTATTTAACATTGTGTACTTAAAATGTTTATAACATTGGGTACTTTAGATACATTGATACAAACTTTTTTTGTCTCAATGCTATGTTCATGTGATTTGTTTTCTTTAAAGATATCACAGAGAACTTGAAATTAGAGCTGTAAGGGTGTGAAACAAATAATGTGGAAGTTTATTTTGTTCTTTTTGGCTCAAATGTACAAATTAGAGATTCTTTAATTGTACTGAATGGAGAAATAAATTATATATGATATATTTACATATGGGAGGAGAACCACGTTATAGATAGGGTAAAGTTAATAGAAATTCTGAGAAGGCTATTTTCTACCTAGAATGTAGGATGATTTCCATGAAGATGAACATTAGGAAATCTTCAGAAAAGGAAAAGCCGTATCCTAGTTTATGCTACTGGAATTTTCTTCATCGATAGCTACAGAATAGAACAAGAGTAAACAATGGTCACTAATTATAATCAACCACCACTATTTGAGATATTTCTTTTTGTAAGATATGGCGTGAAGGGCTTAAAGTACATAATTTCATTTAATTCTTATAACAACTTGTAAAGTACATTTGACTATCCAAGTTCTAAAGATTAGATAAGAGATGTTGAGATGTTTATCTATCTTGTCCACTGCCATCCAGCTAGTACATGATGGAGATGATAGTCAAATGCATACCTCTTCGATTTGAGAGCCATTCTTTTATTCATTGTAGAACTTTCTAGAGTAAATCTTTTATCTGATGAGGCATAGTTCTGGCTAGGAAAATCAAGCACAAGCTGTATACAGATTAATCCTCCTTTCTGTTTTGCTTAGAAAAACCCTTCATGATTATCTTCATGATTAACTTTGTACAATATCATAACTGAGATAGGAATTAAGATTTTTTAATGTTGCTAAGTGATTTTTTTTCTCAGAAGGTTCATGGACATCATTATCATTTGTCTTAGTGCCACACTGAGATAGGTTTTTACATTATTTGATTGGTAAATAATTAAGAGTTGTCTGATAAGGACTATTGATCAGTTGTTTGGAAGTGATATAAATAAGCAGAATCATTTAATATATGAGAAAAATCAGAAGACTGAGGTCTGCAAAGTTCTTGCAGAACACCAAAGCCAAATAATACATGTGGAAATGACCTTGTTCTTTTTACACTGTGAATAAGAATAATGTTTTGACAAATATAAGCGGTAATATGATTATTTCTTGGATCCTGAACATCAGTGAAGGATCAATCATTGTTTCCAAAATTGTATACTTCAATAATAGCTTTAAAGGTATATATTTCTCATGAAAATCTTTGAAAGTGTGTGGGTCTTTCAGGATTCAGACTTCTTCAGTCTTGTTGTCTGAGAGATTTGTGCCAATTGAACAAATGATCTGTGATCAAATAACTGTGTATACTTGAATAAGCCACGATAGCACAGAGTGAACATCACTGCGTATATTCTACAGTTTTGTAGACAGTACTTCTAATCTGTTAATTTTGAAGAACCTACTGGGTTTCCAAGAATGGCTTCAAGATCTATTTCTCTGACTAATGTTTTCAATAAATAGTAGTACTAGACCTATTATGAAATAATAGTGGATGATGAGGACTGGTAGAACATTAAACCATGCACTCCAATACTTGACTATCAAGACATACAGCTGGAATTTAAGACTAACCAGATTGATTTAGAAAAGGTCAGGCACGAAGTTCCTTAGCCTTTTCAATCACTCTTACAAAATCAATGTTAACAACTATATCGATGTGACTTCTTGGCATTAGCCTATTGCCAGATCTCAGGCCCATCCCCAAAGATGAGTTCAAAGATATCATAATCTATTCTATAGGAGCTAGTTGAGATAGTGATATCTGAAATAGCACAGCCAAAGTGCAAAAGACGTGTCATTGGTTCATACAATATATCAAACTCTTTTATGAATTGGTGTTCATCCAATGTCACTTTATATACATGCAAAATACCACATAGCTGGAAAGTAATTCCTAAATTAACAACTGGTTTTAATTCAGACATGTAATATCATCATCTCCCTTGGGTAAACTTTCTCATGTTTATTTCTCTGCCTTTAGAGACTCCACATTGCATGTAACATCTCACTCCCCAGTTTCCATAATGATGTGGTTGGAGGTCTGTTGCTTCTTTCTTCTACAAAATAAATCTGACAGGCCTCGAACATCATGTTAAACCTACTGTTATCTAGCCTAATGTTATATTTTGAAAAGAGGCTCATATGACTGGTTGTTTTATAGACGCATAACAGAATTCAGTGTCATAAAAGGTGATGAGCCTGCTTTGTTTGTTTTTTAAGAAATAATTTTAAATTGTCTTTAAAAAGAATTCTAGCAGAATAATAATATTGGGAAAAGAGTAAATTTGAAAAAAATGAAGCAAGGTTTGAAATTAGCAATAGAATATATGTGTGTGTGTTCAAGATAAAGGAAAATATTAACATACAAATAAATATACTAGTAATTTTTTCATTGTAATATTTTTAGATTCGACATGAACCATTAAAACCATACAACAAAATACTCAAGCTAGAGTGATACTTATTCTGAACCACTTTCTACTCTAAACTTCCACTGTACCCTCTTTTTTCCTCCTTAAATCCCAAGGTAATATGAAAAGATGAAGGACATGTAACTAAATTACAACTTCAGGCAATGAAAACTCACATCAACAATTCTGATTTTCTAGTTGGTATTTTATGAAATTGAATTTCCATTAACACTAAGGTCATTTAGCATTTGGTTGAATTGTTTGATTATTTTCTATGTTTTTTAGCACAATATTAGGCACTTAGAGGCAATGTGATTAGAAGTCATTTCCCTTGTTTTGGATGAACTTACAATCTCAAATCCAAAATTCTTTTAAGAAGAAATAAGTCAGCTACTTTCATGAATATGACTTGATAGATATACAAAAGCCAGTGCTGGTGAGTGTAAATACCAATATGGCACAGAAATTTTCATGGTGATTTTTATTTCATTGAATGGTAAAAAGTTCATTCTATAGTTAAAAGACTCCTTCTTTCATATATTGACACTATTACATAAAGTGTCATTTTGATACCTCTTCTTGTACTGTTAGCAATGCAACTTACATGAGAAAGTATATATGCCAAGTATGTTTCATCTACATCAATAGACTTTTCTCTTGTGAATTCTATGTTTTAAACTACCAAAATTTGAAATATAGTTTTGTTTTTCTTGTTGTTCTTCAATGCATATAAAGTTGTTTGTAACAGGAACACAATTAAATATAAATAATGATAAAGAATCAGAACTAAAAAATAAAAATATAAGTAGAAAGCAAGTGCACATAGATAAAAACACAATATGCAGACTTAAAGGCTAAAGAATTGTTATTAAAGCTTCAAATTTGTCTTTGAGTTTCCTAGCAGCCAAAGTAACAAGGGAGACTAGAAGTAAAACAATTCAAATTTGATATTTTTATATGAGGAAATGTTTGAGTCTATTTTTTCATAATTTTTTCAATTATGAAACTCTACATCAAACATAGGAACAAATATTTCAATTTGATGTTAATCAAGAATAAAATGCCATTTTCCATATACCATCAGTTTCAATATGACTTAAAATCTGATTTTTATTCCACAAATAAGCACTTTGGAAATATGATTTGGGGGGTAAAATAGCTTGAAACACTTGAACTTATTTTTTTCTCGAGTAAAATTCTGTGGTATTGGATGTAGTGTACAGTACTCACAATTTCAGGCACAAGGTGTCGCTCTTTACTTGGAGGAAATAGTTCATTCAAGGGTTGGTCTGAGCAGCCAGGAACTCCGCATTTAAAGACTCCATCATGCCGGATGCTACCGTTAAAGGATCCTTTGAAACTTCTCAAAAATTCAGTAAGATTTTTAACCCGAAACTGGAGCCTATGGTACTGTAAATGTAAAGAATCTTATTTGGGAAGTCAATGTATGCAATGTTCGCGTCTGAAAGAAGGGGATTGGACACTGGGCGACTGCTGCTGTCGCTTCTGCTTCTCGCAGCCTGGGAGGCGGGCAGCGGCCAGGTCTACTACTCCATTCTCGAGGAGGCAAAACACGGCACCTTCGTGGGCCGCATAGCGCAGGACCTGGGGCTGGAGCTGGCGGAGCTGGTGCCGCGTCTGTTCCGGGTGGCATCCAAAGGCCGCGGGGACCTTCTGGAGGTAAATCTGCAGAATGGCATTTTGTTTGTGAATTCTCGGATCGACCGGGAGGAGCTGTGCGGGCGGAGCGCGGAGTGCAGCATCCACCTGGAGGTGATCGTGGATAGGCCGCTGCAGGTGTTCCATGTGGAGGTGGAAGTAAAGGATATTAACGATAATCCACCGGTGTTCTCTCTCAGAGAACAAAAGCTGCTGATTTCTGAATCTAAGCAACCTGACTCTCATTTTCCTCTAGAGGGAGCTTCTGATGCGGATATAGGAGAGAATGCTCAATTGACCTACAGACTAAGTCAAAATGAGCACTTTTCTTTAGAATTACCAACAAATAGTAAGCAGACTAAAAGGCTGTCACTTACATTAAAGAAGTCTCTGGACAGAGAGAAAACTCCGGAACTTAATTTACTATTAACGGCTGCAGACGGCGGGAAACCGGAGCTCACTGGCACTGTTCATCTCTTCGTCCGCGTCTTGGACATTAACGACAATGATCCAGAATTTGAACAATCAGAATACAAGGTGAGATTGATGGAAAATGCAGCTAAAGAAACTCTTGTGATAAAGTTAAACGCCACAGATCAAGATGAAGGAGTCAACGGGGAGGTGACATACTCCTTGATGTCGATTAAGCCCAATGGAAAAGGTTTATTTACACTGCATGAAAATAGTGGAGAAGTAAGAGTCAATGGAACTTTAGACTATGAAGAAAACAAGTTTTATGAAATTGATGTACAGGCTACAGATAAGGGGAATCCCCCAATGGCAGGTCACTGTACAGTCTGGGTCGAAATCTTAGATGCCAATGATAACGCCCCTGAAGTCACTGTGACGTCCCTGTCTCTTCCAGTGCGGGAGGACACTCAGCCAAGCGCGGTCATTGCGCTGATCAGTGTATCTGATCGCGACTCTGGTGCCAACGGACAGGTGATCTGTTCTCTAACGCCCAGCGTCCCCTTCAAGATCGTGTCCACGTTCAAGAACTATTACTCACTAGTGCTGGACAGCGCCCTGGACCGCGAGAGCGTGTCTGTCTATAAATTGGTGGTTACAGCGTGGGACGGGGGCTCGCCTTCGCTTTCGGCCACAGCCAGCGTGTCCGTGGAGGTGGCCGATGTGAACGACAACGCGCCCGCGTTCACGCAGCCCGAGTACACGGTGTTCGTGAAGGAGAACAACCCGCCCGGCTGCCACATCTTCACGGTGTCGGCGCGGGACGCGGACGCGCAGGAGAACGCACTGGTGTCCTACTCACTGGTGGAGCGGCGGGTGGGCGAGCGAGCGCTGTCGAGCTACGTGTCGGTGCACGCGGAGAGCGGCAAGGTGTACGCGCTGCAGCCGCTGGACCACGAGGAGCTGGAGCTGCTGCAGTTCCAGGTGAGCGCGCGCGACGCGGGCGTGCCGCCTCTGGGCAGCAACGTGACGCTGCAGGTGTTCGTGCTGGACGAGAACGACAACGCGCCGGCGCTGCTGCTGCCCGGGCCAGGCGGCGGGGCGGGCGCGCTGAGCCAGCTGGTGGCTCGGTCGGTGGGCGCGGGCCACGTGGTGGCGAAGGTGCGCGCGGTGGACGCGGACTCGGGCTACAACGCGTGGCTGTCGTACGAGCTGCAGCCGGCAGCGGGTGGCGCGCGCAGCCCGTTCCGCGTGGGGCTGTACACGGGCGAGATCAGCACGACGCGCGCCCTGGACGAGGCGGACGCGCCGCGCCAGCGCCTGCTGGTGCTGGTGAAGGACCACGGCGAGCCGGCGCTGACGGCCACGGCCACCGTGCTGCTGTCGCTGGAGGACAGCGGCCAGGCGCCCAAGGCCTCTTCGCGGGCGTCGACGGGCGCCGCTGGCGCGGAGGCCGCTCTGGTGGATGTGAACGTGTACCTGATCATCGCCATCTGCGCGGTGTCCAGCCTGTTGGTGCTCACGCTGCTGCTGTACACGGCGCTGCGGTGCTCGGCGCCGCCCAGCGAGGGCGCTTGCGGGCCCGGGAAGCCCACGCTGGTGTGCTCCAGCGCGGTGGGGAGCTGGTCTTACTCGCAGCAGAGGCGGCAGCGGGTGTGCTCTGGGGAGGGGCCGCCCAAGGCAGATCTCATGGCCTTCAGCCCCAGCCTTCCTCCGGGTCTGGATAGAGAAGTCGGAGAGGAAAGGCAGGAGGCAGGATCAAATCACCCTGGGCAGGTGAGTTCTATAGATTCCCACCTTTTGAAGTCGATGTTAAATTTTTAAAATTCCAGTTCTTTTCACAGAAAATTTTAATGAATGCTCTATACTTTGAGTATCATTTTAAAGAACAGTGTTTGTTAGTGAAATGCCAATGATACACATATACAATTTTAATCATATGAGGTATTAAGTTTTTTAGCCAATAAATATCCTATTTCTTCTAATGTTTTGTTAGAACATGTTTAAGAAAATGTAAGAATGACTTTCCTGTTATTTGATCTGTGTCAATTCATTTCAACTCTAATCCTCAGTAATGTAGATAATCACTGTGAATTATTTAAATTTTACTTATCTTCTTTGTTTTTTAACAGGCTTTTGTCTTGATATTTTCACATTATTAGATCACTGACTTTTCTCACTTCAGGCTTGTATCAAAATTTTGTCACTCTCTTAATTTGTTCTGAAGGGGTTTTCCTTTCTTTTTCTATGGTTTTAAACATTTATTGTCCATTGAATAATCTTTAGTTTTTCCTCTACCAATAAGCTAAAACATGTTTCCATATTACTTGCAGTAAAAAAATGCAGCCTTTTGTTCTAGAATGCTTATTTCATTGAAATAATATAACTAAAAGTTCTGTTCATTTTTAATTTTGTTCCATGAAGTGGGGAGAGATTTATCTACTATGTACTGAAACAGAACTTCCAGGTTTATGCTTCCAAAGTAGCTAGGCAAATAAAATCATTCATATTCCTCAATCAAGTCATTGAAATTTGCTAAAGGCATGCATATAGGATTATAATATCTGCAATATATGCTAAGCTGGCATTATTTCTTATGTTTCTGGATTTATGTGGAAAGAAGAAGTTAACTCTGTCAAAGTGAAGCATATTGACATTTATCAATTTCATTAATCTCACATTTTAAAATTAAACTATAGTTGATTTACAATGTCATGTTAATTTCTGCTGTACAGCAAAGTGATTCAAACATATATATATATATATTTTATGTTCTTTTCCATTATGGTTTATCATAGAATACTGAATATAGTTCTCTGTAGGTCCTTGTTTTTTATGCATTCCATATATAATAGCTTACATCTGCTAACCTCAACCTCCCTCATCTAACATTTTAAATTTCCTGTCTTTAAATGCTTTATCGCTGGTGTTTGTAAAATTTTCTTTCCATGTGGTTTAACCACATCTGAAGATTCTAGCAAAGATCATTTACCTCTAGGTCATCCTTCTAATTCAGTGGTTCTTACCTACATGTAGGATGGTGGAATCACTGACCTCTTTGAGAATCTGATGAGAGTCATATGTGGCCATTCTTCCCTTAAAATTACACAGCATACCACTTGGCATAATAGTCAAGGATCCCATGCTAAAGCTCATTCTTGGACCTCTGTTTATGAAACTTTGTATCTCAATATTAATTGTCTAAAAACATTCTTTATTCCAAATTAGGCAACAAGGTTAAAATATGAAATATTTCAGACTCAAAAGTGATTAAACAACCATATCATTTATGAAATATTGTAAATATAAATAAATGTGGATGTTAGGTAGGGCATACATGATAACCCATTTCCCAATGAAGTTCTTGGAATGACTGGACATAATTTAAATTTAATAAAATGAAATTGGAATGTTTTAAGTAAAGGTTAAAATTTTGCAAATCATTACTTTTACACAGTACATAAGTAATCAATGCACATTTTAGATAATTCCAAATTATGTGGATTAATTTCTATGGTACAAATTTAGCGTCTTTTATACTTATTTTTAATTTCAGGATTACATTCTATGATATAAAATTGTAATTTCATCCTACTTTGTAGTTTGATTGTTTAAGTATTAAGCTAAATTTAGATGTTCTTATCTGTTTAATAATTTAATTATGTCTAACAGTGTGTGAGGACTACATACACACTACAATAAGGTTGCTTACCAATTATGGTACATTGACTATTTTTGAAAATGGAAGATATAAAATGAAGAAGCTTGATGGTGATAGACAATTTAAATAGTCCAATAGCATCAAAATTCAAATGTTTTTCATTAATTAAGAGCCAGTGTGGTAGTTGATTTAAGTTATTTTATACTTGTAGAACCATTCTTGGTTATTATTTTCTGGTTCTATAAAGATTTAATTTCTCAGTTTCCTTTATTATATGTAAAAGGAATGGTGATAAATTATTGGTTTAAAGATTTTGATTTGAATTTAAATGAGCTTATAAATAATATATTTACTTGTTCACGACTAGCTGTGGGATCTGATCTGTGTTCTGTTTTCCCTTAAAGCTGGTCTTCAATTAATGAATAAAATTATGAGGGATTTGATTCTCACTTGAATCATAGTCACCATTGTGATTTTCTGAAGAGAAGCATATTCTGTGTAACTACTAACTGGGCTGGAAGGAAAGATTTAGAGGGAAACTAAATGGTCATTATGAAGTTCATATTTTTTTGACTTTTGTCAATGAGATTGGGCTCCAAAACATTTCACGTGATCTTTTTCATATTAGTGCTCTACTGCCACTTCAGAATACTATGAAATTTGGAGGCTTTGACTCAACATTTTACATGAAAATCCTTTACTCCTGCTAGAGTAAAATATTCCAGAATCCATACCGAAGCTTCATTTTTCAACATATGTGAATGAGAGCAGTTGTATGAAAAGTAATCACATTTGAGCATCAAGGAACCAAAAACATCTTCCATATTTATGATGAATTATAATATTCACAAGATCTATGAATAAAATAATTTATATGGATGAAATATTTGTTTTTTTTCCTTTACTAGATGAGGGAATTCTTGGCTTTCTCCTAAAGTCTTAGAATGAAGTGCTTGTGAAGGATGAAAATCATTACAAATGTGAATTGTAAGCAATATAAGGGCAGAGGTGATGTATATTATTCTTTATTTTATTGGCCATGATAGCTAAGGAGTAGCTTCTGACATGCCACATTTCAGTGATTATTTTATGATCGACTTTGAAGCAGAATATTTAAAAAACTGAAGTATAATAGAAGTATTTGTGCTTTGTTACAAATATCATGTATATTAAAATAAATAGGCATTTACAAATGATCCATGAAAATATTCAAAAAGTCGAAATAGATTTAAAGTGAACCAAGAAGTGGCTAAACCAAAAAGAACCTCAAGATCTTTCTTGTACTTACATAATCAGTCACATGATGTCGCTGTACACTCAAAAGGTGAAAAGGGAAAACTTTGTCTCCACGCCCAGATTCCAACTATCCACAGAATAATCGACTCCATACTGACAGGAATGCTGGGTAAAATTTACTAAATATATACTTACAGAAGGGGAGACTGGTCATAAATGTTGGCAAGCGAGCTATCTCTTAAAACTGACAGTCTCACCTCAGAGATCTCTTTGTCTGCAATGGTGTTTTCCCGGCGAGGAGGCTTCGAAGCTCGGCGCCTGCTTCTCTCGCTTCTGCTCCTCGCAGCATGGGAGACGGGGAGCGGCCAGGTCCATTATTCGGTCGCTGAGGAAGCCAAACACGGCACCTTCGTGGGCCGCATCGCCCAGGACCTGGGGCTGGAGCTGGCGGAGCTGGTGCCGCGTCTGTTCCGGGTGGCATCCAAAGGCCGCGGGGACCTTCTGGAGGTAAATCTGCAGAATGGCATTTTGTTTGTGAATTCTCGGATCGACCGGGAGGAGCTGTGCGGGCGGAGCGCGGAGTGCAGCATCCACCTGGAGGTGATCGTGGACCGGCCGCTGCAGGTGTTCCATGTGGCGGTGGAGGTGAAGGACATTAACGACAACCCGCCGGTGTTCAGAGGAGAACAAAAGGTACTTATTTCTGAATCTGCTCCTCTGGACTCTCGTTTTCCTCTAGAGGGCGCTTCTGATGCGGATATCGGCCTAAACTCTCTTGTGACCTATAGGTTAAGTCTAAATGAGTATTTTACTCTTAAAGTGATAACGAAAACCGATAAAAGTATATTGCCTGAACTCATTCTTCGGAAGTCATTGGATAGAGAAGAAATGCCAGAACTTAATATATTGCTGACCGCTCTGGATGGCGGTAAACCCGAACTAACAGGATCTGTTCAGATTCAAATAACCATCCTGGATGTTAACGACAACGCTCCCGAGTTTGATACGCCTGGCTATAAAGTAGTGCTGTTTGAAAATATCCCAAACAACACCAGAGTGATTCAACTAAACGCTTCTGATCTAGACGAAGGATCAAATAGAGAAATCGCCTATGGAATCAGAATGATTCTGCCAGTGAGTGAGAAATGTATGTTTTCAATAAATGCAGAAACAGGTGAAATTAGGATTTATGGGAAACTGGATTTTGAAGAGAATAATGAGTACGAAATTCAGGTTAACGCTATTGATAAAGGGATTCCTTCTATGGCAGGTCACTGCACGGTCCTGGTGGAAGTTCTGGACCTGAATGACAATACCCCCGAGGTAATGATCACTTCGCTGTCGCTCCCAGTGCAAGAGGACGCTCAGGTGGGCACCGTCATCGCCTTGATCAGCGTGTCCGACCATGACTCCGGCGCCAACGGGCAGGTGACCTGCTCACTAACACCCCAGGTCCCTTTCAAGCTGGTGTCCACCTTCAAGAATTACTATTCGCTGGTGCTGGACAGCGCCTTGGATCGCGAGAGTGTGGCGAACTATGAGGTAGTGGTGACCGCGAGGGACGGGGGCTCGCCTTCGCTGTCGGCCACAGCCAGCGTGTCCGTGGAGGTGTCCGATGTGAACGACAACGCGCCCGCGTTCGTGCAGCCCGAGTACACGGTGTTCGTGAAGGAGAACAACCCGCCCGGCTGCCACATCTTCACGGTGTCGGCGCGGGACGCGGACGCGCAGGAGAACGCGCTGGTGTCCTACTCGCTGGTGGAGCGGCGGGTGGGCGAGCGAGCGCTGTCGAGCTACGTGTCGGTGCACGCGGAGAGCGGCAAGGTGTACGCGCTGCAGCCGCTGGACCACGAGGAGCTGGAGCTGCTGCAGTTCCAGGTGAGCGCGCGCGACGCGGGCGTGCCGCCTCTGGGCAGCAACGTGACGCTGCAGGTGTTCGTGCTGGACGAGAACGACAACGCGCCGGCGCTGCTGCTGCCCGGGCCGGGCGGCGGGGCGGGCGCGCTGAGCCAGCGGGTGGCTCGGTCGGTGGGCGCGGGCCACGTGGTGGCGAAGGTGCGCGCGGTGGACGCGGACTCGGGCTACAACGCGTGGCTGTCGTACGAGCTGCAGCCGGCGGCGGGTGGCGCGCGCAGCCCGTTCCGCGTGGGGCTGTACACGGGCGAGATCAGCACGACGCGCGCCCTGGACGAGGCGGACGCGCCGCGCCAGCGCCTGCTGGTGCTGGTGAAGGACCACGGCGAGCCGGCGCTGACGGCCACGGCCACCGTGCTGCTGTCGCTGGAGGACAGCGGCCAGGCGCCCAAGGCCTCTTCGCGGGCGTCGACGGGCGCCGCTGGCGCGGAGGCCGCTCTGGTGGATGTGAACGTGTACCTGATCATCGCCATCTGCGCGGTGTCCAGCCTGTTGGTGCTCACGCTGCTGCTGTACACGGCGCTGCGGTGCTCGGCGCCGCCCAGCGAGGGCGCGTGCGGGCCCGGGAAGCCCACGCTGGTGTGCTCCAGCGCGGTGGGGAGCTGGTCTTACTCGCAGCAGAGGCGGCAGCGGGTGTGCTCTGGGGAGGGGCCGCCCAAGGCAGACCTCATGGCCTTCAGCCCCTGTCTTCCACCGTCAGGAGAAGATTGTTTAAGTCCTTCCAGTGAAGTAAGTCCTTGATATCATTTAAGTATATTAGTCATTTTGAACTTTTCGTGTATTAGCCCAACTTTTCAAGTAATAATAAATAATGAGATAAAGATGAAATGGAAGCCATGGATCACCACATTTAAAATTTTTCTCGTTCTATAATTTTCATATTATCTATGAATGGTTAGCCTTGAAAGATAGAAGTACGTTTGAGTAAAAACTGCCTAGGTTCTGATAACTCAAATTTATTTTTAATTTGTACTTAATTTTATGATTAAAGAAAATTTGCAAGGTTAGTGCAGAGAGTTCCTAGATATCATTAACTGGATTCCTTTACTGCTCTCTATGTGCATAGGCTTGTAAAATAGCCTTGTTGACCACCAATCTAATTCCAGTACAATCTCCTTTTAAGTATTATAACAATAATAAAAATTATGTTATTAATGTTAAGATGAATAATTTTATGTTATTCCCATGGAGTGCCTTCTTTCTTTCAACTGGGATTGGCTACAGTACTGTTCTTATTTACATAAAATATAATAACATTAAAATATTATAATATCCATCTAAAGCTGGATGCACCTTATAATTGATGGTTTACAATAATTTAGTTGGCTTTTCGTTCTTGGTAGCACACAAGTAATGGTGCATCTTTCAATTAATAACATTTCTTTGATTCAATAAAACATAAGAATACTTATTGGTCCACTATTATTTTCCAGGACCTGTTCTAAGATCTTTAATTGTATTATCTCATTTAATTATCATATCACTCCTATGGTGCAGGGAAAATACTTATCATCGGAATTTTACTTTAAGAAGTCTGAAACTTAAGCCACATAGACTGTGCAAAGTGGCTCAAACTCAGTTTTGAAGGATCACCAACTCATTATGGCGTACTACTGCTCTGACACAATTATCAGGTGAATCTTCTAAAGTGCATTTTACATCTTGTAACTTTCTTCCACACAAAGCCTTTCCAGAGTGTCTTTTAGTGAGAGGGAAAGAAGCAAGAAAAGAGGGAGATACTGAAGATGAGACAGGCAGAGAAAGAATGAAGATGAAGATGAAAAATATGAAAGAGAATAGAATAGAGAAAAAAATAAGAGCATAGGGTTGGCCTTAAAAGTGGGGCGATTTTTCCTTAGTAGGGAATGAGTAATAGAGAATATAAAGAAAAATGTTGACATAAGAAGAGAGCCATTGAGTTCATATTTGATGACTTATATCTCTGTGTAAATCATCTGAGAACCAGGTTGTGGGAATGAGGCTGGGAATTTGAGAAGAGAGAAGAAAATATGGAAGAATCTCTGTAGGCAGGAATTATGAATTCACTTGAGGGCTCAACTGAGGTAAAGGTGAGAGTAAACTTGTAGAGAATATAGTAATCCTGGTTAAGTGACTAACACACTGAGAAGCTCAATAGAAGGAATGGAGAAAACGGATAGTTAGGCTGTGTGTGTTGGAAGCTAAAGAAAATGTTAGAGGGGTGCTATAAGTGTGTGTGTCTTTAGGGTGTCTGGAAGGGCATGTTTTAAATGGTTGACTGTGTAGTCTAGGTTAGGTGGAGAGATAAATGAGACAGGTAGGGCCTGATAGACAAGAACAATTAGAACCAAAAAACTATTCCCATTATAAGAGTAAAGGTATGTTAATAAAAGTAACAGAGCAATGAGGAGGATGAGGGTGAGAGAATACCAAATGCTCTACTCACATTTTCAGAGGGGAGCAAAGATTCAGAAATGAACCCAACTCGTATTTCCTGCAGAGTTGTGCACAAAACAGGCAAGAGAATTATTGGAGCTATGCTCTTTCTTTCCTAGCCCTATTTGGCCTGGATCTTGGTGACTTGGTAAAGATAGGTACAGTATTAGATAAAAGTAAGAGTCCCTTCCTTTCTTCCTTGCTAGAGATGTGTTAACATCTGTATCTACCTGTTGTTACTTGGAAAATCAGAGTCAGTTTAAATGATAGTAGGAGTTTCTCCAGTGATGGTGTAAGATAAGGAGAGAGAAGAGGGAAATTTAACCTATTGGTAGTAACTTCATTTCTAGCAAATACATAATATACTAGTTCTTGGCATGTTTTATACAAAGAGAATCCAGAACTTTAAAGTATTGTTATATCTAAATGGTCTACATTGTGTGTTTATGCACACATACACGCACATACAAACTCATACGCACATTGATGGACATTTGCTTCGAATACAAATATTTTATCCAAATTTCACAGTCATATTTGGGGGAATTTATAAATACTGTGTTTATTTAAAATCTTGTATATCAGTTACCAAATTTCCACATTCATCTGTTTTATTCTTATGTGATTCGTTATGTTTCCATTTTGAGTCAAGGGAGTTGTGTGAATAGGTCTCAAAAATATTACAGGAAAAGGACATGCCCACCCAAATCTACAAAGCTGTGCAGAACTAGAGTCTGAGTTCTAAAAGCAAATGTAGAATATTACCTCTTTTTACAAATTCTGCACCACGTTTTACACATGCAAAAATGTACTTGTGGAAAGATGGAACTCATCAACCAATTTCAACTAGCATCCAGTGCTGAGCAGAATACAGTGATTTACTGTTGCTTTAAAGAAAAACATTTAATCTTCCATTACGTATTTGCAATGAAAAATGTCACGAAATGCAAGAAAAAAAACCCCTACATCAACCGAAAATATGGACCGAGTCATTTTTACACTTACACATTCATGCGCATGGTGTCGCTCTTCACTGAGAACAATTCCTCGAAGAAAGCGCCTCCCCTCTTTCCTCCCCGCAGAAAATTTGGCAGATAGTGGAAAACCTCTAGTGAATTCTCCCGCAGTAGAAGCCCGTAAAATTAGACCTTGAGAGGCATTTGAGGTAAGGTAGTCTATATACTTCAGATATCCCTGAAGGCTTTTGAGTGTACCATGCTGTTTTCCTGGAGAGGAGGCCCAGGAGCTCGGCTTTTGCTACTCTCGCTTCTGTTCCTTGTAGTCTGGGTGGCGGGGAGCGGCCAGGTCCACTACTCGGTTCCGGAGGAGGCCAAACACGGAACTTTCGTGGGCCGCATAACGCAGGACCTGGGGCTGGAGCTGGCGGAGCTGGTGCCGCGTCTGTTCCGGGTGGCATCCAAAGGCCGCGGGGACCTTCTGGAGGTAAATCTGCAGAATGGCATTTTGTTTGTGAATTCTCGGATCGACCGGGAGGAGCTGTGCGGGCGGAGCGCGGAGTGCAGCATCCACCTGGAAGTGATCGTGGACCGGCCGCTGCAGGTGTTCCATGTGGAGGTGGAAGTTACAGATATTAACGACAACCCGCCTGTGTTCCCTGAAAGTGAAAAAAGAATAATCATTGCTGAATCTAGACCTCCGGAAACTCGGTTCCCACTAGATGGCGCATCTGATGCAGATATTGGAGTAAACTCCGCCTTGACCTACCGAGTCTATCCCAACGATTATTTCACTTTGGACACACAAAACAACCGTGAACAAACGTCTTCGTTATCACTTGTGTTAAGGAAATCACTGGACAGAGAGGAAATTCAGGAACATAGTTTATTATTGACAGCTAGTGATGGAGGCAAACCTGAGCTGACCGGCACAGTTCAGCTGCTGATTACAATCCTGGATGTGAATGATAACGCCCCAGAATTTGATCACTTAATTTATAAAGTGAGAATGTTAGAGAATGCATTTAATGGAACATTAGTGATCAAACTAAATGCCACAGACCCTGATGATGGGACAAATGCAGACATAATCTACTCATTTAGAAGACCTGTATCACCTGCAGTATTATATGCGTTTTCCATAAATCCCGGCAGCGGAGAAATTCGGACAAAAGGTAAATTGGATTTCGAAGAAAAGAAATTGTATGAAATACCCGTGGAAGCAATTGACAAGGGGAATATTCCAATGGCGGGTCATTGTACCATTCTGGTGGAAATAGTAGATATAAATGATAACGCCCCAGAAGTTACCGTCACTTCTTTGGCTCTTCCGATGCGAGAGGACGCTCAAGTGGGCACTGTCATCGCCTTGATCAGCGTGTCCGACCGTGACTCCGGCGCCAACGGGCAGGTGACCTGCTCCCTGATGCCCCACAGCCCCTTCAAGCTGGTGTCCACCTTCAAGAATTACTATTCGCTGGTGCTGGACAGCGCCTTGGACCGCGAGAGCGCGGCGAACTATGAGGTGGTGGTGACAGCGCGGGACGCGGGCTCGCCTTCCCTGTCGGCCACAGCCAGCGTGTCCGTGGAGGTGTCCGACGTGAACGACAACGCGCCCGCGTTCGCGCAGCCCGAGTACACGGTGTTGGTGAAGGAGAACAACCCGCCCGGCTGCCACATCTTCACGGTGTCGGCGCGGGACGCGGACGCGCAGGAGAACGCGCTGGTGTCCTACTCGCTGGTGGAGCGGCGGGTGGGCGAGCGAGCGCTGTCGAGCTACGTGTCGGTGCACGCGGAGAGCGGCAAGGTGTACGCGCTGCAGCCGCTGGACCACGAGGAGCTGGAGCTGCTGCAGTTCCAGGTGAGCGCGCGCGACGCGGGCGTGCCGCCTCTGGGCAGCAACATGACGCTGCAGGTGTTCGTGCTGGACGAGAACGACAACGCGCCGACGCTGCTGCCCGGGCCGGGCGGCAGGGCGGGCGCGCTGAGCCAGCGGGTGGCTCGGTCGGTGGGCGCGGGCCACGTGGTGGCGAAGGTGCGCGCGGTGGACGCGGACTCGGGCTACAACGCGTGGCTGTCGTACGAGCTGCAGCCGGCGGCGGGTGGCGCGCGCAGCCCGTTCCGCGTGGGGCTGTACACGGGCGAGATCAGCACGACGCGCGCCCTGGACGAGGCGGACGCGCCGCGCCAGCGCCTGCTGGTGCTGGTGAAGGACCACGGCGAGCCGGCGCTGACGGCCACGGCCACCGTGCTGCTGTCGCTGGAGGACAGCGGCCAGGCGCCCAAGGCCTCTTCGCGGGCGTCGACGGGCGCCGCTGGCGCGGAGGCCGCTCTGGTGGATGTGAACGTGTACCTGATCATCGCCATCTGCGCGGTGTCCAGCCTGTTGGTGCTCACGCTGCTGCTGTACACGGCGCTGCGGTGCTCGGCGCCGCCCAGCGAGGGCGCGTGCGGGCCCGGGAAGCCCACGCTGGTGTGCTCCAGCGCGGTGGGGAGCTGGTCTTACTCGCAGCAGAGGCGGCAGCGGGTGTGCTCTGGGGAGGGGCCGCCCAAGACCGACCTCATGGCCTTCAGCCCCAGCCTTCCTCCTTGTCTGAGTTCTGCAGAGGTAACAGGTGAAATAGAACCAGATTCAGAACAGTTGAAAGAGGTGAGGTCGTATTTGAAATTTTCTTACTGTTTTAGCCTTACTCACAGTTTTCTATTTAAGATTCTTCGATCTCAATTTTAAGATCGTTCTTTAATTTTGCTCATCATTATGGTATTTCATGAGTGTTACTGACATTATTAGTTTCATTATTCTTCATATTGAAATCTTAAGTCAAAAGCCATAATATTGTTCATAATGTTAATAATTTGTTTTTGTTGTATTCTTAATAGTTTTAAAGTATTTATTACCTACATAAGCATTTTCAAGAAACTCCACATTGTGAGTACTTGAGCATTTAGAAAACTTTTGCTTTAATGAGACTAACCATAATTAAACACCTTAAAATCTCTTTATTTTTAAAATTTATTCATCTACCCACATACAGGTTTTGTTTTGAACAGTGCCATAACTTTTAACATAAAATCTTTTTAAAGGTGCATTTTTCTTTCTTTTTAAAAAGTCTTTTTTTGTTTGCTCCCTCGTCATTTTCCTCTAGATACATCACTGTTCCCCTGTCTGATATCCAATATGAAGAACCTTATGATTTCCTTTAACATTTTTATGTTCAGTGAATTATTCACACACATGCATACACCTGGTGGGTTTTTTTGTTATTGTTTCTTTTGGATAATTTATTAGAGTAGCTAATGCATTTTACATTTCTCAGTCACCAATACCTCGTGGAAATCCCTACAAATCTGACACTTTTAATAGCTGTGTAGTACTCCACACTCTGGATGTATCATTTTTTAAAAATTAATTAATTTATTTATCTTTAGTTTTGGCTGTGGAAGTCCCAAATAATTAGCTTTTATCTTCCATCTATACCACAAATATTTTTCCTCCTATATATTGATTTGTTTAGGGTATATCTTGCCATATAAAAGTGTTTTTAAAATTTCTCTGTCTGTTTTTCTGTTATGGATTTTAAGGTCTCTAGGTTTAGTTAGGAAGATCTTCCTTGTAGATTGAACATTCATTAATTAAATTCATTTAACAAACATTTAGTTTTAAATTTAATTTAATTAAAAAATAAGTATAATTTACATATAATACTATATTAGTTTCAGATGTACAACCTAATGATTCAATATTTGTATTTATTGTGAAATGATCACCACAATAAATCTACTTAACGTTCATCACTATACATAGTTACAAAAATTTTTTTCTTTTAATGAGAACTTTTAAGATCTATTCTTTAGCAACTTTCAAATATATAATACAGCATTATTAACTATAGTCACCTATAGTCATGCTGTACATTACATCACCAGGGCTTATTTATTTTATAACTGTCAGTTTGTCTCTTTTGACCACCTTCACCCATTTCACCCACCCTCCACCCCTTGCATCTGGCAACTACCAGTTTGTTCTCTGTATCTATGAGTTTATTTGTTAGATTCCACATAAGTTAGGTCATTTTTTCTTAATGTAGTCATTTATTGCTATAAACCTCCTTCTTAGCACTGCTTTTGCTTCACCTCATAAGTTTTGATATGTTGTGTTTTCATTTTCACTTGTTTCAAGATATTTTTGAATTTCCCATTGATTTCATCGACCCATTGGTTTCCAGGAGTGTGTTAATTTCCGCATATTAGACCATTGTGGTTGGAAAAGATACTTCATGTGATTTCAGTCTTTTAAAATTTGCTTACACTTGTTTTGAACCTAATATCTGATCCATCCTGGAGAATGTTCCATGTGTGCTTGAGAAGAATGTATATTCTACTGCCCTTGGATGAAATGTTCTGTGTATATCCATTAGGTACATTGGATGTAAGGTATAGTTCAAGTTCAATGTTTCCTCATTGGTTTTCTTTCTGGATGATCTATCCATTGATGAAAGTGGATATTGTAATGTTGTCTATTAGTCCCTTCAGATCTGTTAGTATTTGTTTTATATATTTATGTACTCTGATGTTAGGTGCATATTTATTTACAATTGTTATATCCTTTTGATGAATTGACCACTTTATCACTATTAATGGCTTTTTTTGTCTCTTGTTACAGTTTTCTACTTAATTGACTTACAGTCGATTTTGTCTGATATAAGTATAGATACCTCTAGTCTCTCTTTTGGTTTCCATTTTCATGGAATGTCTTTTTTCCATATCTTCATTTTGAGAGTGAATGTCTTGGAGGCAACATGTAGCTGGTTTTTTCTTTTTCTTTTTCTTTTTTTAAAACCTATTCAACCATTCTATGCCTTTTGATTGGACAATTTATTCCACTTACATTTAAAGTAATAATTGATAGGCAAGAACTTACTATTGCCATCTTGTTCATCGTTTTCTGGTTGTTTTGTAGTTCCTTTGTTCTTTTCCTCCTCTCTTGCTGTCTTCTTTTGTGAACTGATGATTTTCCATTGGGGTATACTGTGATTCCCTTTTCTTTATCTTGTGTGTACATATGTACTATATTTTTTTGTTTGTTTATTTTGTGGTTACCCTATGGCTTACTTGAAATGTCTTATAGCTATAACAGCCTATTTCAAGCTGATAACTTTTATCACATACAAAAACTCTACTCTTTTACTCTCCCCTTACTTTATTTTTATTTATTTTTTAAAATTTATTTTATTTATCCTTGTTTTTTTTTTTTGGCTGCATTGGGTCTTTGTTGCTGCGCACGGGCTTTCTCTAGTTGAGGCGAGCAGGGGCTACTCTTCGTTGCAGTGCGCGGGCTTCTCACTGTGGTGGCTTCTCTTGTTGCGGAGCACAGGCTCTAGGCACGCAGGCTTCAGTAGTGTGGCACGCAGGCTCAGTAGTTGTGGCTCGTGGGATCTAAAGCACAGGCTCAGTAGTTGTGGTGCATGGGCTTAGTTGCTCCGCGGCATGTGGGATCTTCCCGGAGCAGGGCTCGAACCCGTGTCTCCTGAATCGGCAGGAGGATTCTTAACCACTGCACCACTAGGGAAGCCCTCTTCCCTTACTTTATGTTTTTGTTGCCATAATTGACATTTTTAAAAAAATTAATTAATTTATTTATTTATTTTTGGCTGTGTTGGGTCTTTGTTGCTGCACGCAGGCTTTCTCTAGTTGCAGCGAGCGGGGGCTACTCTTGGTTGTGGTGCATGGGCTTCTCATTGCGGTGGCTTCTCTTGCTGTGGAGCATGGGCTCTAGGTGCGTGGCCTTCAGTAGTTGTGGCACACGGGCTCAGTAGTAGTGGCTCGCGGGATCTAGAGTGCAGGCTCAGTAGTTGTGGCGCATGGGCTTAGTTGATCCACGGCATGTGGGATCTTCCCGGACCAGAGCTCGAACCCGTGTCCCCTGCACTGGCAGGCGGATTCTTAACCACTGCCTCACCAAGGAAGTCCTTGACATCTTTTTATATTGTGTATCCATTAGCAAATTATTATAGCTATATCTATTTTTAACACTTCTGTTTTTTAACCCTTACACTAGAGTTAAGTGGTTATCATGCCATCATATTACAGTATTAGATTATTCTGAATCTGACTATATACTTACCTTTACGAGTGTATTGTGTATTTTCATGTTTTCATGTTACCAGTTAACATCCTTTCATTTCAGCTTGAAGAACTCCTTTCAGCATTTCTTGTAAGGCACATCTAATGGTGATGAACTCCCTCGGCTTTTGTTTGTTTGGGAAAGTCTTTTTTTTTTTTTTAATTTAATTTATTTATTTATTTATGGCTGTGTTGGGTCTTCGTTTCTGTGCGAGGGCTTTCTCTAGTTGCGGCAAGTGGGGGCCACTCTTCATCGTGGTGTGCGGGCATCTCACTATCGTGGCCTCTCTTGTTGCGGGGCACAGTCTCTAGGCATGCAGGCTTCAGTAGTTGTGGCACGTGAGCTCTAGAGCGCAGGCTCAGTAGCTGTGGCACACGGGCTTAGTTGCTCCACGGCATGTGGGATCTTCCCGGACCAGGGCTCGAACCCGTGTCCCCTGCATTGGCAGGTGGATTCTTAACCACTGCACCACCAGGGAAGTCCTCACCTTCATTTCTGAAGGTCAACTTTGTAGAGAAAAGTGTTCACGGTTGGCATTTTTTTTCTTTCAGCTCTTTGAATATATCATCCCACTCTCTCCTGGTGTATAATGCTTCTGCTGAGAAATCTGCTGATAGCCTTATGGGGGTTGTCTTGTTTAATATAAACTTTTTTCTCTTGTTGCTTTAAAAATTCTCTTTTCATCTTTGATTTTATACAGTTTTATTATAATTTGTCTTGAAGAAGATGGTTTTGCATTGAAAATTTGGGGTGACCTATTGGCTTCATGAACTTGGATGTCCAAATCCCTCCCCAGGTTTGGAAAGTTCTCATCACTATTTATATAAGCTTTGTACCCTTTTCTCTCTCTCTTCTTCTGAAACTCCAATGATTATTTCTTTTAATGGTGTCCCTTAAGTCCCATAGTCTTTCTTCATTCCTTTTCACTATTTTTTCTTTTTGCATCTCTTGATCAGATACTTTAAAATGATCTCTCTTGCTCCTTCTACTGTCTTTCTGTCGCATTTCAATTTTCTGGTTCTATAGCAGCAAGCTGTTCTCCCTTGTTCTCAGTGGCCAGTAGGCATCTAAAGTATCTTGGTTCCCTGACAGTTCCAAGTCAGGTGAGAAAGAAACCAGTTCCTTGAGCAGCCCTCCAAAAACCTGAAAGACTGGATTCACACTCTTCTTTCTCCTTCCCAAGGGAGCTAGCTGCCCCCTTGCTATTCTTTGTTCTTCATGGCTCTCAGGCAACCAAACTATGCCAGTTTCATCAGTTCTCTGAGTGAGGCAATATAAAAACTAGTCCCCCAGGCAGCCCTCCAAGAAGCTGAAACACTGGACACATGCTCTACTCTTCTCTTTCCCCTTGAAGGTAGAGTAGTGAACCAGGGTGTTTTTTCCTGGTGCTGAGCTGTGCCAGCTTGGGGGAGGGGCTGATGTGAGTAAAGTAAAATTACTCTTATTTGTTTCAATACAGCTGTTTCAGCTTTATGCTCACTTAGGTACTCCCAACTTCTTAAGTTGATTATGGAATTTTTGCAAGGGTATTTTATTACATATATCATTACTAACTGGTATTTTTGTGGGAGAATTAGGGCCGGAACTTTCTATTCTGACATCTTGCTGGTGTCATTTGATCCATTTTGAGTTAATTTTTGTATATAATGTGATGTAGTGGTCCAACTTCGTTCCTTTGCAAGTGGATATTCAGTTGTCTTGGCATCACTTATTGAAAAAGAATTATTCTTTTCCCATTGAAGTGTTTGGGAACCATTGTTGAAAATCAACTGATGAATAAATGTGGGAATTTATTTCTGGATTCTCAATTATATTCCGTTGATCTATATCCTTATCCCACTACCACATTCTCTTGATTATTGTAACTTTGTACCTAGTTTTTAAATCAACAATCATTAGTGCTCCAACTTTGTTCTTTTTTATCAGTATTGTTTTGGCTGTTCTGGGTGTTCTTGCATTTTCTTATGAATTTTAGGATCAGTTTGTCAGTTTCTGCAAAAAGCCAGCTTACTTTTGACAGGGAATTTGTTGACTCTGTAGATCACTTGGGGGAGTATTGCCATTTTAACAGTATGAAATTATACTATCTTCATGAGCGTGGGATTTTCCCCCCATTTATTTACATTTTCTTTAATTCCTTTCAACAATGTTTTATAGTCTTCAGAGTATGCATTTTATATTTCTTTTGTTAAATTTATTCCTTAATATTTTCATCTTTTAAAAATTTTTATTTATTTATTTATTTTTTGGGGCTGCATTGGGTCTTCGTTTCTGCACACAGGCTTTCTCTAGTTGCAGAGAGCTGGGGCTGCTCTTTGTTGCGGTGCGCAGGCTTCTCATTGCGGTGGCTTCTCATGCTGTGGAGCATGGGCTCTAGGCGCATGGGCTTCAGTAGTTGGGGCTCGCGGGCTCTAGAGCACAGGCTCAGTAGTTGTGGCGCATGGGCTTAGTTGCTCTGCGGCATGTGGGATCTTCCCGGACCAGGGCTCGAACCCGTGTCCCCTGCATTGGCAGGCGAATTCTTAACCACCGCACCACCAGGGAAGCCCCCTTCAATGAATTTTAAACTGTATTTTTGAGTTATTTTCTCCGTGGTTTCTCTAGAGTTTACTATATACATTATAACTTAACAGTATCTCCAGATTTATATTAACTTAATTCTATTAAGACAAAAAGATATTACTCTTATATAGCTCTTTTTCTTCCACCCTTTTTGCTTTATTATTATTATAGCTATTACATCTTATAGTGGGTTGAACTGTGGCCTCCAAAATGATATGTCCACTTCCTAACCCCTGGAACCTATGAAAGTGACCTATTAGGAAAAAAAGGACTTTGAAGATGTAATTAAATTAAGGATCTTGAGATGAGTTCATCCTGGATTTTCCAGGTGGGGGCTAATTCCAATGAGAAGTATTTTTTATAAGAGATAGAATAAGGGAAGACACAGACACAGAGGGAAGGCCATGTGAAGATAGAAGCAGATATTGGAGCAATGCAAATAGCCACCAAAAGCTGTATGAGGCAAGGAATGGAATCTCCACTAGAGCCTCCAGAAGGGGTACAGCCCCTCAAACACCTTGAGTTTGGATTTCTCCCCTCCAGAACTGTGAGAAAAACTGTCTTAAGCCACCCAATGTGTGGTAATTTTTTTGCAGCAGCTGCAGGAAACCAATATACGTCTCTATATATTACAAACCCAAAAGTACATTGTTATAATTATTACATTATATAATTTTGTATCTTTTAAAGATGCTGAGAGAAAAAAGGAAAGCAATTATATATTTATAGTGTTTCTTATTTGCCATTTCTGGTTCTGTTCATTTGTTGATGTGGATCAGAATTACCATCTGTTGTCATTTCCTTATCTAATACAGCTGTTCTTCTATCCACCTCCTTTGTACTGTAATTGGCAAAGTTGTTTCATTTCTATATATTATAGGCCCAGCAATACATTCATACATATTGTTACATACAATTGCTTTTTTTTTTTTTAATTTTTATTTATTTATTTATTTATTTATGGCTGTGTTGGGTCTTAGTTTCTGTGCGAGGGTTTCTCTAGTTGTGGCAAGCGGGGGCCACTCTTCATCGCGGTGCGCGGGCCTCTCACTATCGCAGCCTCTCCTGTTGCGGAGCACAGGCTCCAGACGCGCAGGCTCAGTAGTTGTGGCACACGGGCCCAGCCGCTCCGCTGCATGTGGGATCTTCCCAGACCAGGGCTCGAACCCATGTCCCCTGCATTGGCAGGCAGACTCTCAACCACTGCGCCACCAGGGAAGGGAAGCCCCTTAGGTTCACTCTTGAAACAATGGTGCATCTGCTCACTATCACATTCAGTCCTGCTTTCTCTCCTATTTTGCGCTGACAAATGGGTTTACAGGAAAACGCTGCCTGATTTAGCCTATGTACCTAGATGTTTTTGTTCCAAACAAGGGACCTTTGGTTTTATATCTCAGTGTGAAGCACTACTCTGGAAAATTCCAATCTATCAGCTTTTCCCAAGGTCTCCAGTGGCAGGAATCCTATCTCAGCATTTTCTCTCATCTTAGTTCAATCTTCATGGCACTTGGTAACTTCTCTTCATATATACTATGGTTGAAGTTCAAATGTTTTAAAGAGTTTCATCAAAGATATAACTTTATTAAATTAAAATATTTTCATTTATCCATAATTGATAGAAATCCCACTTTTTGTCTAGTTATTGAAGGTATGTAGGAAAGGTATGTTTTTTATTTTTAAGCTAATCATCTCATTGAGCTCTTTTTTAGTTCTAATTATTTTTTCTTTAATTCTCTGGGATTTTATGAGTAGAAAATTATATTACCTATAAATTTATCATCCAACAGTATATTTTATACTCCTTTCTAACACACACACACACATACACACATACACACACACACTTCCTTATCTTGTGTTGTCCAGAATATCCAAGTCAGTATTGAATAATAACTATGACATGAAGTGTGCTGTTATGCTCCTGATTTTTCATGGGAATAATTCTAGTGTTTTTACTGTTTAAAATGAAGGTGGCCATTTTTTGTGTGTGACAGCTGTCAAATTTTTATCAACTTTCTTTTAAATATATATCACAATAATGATCTGGAAATACTTTGTTTTGAAACTTAATATAATGTGGGATTTGTGTAGAGTCCTTTTTGGAGAACGTTGATAGTGTCTTTCTCAGATCTTTATTTTAGGTTAGGCGCTCCTAATAAACTGATGTCAGGTAGGATGGTTGGTAGTGGTTGCAAGCCTTCCTTTTCAGCCACACTTGATGAAAATTTTTTCTGCAGCTCAGAGGAAGATCTGGTGTGACTGCTTACCAAATATGTAGGAATATGAAATTTGATATAGGTAAAATATGTGATTGAATCAGATTGGCTAGCTCTTAACACAATGACATTCAGCAAATTTGAGTTAAAAAATTAAGTATAAAAGTCTAGGACTTTTTGATCTGTGGCTTAATAACATCTAGAAAAAAACAGATGTGAATTTTAGTTTTTAATCCATCATAAAAAAGTTATGTGATGCAGCTGTTAAAGAACCGGAAGCAATTTTAGACTCTATTACTTGATATGTAGTATTTAGAATGAAAGGGCTAGATCTCCTCTTCTTGGATATGATTTGACCAATCTGGAGTATGACTTTAAGATCTGAGGGGTACAGTTTGAAGAAGAAATAGAATAAGATTTTAGAAAGAGGTAATTTTAGAAAAATTGGTACATAGTTATAAAAAGTAGTAAGTAAACGTAGCATAGAGTTAACTAGTGTGAAGATTCATGAAAAAGGGTCTATGACATTTTAAATGATATTATATTATGGAGAAAAACTTGGTAGTACAAACTTGAGAAAGAAATTCTATAGTAGTGTGCTACTGGTAAGGTGTTCAAGTAAAAAAAGAAACAATGAATGACGTAGGCCAGGCCGCTATGTATCGAGATACATAGCCACTTAATTTACATGCCCAAAGCTTAGCTGGATATTTAAGAAACAAAATTGAGTGATACAGATCTCTACGCTCAAACAACTCCCACCTTGTTAGGCTTGATTTGAACCCTACATGAAGCTATTTTACAGGATGAAAATGTGCTTAACGTGATTGTCATGTCCAGTCTTTTAATTTAGTTCCCATAAGTACATAACCTACTCCCAGGGAATAATCTTAAGCACTAAGAAAGTCTTATTTAAAATACAGTATCCTTTTGCTGACAAACTCTTTGGTGGGTATTCAGATTATTCTCCCGTTTGGCTTCAATATCTCTAATATGAACTTATGCATTATGGCTAGAAATCTCTTGAATTTACAGATTACGGCCAAGTTTGGTGGGAGAGCTTTATAATAACAGTCTTTGCAATAGAGCCCAAGCAGAAATCAGAACAACGTTTTTGCACAGAGTCCACTTAAACTTGCACTTGCTCCTAATTAAAAGCTTGAAAATACTTGAATTAGGAGACACTATGGAAAATGCCATAAACTGGCAAAATGAAATATTAGAAAGGAAAGGTTCTGCTAAAGAGAAGTTTTGTTAATTCATGATTGTATTCACCTAGTAATCTTACACAAAAGAAAAAAGTCTTGAGACTTTCTCATCTTTGGGATATCCACATATCCCAAGTATCTCCTAAATGTTGCTTTCCCACAGATCCCAGTTTATATGAGCAAATATTGCTTTCCCACAAACTCCAGTTTATGTCAGTAAATACCACTTTCCCACAAATCCCAGTTATGCCTAAAGATAGGGAGGCAGATGGTGGGACAAATTCTACTAGGAGAGTGCTATCCACTTATTCCTGAGACTAATTAAATCTTTTTAAAATAAACATCAGTGGCAGTTTAAACAGAAACAGGAGAAAAGGGAAGCCAAAAGTCTGAGAAGTGTGTGAATGGGGGAGAGTTTTTGTCAGGATTTTCCATGCTGATTCTCAGTATGTGTTTTCCTTTCTCCCCACTTCCTAATCCACACCCACACATCCCATTGATCTCGGAGAGGCAGAAGTGAGTGATGGTGTGAAGCGAGACCTTAATTCCTTGCCCAGGAATTGAACGTGGGTAGCCTGGATGAAAACCAGGAATCCTAGCTGCCACACCCCCTGGCTCTTGCTCCCAGTGAAAAATGCATTTCTCACAGAGGCAAAACTGTAAAAACAGGTACAAAGTTTATTATTAGAGACACAGCACAACAACAAGTGGGAGATCACACAGAGAAACAGTTTGTTTAGTTAAGATAGAAGCAAGGCAGAGATGCACACCCGGAGAGCAAGGGTGTGGGCGCCCTCCTTAATGAGGAGGAGCACAGTAAAGGGGTGGTTAAGTCATCTATACAGGGCAGGTCTTCTGGGTCTTTGTTTACCTTTGGCCAATTATCTGGTTTCTTTTTCCACACCTGCCCTGCCTTAGGACCCTGCCCAACATGCGTGTGCAACAGCCCAGAGGCTATGGGATGGCCTTAGCATCACATATTATGGGGTGGTGCCCCCTCCCTTTTGACCCCCAAGGAGCCTTCCTAAGCATGTGCAATATTTCCCTTGCCCCCAGGATGGGAAATGTATGAACTCTTGATCTTTTAACAGGGTTTAGTCCCACTCGGTCCCTGCCATAAAAATGTCCAATGTCCAGTTATTTACCCTATTTCTGTTGCTGGTTTTTACATCAAGGTGCAGATCTCGAAATATAGACCGGAGTCCGGTCATAAATATGTAGTTCTGGAGCCCGTTTGTCTCTTGTATGTAATGTAAACAGGGGGCTGGTAATGAATGTCCGGCCTGGAGCCCATCTTCTTCTAACCCCAGGAAGTGTGAGCAGGAGGCTAGTTGTAAATGTCTAGCCTGGAGCCCATCTATCTCCTGCCTCACTATCCTCCTAAACCCGGGATAATTAGAAGATTGATTGCAGGTGTAAAATTCACGGGCCTTCCAAAAGTTGAGTACATCTCTCCAGGTGCATTTCATCTGCTGCTAATGGAAAAGGGAAAAGTATAACCTTTTACCCCAAAGCAGTTAGCTTGGTTAGCAGCATTAAATTAAAATGAGAAAATGCAAATCCTAATAATCTCTCACACTGAAGTAGAAAATCAGTTTTGGTTCTGAAATTTGGTGAGGAATAAATTCAATTTTTATTAGTTATTTCACATCCTAATGAGGATTCCCCAATGATGGCTATGCTTATGACTCTACCGAACAACATTTCAACGGGCTGACAGGTTTCTCGCTTTAATTTTATTCAAGACTTGGCGTCAATGATTTTTTTGGTTCCTAATTCGGAAAGACAAACTAGTCAGGGACATTTACTAGATACTTACATTGTCTTATGTGGCAGCCTGCCCTGCTTCCTTGGAAGAAATAAGGAATGGGTTTGTGATGGTCAGAGGAGACTGGTTCTTAGTGGCACACTGAAGTTACCAATCCCACTTTTAGTCTTAAAACCAGAAAACTGGAGCTGCCTATCTACTCCTGCCCCCACCTCCATTTTAATTGACAATTTAAAAAATTATTAGAGAAATATTCAAACATACACTAAAGTTGAGAGAATTGTGTAATTAACCCCATGTATCCTGTACTCAGCTTCAATAATTATCAATACTTGTAGGCAGTTTTCTGACCAGGAAATATAATGCCCTGAAAGCTTCAATTCTTTATCTCTATTTGGCTTTTGTCTTTCAAATTTTGGTTCCTGGGGCTTTGGACACTGCAATTGTATTAAAAGAAGGATTTGAGTAAGGAATTTAGTGTTTAATGTCTATGTCTTTCTCAGCTCTCCTCCCTCTTTGGAGAAGCCACTGGTTATAGGGTGCTAGGCGGAATCTGGCAGTATTTATTGCGGCCAAGAGCTGTTTTTCATAAAACAGATCACTGTCTCGATTTCCGTGCAGAAGACTGGCCAAAAAACAAAGCTGGAGAATTTATGGGTATCAAGCCAGTTCTTACCCCACCTCAGTGCTGTTTTCTAAACATTTACAGAGAGCAAATTTGCAGAACAGTTTTCTGGTCACACTCTAAAGTATCTCAGCACTTTCTCTCCCCTTCGCTTTGCACGTCCTGTTTGGGGATGAGTTGTCAATCTTTCTGAGTTTTTGGTGCTAACCTCCTCCCTCGCCCACAGCATCGGAGGCCGCTTGCAAAGCACTCCCAGTAGGGCCTCTGGGGGAAAGAGAAACTGCTGACCCGCAAGAAAGCGGAAACGTAGAACCGGAATTCCGCTCGCACACTTTTGTGTCTTGAAAAGTGAGAATCCCGGGGAAGCTTCCCCATCTGCCCCTCGCTGGCTTGGCAGCTCCCGGGATATAAGAAGGTGCAGGAAGAGACTTAAACCCGCAGCGGAGAGGCTGAGAATCCATCACGGAATGCATCCCAGCACTTGGTTTGTGGGCTCCTGTTTCCTTAAGCCTCGAAGGTGTCGTGGTTCACGGTCACGGTTCCGCCTCTCAGCGCCTCCGCCCCGCGGTTCCTGTCGGAGTTCCGCCCTCTCCGCGGGCACTGTAGGGAGTCGGTGGGTCCGAGTGCCCAGGACCCGACGCTCCGCTTTCAAGCAGTCGCGGAGAAACGCCAGCCGAGCTCAGCCCCAGTTATAAACTGTCTTCAGGTAGAGGTTGTAGACATTAAGACCTCAGCGGTCTCAGGGCGTTGTCCTAGGAAACGCCGTTTAAGGGAAGGCGTGTTAGTTGTTGGGAGCGTCTTCCTTGCCCCGCCCCGCGCTCGCTGCCAGGGCGCGGGGCGAGATCCCAGCTGGCAGGGAACCGAGACGGCGCCTCCCCAACGCCGGCGGTTTACCTCGTCTCTGCACCCCTAGGCGGCGCTGCACTTCTCCGCACCCGGCCCGCACCGCTTTCCCAGACGGCTGCCAAGCCTCCAGTCTAGCAAGCCTAGCTCGCAGCCGGCCGGCCCCGGGCAATTCCGGTATTCGGAAGGCGAACGTCGGCGGTCTCTGCACCTCCAGTCGGCAGCAGCGGCCGGTCGGCCCTCGTTTTTTTTTTTTTTTTAAACCACGGCTTGTGATCTCCGGGAGTCCGGAGCATGTTCCCGGGTCACCGCTGGTGGAACGAGGACGCCGAGAGGGAAGGAGGATGGTGGGCTGGAGGGTGGCGGTTCTATGTTTGTGGGTCTCCTGCGGCTCTGCAGCGGGACAGCTCGAATACTCCGTGTCGGAGGAGACCGAACGGGGCGTAGCCGTAGGCAATGTTGCCCAGGACTTGAGGCTGTCAGCGGCCTCCCTGTCCTTGCGGAACTTTCGCTTCCTTTCCAGCCACGGTGAGCCCTACTTCGAGGTCGATCTGGCCAGCGGAAGCTTGGTGGTCAGAGAGCCGGCGGATCGCGAACGGCTGTGCGGGGACAAAGCTGCCTGCGTCCTGACCTATGAGCTGGTGCTGGAGGACTCGCTGGAGCTGCACAAGATGCACGTTCACGTCCTGGACACCAACGACAACTCGCCTCACTTCCCTGCCGGCGACGTGCAGTTGCACATTCCCGAGTTCCTGATGCCCGGAGCCCGTTTTACTCTCCCTAATGCCCAAGATGCCGACGAGGGAAGCAATGGGGTGCTAAGCTACAGCCTGAGCCCCAGCCAGCACTTTCGCCGGGACATGGGGTCGCGGGTCGACGGCAGCGAATACCCGGAGTTGGTATGGGAGAAAGCGCTGGATCGGGAGCAGCGTGCCACCCACCGGCTGGTGCTCACCGCCCGGGACGGCGGGCTGCCGGCGCGCTCCGGAGACGCACAAGTCACCATCGTCGTGGTGGACACAAACGACAATGCACCTGTATTTGAGCGCTCAGTATACCGCACCAAGGTGCCAGAGACTGCACCCAACTGGACTGTGCTATTCCGAGTTCAAGCCTCGGACCCGGATGAAGGCTCCAATGGGGAAATCCGGTACTCCTTAAGCAATAGCACGCAGGCAAAGCTGCGACACCACTTTCACGTGCACCCTAGAAATGGGGAAGTGCGGGTAGCTGCTTCACTAGGTCCGCCTGAAGCGCTGTTGGAGGCATACATCGAGGCGAGGGATGAAGGCGCCTTCGGTCTAGCCAGCACCGCCAAACTTCTGGTGGAAGTGACTGATGTGAACGATCACGCTCCCGAGGTGAACCTCCTCACTTTCTCCAGTCCAGTTTCCGAGGACACCGCCGCTGGCACAGTGATTGCCCTCCTTAGTGTAAGGGATGAGGACCTTGGTCCCAATGATAAGGTCATTTGTAGCATGTCCACTGGAGGCCCTTTTAAGCTGAAGGCTTCCTTTGACAACTACTACAGCTTGCTGACTGATGGGCCGCTGGACCGGGAGCAGGTCAGTGAATACTAGGGCCTGATCACCGCCTTAGATGGTGGCTCGCCCCCACTTAGCACCCGCAGGACACTGACTGTGTCAGTTGCTGATGTGAACGACAATACACCAAGCTTTCCTCAACCGAAACAGGAACTTCTTGTGGCTGAAAACAATGGCCCTGGGGCCTCCCTAGGACGTGTGTTTGCCCAGGACCCAGATCTGGGGAAGAATGGCATCGTCTTTTATGAGCTGTTGGATATTATCTCTGAAGGGTAGGCAGCCTCTAACTTGGTGGCAGTAGACTCCTCCAGGGGGGCTATCACTGCCAAAATTTCCTTTGACTTTGAGCAGCTCAGGGGGTGTCACTTCCAAGTGGAAGCCGAGGATGGTGGCATTCCTCCCAGAAGTGCAACAGTGACTGTGAACTTGTTTGTGGTAGACAGGAACGACAATGCTCCAGTCATCTTGTTTCCCTTGCCCAGAAATGGCTCTGTCCCAGTGGAAATTGTGCCCCGCTCTGCCAGAACAGGACACTTGGTCACAAAAGTGGTAGCAGAAGATGCAGAAAATGGCTCCAATGCTTGGCTTTCCTACTACATCTCTCAGGCTTCTGACTCGAGCCTTTTTAGAATTTCAGCCAATATGGGAGAGCTCCATACTGCTCGCTTAGTTCTTCCCACTGATGCAGTTAAACAGAGGGTGGTGGTAGTGGTTCGGGACCATGGAGACCCATCCCTTTCCACCTCTGTCACACTGGGCGTTCTGTTGAGCAGCTCTGTGCCTCGGGTCCTTCCAGACTTTGAAGATGGCTGGGAAACAGGCGGGCACCAGTCCGCCCAGAACCTGTATTTAGTAATTGCCCTGGCCTGTGTTTCCTTTTTATTTCTGGGGTGCTTACTTTTCTTTGTGAGTAGCAAGTTGAGCCAGATCCCAGGTTGTTGCTCTCAGAGCTGCTGTCGCTCTCCAGAGGAGTTGAGATATGGAAGCAAGATGGCTTCGAATCCTTGCATGACATCTGCCACAATAGATGTCACTACAGTCGAAAGACTTTCTCAGACCTATCTCTATCGGGCCTCTCTGGGACTTGGTTCTGACAATAACAGTTTGCTGTTGCGTGGGGAATACAGTGCTGCTGACCTGAGAAATTTGGCCTCTGGGGTAGGACTGAATGTGCCAATATCCTGTATTCAGACTCAGAATAGGAAAGAGGATCGTGCAAATGTCAATGCCATGGTAAGCAAATTTTATGGGATTTGATTCCCTTGACCAGGAAATGGCCACTAGCTATTTCTGAAATGTTTCTTAGATGAGCCTTTGGCAACATTTAATCCAATGAATTGAACGCTCCTGCTTAGCATCCCCTGTGCTAAGCATTCTGGGAAGATACAGGTGTTAAAAGAGACTGTCCTTGGCCTCAAGAAGGTTACAGTTTATTTTTGAGGAAGTAAGGTAAGAAATTCAAACCTATTACAGAACAATTAAAATAATATAGCATAAAGGTCTAAAATTTAAAAAAATAAAGCACCAAAGTTTCTGGTACAGGTAATAAACAACCTGAGGTGTCTTTTTTTTTTTTATAAATTTATTTATTTTTGGCTGTGTTGGGTCCTCGTTGCTGCTCGCGGGCTTTCTCTGGTTGTGGCAAGGAGGGGCTACTCTTTGTTTCAGTGCCCGTGCTTCTCATTGCGGTGACTTCTCTTGTTGCAGAGCCCAGGCTCTAGGCACGCAGGCTTCAGTAGTTGTGGCACACAGGCTCAGTGCTCTAGAGCACAGGCTCTAGTAGTTGTGGCGCATGGGCTTCGTGGCTCCGCGGCATGTGGGATCTTCCCGGACCAGGGCTCAAACCTGTGTCCCCTGCATTGGCAGGTGGATTCTTAACCACTGCGCCACCAGGGAAGTCCCCTGGGGTGTCTTTAAATAATTCCTTTTAGGAATTTCTTTAAGGAATTACTTAAAGCAAATATCCCTTCATTAGAAGTATTTTGAGCAACAGATATGTGTAAGGCATTCTGATTCCTAAGGTGAGAATGAAAGTTATGTAAGAGTCTTTGTGTAATACAAACTTAATATCATGGACGATGAGACGTTTATTCAAACCATTACAATACATGATTTAAAAATGATGATAACCTAAAACATGTAAAAGTAAATTGCAGTGGATGTTCAAAGAAGGGAGAGAGAGAACATGAGAGAACATCTAGGCAGGGAGGAGGGAATCAGAGGAGGCTTTGTGGTAGAGATAGCTGTTGAATTGGATTGTGAATGCTATACCATTTAATAAAATGCAGCATACTCTCTAGGCTATATTTTACAATGAGTCTCATTTTGACAAAGTAGTCTTTTTTGAGAACGATACTCCAAAACACAGCTAATAGTTCCACACAGTGTTTGTAAGTACGTAAACGTTCTAGGCATGTCTCAAAACACCTATTTGTACTGACAGAAAGAAGAAAAGATGATTGGGTATAAGGACTGGACAACCTTTTATTTTGTGTTCTTATTGATGTATTTCACAAAGAAGACAGATGAGTAATTGTTATGTCAGAAACATTGGTGTGTTCAGAGGTGCACTTACTATTCAAAGTCCATTCAACTTGGACTTAATATTCTTATTATTTTAGAAGCCAGTATACTTAAAGTAAGTAAATACCATATTTGGGAGTAATGCATCTAATAAAATTAAATTACACCTCAGTTTATCTGTTTGGCATTTCAAAACTTTCTGAGTGGAGTGGGAGCAATTGGCTTAGCAATTTTACAATATTACTTTCCAACTTCTCATAGAGATCATGGATGCAAGAGAAAGGTTGTGCAGAAATTAGGGAAGGGAACGAAGGGAATGTTCTACTCTTCTAGGTAATAAGGGAGAAAATTGGATAAGTTATTCTCCTTCAAATAATTATGTTCACTGCAAATAAAATAGATTTGCATCCATTATAACTTTGTATAATTAATATTCACACATGATATAATGGAATCCAATATATATGATTAGTAAATACTTGCTGATGAATGAATAATTAAATTTGTGAATATATTAATTGGATGGAAACACTGTTCAACACAGAGGGAAAAACTTTAACTTACTTTTTATCTTTACGTGTATATATAGTTAACAGTTTAAAGGCCATTTTCAAATATATTATTTTCTTCCTTATGATATATAATCATGAAACAACACAACAGGGATTTTCTGGTCCTAGAGCTAGCATGAAAAATCTCAATGCTGTATTCTGGGGTTAAATAAAAATCCAGTTCCTGTAGATAACAAAGTGATTAGTAGGGATGCACATCATAATACTGTGAACTTTGCAGTGAATGAAAATTAAAATGCAGTTAATTTTAAGGGAGAAAATTGGTGCACAAAATGTTAGTATTTCAGGTATCAAAACACAGTGTATAAACTCTATTAAGAAAATTCACCATTTATTTCTTTTATTTCATTGCTTTCTGTAACAAGGAGAGATAAGGGTACCAGCAATGTTTATGAAGTTTGAGAATCAGGAATTGTTTGAGAGAAACATTTTGACTAGACTACAAAGGAAACATAAGTAAGTGATAGGAAGATCAATGGATCTGAGAGTTAGAAGGAAAATTATCTACTTAAAAGGAAAAAAATGTAGTTAATAACAGAGGAAAATGTCCCCTGCCACAGAATTTTTAAACTTATGTGAGTGATAAAGTAACAGAGATATACTGTTTAGACGTGCAGGGCTATTGTGCCATCTCACTCATCCAGTTGAACAGTCTTTTTCCATCATTGTTGATATTTCGCTTTTTAGGTTGTTCATTGTCTGTTAATTTGTGTGGGCTGGATATTTCCTTATATATATAGAAAGTTTGATGTATAAAAACATGGGAAAATAAATTCTATAAAGCTGGAGTATTTGTAATTCAACACAGGCACTTATTATTTACTTCTTCCTATCCAAGTGCATATTGATCCAATCTTGATTCTTTAGAAAAGAATGCTTATCATAGTGTTCACTGAATGCCTTAAGAACAACTACAGAATTCTAGAAATAAGGTATTTGTTGCTTCAGTTTTATAAAACATATACCCTTTGAAAAGCGTGAAATTTCATAATTTTAACTGTGTGCCCGAATCACACAGAATCATGTTGATGCATATGTGTTTATATTTTGTTCTAACTCTAAGCTCTTCTGTCTTATTTTAGTTTAGAGTGTATGTTAGTATAATTTACAATACTAAAAAAAATTAACTTAAGAAATTCAGGAAGAAAAAAAGAAATTCAGGAAAACCTTTTATCTATATCTCTTCTTTGTTAATATTTAACAGATATAACCAAAATTGACCCACTGTGCAACAAGTAGACAACACGAGTCTCATGGCAATTTTTTCTGTTAAAATTCTTGATAGACAATTTAATTTTTTAGATGGTATCTGAGGTGTAAACTCTACTATTTAAAATTAGTTGCATTGGCAATTTTTTTAAGATAGTAAATATTAATGTAGCAAAAATGCACAACAGCATACAACTAAATTTATTAAAAATTCCACATGAAAATTATATTTTAAACATACCAATGTTTTATTAGTGTATCGTTCTTCTGGGATTAAGGCAGTTTCTCTTTTGCCAGGATCTATGGAGTATAAAATATTTCCCCTTTGCAGTGTTGTTTGTTAACAGAGTGGTAGAATGTTTTTGGCATGCTGGGTGTTTTTATTTGCTAACGTATATTCCTTAAGTAGACTTTCCCATAGGTTAATTGGATGTTTCCTTATATCTATTTTGACTTTGAAGCTGATAACCACACACCGAAAAACTTTAGAGTGCAGTAACTAAGGAAGCGTGCAAGGTATATGATATATATTCAGATTAAAAAATATGTAAATAGATAGCACAATAGTATTCATTGTATAATGCAAAAACCTCAAACTAGTGAAAAGGAGAGAAAAAGAGCATCATAACTTGAGTAGAAAAAAGAAAAGCAATGCTTTTGGGAGATGTATGAGTGGGAAAGTTTTGACAACGTCTGATAATATTAATGACCTATTGATTTTTGTTGCCTTCAATATTTGCAGTTAGAGGGAAACAATAATATTCCAGAGACTAAATACACTTTAGCTGGCTTGGGATGAAGGTAGACTAAATTACTAAGAGGTTTTTACATTGCTCAAATGCGTGTAACGTGAATATCAGAAATAACATTTGGCAGAATGTCAAATGAATATAAATCACAATCTAGGACTCTGATTAAAGTATGGGAAGCAAGGAATTTATTGGTAAGGATTATTCTTTAAAACGAAAACTTAATGATAAAGGTGGTTACTCACCTTGTTCCCAATTTTAATTGATGAGATGAGAATGGGTCAGGAAACCACGTGTCTCTTTTATACTGCATTTATGAGAAAGAATTAGGATAAGAATTTCTTCCTCAAGCTATAAACACAGAAGGTCATTATATATTCATCTGGAACTTGTCTTGGAATCTAGGAATGAATATGCAGTCACGTTGTCTCCTATGCTGCAGAGAAAGAGAAAAGCCTTTCTGTCCCAACCCAAATTGCTGGCTGTTCCTAGAGCCATCTGGTTGCCAGGTACACATATACTGTTTTCATAGCTAAGCTCTATTGACATACCTCAAAATGTACTCTCTGAATTCAGGCACATTATGTTTATTCTTTAGAATCTTTAAGCAAAGATCACAGCTGTTTTGTTTAGAATCAAAATGATGCTCATTCAAAATAAAAACAACCAATTAAGACATCTTAATAGTGGGTTTTGGCATCTATATTCATCACTTGAGATTGGCATGTCATTTTCCTTTCTTTTAAGGATTTGGTATCAAGGTTATGCTGGCCTTATTAAACAAGTTAGAAGTGTTTTTTTTCCTCTCCTTTTTTTCTAGTCTCTGGTCATGTTTGTTAAGATTGGTGTTATTTCTGTCTTAAATATTTAGTAGGATTCACTAGGGATGTTCTCTGTGCCTTAAGTTTTCTTTGTGGGAAAGTTTTAAATCATGAAATCACATTTCTTTATTAGTAAGAGAAATATTCATATTTTTATTCTTCTTGTTTCATTTCTGTAAATTCTTTTTCCAGAAATATGTTAATTTTATCTAAATTTTCAAATATTTTGGCATAAAGTTTTTTATAATATCCTCTTTGTGATCTTTGTAACATCTACAGGATCTGTAGTGATATTCCTCTTTCCAATCTTGACGTTATTGTCACCTCTCATTTTTCCTGGTTAGACTTGGAAGTAGCTTATTATATTAGCCTTTCAGGACTAACCTGGCTTTTGGGATTCTCTTGCTTGTATATTTGCTTTCTATTTAATTGATTTCTGCTCTTAACATTATTTACCTCCTAATATTTTATTTATGTTCAATTTGCTATTTGATTTCTAGCTTCTTATACAGCTTATTGTTTTTCAGGTTTTGTTATTTTTAATGTATGGATTTAAAGCTGAAAAATTCCCCTAAGTATGGTATTAGCTGCTTCATGCAAATCATATTTTTAAAATTTTAATTGAAGTATAACATACATAAAAGTTCATATATCGTATATGTATAACATGCTGAACAATCCAAAATCAACAGAATCATGTAATCACCACAGAGGTAAAGAAGTAGAAGAGCATTACCAGCACCCCAAGCCCCCCTCAGCCTCCTCTATCTTTACTCCCTTCTGAAATATAACTATTATCATGAATTCCAACATCATAAAAATAGAATCGTATGGTATGATTATGTTTTTGTGTCTGGCTAATTTAATTCAATATCATACATGTGACAATCATCTGGCCTGCTGTGTATAGCAATAATCCATCAATTAAATTGCTGTATGTCACATTGTATGAATATATCACAATTTATTTATCCATTTTTCTGCTGATGGACATTTTTTTCAAGTTTATTTTTGCTATTATGGACAATTCTGCTATGAACATTTTTTTCCATGTCTTTCGGTGCACATATTTGCATTTCTGTTGACTATGTATCTAGTAGTAGAAATTGCTTGGTTATATGGTATGAGTATGCTCAACTTTAATAGATACTGCCAACAGGTTCCCAAATTAGTTGTTCCAAGTTCCTCTCCTGCCAGCAGCGCTTGAGAGTTTCAGTTACTCCACATTCTTGAATAATTAGTATTACCAGACTTTTACATTTTCATTGTTATAGTGGTGTGCACTAGTATCTCATTTTTAAAATTTAAGTTCTAGATTTGTGTTTTTTCCCATGTAATGTAATAATTGAATACTGAACAGTCTACAAAGTGAATATTAAAATGCTTAGATCATTCATCCCTCCCTTCCATTGTATACTTTTTTTAAAGTCAGGTTTATTGGTTGTTTGAGAAATATTGGTTCACTGAGCTATACAGATCTTCCAAATGTGGACACATTTTATTATGCAATAACAAAAAATCACATTTGTCAATACCACCATTGATCTCATCAGACAGTCTTTTAGTATTGGGAAGCTACAAGCTCATGGTGGCAGACAAAAGTTTTCCAAAATTATGATTCTTACTCAAAATCTTAAATTTTATCATTTGCAACAAATACTGTCACTTGTTTTCCTTGCAGTGACAGGCTCATTTCATTCATTTTTAAGAGAATGTCTGTCTTCTGGTGTTATAAATACCCAAGTTCATCTTGTAAATTTCCTGTCTCAGACCTGGAGTCAACCATTCTACAGGATCCTTCAATTCTTTTTTCTGGGAGATGGTATTTAGAAATATAATCTGGACAATAGGTGTGCTTATTCCTACATGGTTGAGTCAGCGTTTCTAGGTGTGAACTAGGGGATATGCATTTTTTTAAAAGGTAAAATAAATCACAAGTTCATACTAATCTTTACAATTCAAGTTCAGAACTCTAAGGTTTTTACTTAATTTCATTGCTCTTACATTTGTATCTCCTTTCTCCCATAAAAATCCCAGTGTTCATTTATATCAACATAATTACTAATTTATTACCACACACTACTCAAAGAACAGACTTAGAAAACAATATCAGCATTACACCAACAATGTGATTACAGTAACAGTTTAATATTTTTGCCATTCTTTTCATTTGTAGGGTATATTTTACTAGGCTTGTACAAGTTACTGTGTTTTAAAGTATCTTGGAATAGTTCATCTCTGTGTAGTTATGCCACCAACTACATAGAGTTAGGTTCATTTGTTTAAAGTTGCTTTCACAGTGAGGGCTTGCTTTTTTAAAAAAATGTTTTAATTTAATTTTATTTATTTTTTTATGCAGCAGGTTCTTATTAGTCATCAATTTTATACACATCAGTGTATACATGTCAATCCCAATTGCCCAATTCATCACACCACCATCCCCACCCCGCCGCGGCTTTCCCGCCTTGGTGTCCATACGTTTGTTCTCTACATCTGTGTCTCAACTTCTGCCCTGCAAACCGGTTCATCTGTACCATTTTTCTAGGTTCCACATACATGCGTTAATATACGATATTTGTTTTTCTCTTTCTGACTTACTTCACTCTGTATGACAGTCTCTAGGTCCATCCACGTCTCAACAAATGACCCAATTTCATTCCTTTTTATGGCTGAGTAATATTCCATTGTATATATGTACCACAACTTCTTTATCCATTCATCTGTCGATGGGCATTTAGGTTGCTTCCATGACCTGACTATTGTAAATAGTGCTGCAATGAACATTGGGGTGCATGCGTCTTTTTGAATTATGGTTTTCTCTGGGTATATGCCCAGTAGTGGGATTGCTAGATCATATGATAATTCTATTTTTGGTTTTTTAAGGAACCTCCATACTGTTCTCCATAAAGGCTGTATCAATTTACATTCCCACCAACAGTGCAAGAGGGTTCCCTTTTCTCCACACCCTCTCCAGCATTTGTTGTTTGTAGATTTGCTGATGATGCCCATTCTAACTGGTGTGAGGTGATACCTCATCGTAGTTTTGATTCACATTTCTCTAATAATTAGTGATGTTGAGCAGCTTTTCTTGTGCTTCTCAGCCATCTGTATGTCTTCTTTGGAGAAATGTCTATTTAGGTCTTCTGCGCAATTTTGGATTGGGTTGTTTGTTTCTTTAATATTGAGCTGCATGAGCTGTTTATATATTTTGGAGATTAATCCTTTGTCCATTGATTCGTTTGCAAATATTTTCTCCCATTCTGAGGGTTGTCTTTTCGTCTTGTTTATGGTTTCCTTTGCTGTGCAAAAGATTTTAAGTTTTATTAGGTCCCATTTGTTTATTTTTGTTTTTATTTCCATTACTCTAGGAGGTGGATCAAAAAAGATCTTGCTGTGATTTATGTTGTAGAGTATTCTTCCTATGTTTTCCTCTAAGAGTTTTATAGTGTCCACTCTTACATTTAGGTCTCTAATCCATTGTGAGTTTATTTTTGTGTATGGTGTTAGGGAGTGTTCTAATTTCATTCTTTTACATGTAGCTGTCCAGTTTTCCAAGCACCACTTATTGAAGAGACTGTCTTTTCTCCATTGTATATCCTTGCCTCCTTTGTCATAGATTAGTTGACCATAGGTGTGTGGGTTTATCTCTGGGCTTTCTATCTTGTTCCATTGATCTATGTTTCTGTTTTTGTGCCAGTACCATATTGTCTTGATTACTGTAGCTTTGTAGTATAGTCCGAAGTCAGGGAGTCTGATTCCTCCAGCTCCGTTTTTTTCCCTCAAAACTGCTTTGGCTCTTCGGGGTCTTTTGTGTCTCCATACAAATTTTAAGATTTTTTGTTCTAGTTCCATAAAAAATGCCATTGGTAATTTGATAGGGATTGCATTGAATCTGTAGATTGCTTTGCGTAGTATAGTCATTTCCACAGTATTGATTCTTCCAATCCAAGAACATGGTATATCTCTCCATCTGTTTGTATCATCTTTAATTTCTTTCATCAGTGTCTTATAGTTTTCTGCATACAGGTCTTTTGTCTCCCTAGGTAGGTTTATTCCTAGGTATTTTATTCATTTTTTTGGAATGGTAAATGGGAGTGTTTCCTTAATTTCTCTTTCAGATTTTTCATCATTAGTGTATAGGAATGCAAGAGATTTCTGTGCATTAATTTTGTATCCTGCAACTTTACCAAATTCATTGATTAGCTCTAGTAGTTTTCTGGTGGCATCTTTAGGATTCTCTATGTATAGTATCATGTCATCTGCAAACAGTGACAGTTTTACTTCTTCTTTTCCAATTTGTATTCCATTTATTTCTTTTTCTTTAATTGCCGTGGCTAGGACTTGCAAAACTATGTTGAATAATAGTGGTGAGAGTGGACATCCTTGTCTTGTTCCTGATCGTAGAGGAAATGCTTTCAGTTTTTCACCATTGAGAATGATGTTTGCTGTGGGTTTGTCATATATGGCAATATGGTTTGTTGTTATTATGTTGAGGTAGGTTCCCTCTATGCCCACTTTCTGGAGAGTGTTTATCATAAATGGGTGTTGAATTTTGTCAAAAGCTTTTTCTGCATCTACTGAGATGATCATATGGTTTTTATCCTTCAATTTGTTAATATGGTGTATCACATTGATTGATTTGCATATATTGAAGAATCCTTGCATCCCTGGGATAAATCCCACTTGATCATGGTGTATGATCCTTTTAATGTGTTGTTGGGTTCTGTTTGCTAGCATTTTGTTGAGGATTTTTGCATCTATATTCATCAGTGATATTGGTCTGTAATTTTCTTTTTTTGTAGTATCTTTGTCTGGTTTTTGTATCAGGGTGATGGTAGCCTCATAGAATGAGTTTGGGAGTGTTCCTTCCTCTGCAATTTTTTGGAAGAGTTTGAGAAGGATGGGTGTTAGCTCGTCTCTAAATGTTTGATAGAATTCACCTGTGAAGCCATCTGGTCCTGGGACCTTTGTTTGTTGGAAGATTTTTAATCACAGTTTCAATTTCATTACATGTGATTGGTCTGTTCTTATTTTCTATTTCTTCCTGTTTCAGTCTTGGAAGTTTATACCTTTCTAAGAATTTGTCCATTTCTTCCAGGTTGTCCATTTTATTGGCATAGAGTTGCTTGTAGCAGTCTCTTTGGATGCTTTGTATTTCTGCAGTGTCTGTTGTAACTTCTCCTTTTTCATTTCTAATTTTATGGATTTGAGTCATTTCCCTCTTTTTCTTGATGAGTCTGGCTAATGGATTATCAATTTTGTTTATCTTCTCAAAGAACCAGCTTTTAGTTTTATTGATCTTTGCTATTGTTTTCTTTGTTTCTATTTCATTTATTTCTGCTCTGATCTTTATGATTTCTTTCCTTCTGCTAAATTTTGGTTTTGTTTGTTCTTCTTTCTCTAGTTCCTTTAGGTGTAAGGTTAGATTGTTTACTTGAGATTTTTCTTGTTTCTTTAGGTAGGCTTGTATAGCTATAAACTTCCCTCTTAGAACTGCTTTTGCTGCATCCCATAGGTTTTGGATCGTTGTGTTTTCATTGTCATTTGTCACTAGGTATTTTTTGATTTCCTCTTTGATTTCTTCAGTGATCGCTTGGTTATTTAGTAACGTATTGTTTAGCCTCCATGTGTTAGTGTTTTTTACGTTTTTTTCCCCTTGTAATTGATTTCTAATCTCATAGCGTTTTGGTCAGAAAAGGTGCTTGATATGATTTCAATTTTCTTAAATTTACTGAGGCTTGATTTGTGACCCAAGATGTGATCTATCCTGGAGAATGTTCTGTGCGCACTTGAGAAGAAAGCGTAATCTGCTGTTTTTGGATGGAATGTCCTATAAATATCAATTAAATCTATCTGGTCTATTTTGTCATTTAAAGCTTCTGTTTCCTTATTTATGTTCTGTTTGGATGATCTGTCCATTGGTGTAAGTGAGGTGTTAAAATCCCCCACTATATTGTGTTACTGTCAATTTCCTCTTTTATAGCTGTTAGCAGTTGCCTTATGTATTGAGGTGCTCCTATGTTGGGTGCATATATATTTATAATTGTTATATCTTCTTCTTGGATTGATCCCTTGATCATTATGTAGTGTCTTTCCTTGTCTCTTGTAACGTTCTTTATTTTAAAGTCTATTTTATCTGATATGAGTATTGCTATTCCAGCTTTCTTTGATTTCCATTTGCATGGAATATCTTTTTCCAACCCCTCACTTTCAGTTGAATGTGTCCCTAGGTCTGAAGTGGGTCTCTTTTAGACAGCATATATATGGGTCTTGTTTTTGTATCCATTCAAGAAGCCTGTGTCTTTTGGTTGGAGCATTTAATCCATTCACGTTTAAGGTAATTATTGATATGTATGTTCCTATGACCATTTTCTTAATTGTTATGGGTTTGTTTTTGTAGGTCCTTTTCTTCTCTTGTGTTTCCCACTTAGAGAAGTTCCTTTAGAATTTGTTGTAGAACTGGTTTGGTGGTGCTGAATTCTCTTAGCTTTTGCTTGTCTGTAAAGCTTTTGATTTCTCCATCGAATCTGAATGAGATCCTTGCTGGGTAGAGTAATCTTGGTTGTAGGTTCTTCCCTTTCATCACTTTATCATGCCACTCCCTTCTGGCTTGTAGAGTTTCTGCTGATAAATCAGCTGTTAACCTTTTGGGAGTTTCCTTGTATGTTATTTGTTGTTTTTCCCTTGCTGGTTTCAATAATTTTTCTTTGTGTTTAATTTTTGTCAATTTGATTACTATGTGTCTCGGTGTGTTTCTCCTTGGGTTTGTCCTGTATGGGGCTTGCTGAGCTTCCTGGACTTGGGTGGCTATTTCCTTTCCCACGTTAGGGAAGTTTTCGACTATAATCTCTTCAAATATTTTCTCTGGTCCTTTCTCTCTCTCTTCTCCTTCTGGGACCCCTATAATGCGAATGCTGTTGCGTTTAATGTTGTCCCAGAGGTCTCTTAGGCTGTCTTCATTTCTTTTCATTCTTTTTTCTTTATTCTCTTCCGCAGCAGTGAATTCTCCCATTCTGTCTTCCAGGTCACTTATCCGTTCTTCTGCCTCAGTTATTCTGCTATTGATTCCTTCTAGTGTAGTTTTCATTTCAGTTATTGTTTTGTTCATCTCTGTTTGCTTGTTCTTTAATTCTTCTAGGTCTTTGTTAAACATTTCTTGCATCTTCTCGATTTTTGCCTCCACTCTTTTTCCGAGGTCCTGGATCATCTTCACTATCATTATTCTGAATTCTTTTTCTGGAAGGTTGCCTATCTCCACTTCATTTAGTTGTTTTTCTGGGGTTTTATCTTGTTCCTTCATCCGGTACATGGTGCTCTGCCTTTTCATCTTGTCTATCTTTCTGTGAATGTGGTTTTTGTTCCACAGGCTGCAGGGTTGTAGTTCTTCTTGCTTCTGCTGTCTGCCCTCTGGTGGATGAGGCTATCTAAGAGGCTTGTGCAAGTTTCCTGATGGGAGGGACTGGTGGTGGGTAGAGCTGACTGTTGCTGTGGTGGGCAGAGCTCAGTAAAACTTTAATCCGATTCACTGCTGATTGGTGGGTTCCCTCCCTGTTGGTTGTTTGGCCTGAGGCAACCCAACACTGGAGCCTACCTGGGCTCTTTGGTGGGGCTAATGACGGACTCTGGGAGGGCTCACGCCAAGGAGTACTTCCCAGAACTTCTGCTGCCAGTGTCCTTGTCCCCATGGTGAGCCACAGCCACCCCCCTCCTCTGCAGGAGACCCTCCAACACTAGCAGGCAGGTGTGGTTCAGTCTCCCCTGGGGTCACTGCTCCTTCCCCTGGGTCCCGATGCCCACACTACTTTGTGTGTGCCCTCCAAGAGTGGAGTCTCTGTTTCCCCCAGTCCTGTCAAAGTCCTGCAATCAAATCCCACTAGCTTTCAAAGTCTGATTCTCTAGGTATTCCTCTTCGCATTGCCGGACCCCCCGGTTGGGAAGCCTGACGTGGGGCTCAGAACCTTCACTCCAGGGGGTGGACTTCTGTGGTATAAGTGTTCTCCATTCTGTGAGTCACCTACCCAGTAGTTATGGGATTTGATTTTACTGTGATCGCACCCCTCCTATTGTCTCATTGTGGCTTCTCCTTTGTCTTTGGATGTGGGGTATCTTTTTTGGTGAGTTCCAGTTTCTTCCTGTCGATGATTGTCCAGCAGCTAGTTGTGATTCTGGTGTTCTCACAAGAGGGAGTGAGAGCACGTCCTTTTACTCCGCCATCTTGGTTCCTCAGCACTTGCTTTTTAAAATTAAATATTTTTGAACCACCTTTATCCAGTTCCCCCTCTCCCCCACCCCCTCCTTTGGTAACCACAAATGTGATGTCTTTCTCTATGAGTTTGTTTGTTTTTGAAGTATAATTGACCTACAGCACTATGTTAGTTCTGGTGTACAACATAGAGACTTGATATTTCTATATGTTATGAAATGATCACCATAATAAGTCTAGTTACCATTTGTCACCATACAAAGATATTACATTATTATTGACTGTATTTTCCACACTGTACATTTTATACCTGTGACTCATTTATTCTGTAACTGGAAGTTTGCACCTCTTAATTTCCCTTACCTAGTTCACTCATCCCCCAACCCCTTCCCTTCTGGCAACCACCTGTTTGTTCTCTGTATCTATGACTCTGTTTCTGTTTTGTTTATTCATTTGTTTTGTCTTTAGATTCCACATATAAGTGGAATCTTACAGTATTTGTGGTTGTCTGACTTATTTCACTTAGCATAATAACCTCAAGGTCCATCCAGGTTGTCACAAATGGCAAGATTTCATTCTTTTATATGGCTGAGTAGTATTCATCTCAGCTGGGCACTGTTTCTGGGCACTTACGTTGCTTCCGTATCTTGGCTATTAATAGTGATTAATGCTGCAGTGAACATAGGGGTTCATATATCTTTTCAAATTAATATTTTCATTTTCTTTGGAAAAATACCAAGAAGTGGAATTGCTGGATTGTATGGTAGTTCTGTTTTTAATCTTTTGAGGAAACATCATACTGTTTTCTGTAGTGGTTGCACTGATTTACATTCCTTTAAACAGTGCATGAGTGTTCCCTTTTCTCCACATTGTCGCCAACACTTCTTTCTTATTTGTTGTCTTTTTGATAATAGCCATTCTGACAAGTGTGAGGTGATGTCTCAATGTGGTTTTTTTTTTTTAATTCATTCTAAGTGTCCAAATTTTCTTTTTTTTTTTCAAAATTTATTTATTATTTATTTATTTATGTCTGTGTTGGTCTTCGTTTCTGTGTGAGGGCTTTCTCTAGTTGTGGCAAGTGGGGGCCACTCTTCATCATGGTGCGCGGGCCTCTCATTATCGCGGCCTCTCTTGTTGCGGAGCACAGGCTCCAGATGCGCAGGCTCAGCAATTGTGGCTCACGGGCCCAGTTGCTCTGCGGTATGTGGGATCTTCCCAGACCAGGGCTCGAACCCGTGTCCCCTGCATTAGCAGGCAGATTCTCAACCACTGCGCCACCAGGGAAGCCCTCAATGTGGTTTTGATTTGCATTTCCCTGATGATTAGTGATGTTGAGCATCTTTTCATGTAACTGTTGGCCATCTGTATGTCTTCTTTGGAAAAATGTCTATTCAGATCCTCTGCCCATTTTTTAATCAGGTTTTTTTTTTTTGATGTTGAGTTATATGAGTTCTTTGTATATTTTGGATATTAACCGCTTATTGTATATGTCATTTGCAAATATCTTGTCCCAATCAGTAGGTGGTGTTTTCATTTTGTTGATAGATTCCTTTGCTGTGCAAAACTGTTTTAGTTTGATGTGGTCCCATTTGTTTATTTTTGCTTTATTCATTTCTTCTAGGTTGTCCATTTTATTTGCATATAATTGTTCATAGTAATCTCTTATGATATTTGTATTTCTGTGATGTCAATTGTCACTTCTCCTTTTCATTTCTGATTTTATTTATTTGGGTCCTCTTTTTTTCTTCATGAGTCTGGCTAAGGGTTTATCAATTTTGTTTATCTTTTCAAAGAACCAGCTCTTAGTTTCATTGATGTTTTCTTTTTTTTTTTTTTTTTAGTCTCTATTTCATAAATTTCTTCTTTGGTCTTTATGATTTCTTTCTTTCTGCTAACTTTGGGTTTTGTTTGTTATTCTTTTTCTAGTTCCTTTAGGTGTAAAGTTAGATTGTTTAAGATTTTTCTTATTTCCTAAGGTACAAGCCTAAGGTAGGCTTGTATTGCTGTAATCTTCCCTTTTAAAACTGCTTTTGCTGTGTCCCATAGATTTGGGATCGTTGTGTTTCTGTTTTCATTTATCTCCAGGTATTTTTCGATTTTCTCTTTGACTTCTTCAGTGACCCTTTGGTTGTTTAGCATATTGTTTAGCCTCCACATGTTTGTGTTTTGGGGTTTTTTTTCAGTTTTTTCTTTATAGTTGATTTCTAGTCTTATAGTGTTGTGGCTGGAAAAGATGCTTGATGTGATTTCATTCTTCTAAAATTTACTGGGTCTTGTTTTGTGGCTTAGCATGTGATCTATCCTGGAGAATGCTCCATGTGTACTTGAAAAGAATGTGTTTTCTGCTGCTTTTGCATGGAATGGACTATATATCTAGTAAGTTCATCTGGCCTAATGTGTCATTTAAGGCCAGCATTTCCTTATTGATTTTCTGTCTGGGTGATCTATTCACTAATGTAAGTGGCATGTTAAAGTCCTTTTCTATTATTGTGTTACTGTTAATTTCTTTCATTACATTTGTTAATATTTGCTTTATGTATTTAGGTGCTCCTATGTTGGGTGCATATATTGGGTTGGTCAAAAAGGTCGTTCAGGTTTTTCTGTAAGATCTTACAGAAAAACCTGAACGACCTTTTTGGCCAATGCAATATATTTACAGTTGTTACATCTTCTTGTTGGATTGATCCCTTTATTATAATGTAAGTTCCTTCTTTGTGTCTTATTATACTCTTTGTGTTAAAGTGTATTTTGTCTGATGTAAGTATTGCTACTCCAGCTTTCTTTTTGTTTCCATTTACATGGAATACCTTTTTCTACCCCCTCTCCTAAGGCCTCTGCACAACTTTCATTAGATATTTGATATTTTGATGCTATTTTAAATGCTATTTAAAATTTTTTATTTTATAGTTTTTGTTGCAAGTATATAAATATAAAACTATTTTTATATTAATTTTGTATTCAGTGTCCTTGCTAAATTTATTTTAAAATCTCACATTTTATATTATTTTATATTTTCTACATATATTATCATGCCATCTCCAAATAATGTTAGTTTACTTATTTATTTCTACTTCTAACCATATAGTTTTCCTGTTTTATGGCATTGTTGAATTGAAGTGATGGTAATGAGTAATCTTGTTTTATTCCTGATCTCAGAATGTTTTTAATATTTAATGTAAAATACATTGTTTGACTTTTTTTCAGATATTTTTAGACTAAGGAAGTTTCCTTCCCATTCCAACATACTAAGATGTTTCTTTTAACCTTCTTTTTTTAAAAATAATGAATGCGTGTTAAATTTATCACATATTTTTCTGTTTATTGAGGTGATCTATGATTTTCATCCTTTTATTGTATTCAAACCATGAATTATGTTGGTCTATTTAATAGTAATAAACCAATCTTCCATTTTTAGAATAAATCTAGTTTCAATGTATTATCTTTTTTTAATATCACTAGATTTAGTTTCCTAACATTTTGCTTAGAATTTTAAAAATCTGGGTTTATGATAGAAAATTTCCATTTTTATAATGTTTTTGTCAGGGTTTGGTATCAAGACTATGCTGGCCTCATATAGTAAATTGATAAGTGTTACCTTTTTTCAATTCTTTAGAAAGTTTGTGTATATAAGTCAGTTTTTTTTCCTCCCATAAACATTTGGAAGAATTCAAAGTGAAGCCGTATTGGACTAGAGTTCTCTTCATGAAAACGTTTTTAATTATAAATCAATATCTATTATAGGTATGGAACTATACAGATCTTCTGTTTCTAGTTGTAGCAATTTGCTTCATTGTGTTTTCCAATAAATTTGTGCATTTAGTCAAATGCACAAATATAAATTTATAATGTATAGGCTTAAAATTGTTCATAATATTTCTTATTATTATTTTAATGTTGTAAGAACCATATGATGTTTCTTTTTGCATTCCTAGTTCGGTATTTTTTATTTCTCTTTTTTTGGTAAGTTTTGCCATAGATTTATTGATTTTATTAGTTTTTTCAGTGAGCCATCTTTTGAATGCCAAAAAATAAAAAATAAAAAACATATTACCTTAAAATGAGCAATAGGAAGACTGACAACTGAGATCTCAAGAAAAAAATGGAAGCCAGAAAACAATGAAATGACATCTTCAAGGGCTTTAAAAAAAAATCTGATAACCTAGAATTTTATACCCAGAAAAAATATCCTTCAGAAAAAGAAGTAAATAGGGACTTCCCTGGTGGTCCAGTGGTTAAGACTCTGAGCTTCCACTGCAGGGAACATGGGTTCGATCCTTGGTCGGGGAACCAAAATCCCAAATAAAACAAACAAAAACCAATAAACAAACAAAAGAAGTAAATAAAAATATTTTCAAGCAAAACAAAATTGAGGAAATACATCTCAATCAGATTTGCATGAAGGAGATAGTAAGTAATTTCTTTAGTTATATGGAAAATATTCCCAAGTAGAAGCATAGAAATATAGGAGGGAAGGAAGGAAGGAAGAGAAGGAAGCAGCGGAGAAAGTAAATACTTACTGAATAAAACAACAATAATGCATAGTAGAATTTAAAATATAAAAATAACTGAAGTATATGAGGACAATAACAAAAATATGGAGAGAGATAAATGGAATTAAAAGGATTTGAGCCCATTGCATTGTCCTGGAAATGGTGAAAGTAAAAAATTATATTAGACTTTAATAAGTCAAGGATGAAGGATTATCTTCTAAGATAATCCATTTAAGATAGTAAAAAAAAAAGTAACCAATAAGTTAATAGTGGGGAGAAAATAAGATAAAAATATACTTAATTAGTCTAAAAGAAGGCAAGAAAGAGGGGGAAAAGGCAAATTAGATAAGGTAAATAAATACAAGTAGGTGATTAAAATCCAGGTATATCACTAGTTACATTAAATGTAAACAGACTAAACACTCCAATTAACAAAGATGGTCAGACTGGTTAGAAATTAAACACCCATATGTCACCTATTAGAGACACACCGTTATAAAAAGGATAAAGAAAAGTTGGAAGTAAAAGGTTGGAAAGAGACATACCGTGTAAACAGTTATGAAAAGGAAAACTGCATAGCTAGCTATACACATATCACTTATAGTGGACCCTAAGGCAAGAAGCCATATAGATATAAATAGGGACATTACATAATAATACAAGGGTCAATCCACTAATTAATAACATAATCTTTAAGTACCTTAAGCAAAAATGGGTAAACTCCAAGGAGAAGTAGAGAAATCCATACCAGAATGGGAAATTTTAACATACTTTGTTCAGAAACAGAATAAGGAGACAAAAGAAAATCAATAAGGATACAGAGAATTTGAATAAGGGGGATAACAAACTTGTACGTGTGTGTGTATAAAATCACTCAACAACTGCAGAATGAAACTCTTTAAAACCTTTAAAATGCACATGAGTACATGGTGCGTTTATGAAAATTAAACATATTGTATTATATAAAGATTATATGTATATATTATATATATAAAGATTATATTCTATAATCTTTTAGTTATAGATTTCTTGTTACATCCCACTGTCATCAAATCATATCCAGTGTGATTTTAATTCTTTCATATTTGTTGAAATTTGCTTTGCAGCCCATCATATAGTCATTTTTTGGAAACTTTTTGTTTATTGAAGTATAATATACGTATAGAAAAGTGCACACATCATAAATGTACAGCTGGATAAATGTACACAAATTTAACACATCTATGTAACTAGCACACAGATCTAGACACAGAACATTGTCGGCACTCCAGAAACTCCAATAACGATCCGCCCGAGGGTAACCACTATTCTGACTTCTAACAACCTTGATTTGTTTTGCTGTTTTTATACTTTATATATATGGAATTATATAGTATGTATGCTTTTGTTTTATTATCTTTGGCTAAACATGATTATTTGTGAGACTCATCCATGTTGTTTATATAGCTGCATATCATTGATTCTCGTATAGGATTTCAGGGTGTGAATGGTCAATTTTTGTAAATGTTCATGAATGTCTATGTTCATGAAAGGGTAGTATTCTGAAATTGCATATAGGAGTGCTCTATATATGTTTGTTAAGTCTTTTGCTAATTGTGTTGTTCAAATATTCTATATTCTTTTTTATTCTTTTTATTTGCTTATTTTATGTGACTGAAAAGTTATGTTAAAGTGTCCCACTATAAATGGTGAATTGTTTATTTCTTCTTGGACTTATGTCAATATTTTACTTAATATATTTTGAGGCTTTTTATTTTATTTAGATACTTAACCAAATTTAAATTTGTAATATTTTCCTGTTAATTGAAACTTTTAACATTATGAAATAACTCTCTTTATCTCTACTTCTGCTGGTGATGAACTATTTTAGTTTTTGTTAGCCTATAATGTCATTCTTGATATTTTTCCTTGGCTATAGAATTCTAGGTTGGCATTTATTTCATTTTGACACATTAGAGTTATCAGCTGTCTTCGGGGTTCCACTGTTGTCTCATTGTGCTGTTTTATGAGTTATTTCTTATTAGTTTTCTTACAGTTTTACTAATTTTGTCTTTATTTTGTGTCTAATATGCTATTAGAAGTTTCCCTTGAGGTTTTTTTTTAGTTATTATATTTTTCATTTAAAAATTCTATTTATTATTGTTCAAATCTGCTGGGACATTTTAAATTTATTTTTTCTTCTCTGAAAATATTTTCAAGCTTGCTTTTTATTTCTTTAGATATATTAAATCTTTGATATTTCTAGAGTCTGCAGTCTGAAAGTATGTTTCTGCTATCTGCTGCTTCAGCTGGTTTTTGATCACAGCTCCATATTTCCATGTGTGCCAGATTTCCCCTGACTTGTGATGGTCATTACCCTGAAAATAATATTTGTCAGGATATCCTGAGATCTTGAATGAAAGTGCCTTCAGGATAGATTTTTATTTACATCTGCCGGTGTCTGAAAACTACTAGTCGTAAACTGCTTTAATCTAAGTTCAAGACTTGAGGGTCTTTGGAGACTTAGACTCTATGTATGCCCAGCTGAAAATCTGTGGGATATCCAGTATCCAACCACAACTTTATAAGATTTTTTTTCCTTTCCTGTTTTCCTTCTGTTCTGGTTGGCTCCAAGTCAAACTGCCCAGCAGTTCTCTGGGCTGGAGAGTGGGTAGGTTTGTTACACCATTACCTGGAGAATATAGTCCTTGGGGTTCCAGATTACTGTAGTTGGAGATCCTATAAGAATCCTTAGTTTATGTACATTCTGGTCCTTAAGTTCTGTCTTCCTCATCCCACAAATTATCTGAATTTATGTCCAAGTTTGCGCTGGCAGATGCTTTCAGAACGAAAAGCAAGTTCAAAATTCTGCTCACCTCTTTGGATTTAAGTTTCCTCCAGAATTTGTCTTAGCAGTTCCTCATTAACTTATCAGGTTTTCAGTGCTTTTAAGATAATTGTTTTAATATTTTATCCAGAATATTTACTTGCTTTTAGTAAGATGGCTGCTCTGAATAATTTAGGCTGCCATTAGCTGAGATTCCCTATCATACAGTTTTATCACCAGCAGACTAGCATCTAAGTAGTATTGAAATGCTTTATAGGGGAATTTAAATATTTTATTATTAATTTTGGAAAGAAAGTAATTCATACATTAGTCCTACTATGAAATACTTAGTCGAACCAAGAGAGCACATGCTTTCACTTAAAACATTCAGACAATAACCTATAAGGTAAAAGAATCTGAAAAAGAATACATATATATACACACATATATATATATACATATATACATATATATGTGTGTGTATATGTATATAACTGAATCACTGTGCTGTATACCTGACACTAACATGACATTGTAAATCAACTATATTTCAATAAAAAAAGAAAACACAAAAACATTCAGATAATCAAACTTTATTAGAGGTGGTATTTGTGGCTTTACTTGGCATAAAACAATTTCTATATTTCTTTATTCTAGTCACTCCATTTGACATGCTTTTTTGAGGATGAGACACTCAAAATGTGGAGACAGATAAGATATAATCCATAACAGTGAAAGATATCTCAACAATAAACAGGTAAACTGTCAAATATAATACAAACAAATTAGAGCTACAGTGAAACAAATACGTGCTACCTAGGAAGCCCAGAGGAAAAGCAACTAACTCAGTATGGTGTTTGATGGAGGGTGGGGATAGGCAGGGAAATCTTCCTGTGTAAGATATCTCTATAGCAGAAGATTAATGGATCGTTTGGGAAGCAAGGAGGTAGAGTGGAGAATGAGTATTTCAGGCAGAGCAAAAACCATAAAGGCCTGGAGGAATGAGAAATCATAAGAGAAGCTGAAAATAGTTTGCTTTGGCCAGAGTATACTGTACATGTGTAAGCAAGGAAAAAGTTGAGGCTAGAAAGGTAAGTTAGAATCAGATAAGATCCTTCAATGCAATGCTTAGAATTTTAGATTTTATCTTGAGGAAATAGGTAGCCAGTAAGGTTGAAAGAAGATTTTAAAATAATTTTTCCGTTAAATAGTACCACATGATCATTGTAGATGTTTTAGAAAAAGAAATCATCTGTAATCCCATAACCTAAGTACAGTCACAATTATATGTGTTTACAGCTCTTTTAAAAAAACATGTTCCATGCATATTTTTATTTATTTATTTACTTATTTATTTATTTAACTTATTTGGCTGTGGCGGGTTAGTTGCGGCATGCAGGATCTTCATTGCGGCATGCGGGATCTTTCATTGTGGCACACTGGCTCCAGAGCGTGTGGGCTCCAGAGCATGTGAGCTCGGTAGTTGTGGCACACAGGCTCTCTAGTTGTGGCACATGGGCTCCAGAGCATGCAGGCTCAGTAGTTGTGGCACGCAGGCTTAGTTGCCCCTCAGCATGTGGGATCTTAGTTCCCCAACCAGGGATCGAATCCACATCCCCTGCATTGGAAGGTGGATTCTTAACCACTGGACCACCAGGGAAGTCCCCATGCATATATTTTTTTTAGGTTTTCATCATTTTATAATTTCTTTTTTTCTTTTTGGCTGCATTGGGTCTTTGTTGCTGTGCACAGGCTTTCTCTAGTTGTGGCAAGTGCGGGCTTCTCATTGCAGTGGCTTCTCTTGTGGAGCACGGGCTCTAGGCGCACTGGCTTCAGTAGTTGCAGCACGCAGTTTCAGTAGTTGTGGCACACGGGCCCTAGAGTACGCGGGCTTCAGTAGTTGTGGTGCATGGTCTCAGTAGTTGTGACATGTGGGCTGTAGGGCACATGGGCTTCAGTTGTTGTGGTGCGCAGGCTCAATAGTTGTGGCTTGTGGCCTCTAGAGCACAGACTCAGCAGTTGTGGTGCACAGGCTTAGTTGCTCTGCGGCATGTGGGAGCTTCCCAGACCAGGGATAGAACCTGTGTCCCCTGCATTGGTAGGCGAATTCTTAACCACTGCGCCACCAGGGAAGTCCCTCCATTCACTTTTTTTTTTAAATTTATTAACTTTTTTAAGTTCCCCAAGCTTAGAACCTCAGTCTTGGACTCGAAAGTGTGACGATATAAAGAAAGCAGAAACAAAATTCTCAAGAAAATATATATTGAAGTCAGTGTCATTGTTGTGAATTTCTTAATATGCAATTTGAAAGAGTTCCAAGATGCATTCTATTTTAAGATAACTAATGGAAATCACATAAAGGCATTAAACTTAATTTTCTTACAGCTCACTTTAATCAAGTATGCAAATATGTCTATGTCCTACTGAGATATCAAATAACGTTTTTCCTCTTGAAGTTATACACATAAATTTACACAACCACCTGAGTGAATTTATAGATGTTGTTTTTTCAGAGCTCTAGGAATTTTTTAGGAATTTACTGTTGAATAGCATCTCTATCATTGTCATCAAGAGAAGATAAACCTCCATTCACTTATTTATTTATTTATTTATTTATGTCTGCATTGGGTCTTCGTTGCTGCACGTAGGCTTTCTCTAGTTGCGGTGAGTGGGGGCTACTCTTTGTTGAGGTCTGGGGGCTTCTCACTGTGGGCTTCTCTTGTTGTGGAGCACGGGGCTCCAAGCCTGCAGGCTTCAGTAGTTGTGGCTCACGGGCTCAGTAGTTGTGGCTCGTGGGCTCTAGAGCGCCAGCTCAGTAGTTGTGGTGCCCGTGCTTAGTTGATCTGTGGCATGTGGGATCTTCCCAGACCAGGGCTCGAACCTGTGTCCCCTGCATTGGCAGGCGGATTCTTAACCACTGCACCACCAGGGAAGTCCCTCCATTCACTTTTAATGTTGACTCAGTAACCTTGATGCATATACAAATTCTTTAATGAGAATTAAATTTGATAATTTAATTTGGTTATCTATTGTAACACCATTGAATCCCTCCATGATTCTTTTCAAAATATACTGGAGAGAGAATAAGAATAGGGAATAATCCATGATAATTTAATTTTCTGTGCCTACCCCCAAACTAAAATTGCCTAGTTCTCAGAATTATAGCTAAATTTTTCATCCAAGGATGCAATATTCATCCTTGTACTCAGGAAACTCACAGTCTGACATTTTTAGGGTTGCTGCTACTTTCTTAACACATCATTGTTGACACTTGGAAAGAATGACTTTTTGTAACTTGAAAATCCTATTTATTCTTCAACTCCTGCTAGCTTAAGGAACACTAAATCTACATATCCTAGGAGGCATATCTGTCCAATATATCCTATGTATTCATTGATTTATGAACCAATAAATCTTTCATATACAGTTTAAATGAGCTTATGATAATTGGATCAGAGGAATACTAGTCTAGTTTGAGAGTACAGCAGAAAACCAATCATGGGAGGCTATGATGAAATTTTAATTATAAAGGATATTGAATATCTTAGGGTGACAACTCTGTTGTAATAGATGTAACTTTGAATTGGAAAGAGAGAAAGTGAGATTTTTTTTCCCCAGTTCTGCTTGAAATCAACTCTGTATTTCTAGTAAATTATCAAACCATTCTATGCTTCAGTTTTGTATCTTCATTAAAGTTACCACCCCATTGTCTTTGGTTCACTGGGTTTCTTGGAAAATTCCCCAATAGATTAGATAAAGAAAAGTCTCACGTTAAAGTGTTGATTGATTGGGGAGTTTTGTGTATATATATGTATATGTGTGTGTGTGTGTGTGTGTATACACACACACACACACACACACACACACACACATATATTTTTTCCTATTCAGGGCTGAAAAGCTGAAGTTGGCATCAAGCAACTTCAAGTTGTAGATGTATAAGTTAAATGATCTTTGAGACCCTTAGTTCAGAGATGCTGTATAAATAGAACCAGTGCTATAAATAGAACTAGAGTTTTCTTCTCAATTCTGTCAGTCAAGTAGAGTATGCAAAAAAAGAATGCAGAAACTTGGGCTTTTGCTGTCTTTTGACTCATCCCCCTTTCTCCTCAGGTTATTTGGATAATTTTATGAGACTTCTATCCCCATGCTGCACCCCTCTTTTTTCTGGCTAATAATCATTGAGAATTTATAAAATGAAAAATTTACATGCTTTATCTGAATAAATGTCTAGCAGGAACTGTTGGTAGTAAGTACTATTTTTCTTTATTTTACTAACCTGAGATTTAGAGGAAAACAAAAAAAACTTTCCCAGTGACACATAATAAACAGTAGAGCCCGATCTTGAATCTTGGAGTCTGGTTTTACATCAAGCAGGATTATTGTAAGAGGACCCTAAGTAGGTGCATGACCTAAGCATACAATGGGATTAAAAACCTTGAAGTGGATTTGCATCTATTATTGCTAGTGAAATTTAATCCTAGATCTTACTACCTAAAAGATGCGTGTAAAAAGTTCTGAGGATACCACAAAATTGAAGAATCTATAAGTCTTTTCTAATTTTAATACAAGGTTTCTAACTTTGATAAAGGTTTTAGGTAACATTAATTTCTCATCAAAAGGCCTTAAAGGATCTTTTAATATCACAGAATACATAGTACATCTTAACTTGGCTAATTTAGAGAATTTATATTTTACCCACCTTATAATGTACACATAACTGCTGAAGGATTTATGTAACAAAATCCATCACAAGGAATACACTAATGAGATTTATATTAGAAAAGTCTGGGAATTCCCTGGCAGTCCAGTGGGTAGGACTCTGTGCATCCAATGCAGGTGGCCCGGGTTCAATCCCTGGTGGGAGAACTAAGATCCCACAAGCCAATTCATTTGTAAAACCCCATTACTTAGGCAGAATATCGTAGGTGGGATCCTGCAAGCCATGCGGTGCAGCTTAAAAAAAAAAAATTCATTTGTAAAACCCCATTACTTAGGCAGAATATATAGGTGGGAAGATGGTACTGAAAGAAGAGGCTGGGATATGAAATACAAATCTATTTTGTATAACACTTTTGCTAAGGCCAGCCATTTAAAAAATATATAAATATATATATAGTCCAAATACATATATATGTATGTATGTGTATATATACGTATATATATATATTCCAACTGAAGTCTCTAAAAGACAAAAAAATTGTAGTTATAAAAACAATTGGATAGGATCTCGTATAAAATACTTGGAAATTAATTGCTGGAGGCCAGTAACATGATTCTTAATTAGAAGTGCATGTGTAGTGGTCAGATGTAGTATTACTATCTCAGGAAACAAGGGCATGGACAAGAGCTTCCTGAAGATTTTTTTTTTTTTTTCTTCCTGAAGATTTTGTTAAATTCCTTCACCTTTTTGGGATCCAGTTTCTTCATCAGTACCAACCTGACTGGGGATTGTGCTCTTGTGAGCATTAAATGAGTTAATATGTATAGACATAATATGTAAACAGTAGTGCTAAGGCATCAGCATGGCAAGGAGGACCCAAAAAGCCAACAATTACTTGATACTCTGAATATATGAACAGATACTTTTGAGAATTCACCCTTTTTTAGGTGGAGGTATAAGTTTGTTTGTTTTCTCCAAGCAACAAACACAATGGGTATAGAAAGGAGATACCATGGCCTTCCTTTAGACTGAGCTTAGGTCATATCCTGGAAAACAGTTCCAATTTGAGGTACCTCAACAATATCTACATTTTTTGAAATAGAAAAAAATGGTATACAGATCGATGAATGCTGTGGCTAAAACCCACTTGGGAACAAGGATATTTTTTAGTGTCAAATTACCATCTTATTTTATTCTATGGCTAAAATCCCAAGAACTGCAGAGGAGAAACAGAGCCAAACAAGTTTTTCTATTAAAATAAAAGGCCTTGAGTGATGAATGGAAACTTGGAACAGGTTTTAATGGCAATACTGGAAGCCAGAAATTAAATACAAACTTACCAATTTCTGGCATATATTGAGTCTCAGATAGAATGCTGGTACTAATTTTATTTAATTAGAATCATGGCTTACCCTAGGCAGTTGATATTATCATTCTAGAGAGCTCAACTTGTTGCTGGATTGGCCTGGACACTTGATGCTTCCTCACTTTGAGTCATTGATAAAATATTGAATAAGGGATAAAACCAATGGTGAATCTCGGCAGTCACCTACAGGAATTTTCCTTCCAGGCTGAAACATTCCATTAGTAAACACTTTTTGTCACTGTTATCCAAACAATTATGAAATCATCTAATCATACTGTCTTGCAGCCTTTCTTCCTTCTGTCTGTAAGGATATATTGGAGGGACTTTATTTAATGTCTCCACGAATTCCAAATAGACTATGCCTGTAGCATTTCCCTTATCAATGAGTCTAGCAACTGAAAATCTAAAATGCCCATGTGAAATGTTTTAAAGTCTATGTGGTAGGTTTGATGTTACCAGTTTTCAGTTAAGCCAAAGTAGTCCCTAGTATTGAATGCCTTTAAGTGCTCATAAACAGTTACTTTGGTAACAATAGAGTTTTGAAGGAATTTATATCAAACTCAATGGCACTTTTTTAAAAATAGGAAATATGGTACTCTAGTCACATCTATAAGTTCTTCTAGTAGTCTGGAAGATCATTTGTCACTTGGCTTACTTATAGCGCTTTTATGCTTCCTATCTCCTCACTGACCTTGAGGTTCAAGTTCTACTTAAACATTTTGTTCAATGAAAAATAAAGAATTTGGGTGAGATACTTTCTAAATCTCTCTCAACCTTTAACATTCTGTGATTCTTGGTAGGCCATCTCAATTGAAAATACTGATAGAGAAGCAAAGCCCTCAAATAATTGAAGAGTTTGATTTTGTCTCTTATATTACACAATCTGCCCCAAGCCTTTAATGTATTCTCTGTTTTTACTAGTACTTGTCCAAAGATAGTTTGAGTTCCTTTGTTTATTCTAAGCAATTTTCAGATGCCTCAGTCAAAAATCAATAGTATATTAATTTCTCAGACCTATCAATAAAAACTTACAGGATCTTTCCCTAAAAGTTAATGCATTCCCTCTGGAGGGAAGGGACTGTGGGAAAAAATCAGCTATAATGTTATCTGAAAAATCTTTTTTATCTCTCCAACCATTGGATGCTGTACCTGTGACGAACGCTGTAATCATGTTGGTAAGCATTTTCCTTCTGAAGATGCATAAAGATCAGAAGTGCAGTTCGTTTATAACAAGATGGAATTTAAAAACTATTTTGGACCACACTAAACATTGGGATGTTCATTTGTCTCTGTTTTTAAATTATATATCATGTGCTCAGTTTGTGGAACAACATAAATATACAACTTAAAATTGAAAATTAGAACCTTCCCTATTTGGCAGATACTCCCATAATGGTCAGCCCAAAGCCTGATCCAACTAATGAGCATGTCCCCTTGCCCTGTGGCCAAAAGACTCCAGATTGTTTGGTTCCCCAAAGTAAAATGATTTGTAATGGCACTAATAATAGAGAAAGGAAAATTTATGTGAATTAGGAGAATTCACTGAGTACCAGTATTTGTCTTTCTTTTTTTTTTTTTAATATTTACTTATTTATTTGACTGCTCCAGGTCTTAGTTGGCATGCGGGATCTTCGTTGCCGCGTGTGGGATCTTTTCTTTTTTTTTTAGTGTGGCACGCGGGATCTTTAGTTGCAGCATGGGGGATCTAGTTCCCTGACCAGGGATAGAACCCGGGTCCCCTGCATTGGGAGTCTTAACCACTGGACCACCAGGGAAGTCCCATACCAGTATTTTTCTTAGAGGCTTAATTGGGTTGTGTTCTGATTGGTTTTGCTCCTGTGTCCAATGACCTTGTGATAGATGCATTTTACAGATACAATTAAGGGATACTATTTCAAAGTTCTCGTCTAACATGAGGGTAAACAAAATCATGTCTTTTTGTGGCACTTCTCGTATCATGTCACTTTCCATGTTAGTTATGAGCAAGGAATACCTTTATTTTATAATTTTTAATTATAATATAAAGTAGAAAGAGTGATAATACTTTTGAGCAGAGCCTTTCTTAGCGTCCAGCAACTTCATTAGTAGGATTCAGTTCTCCAGGTTTGAAATATTTTGAATTTCAAATTTTAAAGGAAGTAAAATCATTGCAGGCTCTTGAGCCCTCTCACCATTAGACCTAGGGAAAAAAGGGAGAAGTAGCAGCACTTCTTAAATCTGCTAAAAAAGGATCTGAAGAAAATGAAACAGCCATCACTTATTTATTGAGAGTCTGTAAGTTTTCCTACACTGTGAAGAAATACACAGACATATACGACATGGCTTCTGCTTGTAGGTTGTGTATAATTAAGGTAAGGCAATAATATTAAGGCATTTGGATGAATTAAAGAATGACACATTCAGAATTCTGAATGTCAGCATTGAGAGAGATGTAGACTACGAAAGAGAAAAAAAAGGCAGTATGTTTAGAGTAAACAATGTTTCATGGATTAGGTAGGTTTTAAGATGGACATTGAAATATAGAGAACATTTAAAAGGGGGAGAGAAAAGATGAAGCTATTTCTATTTGAGAGAATTGCACAGGTAAAGTTGTAAATTTAGTTCTGTTCAAGAAACATTAAGTACCTCTGTGCCAAGCTCTATACTGGGCGCTAGAGATTACAGCATTTTTGGGAACACTTCTGTACTCTGTTGCTAAAGTATTTTCACATATCCTAAAAAGGTGAATCTCTTGTGAGGGAACAAATCCCTTGAAGGAATTCTCATGACGGAAGTCCCTTTTCTTTGCTGATATAGAAAGGGACTGGTTTTTGTTTTCAAAATATAGGCTAAGCTCTAGAAATAATTGGGTAAGCTTAACTTTGGTGCACACTCATCTTTCCCATCATCACTGACTTCCTGTCTGGCATAGTTACAGGTGCATATCTCTGTTTGATACCTTAAAGGGTCATGCTATATATAGACTGTCAACTAAGGTTATCTGATGATAATAAATTGTTGCATTTTAATCATAACAATAATAATGATAATAATAATAACGTACTTGTCAATTACTATGCAGATTGGTTTTTTTTCTTTCCAGTTTTATTGAGATATAATTAACATAACAGCATTATATAATTTTAAGGTGTACAGCATGATGATTTAAGTTACATACATCATGAAATGATTACCACAATAAGTTTAATGAACATCCATTATCTCATATAGATAGAAAATGAAAGAAAAATCTTTTCCTCGTCATGAGAACTCTTAGGATTTATTCTCTTAACAGCTTTCATGTATAGCATACAGCAGTGTTAATTATATTTATCACGTTGTACATTATATCCCTAGTACTTATTTATCTTATAACTTGCAGTTTGTACCTTTTGACTACCTTCATCTAAACTCCCCCCTCCTACACCCCCCACCTCTGGTAACCATAGGTCTTATTTCTTTTTTTAAAAATTTTATTGGCGTATAGTTGATTTACAGTGTTGTGTGATTTCTTTTTCTGTGTGTTTGTTTGTGAAGTATAATTGACCTATAGCACTATGTTAATGTCTGGTACACAACATAGTGATTCAATATTTCTATGTGTTACAAAATGATCACCATAAGTCTAGTTAGCATTTGTCACCATACAAAGATATCACATTATTATTGACTGTATTCCCCATAGTGTACATTTCATACCTGTGACTTATTTATTTTGTAAGTGGAAGTTTATACCTCTTAATCTCCCTCAGATTGTTTTATATACATCATCTCATGTAATCGTAATGATTCTATGAGTTTACTTAAAATTGTCTTCCCCAATTAAAATGAGTTAACTGAAGCTTAGGTTAAGTAACATGACCAAGGCCACACGGTTAGTCATTGGCAGGGGTATGACTGACTTCAAAATCTGCGCTATTCTGCTTTTCAATAGGGGGTTCTTGAAGGTCCAAGGAAAGGAAGGAATGCATAGTGGTGTGGTTGAGGCATTAGTATTAATATTCGTAGACAGGGCACTTGCCAGCAATCTAAGCAATCCACCAACTAGTAAGGTCGGCATGAGACATGTACAATAGTATGAGCAACTAAATCATTGTAGTGCCACATACAGAGTTTGCCATCTCTTTAGTACGTCTTTGAAGAGGTGGCTGATTTGTGTTGGTGCTATGTTTTTCTTCTCAGTCATTGAGGGAGTAAGTACTAGTTGAAGCTTATGATCCCAACACATCAAAATGGACAACCTGGCAGATGTCCTTGCTGGAAGATGACAAGATTGCTAAAAGAGGGGCCCTGATTTTTCTCCTGAGATTTGACACTTGGGGGCTTCCATTAAAAACATTACCAAGCCTCTGTCATTTTAATCTCTTCTTTAAGTGCCTGTGATCTTTTCAGGGGCACAGGTCCACGCATGGTCAATGCCTAGTGACCAGGTTTCAGAGCTGTGGGCAGAGGTGGCAGTGACTGTGAAAGCCTGGGAGGAGATGAGGGAAGAAAAGGTCACTCTTCCTGACAACTTTTAACTTGATTCCACTTATAAGCCATTTATTTTCAGAAATAAGTAATGGGTGAAGACAAAGGCCAGGCCTACATTTCATGCACTTGAGAGTTAAAGGCTTTCTGAGATCAAATTACCACAGCAGAGACAGGGTTACTGTAGGGACATTTTGGGAGGAAGCAGACAGAGAGGGAGAAGCCAGAGGCCTACGAACGAACGGAAACAGGAATAGAATGTGATGGAAGTTGCTTCCCACTTTGCACTCCTGAGGGAACAAAGAGGACCAATAAGAAGCAGCAGGGATAGGAGGAAGCTGGGAGCTTCTCTGGAATAAAATGGGTTAGGTTGTGGAGTTGTCAGCTGCTGTACTTGGTAGGTGGGAGGAGGAGATGTGCTAGTCCAGGCCTTTGAAACCTGGGTGCCTTGGCCCCTTCAACTATGCCCTGAAGGAGGGAAGTGTGCCAAATGTCAGGTCTCCTTCTAGTTTTGTTCCAGTTCATAGCTAGAAAATGACAGCAGAAGATCTAGGGGCAAGACGATGCTGAGAGAAGAGAAGGAGAAAGGACATTTTAGTGAGTGCTTTTGTACAAGTGGGACAATGAATTTTAAACTCTTGTGGAATAGATGGGAGGGCCTGGGAAAAGTGGATGTTCAAAACAGAGAAACAGAAGCAATGACACAGAACAGAAAGGCTTCCTCTGATCCTTCTGCCTTCTTGTTCACTGACAATTGGTTATCCTTTCGTTGCCTCTGCAGCAATACAAGGGGGGAGTCTTAGGGGAACAGAGACCCGGAGGGGTAAAGGAACCTTATATTTATGTAAGATGAGCTGCAGCTATTGAAATTGCTGGCTATTGTGAGATAAATCCCAGCCTTCCACATTTTGCTTAATAACAGCAGACTTTTCACTGCAAAGCATTAATGGAGTCCAAATTCCAGCCAGGCTTGGGAAATCAAGAGTAACTCTCTTGATGTAATGGTTTTGCAGGCTCTTGAAGACATTGTCATCTGTTAAAGAAAAAAATTTATATCACTCTTGAAAGAAAGAAAATGTCTTGGGTGATAAATGAAAAAAATGTGAAGTAAAATGAGGAAAAGCTTGAGGGAAGAATCTCTTTAAAATTTTACTAGATTCTCCCCACTATGATCAAAAGGGGTCAAATAAGAGCTTAGCCTGCAGCTTCATGGAACCAATTTTTTAAAGAAAGAATATTAAAACCTGAAATATTGGTTATTTGCCAAGGCACACACTGGAAGTAAAAGCCACTTGGCTAGGAGCAGAATTGAGTGTTGGATCGCAGGATGCTAGTTTTAGGCTTGCTCCGCGAAAGATGACAGCACTTGCCACCCCCCCTCCCTCTGCCCTAGAAGTTTCTGCAGTATTTAGGAGTATTCAGGGGAAATGTTGGTGTCAGGGAAATAATCCCCATCATCAGTAACCTCAGAGCGCCTCACTTGCGTTTGTTTCTTTGAACGTGGAGCCGCCGCCCAGATATCCGTACTTAGCCAAGGCCCTCGGTGTATTTTCTTGACTTGCGCTTGGAAATCTTTTCCTGGGAGCTGAAAGCCCAAGTCCTAGAGACTTAACTGCTTTTCCTAGAATAATCTCCTTACAAGACCAGATCAGCAGCCGAGGGACCGTGGAGACCGGCTGAACAGGACAGTGGGGGCAGGGAAAAAGGGAGTGGCCGTGTTCCCGGGGTCTGCTGGGATCCGGCCGGTCCGGGGCGAAGGAGCTGGGGCTGGAGTGGCTGGAGCGACTGGGCAGTCCGGGTCGCCGCCCGCCACCTCGGTGCGGAATCGGAGCCGGACTTGCTGAGCATTCCTCCCCCTCCTCTTCTGCTTCCTCTTCCCTCCCCCTGGACCAGCGGCGGCGGCGGCGGCGGCGGCGGCGGCGGCAGGAAACGAAGCCGGACTGAGCGACTCCGAGGCGAGCGGAGGAGCTGGGATATGGGGAGTCAGAGCGGGCGGCGGGGCCAGGAGCCCTCCGGAGGGCCCACGAGGGGAGCGGCCCCGGCGTTTGCTAGCTCGTGAGGCGTGGGGGAGCGGGCGCAGGGCGGCACGAGCGGAGGCGGAGGCGCGGCCCCGGCGTGGAGCACGGCTGGGGAAGCTGCTGCCTCCGGCCCTGCCCGGCTGCCTCCGCCGCGGCCGGTGGCTATGGAGCTGGCGGGTACCAGACCTGGGGCAACAGAGCATCCCCGACTCCGGACGCCCATGTCCTGGCTGCTGCTGCTTTTCCTGCTGCTACTGCTGCTGCCGGGCCCAGCGGCCTCCCAGCTGCGATACTCGGTGCCGGAGGAGCAGACACCTGGCGCGCTTGTGGGCAACGTGGCTCGCGCGCTGGGGCTGGAGCTGCGGCGCTTGGGGCCGGGCTGCCTGCGTATCAACCACCTGGGTGCGCCCAGCCCGCGCTACCTGGAGCTGGACCTGACCAGTGGAGCTCTCTTCGTCAACGAGCGCATTGACCGGGAGGCGCTGTGTGAGCAGCGGCCTCGCTGCCTGCTCAGCCTGGAAGTGCTGGCGCACAGCCCCGTGGCGGTGAGTGCCGTGGAGGTGGAGGTACTGGACATCAACGACAACTCGCCGCGCTTCCCGCGGCCCGACTACCAGCTTCAGGTAAGCGAATCGGTGGCACCTGGAGCGCGCTTTCACATAGAGAGCGCGCAGGACCCCGACGTGGGCACCAACTCGGTGCAGACCTACGAGCTCAGCCCCAGCGAGCACTTCGAGCTGGACCTGAAACCCCTGCAGGAGAACAGTAAGGTGCTGGAGCTGGTGCTGCGTAAGGGCCTAGACCGCGAGCAGGCAGTCTTGCACCACCTGGTTCTCACAGCTGTGGACGGGGGCAGCCCTGCCCGCTCGGGCACCGCGCAGATCTCTGTGCTTGTCCTGGACACTAACGACAATTCTCCCGCCTTCGACCAGTCCACTTACCGCGTCCAGCTTCGGGAGGACGCGCCCCCAGGCACATTGGTGGTGAAGCTGAATGCCTCAGACCCGGATGAGGGCTCCAATGGCGAGCTCACGTACTCCTTGAGCAGCTACACGTCGGACCGGGAGAGGCAGCTCTTCAGCATCGACGCCAGCACGGGGGAAGTGCGGGTAAGTGGAGAGCTGGATTATGAGGAGGCCTCTTCCTACCAGATCTATGTGCAGGCAACAGACCGGGGTCCAGTGCCCATGGTGGGTCACTGCAAGGTGCTGGTGGACATCGTGGACGTGAATGATAACGCACCAGAGGTGGTGCTCACGGACCTGTACAGCCCAGTGCCTGAAGATGCTGCCCCCAACACCGTTGTGGCCCTTCTCAGTGTCAATGACCAAGACTCAGGTCCCAACCGGAAAGTGAGCCTGGGCCTGGAGGCCACACTGCCTTTCCGACTGAATGGCTTTGGAAACTCCTACACACTGGTGGTGAGTGGCCCCCTGGACAGGGAGCAGGCGGCTGCCTACAACATCACAGTGACGGCCACTGATGGGGGAGTACCACAGCTCACATCCCAGCGGACACTGCAGGTTGAGATCTCTGACATCAATGACAATCCGCCCAGCTTCCTGAAGGACTCCTACTCCATTTACATCGAGGAGAACAATTTGCCAGGGGTGTTGCTCTGCACTGTGCAAGCCACAGACCCAGATGAAAAGGAGAATTCGGAGGTGACCTACTCCCTCCTGGAGAGGGAGATTCAAGGGCTGCCAGTCACCTCCTATGTCTCCATTAACAGTGCCAGTGGCAGCCTTTATGCTGTCAACTCCTTTGATTATGAGAAGTTTCGGGAGTTCTTTGTGACTGTGGAGGCCCGGGACAAGGGGAGCCCACCACTGAGCAGCACTGTGACCACCAACGTGTATGTAGTGGACGTGAATGACCATGCCCCTCACATCCTATATCCTACCTCAACCAATTCGTCAGCAGCCATTGAAATGGTGCCTCGAACTGCCCCTGCTGGCTACCTGGTCACTAAAGTCATAGCCATGGACTCAGACTCTGGGCAGAATGCTTGGCTCTTTTACCATCTGGCCCAGATTTCTGACCTGGACCTCTTTAAAGTAGAGCTACATACAGGAGAAATTAGGACTACCAGGAAGATGGGAGATGAGAGTGGAACCACTTTCAACCTGACCGTGGTGGTCCGAGACAATGGAGAGCCATCGCTGTCAGCCTCTGTGGCCATTACAGTAGCTGTGGTGGATAGGGTTTCCAGAATCCTCCCTGACACTCAGAGACATGTGAGAAGTCCTCGGACATACTCTGAAATTACACTTTATCTAATCATAGCATTAAGCACAGTGTCTTTTATATTTCTTTTGGCAATCATTGTTTTGAGCATCATCAAGTGCTACCGCTACACTGCTTATGGCACTGCGTGCTGTGGAGGCTTCTGTGGAGTGAGGGAGAGGTGCCCTGCAGAACTCTACAAACAGGCCAACAACAATATTGATGCCAGGATACCACACGGCCTCAAAGTGCAGCCTCACTTCATTGAAGTGCGAGGGAACGGCTCCCTCACCAAGACCTACTGCTACAAGGCCTGTCTGACAGCAGGCTCAGGGAGTGACACTTTCATGTTTTACAACACAGGGGCGCAGACAGGACTGGGACCTGGGGGAGCCCAAGCAGCAGCAGGTGACAGCAGGCACCTCACAGGCCAAAGTGGGCAGAGTGCTGGGAACCTGATTATTCTAAAAAACGAAGCTGTTTCTCAAAATGAGGTGAGATAGTAGTCAAGGGGTCTTTCACAAAGTCATGCATTTTTCACATTCCCCCCGCCCCCTCGCAGTATCATGTAGTTGGCTTTCTCGAGTTATTAACAGTGACAAGGGTTATCTGGTAAACTGTGTGTGTGTGTGTGTGTGTGTGTGTGTGTGTGTGTGTGTATGTGTGTGTATTACCTGTGATTGGATTATAATCTGCTATGTTTCCTCTCTAGAGAAATAGGACTAGAGAATTGTTTTACTTTCCATTTTCTTTTCAGATATATGAAACCTTGACCATAAAATTGTTTGAGAAATGAGGATTTGTCTTAAGTATGTGGTGTTAAAGCACAGCTCTGTAGATAGAGCTGTAGAATAGGCCTGAGAATAAGATGATGCTATAGAGGGTAACATTATGAGATTCAGGGAGAAATGGCCTGTGCTGTATCATCTACAGGGAAGGTTCCCTTTTGAAATCCTACAGGAGTGTTGTTTTTCAAAAGTTCTGAAACCTCTCGGGGCTGTGGTGGTCATCTCTGTCTGCTGTCCCTGTTTATACCATGGACTATCTACAATGAAAAGTATCCAGTTAATATTTCTGGTAATTGCATTGAACTAATGTGATGAGATCTGCTAGAAAGTCATGTCAGAGGTGATAAAGCCATAGAATGTGGACCTCACCCTGAAGACAAAGTTTGATTTGGCTGTTTGCTGTGGTAACTATTCTGTTGGGGCTGTCAGAGGAGATGAATGATGGTACGGCAGGCATCCAAGAACCAATTTGTCTGATTGGGCCAGGGAGATGGTAGAATGAGTGGATTAGGGCTGTGGGGGTATGGTGAAGACCAGGACAAGCTGGGGTTGGGGAGAAAGAATTCTGCCGCTAGTTATCTTTTTTGGTCTTGTGTGAACTCCTTGTAAGAGGATTTCCCTGCATTTAATGTAAATGTAATCTTCTGATTTCCTCTTGAGAATTCCTAGGGTTTTGATGAGATGTGAAGCAGCCTCTTCAAGCCCTTCATGTCTTTAAGTTAAATGATAGTACTTTAAATGGTACTTCAACATGTTCCAAAGCACACATTCAATTTCTGGATCTAGCTACAAAAGCCTTGGAAAGTGGATGGCTTACTGTACATGAGAGACAGAGAGACAGGTGTTAGTAGATACACTGGTTTTAAGTAGGTGTAAGGCCAGTTTGCTCAGTATATGAAGGATGTATATAAATTGTTGGACAGTGCATGTGTTTGTGTAGTGTGTTTGTCTCCATTTGCATGCTTGAAATAATAGAATTCTGCTTTGTGATACTTTAAACTTGGATTTCAGAAGCCAAAATTTTGTCCCATAAAAAGTGATGAATTGTTTCTTCCCAAAGAACTACTTTGTAGCTAGGACTTTCAGAGGTCCTACAAAATGAGTTAATAATATTTGTCCCTCCTATATTTTTGTGATGTGTTTTCACTGACATATTGTTCTCTTTTTATTAATGTCCATAGTTTCACATTCTAAATTCATGCTCATCTTCAGGAAATTAATGCATAAGCACAGAAAAGAAGAGAGATGGATTGAGAGAATTTCCATGTACATTGTAGGTAGATTTATCAGAAGAGCCTGATGTTAGTCAATGCTGAGCAGCCACGGGAGGCAGATTGCAGATTAAGAAGAACAGGTGGGGTGGGGGGAATCAAAGAGCCTCCAGAATTCTTTAGATCATAGCTTTTGGCAGCATGTAGAAAGGCTTAATTTTAAATAAGGATGCTGTAGACATTTGCTGAACAAATTACTGTGAAGTCCTTTTGGGCCTGGGGTGGCTGCAGGTGGTAAAGAGGCGCAGAGAGCAGGCCAGGCAAGCTTTGCAACCAGCTGTGAGCCGGAAGCGCAGGGGAGTGACACTCTCACCCTCTCTCTCCTGACTCAAAGCTTGGGGCAATTTGATACGTGAACTATTTCTGTCTTATACTGACCTGTGTGTTAATATGTGCTTTGGTTCACAAACCTTTAATTTAGGGAGAAAATTATGTCAGAAAGGTGCTTGCTTTTGTGGGATTTTGCCAGGAGAGTACATGATTTTAATAAAGACAAATTTTTGCCAGACGTTTTTGGAAATCCAGTGAAGAGAGCCCTAAGATCTATAGCTCCTGGAATTATTGCGGTTATGGGTAGAGAGTGAGTCACGTTGTCATAGCATGGCAAAATGGGGACAAAAATCACTCAACTCTGAAAGTCATCACTGCTAGATCAACCTGTTAAATTCTCATGTTAGGCTTTCTTTCTTCCCTACCCAGTCACTGCAGATGGCAGGAGAGTCCTGGGGTGCAACTGATTCCATGTACCTACATTAAAATTAGATGGGGATCGGAAAGGCTGAGTAAGGGAATTTGCGCTCACTGACCACCCTACTATACAAAAATATTCTGCACTGCAATATATGTATGGTTTCATTACCTGTAAGTCATACATTAAATGAATATTTATCAACATCTAGCACATGAGGAAACAAGCTCAGAGAGGTTAAGTAACACACACAGTCACTCTCCTAGTGGTATTTTAAGTCATATCTGTCTGACTCCAAAGACTGTGCTTTTTGAAACAGTATGAGTAGATAGAAATCCCAATGTTTATATTCCTTTTGATATGGGATCCTCAGGCATTCAGGCTACCACTGATTCACCTAGTAGTGTCAGTTAACTGCTCTGGAAAAAGAGGAATTCTTTGCATAGAAGTAGGTCACCAATGGGAGGATCAGTGAGTAAAAACGTTACCACCAAGCTAGGATATTTTTATTTGTTTTACCGTTGGCAAAACCTGTTCAGATCTTTTATCTTTGTTCTCTCTCTAATTTCTCTCTTGTTGCTTATTAAATATCAGTATTTAACATCAGGCTAATCTTTTGGTAGATTTTACCCCCAGTGAGTTTATTTCATGAGCCACTTGTGCGGTGAGGTTTCTGAAGTAACTGTTTAGCAGTGGGGCAGAATTTCTCTTTGGAGAGCTCTGAAAAGCTGGTGTTCAATGTGGTTGGCACCCTCTTCAGAATCTCCAAGAAAAGGAACCAAACCTTAAGGTGGATTCTGTGCATCTGTGGTCCTGTGACTGCTGATGAGTCACTTTGAGTGCTCTGGGCAGATTTGTCCAACTGCGCCTCAGTGGGACCAGTTGGCACAAGATGTGGAAATCACAAACGAGTAGCAGAAATGAGTTAAGTTTACATTCACTTTCACTTATTTTAAAGCAAGTTGTAGTCACCAAATCTTCAGTTATATTTGCCACTGTGCGTATATATTCACTCTAATTCCAGTTGTGGTAACTTTGAAGGGTGAACCCTTCTTTCAGTGGCACCTAATTTATTTCTTGCAGGACTGGCTTTTTTAGCTGGTGACTGACTCTGTCCTGGATCAGAACTTACACTTAGTGTAAAGTGCCATCGTGGTGAATTTATAAAAACTGCACAGTGGTCAGAATAGGCAAAGAAATTGTATCTGAACTTCCATCCTCTGATGGTCACTTTTGAATGGGTGGGGCTGTTTTGTTTTGCCATTTCTGTACTGGTTATAGGACTGTTCTTCTGAGAAAAGGTTTATTTTATTTGGTCTGAGAATACGTTAATTTCTTCAAATTACCCCCTTCCTCCCCTTTTCTACAGATCTGCTGAGCCAGATGGAATTATGGCTGAGCTCCTCTCTGTCTCTTTATCTTGCACATATCCTGACTGATGAAGAAATCTATTTATTGTAGCTTGAATGTCATTGGCCTACCCTTTGGTCTGACCCAGGACTGAGCCTGCACATGGGCATCTGGTCTAACTCAGAACACTCTGCAGGGACACAGCCTGGCATATTACAAATTGTCTACTGGCATGCTGTTTGCTTGACAGAATAGCAGAGTTGGTTCTGGATACTTGCCTTGGTTGGCCACCAATTTTTGCTCTCAGTGAGAGGTCAGGATGATGTCTGTTTGCAAACGTTTGATGAAAAATTACCATCACCAAGCCCAGAGGTTTAGCTGAATTGAATGGGGATTTACAGGTGTCTTTGAATATGAGTTTTGTAAATTTCACCTGGCTCCATGTTCCTGGGCATATTACAGTATGAATATAAATTTGGCTTATTCGTATGATAATATTTTGAGTACTATAAAAGCATGATTTCAAAAATCAAAGGTCAAGAGAATTCCTTAGCAGTGTTTTAAATCTGCTAGCCTAAAAATTATACAAGTTTTTGTCTTTCGAGGATTTGAACTCGACAAATGCAGAGAAATCTCCAACATTGCAAAAATCGAAGAAAAATGTTAGTCCCTTGGCACAGAAGCAACATCAGTTCCTTTCTGGCCTCGCAGGGTCAGAACTCTGGGCTCCAGGGAAGTAAAACTGTGGGTGAGAGAGTAACTGCTGCACTAGCAGGCTGTGCGTCCAGAATTAAGCAAACCTAGCATTTTCTGTTGTACTAGAACCCATTAGGTATGTTTTAAAGTGATGTGTATTTTATTTTCCTGCTCTGTGGATTAGGATTATAAATGACTGTTTTTAGAAGTAAGTATTCACCTAGACTTCTCATATTTATCATCTTTTCATTTTGATTTACTAGAAGACTAATATGTAACATAACAATGATTATTTTAGATGTTAGATTCCTTTTTGCCTTCATGACCAACAGTTTATGTGTTCATTTTCTATTGCTTTGTAACAAATCACCACAAATTAGTGTGTAAAAACAACACTCATTTATTACCTGCACACTGTGACTGGGTTCTCTGCTCAGGTTTTCACAAGGCTGAAATCAACATGTTGGACAAGCTGAGTTCTCTCTTGGAGGCTCTGGGGAAGAATCTGCTTTCAAGTTCATTCAAGTTGTTGGCAGAATCCAGTTCCATGAGGACTGAGCTCCCCGTTTTCTTACTTACTGTTGGCTGGAGGTCACTCTCAGCTCCTAGAAGTTGCTCTCAGGTCCTTACCAATATTTTAACAGTGGAGAATATTTTCTCACACGGAATTCCTCTCATGCTTCAGATCTCTCTGATTTCTGTCTCTGATCTCTAGACCCAGATTTAAAAGACTCGTATAATTAGGTCATTCCCACCCAGATAATCTCCCTTTTTCAAAGCCAGCTGTGCCGTATAATATAACTTAATCATGGAGTAAGACCCATCATATTCAGTCTTGGAGATTATACAGGGCATTTACAGTAGGGTGTAGGGATCTTGGAGGCCATTTTAGGATTTTGCCTATCATAATTTATATCAGTGTTCACAAAATATCACTGAAAAATTTGCAGTGGATACATCTTTAATAGATTCCTACTAGGAAGGAAAAGGAGATGCTACATGTAGTCTTGTTTCTCAGAGGACCATTTATTGATAGCTTCATGGATTTCCATGATAAGAAGATAGCATATTACTTCACTGAGTAGTCCTATGGTGTTATGAATGACATAGGGTATTTTAAACCTATTTTATTTCAAATCTGTCTTGGAAGAGGTGATTCACCCTTTTGTAGCTCAAATATTCCATAGTATAAATAATACCATTACAGAATAAATCAAGTCTTAGCTATAATTTTGATAGAAACAAATGGATTCTTGTTCTTCAATAATACTACATCACCCACGTGGACTACCTAATTCAGTTTTTCCACATCTGGAATTTCATGACTTATTCTACTGAAGGGCTACGCTTTGAAACAACAGAACATACTGGGCTTTTCACCAATAGAAATTAAGCAAAGCCCAGGGATGTACCATCCAAGTACTAGAGAACTAAACATATGTCTCATTATATTAGGTATATCAGCAGTCAACCTCTCAGCTTCAATTTTTCCAAGTTTAATCAATTTTTCCAAGTTCACATGAAACCCATGTACATTTTATTACATTTAATTTTGTATCATTTTAAAATAAATCAATCTGGGAAAGTCAGAAGTAAAAAAGAGAAAAATATATATCTGTCATTCCACGCAAATTTATTTAAAACACAGACTTTCGCGTTAGGGGTACCTAAAGATGACTATCAGCCAAACCTACCTATCAGGCAGGTAATTTAATCTCTCTAAAGTTCCACATTTCTAATTTTTGTAATTTAAGTACGATAGTGTTGCCCTTGCATGGTAGTTAATTTATTCGAAAGCCTTTAAAAAACCTATCAAATACCTGAACCCTGCTAGCTTCTGAGGCTATAGCTATGTATTATGAATATTTGAGAATATCAGTATGTATTATAAACAAAGATATAATCCCTTTCATAAAGTTTATGGTCTAACAAAGGTGTTAGGATAAATGCAGTAATATGTATAAAGTGCTTATTCCATTGCCTAGTATTGTGTGACTACATAAAACATATTAATTACTTTCTTCCTTACCTTTTCCCTGCCTGATCTCACTGCCGTAAGATGTCTCATAACTATGATTTTGGCGAATAAATCTCAGAAGCATCTTGTTGCTGAGGGACTATTATAGAAAATAGCAGCATGACAAATTACGTGTCGTTGAGGAAGTGAGATTATGTAATGGACTGAGTTTCCTGGTCAGTCCTGCTAGAACTGTGCCTTTCCGCAAAATAAAGTTGGTGATTTCATTCACCAGATCAAGTTGCAGCAATTTTCATCATGGATGTTACCCAGTCATAGAAAAATTGGCAGCATTTGCTCAGCAGATGTCAGAGTCTTTCTTGAAGGAGGGTTCTTACAGCTACCAAGCTGACACCAGTGCTGCTGATGGTCAGGGGAAAGCTGGTGATGATACGATTAATAAAAAGTATTTCAGTCATATTTTCAGGTTTACCAAATGGTTTGCAAATATTTTCTCTTTTGCTCCCTCTACTACCCCTGATAGAAAATGGGAGCCCCTTCATTTCATCTGTAGATAGTTTTATGGTACTTTATGAGGAACATCAATAGCATTTTGTGAATTTGAGAACCAAGGAGGAAGCAGCTTGTATCTTGCCAACAGAATGGAAGGGAGCGGAGAGGGCAGTTAGTGTATGGGGACATTTGAGGTAAAGTATCCTAGAGTTGTAGCTTTTTCTGGGCCTTGACTTGGCTAAGTTGTTGAATATCATCTAACCATCCCAAAGTCTGTCTGGAAGTTGAGATGCTGATCACTTCTTCTCTGGATCTTGTGAAGAAGTATGTTTACGAAATACTGTGCATCCCTTGAATGAACTATAAGAATGACAGGAACAAACTTGACATTTTGAAATAGTTTATTGGCATTACTGTGGCCTTGTGTCTACCAAATATAATTATAGTCCAGAGGAAAATGCAGAATACAACCTCCATCTCTTCATCTTTCCATTCAAATAGGCCTCAATATTCAGTGACAGGACCACTTTAATCTCTGCCCATGAAAACACTTCGAGAGGAACATCTGTCATGGGTTTTTCATAATAACATTTTTGCTAATTGATAACAAGATAGTGATGGTGATTGATTTTGTCCCCAGTGACTCCTGAGTAGCTTCTACTCAGCACATAACTTCCAGAGCAGTCTTTAGGTGCCCACGTTTTCCTCGGTGTCCCCTCCACTTTGAATTGACAGTTTGAAGACACAGGGCAATGCATCTTTCCAACACATAGGTGGTGCAGAGTGAGTCAGGTTCTTCTTAGGTTTCAGCTGCTCCCTGTTAAACAGAGCTTAGCAAACAGTAATTGAATAAGAAGGCAAAGCCCTCAGAGGAGCAGGAAACAAGTACAATTTTATGAAAAGGATTATGCAGCACAACAAGGTCAAACCCGGCCGTGGTTTGTTTTCCTCTCCCTTGTATTCCTCTTCAATCAGCAGAAGAGGCTGTTATCAGTTGCTGGCATTATGACTGGGCACATCCGCCCAGAGTCAAACATGCTGCAGTTTGCAAAGTCAGCAGCAGATTGCAGTGCTCTGCAGTCCAGCCAGAACAGCAGAATTTGTGTAGCTGTGGGCCCTGTTACAGCTAGAATACCAAACTGGGGATGTTCCCTTAACGGGGCATTTGAGGGCAAAAACAATGAAAGCTTTTCCTCTTTCAGAATAGACTGTCCTTCCACTAATGCTGCTTTAGGAACATAGACCTGTTTTGTTCTGTTTTTTAATTGAAGTATAGTTGATTTACAATATTGTGTTGGTTTCAAGGGTACAGAGATTCAGTTATATATATTCTTTTTCAGATTCTTTTCCATAATAGGTTATTACAAGATATTGAATAGAGTTCCTTTGTGCTATATAGTAAGGCCTTGTTTACCTATTTCATATATAGTAGTGTGTATCTTAATACATAGACCTGTTTTGAGCAAGGCAAAGCCAAAGCCGGTCCTCACAGCATCATTAAATCCAGTTTTCCATGGTATTTCATCTGTGCAAGGACCCTGATGAGCTAATTTAATTTTCTCCTGAAGTGCTATATATATGTGAATATCATCTTAGAGATGCATATGAAGTGGCTTCCTCCATACTTTTAATAGCTACATTGAAATATTTAAGAAACAACTCATCGGTGAACGTCGTCACTAGGAGATCATCGTTTTTGCCATATTAACAAAAACTCCCTTTGTGATTTTGCAGCCCCGACAACCCAACCCTGACTGGCGTTACTCTGCCTCCCTGAGAGCAGGAATGCACAGGTATGGCTTTCCCTCCTCATTTCACTCAGAAGTTACTGCAACTGTATGACTCAGATAAACTGTCTTCATAGGCCGGAAGCAGCTGTCAAAACTGAGAAGCTTAGATGCTTTGCCAGGAGAATGCAGTTGTTTATATGTCTCCGTGTCTATTCCTTGAAACATTGGAAGCGGTCAGCACCAAACGCTTATCAAGTGCCGGCAAATAAGAATCTCCTGTAAAATCACAGATACAGGCGACTGTTTACTTTCTCTCATTAAAATTTCTATAAGGAAGTAGCTTCAACTTCTTTCATCCCTTCCTCATCTGTACTTTCTGTCCTTCCCTTAAAATTATAATGAATACTGATGCTTTCAGACTTGAGTACATTGTGTAATATATATGCACTTGTTGTCTACCTTGGTTTTCCATCGCACATTGACTGTTATATCCTGTTAACCACAATAATTGTTGTTCATGTTCACCCCTGTTAGAGTCTCCTTATCTTTTCCATCTTGTTGCTATCTTATTGCCTGCCCTCAGTGGCAAGAGCTCTTCAGAGGATGAGCCATGTGAAGGGCCTTTATTGAATATCTCGAGACCAAATCTAGCTTACTTTTAAATTAACCTAGAGTAATAACATTACTTTAAAACTCAGATTAAATATAATTTTGCCTTCTCTACTTTGTCTCTTTGACAGTAATTGATTAACTACCATTATTCCCAGACCTGATCTAGTATTCATGCCACAGGGCCAAATAAAAGATTCATTATTTGTGAGTGTCTTTGGGAAACCAAATGGAGAGAGCCAAGCAACTAGTGTTCACTACCACCAAAATAACTTAGTTTTAAAGAAGAAATAAACTCCAGACTTAAGCCCCTCAAAATATCTGGGCAACTCTTGAGTAGATCGTCACCAAACCTTGATCAATTTCTAAAGAGAGAGCTTACAGAGTATGTATTGAGTTAATGAAAAATTAGTTTTAGCCCGTTAAAAACACATTAAATTAAAATAAATCAACATATTCCCAAACATTACATTACAAATTGAGCAGAAATCATTATAATGGGTGCCCTTTCTAAACGAGAAGCAATCAGTGAAAACTGAAGATCAGTAGTTGGCTTGGTGAGACATCACATTGGAATCTGGTCATAACTTTAGGCCAGAAACACTTATGCAGATGCCAGAATACTAGGTTTCAGAAAGATTCTTTCTATTTGTTAGAAACCAGCTTATGCTTTTGCCTGCATCTGAGCTATTGTGGTGGACTATATGATAGGAAAAAATATGGTTTACAATACCAACTTCTTTTGTCCCAGTTGAATTAGCGCTTTACTTGAAAAGTACCAAAGCTGTAAGATGCACCTTTAAAACTATATTAAAATAAAATACTAAACTATATCAGTTCCTTATTCCATTTTCAAATGAAAAAAAAAAGCCACATGTGTTTCTATTCAGGTTTCAATTAAGATATTATGAGATTCAAGTAGGATAAGAAATGAAATAAAAATTAAAACTAAATGTTATTTATTCCTCACAGTGTAGTACATGGAACATATGTTAAAGTTGTGAACTTAAACAACACTCATCTTTTTCACACATACGCTTGGCTTCTTGGCCTTTCTAGCCTCAGATAGCATGTGCCTGTTCCTTTGAAAATTCTGCTTTGAGCTGAGCTGGTTCCTAGGGTAGTTCCATCTTCAGAGTGAATCTAATTGAACCCATACAATTTGCTGGTAGAATCCACCAACACCCGAAGGATATTAATATTTGGAAAAAAGAGAAGATTCTAGGGTGTAGATGAAGGGAAGAACAGCAGTAAGGCAGAGCTTAATGAGTGAATTTCCACTAGATATGTTGTTTGAAGTCTAAGAATAAGAGGATATTGGGAATTCCCTGGCAGTCCAGTGGTTAGGACTCTGTGCTTTCACTGACGAGGGTGCGGTTCAATCCCTGGTCCAGGAACTAAGATCCCATAAGCCTCCTGGCACGGCCAAAAAAAAAAAAAAGAGTAAGAGAATATTGAACTTAGAGATGACATTCCCCCACAATATTTCAAGTTTGCCTGCTCTGTTGAGTCACATGACCCCTTCAGGCAGTAGTACTCTAAGTTTTACTTTAGTAACTTAACTTCCGAGATGAACCAATGCCTAATTTCAAAGAGTCCTCTTATTTTGGTGAGGGTTTTCTTGGGTGATATTTACTCTTAGGGTCCCATTTGTTCCTTTCTTCATCCAGAAAATATTGAGGGTCTCATATCTGCTAACATTACACATACATGAAGAATATGATGTTCTCTCTGCCCTTGAACAATTTACGTTCTAGCTCTACTTGCCTCTAAGGATCTCCCAGTTCATGTCTCACTCTCTGCAATATTTTATGCTGAATTAATCTCTTCTGAACTGGGATCCATGAGTGGTGGTGATAAACTTCCTCTAGTCCCAGGAAATGTAGGGTGGGTTACCTATGAGGAAAAGATACAGAAAGAGTAAAACAGAAAATAAAGTTAAGAATTAATTGGGCCAAACTGGAATAATACTACAGTTACCAGCAAATAATGTTCGTGCTTTCCTCTTTCCTATGAGAACCCAGAAATAAGAGAACTAGCAAAAGAGGCTTGGGGCTTTTGAGAACAAGCTCTCCTCATCTGCTTTGGCATTAAGACGATAAAATGGCATTAGCCCTCTGATGGGCTTCCTGTTAGATTTAATGAACACCACACAGCATTACTGAAAACCAAAATTGCTATAAAGATAAAGCCTGTTTATCGCCTGCATGGTGTAGCAGGCAGTAAGTCAGCAATGCTTTTGCAGTTGATGCAAGCTGACTGCTCAGTGGTAATTGCTTCAGTTCAAGCATGAGTAAAAAGTGTTAGCTGCAGCCCTGCCTCCAGAGATGTAAGCGCTTTCTGAGGGTGGAAGGAGAGCTGGAAAGGCATTTATGGTCTAACTATTATTTGGGTCTATGTGTTTACTCAGCTCTGTGCACCTGGAAGAGGCTGGCATTCTACGAGCTGGTCCAGGAGGGCCTGATCAGCAGTGGCCAACAGTATCCAGTGCGACACCAGGTAAAGACCCAGGGTCTCTCCCTTCTTGCTTGGGTTCTGGAAAGCCATTGAGATGACCTGTTTTTGTAAGACCAGGAATGTCAGTGGCTCTCTTTTTATTCTTACTTCTTTTTCTTACATGTGTGACTTCCTTGCATACATGATTATGCAGGAGTATTTTGATTTTCTACTTAATGTACTTCAGCAGTTGAAAACAGATAACCTAAGGGTGTGTGTGTGTGTGTGTGTGTGTGTGTGTGTGTGTAAAGTTATTTCCTGAAATAACTGGGTACATTTCAAATGCTTAGGCTGTCCGAACTACAACAGGCAAGATCTGGTGGCCTCATGCACAGAGATGACACTGTTAGCAAAGATCTTTTGGTTAAAGATGATGGAAATCCACTCAAAGTAGTAAGCAAAAGGGAGACTGATAGATTGATTAACAGATAGATCGATGAAATGGAGTTTCTCATGGAAGTGGAAAAGTTGTCAGAACCAGGGCACCACTCTGGTTGACTTCAAGTCACCGTCAGGCCTCCTCCTTCCCTGACATGTACATCATTCTGCAGACTGACTTTTATTGCCTTGACATGCACGTTGCCAAACATGACCAGTCTTGCAGTTTCTTAGTTCAGAGGACCAATGGGAACTGATTCCTAATCCAAACTTTCAGGAAAGAGGATCTGCCAGATTAAATCAAGAACCCAATGGCTGGGTGAACATTAAAAAATTGCCTAAACTCATATTTCCTTATTTTTCTTATTCTTGCCCAATCACTGAAGCAGTGTCATATAATACAAATATGGCTTTGGAGGCCCATCCCTGTGGCAGTTATCAGAAAGGAAGGATTATAGAGACTGCAAATGTTGTCTATCATAATCCTCTATTAATAGAACATGATGATGATGGTAATAGTTACTAATTATTGAGCCACAATGTACCCAGACACTGTGCCTTGTGCGATCTCATTTATTCCTTGAGACAATCTTGCAAGGGATTTATTATCTCTATTTTACATGTGAGGAGCTAGAGACACAGAGAGATTAAGAAACATACCCAAGTTCACATAGTTTGTAAGTGGCAGAGGTAGGATTCAAACCCAAGTGTGTCTAGTTCCAAATCCAAGTGTATCTAGCTCTTATATTCATAGCATGGCTGGCTTGCAAGAATCCACCCAAATCCAAATGCATACATATATACATACATAACAGATTACATAAGCATATGTGTAAAAAGTTCTTTCCAAAAATAAGCTGGTGCCTTTCAAATGATTAGGCTATGCAAGTAACATGTGCAGCTAAGGGCCCATTTTCTCTGGCAGCTCTAAGGGTTTTCATTGATTCTAATCAGCCAGCATTTGCTATTTATGAATGTTGTATAATTCAACTAAAAGTCACATTTGTTAAAAAAAAAAACAAATGCCCAAGTTAAAGCAATTCATTAGAGAGCTAATATTGCCAGATGGGAAGGGGAAAAACATAAAATAGTTCATTGACAAATCTGCAACCCTAATGCCAGTGATGGTGTGAAGAAGCGATGGCGGAGGAAGTGGTTTTAGACTACCAAGTGCTGCAGGATGGGAGGCATCTGAAAGGTGAGAACTGCTCAATCCAAGCAGCCCCATGAAATCATGCCCTCCTACCCTGCCTCCATTTCAGGGTTTTTTCTTGTTCTCATAGAGACTTTGTAGGTCAGGCTGATGAGCCCAGAACTAACTTTGAATACATTCTCCCTTTCATCAGTGATGCTGGTTGGTGTATATTCCTAGGCCAGTGGGAAGTAGGAACTGTTTACTGATTATTTTTATCTGCATCTGGCCCAGGATTCTCCTTCAAATTCAAAAGAATGTTAAGAACACATCTTTTAAAAAATATTTATTTTATTGAAGTATAATTGATTTACAATGTTGTGTTAGTTTTTGCTGTACAGCAAAGTGATTCAGATATATGTGTGTATATATATACATATATACACCCATTCTTTTTTATATTCTTTTCCATTATGGTTTATCACGGGACATTGAATATAGTTCCCTGTGCTACACAGTAGGACCTTGTTGTGTATCCATTCTCTATATAATAGTTTGTATCTGCTAATCCCAAACATCCAATCCTTCCCTCCCCAACTCCCACTCCCCCCTTGGCAACCACAGGTCTGTTCTCTTTGTCTGTGAGTCTATATCTGTTTCATGGATGAGTTCATTTGTGTTGCATTTTAGATTCCACACATAAGTGATATCATATGATATTTGTCTTTCTCTTTCTGACTTACTTCACTTAGTATGGTAATTTCTAGGTTCATCCATGTTGCTGCAAGTGGCATTATTATGGCTGAGTAATATTCCATTGTATATATTTACCACATCTTCTTTATCCATTCATCTGTCAATGGACATTTAGGTTGCTTCCATGTCTTGGCTATTGTAAACAGTGCTGCTATGAACATAGGGGTGCATGTATCTTTTCGAATTATAGTTTTGTTCGGATATATGCCCAGGAGCGGGATTGCTGGATCATATGGCGACTGTATTTTTAGTTTTTTTGAGGAACCACCATGCTATTTTCCATAGTGGCTGCACCAATTTACATTCCCACCAACAGTGTAGGAGGGAGGAACCCATCTTCTTGACAGAAGAGAGGGAACGAGTTGCCATGGCTCCACTTCCCAAATGTCCTAACTCCTCTTGTATAATCCCTTCTCTCCAGTACTGTGCCTGGCTGTTGAGTCATGAGTCACAGTTTTCATGGACTGAGCTGGACAGAGCTTATATCTTCCAATTACTCTACGGGTGACCTAACCATACTTTTCAGCATACCTCTGCACCAGTGATAGGACATTAGAGAGATGCTCCTCTGTGTTCTGCTCTGTCCTTTTGGTACTTTAGAGTTTTAGGACTCAAAATATGTTCTGCAATGTTTGGAAGGAATATGGCATAAAGGTGAAGATTATGGTTTAGAGTCAAATCTGAACTGAATTGCAATTTCAAACTTACTTGCTGGGTGAGCATAAGCAAATTGCTTAAATTCATGTTTTCTTAATTACCCCATCTGTAAATTGGGTATAATTATAACACCTATCTTATCTATTTGCCATGATAACTAAAGAAGAAAGAGCTGAATATAGTGCTTGACATATAGTATTAATAAATGTCTAATCTTTTTTTTTTAATTATTTATTTGGCTGCATCAGGTCTTAGTTGCGGCGTGTGGAATTTTTCGTTGCGATGTGCGGGCTCTTCATTGTGGCACACAAGCTTCTCTCTAGTTGTGGCGCTCAGGCTCCAGAGCACATGGGCTCAGTAGTTGCAGCACACAGGCTCTCTAGTTGTGGCACACGGGCTCCAGAGCACGCAGGCTCAGTAGTTGCAGCTTGCGGGCTCTCTAGTTGTGGCGCGTGGGCTCTAGAGTGCATGGGCTCAATAGTTGTGGTGTGCGGGCTCAGTAGTTACGGTGTGAGGGCTCAGTTGCCCCGTGGCATGTGGGATCTTAGTTCCCCAACCAGGGATCAAACCTGCGTCCCCTGCATTGGAAGGTGGATTCTTAACCACCGGACCACCAGGGAAGTCCCAAATGTCTAATCTTTTTATTCCTTTTTTTCTGGTATACTTTTGTTTCATGCAGTCTGTGTTGTGGCCTTAGCTGGTAGCATCTTAGCCAGAATTCAGTAGTTCTCATTTCTGAACCCAGATACAGACCCTCTAAGGTTGTCCGGATCATCCTGACATCTGTACAGTCCCGTCACCCCCAGCCGCCCTCCTGGAGATGGCATGAGGAGAATTTATCAGTTCTGCCTGAGAAAAAGGAAAAAAACTTGGTTGCTTTCATTCCCAAGTAGAGCCTGCCTTTCACAGATTCTGTTGCCCTTAGTGTTTCATGACGAAAGTGCAGTTGCCTCCAATAGGCTTCCTAGTGGCGCCTGAGTCTCCTTTCACTTGTGTCTGAGACCTTCTCAGGAACCAACACCTTCTGACACCAACACCTGCAACAGTGGCAGCCATGGGAATAGAGAGAGGCCTGCTGTGACCGATCCTCCCTCACATGTGTTCTTTGTAGTTGTTTTTCCCCACTGATGAATTATTTGGCTTTGTCCCCAAACTGCTCATTCATTTTCACAGTCCACAGAAACCTAGGCTAAGATGCCACGCTCTGAAGGGATCAATGGTGACATCACCAGGTGATGTTTCCTGCAGGATAAACAAGTCGGGCATTAAATCTGTTAATCCCAATTGTTGGCCACTTTCTCCAGCCTTGCCTCCGTGTGAGCAGACCTGGACCACAGGCTTCTTATTTCTTTGGCAGCTCAGTGAGACTGAACAGGGAAAGAAAAGGAGCTGAGTAGGGAGAGCACAGCACACAGTTATCCTTCAGATGGAGGGATGTGTTGGGGGGCTGAGGGCGTTAAAGGGCCAGTCATTCGTGCTTACAACTCTTTTAACGTTCTCAGTGTCAAGCTCTGAACAGGGTTTAATGAGTGCCCTCTTGTGACAGTTCCTAGAGAGAATCCCAAGAGATTATAAAAAGACTGTCCCTGCCTTCAAGAGAGCTAGTCTGGCTTCGGGGCCCCTGGCTGCTTTGCTATCTTGCACTGGTCCTTCCAGGCTCCTCTTTCTACATTTCATGGGATCTCAGGACTTACCGAAGGCAATAGTAAATTAATTTTGGAGTGGGAGATATTCGCTATTTTCAAAAGAGCACAGAATTCAAAAGAGCTCAGAGGTCAGCCAAAGAATCATCAGTGGAGGAATTCCGAAATGCACAGCACTGCCAAAGATAACATTATAGCTTTTCAAGGAACACCCCAGAGGATCTGGGGCTGAAGTGTGAAAGGTTAATTAGGTAGGTGAGGCAACTAAGGCCATGAGGTTTCCTTAGAGAAGCTTAGTTTATTTTTTATTTTATTTTTTGGGGGGGGCTTTCATTCTTCTGTGTTGTTGCCTGCATTATCTCTGTCTCTTTTTTTATGGGGGTATAGTTGTTTTACAATGTTGTGTTAGTTTCTACTGTACAGTGAAGTAGAGTTCCCTGTGCCATACAGCAGGTTCTCATTAGTTATCCATTTTATACATATAAGTTAGTGTATATATGTCAGTCCCAATCTCCCAATTCAGCCCACCCCCAATTTCCCCCCTGGGTGTCCATACGTTTGTTTTCTACGTCTGTGTCTCTATTTCTGCCTTGCAAACAGGTTCATCTGTATAGAGAAGCTTAGTTTAGAGTGACTACACAGGGGTTCTCAAGGTATGGTGCCCAGAGCCACACTGACAATACCTATCAAATCTGAAATTCTCGGGCTGGGGCCTGGCCATCTGTGTTTTAAGGAGCCCTCCAAGTGATCCTGATGAACCCTAAGGTTATAGAGTTGATAGTAAATATTCCTGAGATTGTCTGATACCTTTGAAGGCTCAGAAACCATGCAGGGAAGCCATCTGTTTATGATTCTTACAGGAAGCAGGAAGCCTTTCCCCATATCAGAGAGATGATACGCAAGAGCTTAGGCTCTGGGTCAGAGTAAACCTCATTTGAATTCTAGCTTGCCACTCAGCAATTGTATGTTCCTGGGACCATTACATAACTTTTCTGAGTCCCAGTTTCTTTCTCTGTAAAATGGAGATAGTAGTAGCGTCTACCTTACAGGGTTGTTGGCAAGAATTAGATGAGATAACACACACAGCCTGGAGAACACTGTTTAGTAAATGGTAGTTATTTTTATGATTTTTCAAGGTATGAGTCTATCCTTCAACTTCAGAATTTAGGTCTGAGTTGTTCTGAGTAGTCTCTGTGGGAAGGCTTTATTACAGAGCAGATTTTTTAAAAAGCGCCTTTTTGTGTCCTTGGGGGATTGTTTTTGCCCTGGTTTGCTGCATCTCTTTACTCTGTGGAAAACGGACAGTTTATGTGCCCTAGTTTTATAGGGAGATTCATGCTCTTATTTGTCTTAGGGATTCCTACCTCCCTGACAAAATCACCTCCCCACGGAGGGGCTCCGTGGAGACCTCCGTCTCTGATTCTCCCCCAGAAAGAAGCCATGATCCTTAAATTTGGGGGAATCCATATAGGAGTACCGTCAACATGAATTTTTCCACATCATGAGTGACTGCAGCCTCAGGCCTTGTTTGAGAATTTAGAAAGCATGCTGTTCCACTAACCTGCTCACCCTCAACTTCTGCTGTTGTCATGGCAACGATAGTCCTGGGAGATGTGAGCATATCTTTATCAGGGAAAAAAAAATAAGATCTGCGATCTATGTGGGTGGAGCAGCTCCCTCCCGTCAGTATCCTCCACTGTCACCTCGCATCTCACAGCCCAGGAGTGCCAGCTTGCCTTAGTCGTGTCTAGTAGCCGAGGAAAGTAAGTCCTTGTGTAAGATACACTTTTACTTTCCGGGGTTGTGGAGCTCATCATGTCTGTTGGAGTCCTCTATGTAGCTCATCTTGTGTGTTCTGACCTGGCCTGGAGGGAGGGAGTGAGGTGGTGTGAGAAGGGGAATTAGAATCCTCTACCCAGGAGAAGCTGGGAAGTTTAAGTCTCTGCTGGCTCCATCCGTGACTTTCTTCAACTCCTTCTTAGGAGAACACTCTGCACCTCTATTTTTAATGGTCATGTAAATAAAAAACTAGAATGAAGAATTCCTGCTTTTCCTGAAATCAAAAGTTTCTGTTGAATAAATAGATTCTGAGATATTTCCTTCCCTCCACCCTGTATTCCCTGAACCTCTCTCATTTTTCCTACACCCATTCTTCCAGGTTCGGTAGCCCTGGGCAGGATACAGTCAGGGTTGGGGCCGTGATACACAGTAAAAGAATTTCTTCTGTGTCAGAGACCCGCAACAGATCATGTGCCTCCTGAAAAGCGAATCCCTTGAGCGCTCAGACGTGTGCTCCTGGGCATACATTTTGGAGAGGAGAGTGCAGTGAGGAGAGAGGAGGGGCAGGAACCGTTCTCTTAGGCTGCAGTTCCCTTCAAATCCCGCAGAGGCAGAGAAGCAGCTGATGCAGGGTCAGGAAATGGACACTCATTACAGTCCCTCTGGTTATCATTGGTCCATCTAATGAGCCACTGGAGCAGTACAGTCTGGCCCCTGCAAACTTCATCATGAGAAACAACTTTTGCATATGTCTTAGGAAAATAATACACTTCATCCTTCTTTTGTTTGAGTGTTGCTTGGGACAGGAGAGTTTCTGAATAACCCTGCCTTCTAGCTTTCTCTACACACCGTCTTTTGTAGCTGAATTTTTAAGCCCCTTATCGAAAGGGAAATTCAAGTTTCTGTTGGGGAGATCCTAGGGTCTCAAGGACCAAGGAAGGGGGGTGTGTGTGTGTGTCACCAACTCTGCTACCTGACTTGGCTCAAAGACGACAGGCCACCTGTGTGTTTGAGAGCTTTGTGGGGAAGTGGAAGTGGCGGGTGAGAGTCAGCAGTTCATTCTGTGGGAAAGAGTGCTTGGATTGTATAGAATTGGTGGGCTTGGAGCACCTCCCTGGGAGGTGCTTGGACAAGAAAGACCTATTTACGGCCTGGGTTGAGGGCAGAGGGGTAGTGATAACTTGTAATGCCTTTAAGCTTTGCAGCTCCAGCAGGCGTTGCCCTCAGCCTCACTGATTCTAGTAAACTAGAAATGAGAGCTGGTCCCCAGCAACAGCAAGGATCTTTAATGACAGATATTTTCAGAGCAACTCAGTCCAGATTCCAAAAGAACTTGAAAAGTTCTTTTTCTCAGAGGCAGTCACCTTTGCAGTTGAGAAGGTCATTGCCTAACCTGGAGAAACATATTCAGGTCAAGCACTGGCTGGAGACTAGGGGCCTCGAGGGGAGGGTCATAAGAGAGCTCAGCGCCAGGAGGCCTGGAAATGAGCCTGTGGGTTGGAGAGAAGCCTCTCTCTGCCTCAGCGCTTGGAGCTTGTTACCCACAGTTATAGAAAGGACAGGGAGCAGAGATGGATGCTGTTCCACTCTCATCTCAGTGAGACCGGGAGCTTCCTCAGCAGTACGCTGCCTGGAAAGGTCTAACTCCAAGGCAGTGGGCTAGGTGAAGGATGGGAGAAGGCAGTCCTGAGGATGGCAGTACCAAAGGAAATAACATGCATAGTATTAAAATAGGAAATGGAGAGCTTTGTAGAAGTCAGACTCAAGAGGTTAACTACAGAAGGTTAGGGTGAGAAAAGGTAACTTTCAGGAACCAAATTTGGATCCACAAGACAATAGGAATGATGAGAAGTTTATTGTTGCTAGAGTCGTGGCCCTGGGCTGCTGAATCCCAAGCAGAGTACCCTAAGCCTCCAGATTATAGCTGCGATTGCATGTGAAAAACAACCAAACCAACTTTAAAAAGAAGGAAAGCCTGTCCCGTACAGAAAGTCTGAACAAACAAGTTTGTTGTTGATGGTCCAAGAAAGCCTGCCAGCTTGGGTTTACTTCCAACATTGGCCCAATCCCGTGTCCAGAGCTGTTGCTCTAGGTGACATCGTGGGCCAAGCTGAGTAGTGAGGTGACATTCCCCAAGTCACCTCTCTTATTTTCTTTGACTCTGCGTCGTAGATACTGTCTTACCCAAGCACACATATGTCATATGTCTGTTTCCATAGTCACCTGGTGTCACCCAAAGGTCTGTGACAAAGCTAGAAGCTTCAGCCAGTGTAAATGACTTACGTTAGATGCACACCAAGCTCCATGTCAGAGTTCTGGGGGGAGAAGGGCATCACCAGATGTGTAAACAGCCCTGAGGTGGCTGCCCTTGAGCCTGTGAGGCTGGCTCTGTGTGTGATGATGAGCAAGGAATATTAGAAGTTAGCAGAAGTTCCCTTCTCTCAGCTAATGCCTATTAGTAGGGAGGTGTGTGTGTCAGTTGGAGGGTCTTTGTCGTTGAAGTTTCAAAGTTTTTGAATCCTGTGCTGTTGCCTGCCTGGGTTGTAGAAATAGCATTTTAGAACAAGAGAAAGGAAGACTGTATAATAGCTGTTATTTATGGAGAACTGTGATAAGGACTTTACATGCATTGCGTCTTTAAACAAGAGAGAAGTGATTATTATTCCCATGTTCTAGATTAGGAAAATTGAGGCTCACAGGAATTAAATGACTTCCTTACAGTCATCCTTCCTCACATCTAGTAGGTGTTTTTTGCTCACTTTTATATTCCCAGTGTCAAGGCAGCTGTCTAGTACATGATGGTGCTTAAAAATATTTGTTGAACTCATCAGGGAATAGCAATGGCTGAGGCAATATCTGAACCCATGTCTGCCTGCTGCTGAACCCTATGCATTTAAATAACACACTACTGTTACTTTGTCCCACTTGCCAGGTGAAGCGAATAGTTGGGTAACTAGGAGAAGACTGTTCACTGTCTGAGTTCCAGGCCGACTGTAGGGGTCTATAGTACTTTCCCATTCCTGCTGTAATCAGTTTCCACAAACTTTGTGACTTAAAGCAATACAGATATATTATCTTACAGTTCTAGAGGTCAGAAGTACAAAATGGGTTTTACTGCTGCTAAAATGTAGGTAGGTTCCTGCCACTATGTAACAAGGATCCACTTTCCTTCAGTTTCTAATAATATGTTCCTCATTTCCATCTGAGCCCTCCCTGGCAGCACCTTTAATGTCCATATTTCTACAACAGTCTGTTCATGACAAGTTAGGTATTCCCCAAGACAATATATGTTTTCTCTACCATACTCCTCACTTCTGAGTCCTCTCTGGCAGAGTCATTAATATCCATATTTCTACTAACAGTCTTTTCAAGGTAATCCAGGCAATTTCTCCATGCTCCTCAAAGTCCTCCAATCTCTGCCCACTGCCCAATGCCAAAGCCACTTTTACATTTTTACTTATTTGTAACAGCAACACCCCACTTCCAGATACCAAAATCTGTATTAGTTTCTAGGGCTGCCATAACGAATGACCACAAACTGGGTGATTTAAAACAATACAAATTTATTACCTTATAGTTCTGGAAACCAGAAGTCCAAAATGGGTTTTGCTGGGTTAACAATCAGCATGTTGGGGCTTCCCTGGTGGCTCAGTGGTTAAGAATCCACCTGCCAATGCAGGGGACACGGGTTCGAGCCCTGGTCCAGGAAAATCCCACATGCCGCGGAGCAACTAAGCCCGTGCACCACAACTACTGAGCCTGCACTCTAGAGCCCGTGAGGCACAACTGCTGAGGCCCGCGTGCCTAGAGCCCGAGCTCTGCTACAAGAGAAGCCACTGCAATGAGAAGCCTGCGCACCACAACGAAGAGTAGCCCCCGCTCACTGCAACTAGAGAAAGCCCGCGTGCAGCAACGAAGACCCACCCAAAAAGCAGCCAAAAAAAAAAAAAAAAAATCAGTGTGTTGGAAGGGCTGCATTCCTTCTGCAGGCTCTAGGGGAGGACCTTTTTCCTTGTCTTTTCCAGCTCTCAGGCTACCTTCATTTCTGGGCTCAGTGGCTCCTTGCTCCATCTTCAAAGCCAGCTACATAGCATCTGCAAATCTCACTCTGACTCCCCTGCCTCCCTCTTTCCCTAGTAAGGACCCTTGCGATTACATTGGGCCCACCTAGATAATCCAGGATTATCACTTTAGCACAAGATCCTTAATTTAATCACATCTGCAAAGTCTTTTTTACCATGTAACATAACATATTCACAGGTTTCAGGAGTTAGGATGTGGGAATCTCTGGGGCACCATTATCCTGCCTACCTCAGGGTCATTTATGTGCAGGCAGCAGTGGCTGTGTGTGTCTGTCTGTAAATTTCAGTAGAGACGAAGGTAAAATAAGGTGCATATTAGGACCCTGAAGAGGGTGTAGTCAGTGTGGACTAGACTTTAAAAGCCTTTTAAAAGGTATTAATTGCCAGAAGTTTGCTGGAGACTATTCATCACCCCCTTTCTCTCCAGATCTTAGCTAATTAGCAATCGATGCATGGGGCCACCTGAGGAAATCAAAGTTCAGAATCAGGCTTATTATTGGTAAAGAAGTTCTGGAGAATACCACAGGGCCTCTAGCTCCCAAATGCAAGGGAAGAAAATCAAGAATGGCAGACCTCTCCCTTAGTGAGGAAGGGGAACTGTCCTGGTTCGATTGGCTGAGCTAGAGCAGAGAAAGAGAATTAATTAGGTAAGAGGTATGTCATGAAAGAACAGTAACTGTTGATGCTAATTTGGCACAATCGGGAAACGCAATCCAGGGAATTCCCTGGCAGTCCAGTGGTTAGGACTCCACGCTTCAAATGCAGGGGGGGCGGGTTTGATCCCTGGTCGTGGAACTAAGATCTTATATGCCGCGTGGCGCAGCCAAAAAAATTTTTTTTTTAATTTAAATTAAAATAAATAAATGAATAAAGGGCATGGTAGCTAGCAGAAAAGTCAGTCACTATTTCTAAATCTCACTTTTCCTCAGGGATGCCTCCTGTGTCAGGGGCAGGGTGGTTGTAGGCCAATTCTATGGATACACATGCATTCAGGATTTGTTTGTTTGTTTTTTAGGAGCATTTGCATAACAAACCTATTCTCACACTAGCTACCTCCTTGAGATCCTAACAGGCTAAACACTTCCAAAGCCTGGAGCATCTCAGCACCCTCAGCAGCTCTGACTGGAGACTAAATCACCCTCTTGCCTCTGACAGTGACTAGCCATGAGACCCATGGAAGATTCTCCTTGGAGGCCAGCATCCCCTAGAGGCTCCTTGTGTCACTAAGATGTCGATTCGACTGCTGTCCCTCAATCTGCAGCCAGTGGGGTTGTGTTTAGTCAATGATCAGTGTCATGTCAATTTCCCTCTGTTGGACCAAGTATAAATTGATTCTAAATATCTGCCTTGGGGAAATTTCTGTAGGGAAGATGAGCTTTTCAGTGTGCTGTCTCTAATTCTGGGCACTTAGAGATATAAATTACTTTCCTTGGTCTTTTCTCACTCAGGGTCACAACCTTGCCTCCAAGATACTAGCTTTCTAAATGGTTGTGATTTGAAGGGCACTAGGAAGATCCTCACAAAACTCACCTAACAGGCAGGTCCCTAGAACTTTACCATTAACCACCACCACTAGAAGCATTCTCTTTTAAAATACCCATTCATTCATTCATTCATTGATTCATATCCTCTCTCTTCCTCCCTCCCTCCCTCCCTCTCTCTCTCACGCACACACACACACACACACACACACACACACACACATAAAGTATTAGACTATCCTGTCCAAGGGTACTCTCCTTGGCTTGGCTTCAGTGTAGAATTTGGTTGGAACTTCCTATAGTCATTAAACAAACATTTGTTAAGTACCTACTTATAGCCAGTCTTTGTTCTAGGTGATGTGAATACAATACTAAATATAACACAGTCCTGTCCTCATCATCTAGTGGGGGAGACAGAAATGTAAAGAAATAAGATGGAAATATTACAGTGTCAGGACCGTAATAGTGCCATGTATAGGCAGGTCCAATAAGGAAGCTGGGACAAACCACCAGGGCCTGTCGGTCCAGAATGGGACCCAGAGTCTATCTATGTTGTAATCCATACAAACCCCATGTAAATATGGTCAGCTGGTTCATCTTTCCTGATAAGGACCTCTTAATTGTTTTCACAGGGCCCAAACCCTCCCTCAGCAACCATGAATGTTAGATATTGTGGGAGCCCAGAAGATGGAATTGGGAATTTAGGGGACCAGATCAAAGAGTATGTGACATTCAATACTGGGTATTGAAGGATGGTACGTAGAATGTGGGAAGAAAGAGAGTTCCAGACAAAGGGAACAATACATGCGCGTGTGTGAGCCTTAAACCCAGAAGGCATAATCTGGGTGAACAGAATGAGTGCGTTTGATGGGCGGGGTAGGATGGAGGACTGTTGGGAAATGAGATCAGAAAGGTAGACTGGAGTCCGATTTTGTTGAGCTTCAACAATCCTGCTAAAGAATTAGAACTTCCATTCAGTTGCTGGCAGTGGAGAGCCACCAGGTTGGTTGGTTTGTTTTTAAGAAAGGAGCCTCTATTGAGCCTCTATTGAGCCTCCTTAGCTCCGCTGAATCTGCACAAATCATCCTGTAATGTGTCAAGACAAATTCATGAGCTATCGACTTAACTGTTTTCTTCCACCTAAATCAGGGATTAGAAACTTTGAGTGTCTAGAAATGTGGGACCAAGAGGGTGATGAATGCAGCATTTTTGTAAAAAGGCGTGGCCTTGGAAATGTTCTTAGGTAACTCTGCTGGACTTGGTTTGTTGGTGTCTAAGAAAATGTGGAGCGTGAAGGGAAGGCTTGTTTAAATTTTGCCTGTGTTAGCTTTTTAAGGGAGGTAGCATGGCATTGCACAGTGCCTCGGCTCCCTGTGGTACAACTTCATCATTGTGCCTCAGATTTATTAATGTGAAAAAAAGGAAAGACTGGAGGCTGCTGTAAGGATTAAGTGAGATGATGCCTGTGAAATGCTTAGCACGGTGCTTAGCTCATGGTAAGCACTCAAAAGTGTTACCATTTTCTCAGTTTAATACACCTGGCACTTAGCACAATACCTGGCACACAGTAAATAGGATTCACAACGTCTTTGCTAGATGAAATGGAATGGTCTTAGGGTGCACAGAGTCGGGGGATGGTGGTGGTGGAGAGGGTTCTCCCCGACGACACTCATTCTCCTGCCCTCCTCCCTGCAGTGTTCTGACAGCACCTCCGTTTTACACCCTCAATGCAGAGGTATCACGGTTTGTCTAGAAATGGTTGCTCAAGGCCGCAAAGTGACACAGCAACAGAGAGCCTGGGATTGCTGCTAAATCTTAAGAAGAGCAGATTGTGACAAAGTATGGGGTGGGGAGAAGAGAAGAAGAAAGAGAAGAGAAAATGTGAAAACCTAACGAAAACCAGACGCAGTGTTCTCACTGAGTGACATGGTGATGCCTCGCCCAGTTTCAGGTGGGACAGGCAGGGTGAGACCACTGTGAAGAGTCACGGTCAGGTTGCGGTACTGAAGGAGGAGCCCAGCGGTGGGCTCTGGGGTCCAGGAAAGGCTGCTGCGTGGGGCCCGGCACTTGGAAAATGCCTTGTTTGGTTTAATACTATGCTTTCGCCGCCTTGAAGTTCTTAATCATTTTTTTAACAAGGGGCCCCCCATTTTCATTTTGCAGTGGACCCTGCAAATTATGTAGCTGGTCCTGGGTGCAGGCTACCTGGGGCAGTGACATTTTGCCTCAGCTAGTTTTTGAGCTAGTTTTTGAATTTGCAGCTGATTAAGCAAGTAGGCTGGACTAGTATTCTTTTTAATCTCTCTGTCTCTGATTCTAAAAGGACAAAAATCATAACAAATTAAATCTGTAAAAACTAAAATAAAATGAGTAGGGGACTTCCCTGGCGGTCCAGTGGCTAAGACTCCATACTTCCACTGCAGGGGGCATGGGTTTGATTCCTGGTCAGGGAACTAAGATCCCACATGCCACGTGGCACGGCCAAAATAAATAAGTTAATTAATTTTAAAAATGGGTAGCACCTTACTCCCCTAACTTCAGTCATCCGCTACCAGCAGTTTAGTGTGTATCCCCCAGATTTTTTGTACTGTAAAGTTTAAAGTACTGTATTATAAAATAATACACAGTTACATTGTTGATGTAAATATTAAACAATACAGCATCATTTACGTGAAAATATTCAAGTTTCCCTCCGTTCCACTCCCCTTCAGTGAGGCAACCACCGTTAACAGTTTTGTCTGTATGCTTCAAATATATATATATATATATTTTTTTAATTTTTATTTATTATTTATTTATTATGTTTATTTTTGGCTGTGTTGGGTCTTCGTTTCTGTGTGAGGGCTTTCTCCAGTTGCGGCGAGCGGGGGCCACTCCTCATCGCGGTGCGCGGGCCTCTCACTATCGCGGCCTCTCCTGTTGCGGAGCAGAGGCTCCAGACGCTCAGGCTCAGTAGTTGTGGCTCACGGGCCCAGTTGCTCCGCGGCATGTGGGATCTTCCCAGACCAGGGCTCGAACCCGTGTCCCCTGCATTGGCAGGCAGATTCTCAACCACTGCGCCACCAGGGAAGCCCTCAAATATATTTTTTAATTAATAAACTTTATTTCTTTAGAGCAGTTTTCAGTTCATAGCAAAATTGAGTGGAAAGTACAGAGTTCCCGTAAGCTCCTGTCCTCACACCTGCCCAGGCTCCACCACTGTTGTTAACCAGCACCAGAGCGTGCATTTGTTACAGTTGATGAACCTATGCTGACACATCACTGTCACCCAGAGTCCAGAGTTTACACCAGGGTTCAGTCTTCCAAATATTTTTCAAATTAATTTTTAATTATGTAATTGATGTATGAATGTTTTTTCTATGTCTATTAAAAAATATGTAGGCTTTCCAAAAGCAAAATGGGATAATATTATGCATATTAGTATATAGCTTGTTTTTATTTTTTAACAAATACCTTTCCAAGTCACTACATATAGACCTGCCTCATTCTTCTTTAATAAGGGCATACAGTGTTGTATGTCTATATTATGTTATTTATCCAGTTTCCCATTGGTATATATGGTTTTTAAAAAATATTTATTTGGCTGCATCAGGTCTTAGTTGCGGCACGCAGGATCTTTTGTTGTGGCGCGCAGGCTCTTCCTTGTGGCACACGGGCCTCTCTCTAGTTGAGAGGCAGCACACGGGCTCAGTAGTTGTGGCATGTGGGCTCTCTAATTGTGACAGGCAGGTTTAGTTGCCCCGCAGCATGTGGGATCTTAATTCCCTGACCAGGGATCGACCCCACATTCCCTGCATTGGAAGGCAGATTCTTAACCACTGGACCACCAGGGAAGTCCCTATTCGTTTTTTAAACAATGTACACATTCTTTTTTTTTTTTTAATATTTATTTATTTAGGCTGCGCCTGGTCTTTGTTGCGGCACGCGGGATCTTTAGTTGCGGCATGAGGAATCTCTTAGTTGAGGCATGCGGGCTTCTTAGTTGCGGCATGCATGCGGGATCTAGTTCCCCGACCAGGGATTGATCCTGGGCCCCCTGCATTGGGAGCATGGAGTCTTACCCGCTGGACCACCAGGAAGTCCCCACATTCTTATACATATATCTTTTGCACTCCTAGTATTATATAGAATAAATTTTCAGAAGTGGGATTATTGGTTATAGGGTATGAACATATCAAATTGGAGCTCTCTTATCTGGGGTTGACTGCACTTGTTATACACTCCCTCTAACCCCCACCTCTCTGTCACTTAAACTCAGTGACACCATCTTCAAGGGACTTAGCCCTCAGGGTTGAGAATACTGGAGCACCGAAAGGAGAGAATTTACTTGTGAATAATAACAGTAATAGCTCACCTGCATTGAGCACTTAAACCATGTTTTGTGCACTCAAGCCAAGTATTGTTCTAAACACTTTACATGTATTAACTCCTTTAATCTGTATAACCACCCACAGAGATAAGTCTATTATTATACCCATTTTAATGCTTAGGAAACTGAGACATCTAGGGTTAAGTAAGGTCACACATCTGTCTAGTAAATGTTGGGGCCAGGATCTGAAGCAAGGCTCTTGTGCTCTTAACCTCTGCACATACTCTCTCTAGAGAGTTTAATGCCATAAAGATGTCAGAGTTTCTCTACCTTGTTTATTCCTTAAAACAATATTGCATTTATTCATTTACTTGTCTTTTTCTACACTGTAACTCTTTGAGGGCAGGGTACCTGTCCAAGTATTCTTCATAACCCTATACCCTAATTCCTAGCACCATGTCTGATTTATTGTACATAATAAATAAATTTAGTTGAATGGATAACAATGCCTCTGGGAGGTAGCTACTATATCCATTTTACAGATAAAGAAACTACGAGTCACTGTCACCCAAACAGTGCAGTAGAAAAGACTGGAAAGCGGAATCGTGGAGCTGCAATTTGAACCCAAGGCTTTTGATACCTAATCCAGGCTGCTGTCCACCTTGCCTGAGCTGCCTCCTTCCTGCCTGTTTCTGAGGGCTCTGGAGAATGGCTCCCTACCTAGCAACTGTTTCTAAGCTGGAAGACTCACAGCTAGCCAGTTTTAATGATCCCTGGGAGGGGCAGAGCCTGATGGGAGGAGGGCCCCTGGAAAATAGTTTCTGGAAGTACTGCAACCAGGAATCAGTTGTTAGAGGAGTCAGGTTCCTTAGAGGACTACCGCGTAGTAATAATACGTATCCTCTATTTCGGCTTCTGCATGCCAAATGTTATTCTGTGTGATTTATGAGCATTGTCTCCTTTTAATGATCACAATCCCATTAGATGGATATTGTTATCTTTGTTTTACATGTGAAAGAATACTGAGAGGCTGAGTGACTTGCTCAAGGTTACACAACAAATAAGTGCTAAGGCTGAGATTCAACTCAAAATGTGTGACCCCCCAAACGTTCATTTTAAGCATTCTGCTACCCCAGGTTATAACAGCAGCTGGGGCAGGGGACATTGTAAGAACAAATTGCCCTCCCAAGACCCTGGAGGACTTTAGTGACGAGAAAATAAGGTAGAGAAAACCACGCAGCCTGAGCCCTCCTAGGTGACGGGGTCACAGAAAGAAGAAATGTTATTTTATTTTGTTTTTTTAGCTGGCTGTGGAGAGCTAGGAAGATTTGAGACCAGCCATTCCAGTTTTTGAATCTGGGTTCTCAGCACGTGGTGTCTTTATAGTCAACCTAGAAATGGCAGAGTTATTTTGGGCACAAAGCAAGAGCTATGGCTTTAAAAATATGCCACTGCATTTATCTCTTCCGCTCCAAGATTACTGAAAATTAGCCCAGCTGTGGCCTGAGGCACCAAACAGCCGCACAGTCTTCTTCCAGCTCACTCAACCCACCCTAAGCGGGTGAAACACCCAGAAGTGGCAGCCTCTGGGGAGTGGCTATCGGATTAGTTCCCCATCACCAAGCCTACCTTCTGATCACACACACACACACCATCCCTTCCCAGCTACTGCAGGGATCAGGATGCTAGGCCTGTGAGTCAGCTCCGCTCTGTCTTCTCCCCCATCCCCAAGGCTTCAATAGAAGTAAAAAATAATAATAATTCTAATATTGAGCTGAGGAGTCAGTACAAGAATAATTTTTCAGCTTTATTACCAAATCACTGTTTGATTCAGGGCAGACAATCTTGCGGTAATTCAAGCCTTCACTTTCCTTATCTATAAAATGGAAATCTTAAAAATATATATTTTTATAATATATATATATATAAAATATATGTATATGCAAAGTGCTTAATAAAGTGCCTAAGAAAGTACCTGGCCCATAATAAGCAATCGATTGATATTCCTTAAACAAGTGAATCTTCTGCTACTCTGATCTTACTAACAGGTAAAATGTGATGAGCTTTTACTTTATGCTAGGCACTGTGTTATGCGCTCTCTAAGGATAATTACACTTAATCCTGTAACAACCCTATGAGGTGGATGGTATTATTCCTTTACACATGAAAACTGAGGCCCAGAGATAATTAATTTGCTAAACATCACGTAATTTACATGATGTAGCCAGATTTAAGCCTAGTATTCTGATTTTAGAGCCTAAAGTCTTAAAGAGAACAGGGAGTATATTTTTGCGTTCCCCTGTTTCCATGGAAAATTCTTTCCACTGTCAATTGAAGGACTAAGAAGCAGTGGGGAAATGCCCAGGTGGTTTTAGCTTTCTTTCCCTGTCTCTGATCCTGGACAGGATTTGGGTTTCCAGCCATCATCCTCCTGTGTTTTGTGGGCTGTAATTACTCAGATTTACTTTGCCCAATTCATAAAGGATCGAGTGAGGGAGAGGAGGCGGAGCTTGTCCAAGCAGTCCACAAACCCTACAGATGGTGGGATAGGGGGTGGGGAGGGAGCGAGATATGTTTTACATCCTGGTCTTTCAGTGGGTTTGATGGCAGATGCTTTTTGCGTTTTGGTCTGAGCATGTATAATTCTACAATCTGCCAAGTTCTGGTAGAGAAAGAGAGGGAGAGACAGAGAGAGAAAGACAGACAGACAGACAGACAGACAGACACACACACACACACACACAGAAGAAATGGTTGCTCAAAGCCACAGAAGGCTCAAATGAAATTGGAGCTGCTTGAAGGGCCGCAGTGGCTGGCTGGGTGGGAAAGGAGTCCAGGAGAAGCGAGGTGTCCCTGTGCAGAAAGCCTGGGTGTTCACTTGCAAACCCAGAATCTGCACAGCCTTCCGTGCCCTGACCCTTCCCTGCGCGACCAGAGGCACCAGCAGAAGCAGCAGCCCGCGCCGGAGAGCAAGCAGTCCAGGGGAGCTGTCTGGTGGGGCCGGAAACGGCTGTAATCATTTAATAGCCTTTGCTGGCTGCACGGACCTAGCGGAGTGGGCAGTAGGCAGGCTCCAGAGTGCTTTCTGGCAAGATGGTCCCCGGCTTTAATCAAAATGATGGGTTTTCTGGAAGCTCTTTATTAACCTCAGCACCAGAATCCCAGAGATGGTAACAAAGGGATGAATGGGAGCGAAGGGGAGGGGCTGCAACCTGCCGGCTGGGCTGCGATTTTCCAGAGCTGAGCGCTCCCTCCCGCAGTCCCACCCCTCCCCCCACCGCCACACTTCTTTCTATTGATTCTCGCTTAGAGGCTCCTGCCTGCATCGCCGTCTCCCAAATGGTGACTAAACAGATACAGCCAGAGCCATTGCTACATTTGTAGAATGCTTCAGGGTTTTCAAAGGGCCTTCATATACAGCTCAGGATGTGGGTCTCGTTCGTAACTGGAGTGAGACTACCTAGATTTGAGTCCCAGACTCCACCAGTTAGTAACCCTGTGACGATTGGTCTTCAGTCTCTTCATTTATAAAACCAACATATCTATAAAGCAGACATGCATATTGGCAATATCTACCTCCTATGGTTCTTGTGAGGAGTAAAAATTATATAGCATATGCAGATCCGCTTAGCCCAGTGCCTAGCACATAGGAAGGCAGAGTAAATGTTAACTAATTCATAACCCTGATGAAGACAGGAAGGTGATCACCTCCATTTTATGCCTGAGGCAACTGAGGCTCAGAGTCGTTTATGTAAATTGCCCAGGACTATGTACCATTAAGTGATAGAACCAGGGCAAGCCCTCGAGTTCAGAAGAGCAAAGCAAGAGGAGGAGAGGAGAAGAGGATTAAAAATCCTCCAACATTCTCCAGCCTTGCCCCTCTAAGAACTTTCCTGAAAGTACTATTGTTGGTCAAAATGACTGTGGGTTGTTCTGTTAGGGGAAGTCTGTGTAAATCAGATAAACCTCTCCTGGCCTTAGTTGATTGTCCAGAGAAGATTAGAATAGGGGTTGGGGGTAGGTTTACAAGTCTGGCATTTGCTTCACAATCTTCAGGACCTTCCCTGGCATCTGCACTGGCAAAGCCTCCAGCTCAATTGTTCCCAGTCACTGAGGCTAAACTCCAGCCAGAGTTAGTTTAGAATGAAAGAAGAAAGTAGGGAATGTTGCCAAAAAGACCCTGGGCAGTGTCTAAGGGAAGTGCCTAAAGTGGGTTATTGGATTAGGTGAAGTGGTCAGCTACCCCCATAAGGCAGTTTTTAAAGCTGCAGATCTATATGCCTTTGTAAAACAAAAGTGTATGTTGTTCATATTTTTACATGTATCCCTACCTACTGTGGAGAAATCAGCCAATTTAAAAAAAAAAAAGGCAAAACCTTTTACTATAATTATGATCATACTCTATTAAACTTTCAAATTTCATTGGGTTGTAATCTGAATGTCAGGGAAGGGCTGATCCTCCGCCGCTTGATGTCTCTCAGAAGTCCTCCTTCTAGGCTCTAGTAGATCCATTCATTTGGGTCGTGGCTGAGTCTCAGTCTTGCCTTTGTGAGCCAGTGAGCTGGGTCCCTGGGAGCAGAGGCGAGGGGACCTGTGGGAGGTCCCAGGAAGGGGGGAGGGAGACAGCACTGAAAGAAGAAACATTCCCTTGACTGACCTGAGACTGGCCCTGGGCTGGGGTTAGGGGCAGAAAAGGTGCGTCTTCTTTTCTCATCTTTTCCTCATCTTCCTTTTTCATCTTTCTCATGAGATACTCTCATCAAGGAGTATCGCCTTGATTCTGCCCCAAAGTCACAGCATTTTATAAGCGAAGGTGGTCAAGGGCTTCAGTGCTCTTGGCCTAAAGGGACTCAGATTTAGGAGGTCAGTAAATGTTGTTTGTCACAGCCTTAAGATATTATTTCACCTGAATGAACCCTCAGAGATGTTTGCACACACATCAGCCAGAACAGGTTGGGTACAAGGATCCGGGAGGCACTGGAGAAACCAGATCTTGTTCTGCTCTGCAGAAGCTGAATATGAGGAGGATGCACCTGAATTCTTCTTGGAGTGGAGGCTGAATCAGACCCAACCAAGGCTCCCAACAAAGGCCGAAGAAGCTCAGTGACATGTAAAAGAAGCTCATCAACTCTTAGGGATCCTGCTGTGAGAGGCTCCCTCCGCCTATAGGCACGGCCATTAAGGTCCTTTAACTCTGCAAGATAAAAATATCTCTGAACTCTGCATCTCCAGATGACAGTCCTAGAGGCCTCATACAGAGTCCTGGCTGTGGTCGGAAAAATTTCCATCTTGGACTCTGTGAGAGCAACTAAAGGACTACAGAGTGGTGTTGAAACCCAGTTCTCCTAGACGCCAAGTCAGAGGCTTTTAAATGCATTTCTCACTTTTGTCTCAGTCTCTCAGGGGCAGGGCCTGTATTTGAAAGGTCAACAGGCAGATTCTGGCTGAGCTCAATTGCAGATTTGATTATCTTAGACGAATCAAAGAAATCAGTCTCAGAGAAAAAAATATCTATAGCCCTATGTCCAAAGAGCTATAGTGTCAGCTCTGCCAGGGGAAGCATGGTGTAGCAAAGGGGTTTATGGGAGAAAAGAAACTCTCCTACTCCCTTTCCCTACAGTCTGCTGGTATTTGGACTAAATTTGCAATATCCTTACCCTGCCGTCCTAGCCCTGAGAGCTGCGCCATGTATAGTTGCCCATGTGTGATTCCATTTATTGAGCTCTTTCATTTGTGCTGGAGTCAGCCTCAGCACTTCACATGCATTTCCTGCTTGTCTTTAGGGACTCCAGAGTGCGGCAATGGAAAGTTATTTGATCTGCTAAGGAGTGGGCACCACTTCCATTTCTCACATCAGTCCTTTCATTCATCCATCCAGCAAGTATTTATCAAACACCTGCTATGGGCCAGGAATTGTGCTAGACACTGGCTACACACTGGTGAATAAAACAGATATATTTCCTTATAGAATAGATTACTAAAAAGAACCTGCTGTATAGCACGGGGAACGTACTCAATACTCTGGCGTATATGGGAAAAGAATCTAAAAAAAAAAAGAGTGGATATATGTGTATGTATAACTGATTCACTTTGCCATACACCTGAAACACAACACTGTAAATCAACTGTACTCCAGTAAAAATTTTTTTTTAAATTAAAAAATACATACATATTTTCTGCTTCTCTGGACCTTACAGTGATAAGAGATAGGTGTGAAGGGGGTCCTGCTTGGCTAGGATGGTCATAGAATGCCTCTCTGAAGAGATTTCAATTAAGTACAGACTTGAAGAATGAGGAGTCATGCTAAGCATGGAGGGGAGACCATTCTAGGCAAAAAGAAACCGTATGTATACAGATTTTGAGGCAAAAACAATCCCAAGGGGTGTTGAGGAATTGAAAGAAAACCTGTGTGGCTGGAGGATAGTGGTAAGAGGGACACTTGTAGGTGAAATTGGAGAATAAAAAATAACAGGCTACTGAAGGGCTTTGTATACCATGTTAAGGAGTTTGATTTTTTTTTCCTCTCAAGGCAATAGAAAACCTTCAAATAATTTTAAGCAAGGGGAGTGATATAAAATAATTTCTATTTTTTAAAGGATTTTTACTGTGTGCATGTTATACTTCAGTATTTTTAAAACGGAGAAAGACTTTAAGGAATAAAGATGACTCTGGCTATGTGTGGAAGGTTAGAGAGAGGCAAAAGTAGAAGCAGGCTGAACAAGGAAGAGGCTATTGCTGTAATTCACATACAAGATAATCGTGTCCTGAGAAAAGGTAGCAGCAGTGAAAATGAGAAGAGGACAAAGTCTAGATATGTTTAGGAGGCTGAAATGACAGGTGTTGGTATATTATAAATGAAGAATAGAGAAAAATGAATAATGGCTCTGAAGCTTCTGCCTTGAGCATTGGAGTGAATGGCATATCATCGATTGAGATGAGAGATTTAGAAGGGAATAGAGGAGAGGAATCATGAGTTTGATTTCAGATTCCTTCAGTTTGAGTTGCCCATGAGACTGCCAAGAGGAGATACCAGATAGGCAGTTGGATACATGAGACTGGAGAGACCTATGGGCTTTAAGTATACATTTGTATCTCGTCAGCATATTTAGATGGTTTGTTTACCCATGGACAGGCTGAGATTCCAAAAGGAGAGAGTGAAGAGAAAGAAGAAGAAAAGGTCTAGGGCCAAACCCAAGAAGCTGCAATACATAGGTAAAGAGAATCCTGCGAGGAAACTGACAAAGAACAGCCAGAGAGAACGGTCAGGAGAATGGTTTGATAAGGAACTCGTAAAAAAATAAGTGTTTCAAGAAGGGGATTACTAATGCTGCTGAGAAGTTCAATAAGATGAAGACTAAAATGTGACCACTGGCTTTGGAAGTAATATAATCAGTGAGCTTGCCATGAGCAATGTTAGAAAAGTAGTGCTCAAGGATGCCAAATTAGAGGAGATTGAGAAGTGGTGGAAGGTAAGGAGATGGAAGTAGCAGATGTAGAGAATCCCAAACTACAATCAAACGTAAACTGTTTATCTGGCAGAACTTTTCATGGCTCCACCAAAGAAGCAGTGTCAGATACATGAACACTGCTGTGATGCCAAAAGGTTTCAACGTCATGGCCACTGGGATCACTTCGCTCAGAGAGACCATTACTCTTCTTCTCTAGCTCTGACCTCTACTCTTCTAGAAGTCATTGGTATACTTTATGGTGTGTCTTCCAACCAGACTCTTGGGAAAGTCTTGCACTGGAAGCCCCTGTGGATGCATAATCATTTTCTCAAGTCTCAGAGCAAATTTCACCTCTCTTCTGGAATCTCAATTGACTTTCTCAAGTGTAATAATTTTTGCCTCTCAGTCCTATAATACTTTACATGTACCTATATATATCTTATCTTTTATTTTTAATTGAGATATAATTGACACATAATATTATATTAGTTCCAGGTGTACAACATGATTTACTATTTGTATACATAGTAAAATGATCACAATAAGACTAGTTAACATCTGTCACTATGTATAGTTACAAAAAAACTTTTTTATTATGATAAGAACTTTTAAGATCTATTCTCTTACCAGCTTTCAAGTATGCAATACAGTATTATTAACTGTAGTTACCATACTGTACATTACATCCCATGACTTATTTATTTTATAACTGTAAGTCTGGACCTTTTGGCACCCTTCACTACCACCACCACCATCTAGCAACCACCAATCTGTTCTCTGTATCTATAAGCTTGTTTTTTTGTTTGTTTTTTTAGATTCCACATATAAGTGAGATCATATGGTATTTGTCTTTCTCGGTGTTATTTTGTCAAATATTTAAATATTGACTTATTTCACTTAGCGTAATGCCCTCGAGGTCCATTCATGTTGTCACAAATGGCAAGATGTCATTCTTCTTTATGGCTGAATTTTTTTAAAATATTTATTTATTTATTTATTTATTTTTGGCTGTGTTGGGTCTTCTGTGCGAGGGCTTTCTCTAGTTGCGGCGAGTGGGGGCCACTCTTCATCACGGTGCGTGGGCCTCTCACTGTCCTGGCCTCTCTTGTTGCGGAGCACAAGCTCCAGACGCGCAGGCTCAGTAGCTGTGGCTCACGGGCCTAGTTGCTCCGCAGCATGTGGGATCTTCCCCGACCAGGGCTCAAACCCGTGTCCCCTGCATTGGCGGGCAGATTCTCAACCACTGTGCCACCAGGGAAGCCCCCTGAATTTTGTATATATATAAAATTCAGCTGTGTGTGTGTGTATGTGTATCACATTTTCTTTATTCATTCATCCATCAATGGACACTTAAATTGCTTCCATATCTTGGCTGTTGTAAGTAATGCTGCAATGAACATGGGGGTACATATATCTTTTCAAGGTAGTGTTTTTGCTTTCTTTAGATACATACCCAGAAGTGGAATTGCTGGATCATATGCTAGCTCTATTTTTAATTTTTTGAGGAACCTCCATACTCTTTTCCATAGTGGCTACACCAATTTACATTCCCACCAACAGTAGACAAGGGATCCCTTTTCTCCATACCCTCACCAGCACTTGCTATTTCTAGTTTTTTTGATAACAGCCATTCTAACAGGTGTGAGGTGATAGCTCATTGTGGTTTTGATTTGTATTTCTCTGATGATTAGTGACATTGAGCACCTCTTCACGTACCTGTTGGCCATCTGTATGTCTTCTTTGGAAAATGTCTATTCAGATTTTCTTTCCATTTTTCAATCAGATTGTTTGGACTTTTTTTAATATTGAATTCTATGACTTCTTTATATATTTTGGATACTAACCCCTTATCAGATATAGGATTTGCAAATATTTTCTCCCATTCTGTAGGTCGCCTTTTCATTTCGTTGGTTTCCTTCTTTGTGCAGAAGCTTTTTAGTTTGATGTAGTATCATATGTTTATTTTTGCTTTTGTTGCTTTTGTTATCAGATTCAAAAAAATCATTGCTAAGACTGATAGTAAAGAGCTTACTGCTTATGATCTCTTCTAGGAGTTCTATGGTTTCAGGTCTTATGTTCAAGTTTGTAATCCATTTTGAGTTAATTTTTGTGTATGGTGTAAGATAGAGGCCCAGTTTCATTCTTTTATATATGGCTGTCCACTTCTTCCAACATCATTTATTGAAGACACTGTCCTTTTCCCATTGTATATTCTTGGCCTGTTTGCCATAAATTAACTGACCATTTTTGCATGAGTTTATTTTTGGGCTCTGTATTCTCTTCCATGATTTGTGTGTCTTTTTTATGCCATACTGTTTTGATTACTATAGCTTTGTAATATAGTTTAGAAGCTTGGTGCCTCCAGCTTTGTTCTTCTTTCTCAAGAATTCTTTGGCTGGGGCTTCTCTGGTGGTCCAATGGTTAAGACTCCATGTTTCCACTGCAGAGGGCACAGGTTTGATCCCTGGTAGGGGAATTAAGATCCCACATGCCACACCGCATGCATGCATGCATAAATAAATAAATCTAAAAAATAAAATAAAAAAATGCATTGGCTACTGGGTTCTTTTGTGGTTCCATACAAATTTTAGGATTGTTTGTTCTATTTCTGTGGAAAATGCCATTGGAATTTTGATAAGGATTGCATTGGATCTATAGATTGCTTTGGGGAGTATGGGCGTTTTAACAATATTAATTCTTCCAATCCATGAGCATGGAATATCTTTCCATTTGTTTCTATCTCCTTCAATTTCTTTCATAAATGTCATAAAGTTTCCAGTGTACAGGTCTTTCGTCTTCTTGGTTAAATTTATTCCTAGGTATTTTATTGCATATTCTGCTTTAATCAAGTACATTTCCTGCCCCACTCCCAGGCAGGGTAATCACAACCAGATATTCTTTTTTTTTTTTTTAACATCTTTATTGTAGTATAATTGCTTGACAATGGTGTGTTAGTTTCTGCTTTTTAACAAAGTGAATCAGTTATACATATACATATGTTCCCATATCTCTTCCCTCTTGCATCTCCCTCCCTCCCACCCTCCCTATCCCACCCCTCTAGGCGGTCACAAAGCACCGAGCTGATCTCCCTGTGCTATGTGGCTGCTTCCCACTAGCTATCTATTTTACATTTGGTAGTGTATATATGTCCATGCCACTCTCTCACACAACCAGATATTCTTTAGAAAATTCTTCACAAAGAACCAAAAATATGTTACTAGAAACCTAGATTTCTGGACCCTCTGGTGAAAAAAATCTGCCTTTTCCAAACATTGGCCTTGCCCTAGGCTTGAAGAAATAACTCACGATTTCATGGGGGCCATGACCATCTGTGCAGCCTCTCCTGTGTTCAGGCTCCTGGTGTGGCATATGGAAAGCATATGTTGACTCTGTGACTGACTTGCGATGGTTTGTCTTGCAGAACCAGAGGCAGGAGAGGTGTCCCCTCCAGTCGGTGCTGGTGTCAACAGCAACAGCTGGACCTTTAAGTACGGACCAGGCAACCCCAAACAATCTGGTCCCGGTGAGTTGCCAGACAAATTCATTATCCCAGGATCTCCTGCAATCATCTCCATCCGGCAGGAGCCTACTAACAGCCAAATTGACAAAAGTGACTTCATAACCTTCGGCAAAAAGGAGGAGACCAAGAAAAAGAAGAAAAAGAAGAAGGGTAACAAGACCCAGGAGAAAAAAGAGAAAGGGAACAGCACGACTGACAACAGTGACCAGTGAGGTCATCTAATGGAAACAAGCCACTTAGCCAGTTTTTGTAATAATGGCAAATCTCTCCCATGTAGCAACTCCCTACTCCTTTTTCCTATCCACATGAGCCCTTTCTTATAGACCTCAGAAATCTGCAGAAAGTTCCCTATGTCTGTCTAGATCACATTTAACAAGTTTTGTCTTAAAAGCTTTACTAAGTCTGGTGTTAACTCTCTCTCTCCACTCTGGCTTGTTTTCAGAACCTAAAAAGCAGACCCAAGTCTCCTTTCTCCTCCGCCACAAAGGAGAGGCTTCCCAGCCCCGCCAGTGAGAGGTTGGACTCTCTGCCCTGTGCTCCGGGGATCCTGTCTTGATGACACTTTCAGGGCAGGCTGAAAGGTTTTGAGATTGAGCAGCTTGAGTGTCTGTGGCCGCTGGGTATGTGTGGCCACCGGGGAATATGTTGGCTGGGATGGGCCAGATTAGACTAGGAGGGCTGGGAAACAAAGGCAAATCAACAGTGGGAAATGTGAAACGAAAAGGTACCAGACTTTCTAAATCTTACAGCTGAAGAGGCGGTGGCCACCCTCTAGCAGACAAAACTCCCCCCATTGACAAGGCTTTAGGAATCCCTAAGTCTCTTGGCTGTGGTGTCATTATACCTAAAACCTGCATTTTACCTACAAGCCAATAGTTCAGTGTTTAACAGGGGGCCAACCAGGGCAACAGAAGCAGATCTGATGTGTTTCCTGTATATGTCCTTGTGCTCAATTTATTAAAAATTCTTTTGCACACAATGTTATGAAAAGGTCAGATTCTTTTCCGACAACACATATGCAAAAGCAAAAGAAAACCCCAGCACCTCACTTTATGCTGTTTGTTGATAGATTTATTTAAAAAAGAGAAAATCTATAACTATAAATCTTTAAAGAGAAATATGATGAATTCAATTCCCCTAAACTATCCTCGAAAGAGAATTCAGTCTACAGCCATTTAAATGATCATTGCTGCTACAGAAGTGCTTTAAGAGAATTGCCTGAAACATCTGTATTATACCAGCCACCTGCCAATCACAGCTTTACTCTTTCAGGTCACTCTGGGGCTGCCTCTTGCATGTATTAATTACTAAATAAATGGATCTTTCTCTCTCTGTTTTCTAAGAAACAATTATGTGCACTTTGAATACACAACCTTCTCTAACCAACTATATCAAGACCCAGAAATTGAAGAAAAATGTTGTTTTCTCATACATACAGTGAGCAGACTTTCCAATCCTCTAATTCTGTGATTTGTCTTGGTGTGATCGCCAACACCTTCTCTTTGGTTTAGTTTTCCTTTTCTATAACACTCTGAATTGCTAATCTTGCTAACACCTATGATGTTACCTGAGCTCAATCTCCCATATGTATGCTGTATGCTATTATAAGACTCCTGATATATATTTACTCTGTGCTTGTGTATGTGAATGTTACTGCAACTATTACCTAGAGTGAACTTTAAGCTTTATTGTTGAATGTAATTCCATTATATTTCCTTTTGTACACCTGTGAAAAAGTGCAGTAGAGTTTTTTTAACCATTGTTAATCAACTTTTGTGTATGAAAGACACAGTAAAATTTCTTTCTTAAATCAAGATACTGGTGATTCAAGGAATTTTATTTATGGTCAGCCAAGAGCTGTCTCTTGCTAAGACTCTTGCTGGCAAGGGAATGGATAAAGCTGTTTTTCTCTAGTAACAGTTCTGGAATGCATACTGAAGATATTTCCTGAGGGTGTGCAAGCACAAAATTTACCAATCTGACCTCTTTGAAGTCACAGAATACTTTGAAATTCTAACAATATCTGGAATATCAGCTCATAGAGAATAATAAAATTTACTGTCACCTTAAATAAGAAATTTTAATTTGTTAAAATGTACAATTTAGAAGTTTGATTAATTATATTATCTTTTAAAAGTTAACATAAAAGAGGTAGGAGTCTGTTATTAAATCTCAAAAAAAAAAAACAAACCTGTTTTGTCTACTTTTAGCTTCATTCTCCCATTTTTTGAAGGGTGTGTAACTTCAGCTCTGCAGGATTGCATGGGGTAAAACTTATTGCTAACACATGTGAACCATTGCTACATTGTAGGTTGTGATCATTTTGCCCCACTGAAACCCATGTATCTGACCTTACGTGCCTTTTGAATACTAGGAGAATCGGGCTAATTTATTAATGATGATAATTATAATGCATCTGTACAGCACTTTTTACATTTGCAAAGTGCTTTCCAATCCATGTTAGTTACTAGTTATTACAGCTGTAAGGATAAAACACGTCATGTGGATTCATTTTTGATTGGTGCTATTGGTATTTCCTCTGTTATTGCTAATAAATGGAAAATGGTGGTATGAAAGAAATGGTGGTCATTTCTAAGAGGAAGAGTAGGAGAAAATAGAACACTGATTATTATTAGCTATTATAATTGAAGAAGGTTGCAGTGTAAAACTTACCGTATCATTCTCTGGCTGTCTCCCTGGCTATTATGTTCATTACTAAGGCATGACACCCAATGGAATCAAGAATCAAATTCCACAATATTACCAGAACGGGCAGCCAGGAGGTTTCTGGGTCACTTCCCAGTACACCATTTCAGTCTTCTCTAATAAAAATTGCAACAAACCAATTTTAATCACTAGGGCCCTCCAGTCATCTTGTTCATTGTTTGTTTAGCCCTTGTACCTCTCTACAACTGGGAAATCAAATAATGCCCCCAAGAAATTAACTTTTATTGAGTACAGGGTGTGTGCCAGCTAGTGTAATAGGTAGGCTCATAGTACATGTTCTGTAGCAAATAGATGATATTTTCCTTCTGTAGTTAAATTTTTGTGAGCATAGGCTTTAGATGCAGTGATTCTCAAGTAGGAACAACTTTGCCCCTCAGGGGACATTTGGCAACATCTGGATACATTTTTGTTTGTTATTTGGGTGGGGGGCTACTGGCATCTAGCGGGTAGAGGCCAGCAATGCTGCCAAACACAGGACAGCCCCTCACAATAAAGAATTTTCCAGCCCCCAAAAGCAATAGTACCAAGATAGGGAGATCTTGAGATGGAGCGGCTGTAAATTTGTTGTCAAGTCCATTTGTGAGATGGAAAGGGGACAACATTACTAATTACTTCAGGATACAAGATGTAAACTGGGACTAGCTCAGGCAAACTGGGATGTATGGTGAATCTACTTAGAGAAAAAAATAAACTGGTATTAACTCTGTCACTTACTGGCTGGGGAATCTTGGACAAGCCACTACTCCTCTCAGTTCTTCAGCCTCCATTTCATCATCTACAAAATAGGCATAATTATAATACAGACCTTATAGATTTGTGGGGAAGATTTAGCGAGATAATCTCAAAACGGTTTTAGCACAATGTCTGGCACACCATAATGCTCAATATATAGTTATTATTAAGAATCCTTTTCTTCCATTTCCTCATCCGTTTTTTGAAAGATTTAGCTATTACCCTCAGGACACTTTTCCTACTGATTAAAATGCAGATGGGGGATGGTAAAATAACATACTTGGCAATAAAAATATTTTTACTCCACTTTTATGCTCACCCCTCATATTCAGCTTCTGCAGTGCAGAACAAAATTTGGTTCCTCCAGTGCCTCACAGACCATTGTACCCAATGCCTGATGAAACATTAAATCCTTAAGGTCTTTTCTCAGAAAAGTCTCTGAGCTTGTCTCTGAGCTTAAGCTCCTGTGAGAAAGACACTGATAAATTTGCTTCCATAAAATGTAGTCTAGTGTACATAAAGAAAATGGGGAAAAATGGGTAGTGAAAAACAAAAAGCCCAGCAATTTGTTAGGTTATGCAATTATCATGTGACTTGGGCATCATCAATCCACAAAGAACATGAACAATTTAGACAACCACTCAGCCAGTAGTTGGTCTTAGAGCAGAGCTAAAAAAATTGACCTCTGATCCGTAAACACTACTGAAGGGCTGATTAAACAGCCTCCATTTTTAAGCTCTGCTTTTACTAGCCTAACTTTAATTTTACACATTGAATTTTTATTATAAAAGTAATACATGCTCTTTTTTTTATAAATCAAAGAATCCAGAGGCATATAAAGAAAAGTTAATTTCCTCAACCAGCTTCTTTCAATTCTCCCTCACACAGGTATCCACTGTTAACATTTTAAGATATGCTTTTCCACATTTTTCTGTCTGCACACACTCACATACCCACACAGAGACATTCCTATTATAATTAGGAAGGAGACTTTAGTCAGTGAGCATGGTGCTATTCTCCCTTTGAAGTTGTGTCTAAGAGTGGTATATAGCAACCTTATTGTCATAACCAGTGTCGGGAAGGGGAAAATGTCCCCCTCTACCTGCCTTGAGTTCTGTGGCTCGACTAATATTAAAATTGACACAAGACAGATTAACAGGAGAGAAAGAAACAAATTTTACTTCACGCGCATGGAGGTCTTACAGAAATGGCACCTAAGAAGTGGCCAAAGCAGGCAGCTTTTGTACTTTTTAGACAAGGAAACAATAAATTAGTAAGGAATTGACAGGTCAAAGAAATAGGTTTTGGGTGATCAATTAGTGAAGAGTCTAAAAAGAGTTTGGGCTTGGGGTAGTATTGATAAAGAAGTAACATGGTTTGTTTATGATAGGCTTCTGGGACCAAATACCCTGTCTCTGGGGATAAGGGCATCCTTCTACCTCCAGATGCAGGGAATGCACTTTTCACACGGGAGATTTATTTCACGCTTTCAGGGAGACAGAAAGGTGGGTCAGGGTGTCCTTCTTGCATTGGCCATTTCTTAAGTAACTTTAATTCAAAATATGTGGCCTATTTTGGCACAGCCTGTCCTGAGCCCCAGCACCAGTTAGGTAAAATGTAGAGAATTAAACTTTTGTGTATGTGTATATATCACATACACATAAGTTTAATTGCTTTCTTTTTTAACTAAAAACAAGCTAATACCATGCTCATTACCCTGAAGTTTTTGTTTTTTGTTTTTTTAACTTACAATAACAGGGAGATTTCTCCAGGTCAACTCTAAATTATTCTTTTTAACTCCTGTACAAATCCCATATAATAGATCATAATGTCATAATGTACTCATTTTTTCCTCTATTAATGGACAATTGGGTTATATCCAGATTTTTTGCTACTATAAACAACAAATAGCACTTACATGCAGTGATAAATTCAGTTGCTGAGCTTTATAAAACCTGTTCTAGGTGTATCCCAAAGAGGAAATGTAGGGACTTCCCTGGTGGCGCGGTGGTTAAGAATCTGTCTGCCAACGCAGGGGACACGGGTTCAAGCCCTGGTCCGGGAAGATCCCACGTGCCGTGGAGCAACTAAGCCCGTGAGCCACAACTGCTGAGCCCGTGTGCCACAACTACTGAAGCCTGTGCGCCTAGAGCCCGTGCTCTGCAACAAGAGAAGCCACCGCAATGAGAAGCCCCTGCACCGCAACGAAGAGTAGCCCCTGCTCGCCACAACTAGAGAAAGCCCAAGCAACCAAGACCCAACACAGCCATAAATAAATAAATAAATAAATTTATTTTTTTTAAAAAAAGAGGAAATGTAGAAGGCTTTTATGAACATTAAGTGACTCCCTCTGCAATAACCACAGTCCTCCATCTGAACTTATACTCATTTTTAGCACTCAGCAGTCAATTATGGCTCTATTTATATAGATGAATGATGAAAAACAGAATAGACATTCACAAGAAAGACAGACAGAAGTCAGAAAGATTTGTGTTCATTTACTTATCCAAAATCATTTCCTAGGAGCTGCATTTCACCCAAATACTTTTCTTCTTCCAATCACAGATTGAGATGCCTGTGTCCAGGAGGAAGAGATTTTCCTCTACTTTCTACATTCTTCTGGCTGGTCTAAGAATTAAATCCCCATGAGACAGATTAACAAGAGAAAGTCAAACAAAAGTTTAATAACACATATACCTGGGAGAGACCAGGAAAACTGAGTAACTCACCAAAATGGCCAAAACCCTCACCTTAAACACCATCTTCAGCTAAAGACAAAAGAAGATGTTGGGGGTAGCAGTTTGGGACTTTTAAGGAGAGGAAGGCAATTCACATGGAGATGAAAAAGCAAATGTCTGGTAAACAGATGTTCGCTGGGCCTGCAGAGACAATGGGACACAGAGTGGATTCTGATCTCTAGGCCCTGCCCAGTTCCCCCCATAACCCCTAGTTTTTCTTTGCTTATATCTGATGACAGCACTATTCTGCGAAGAGGCCCTTTATCTAAACTCTCTCTCTCTTTTTTTTTTTTTTTTTTTAAGTATAGTTGATTTACAATGTTGTGTCATATCCAGATTCTCTAGGCAGCTAAGTGGGAGGTAAAAAGACAGATTTCTTGATTCTTCTGCTTCTTAAAAATAATCAGCCTAAATTAATCCTCATGCCAAAGAGACACATATTGGGTGGAAAATTTTGTCCCCTACACCAGTTGTGGAACATTGGTGGGTGGTGCATGTGTTAGGGAGCAGTAGCTGGGATGGGCAGTGCTGGATAAAGCCTGGGGTTGCTCCTAGGGCGGGGAGGTGGGTTTCTGCAGGCTGAGTTTAAATCCAATAGAAATTTAGTTTCTTTGCATATATTTGGAATGATAGGGCCAAGAGGCTAAGGAACATGTCCGTTTCTTCTGGCTAGATGTACATTGTAGAAAAGATTCTTTGATTGCAAGTTAAAGAGACCAACTCCATCTAGCTTAAGCTAAAAAGGAATATCTATTATAAGGATACAAGTTTGTCTCATTGAAACTAAGAATTGGAAGGCAGCTGGGCCTCCAGAAGGGACCAGAGACTAGAAAGCCAGAAGAAATCTTTTTTTTTTTTTTAACTTTATCTTCTCTAGTTATTTTTCTTAGTCTGCTTTATTCTTCCCCTATCTCTACAGGCCAGTTTTTTTCTTTTCTTTTCCACAGCTTCTAAATTCATTTACCCTTGATTCTAGTGCTCCACAAAAACCTAACTTCTCTTTCTAAATCTCTATTCTAAATTCTTCATGGAGAGAAAAACTGATTGGATCACCTTCAGTCAGGTGGTCACTTATGGTCCCATCAGCCATGGGCCAGTGGGCTATGGAGAGGAAAGAGAATTCCCAAAAAAGGGAAGTCAGACACTCAGAGACAACGTTAATAGACTGCTGACAGCTGATATTAATTACCCAAGTGTATACTAAACATCAGTGTATAGAATCTTAGAAAGTTAGGGCCTAAAGGAAACTTGTTTAACAAATGAGAAAACTGAAGAAGGAAATGACTCATTCAAAGTCACACAGCTAGTTAATGACAAAGCAAAGTCATTATCCTCTTACCATGGACTGCAAGACCAGAGGCCACCAGGAGTGAATAACAGTATCTATTTCATTATATTCTTGACAGCCATAAGTAGTATAATTTAGGGAGGCCATGTTTATTTCACATAGAGAGTAGTATATCATTGTTATATATGTTTTATTCCTCTTTTTAATCAAAATAGAAATCAATATTGATTTCTCTCGTTGGTTCTGAAAGTAATACACGATTATATATACATATATTTTAAAAATAAAATGTACAGAAGCCCAGAATTTAGAAAGTAGCAAGTAAAGTGTCTATAGAGATCACCATTGGAATTTATTCCTCCATGCCTTTTTAGATGCATATCAGTACTTGAAAATACCCAATAAATAGCAGCTTTCTTCCTTGTACAGAGTAATGAATAAATTGATAAATAAGACAAATAAACAGTATAAGAAGGCAAAAATGTTACTTTCATGAATGTAAAGATGAATTGGAGGATGTTGATTAATGTGAGTGTCAAAGTAGGGACTGCTAAATGAACTCCGGAATTATTTAGGGTTCCCTCCCAGTATAAGGCAGGAAAGACAGCATGGAGGAGCAGAAAAGAGCTAGTATTCCCAGCAGGCAGTTCAATTCCAAGAAGAAAAGGGGCAGAGTTGAGTCAAGTATTGTAACTGAGCAGGATATTATGGGGCCTTCCTAGAACAGACCCCACCATGCCCTCCACCTGCCTCTTGTTTGTAGAAAAGCTTTAATTTCCCAGTCCTCCCCTGAGTCATAAAAGGCTAGCTCAAGAGTTAATGATTGAAAGAATGTGAACATACAGTAACAACAAAAACTAGCAGTTGGGTCAGGAGAACTGGTAACAATTTAAACAGTAAATCAGGCATATTGCAGTCACAGAATCTTTAGGTCCTCCCTGAAGGACATAGATAACAGTCTGATGCACATTCCTGAGTTATTTTACAGATTCTAAAACCGCCACCAGATGGAAGAAGTTAACTGCATGATGACCATGAGCACATGGCCCTCAGACTGGTTGGAGTCAGAAGATTGATAATGTTAACACCTGTGACACCACCCTGTAACCGCACCATCAACCAATTAGAGAATTGTGCACGAGCTGATCACGCACCCTGCAACTCCCCTCCCTCACCTTGCCTTTAAAAACTCTTCCCAGACTTCCCTGGTGGGCAGTAGTTAAGAATTCGCCTGCTAATGCAGCAGACGGAGCTTGGAGCTCTGGTCCGGGAAGATCCCACATGCCGCGGAGCAACTAAGCCCGTGCGCCACAGCTACTGAGCCTGCGTTCTAGAGCCCACAAGCCACAACTACTGAGCCCTTGTGCCACAACTACTGAAGCCCACGGACCTAGAGCCCGTGCTCCACAACAAGAGAAGCCACCGCATCGAGAAGCCTGCACACCGCAACGAAGAGTAGCCCCCGCTCACCACAACTAGAGAAAGCCCGCGGGCAGCAAAGAAAACCCAACGCAGCCAATAAATAAATAAGTAAATAAATAAAGTCTTCCCAGAAACCCATCTGGGAGTACTGTCTTTTGAGCATTAAACACACGGCCTCTTTGCTGAGCACTGGACTGCTTTCACCACAGCCTGATATCAGTAGATTGGCTTTACTGCGCGTGGGCTACTGGACCGAAGTTTGATTCGGTAACGGTATTAACTGTTTATTCTTCCCCACATCGCCAATCAAATGGATCACTGCAATCTGTCGAGGCAGCGTGCATAAAGGAGTATAGAGAGGTAAGAGTGTGACTGAGTTCCCTTTGCATAGACGGGAGCATTGAGAGCAAGAGATGGATTTTTTCCATAAATATGTACGTGTAATTTTAAAGGGTTGTACTAGTCTTACTTTCTGTAACTTGCTTTTTCCCACATAAATATAAATTTTTTGAATTATTTGCATATATTCCATGATATAATTACACTATAATTTAACCAGTTCCTGTTAATAGATATTAAAGTTTTTCTAAAGTTTTACTACTGTAAACAGCTCAATAATGAACACTCTTTTGCCACATTCGGCATATTGTCCAATATTCCTTCAGGATAAGTTCCAAAAAGTAAAAAAGTAAAGTAAGTAATATGTTTTTATACATATTACAAAATTGGCCCCTGGAAATGCAGTATACTCCTACCAACAGTTTATAAGAATTTCTACACCTTGCCTCACGTTGGATATTATCAGTCATTCTCATTTTCGAAAATAGAAGCAAAGCATTGTGGTTTAATCTGTATTTCTTTGATTACCATGAAGTTGCACATTTTTTCCCACCTCTTCTACCAGAAGATTATGATTTGACCGGTCTGATTTACGGTGTTGTAGTATAAACCCTGACAGTTGGCTTTTCCTTTTGTAATGCAAGTGCCTGCCTTAAGCTTTGATTGCCCAGGCTTTCACTTTAAAGAGGCATCCACTTCAAAGCTGGGATCCCGAGTAAACACAGTGCCACCTGCCTGGATACAGTGACAGCCCAGCCCGCACCTCTTTTGATTTCAATGTTGATAACTAACCGTTATTTCCCTATTTCCACACCACCACCACCACCCCCCGCCCCAACCCAGCAATTGAAATTCCCTCCCTTATGTTTTAAATTTACCAGTAGAGTGAGCTCAGAAACCCTAGGCCCCGACCCTCGACTCCAATAAAAGCAGAACCCTAGGGCCCACGCATGCTTTCGATCTCTCTCCCCTTGACCTCACTGTGTGGCCCCAGGTATGTCGTGTAATTTGCAGGATCTGTAAGTATTAAGCCTTTTTTTCCCCATTTCCTGATGGTTATTACGGAGGGTGTCAAGAACCATAAGGGCTGGTCCAGCCACAGCATTGGTTATTGATAGGCTGAGACCTGCACAAAACAGGTGTCAATTATTTACCAGAATACGAAACGCCTTTAAGTATCTGAGCAGCAAATTGGGCTTTAAAACAGTGTGAAAAATTGATGGTGTTATTTGGCCTAGTAGATGTATTAGGTAGATTACAATGTGTGATCTCAGAATCAATGTTCAGTCCATATATTTGTGCGATGGATAATTACTGTAATAAATGCAGACTTGACATTTCAGTAGAAGGAACATAGTGCATTAGGCCTGTGTCCCAGAGGGCTTGCTGGATCAGGAGGTTAGAAACCATCCAGAACAGTGGGCCAATTGCCTTGCTTCCAGAACTCTACCCTTCAGTCCTCATAGTGACTGGAGACTTAAACCAGAGCATACAAAATTTTGTCTTCCCTTTTTCTGAAAAGGAGCCCACATATCATCGTTCCTGCTTCTCTGGGCACATTGATAGAAGTTTTACTAACTCCCCAAATAGCAGACTTGGAGCCTGTTCTGTGTGGGTCTTAATGTAACCAGACAAAGCTGGTACCAAACCCAAGTTTGGCTGCTTGTCGCTGGAAAGGCCAATACTTGATAGACAAGTGTTAGTGGAAACAGAAAAGTTGTTTTATTCGGGAGGCCAGCAACCTGGGAAGATGTGGACTAATGTCCTAAGATCATCTCCAAGTTGCCGGTTTGAGGACAAAGGTTTTAAAGGGGAGTTTCAGGGGAGTACAGGCAGGGGGCTATGTGCAGAACTGCAGCAATAATAATCATCTCAAAACTGGGCTTGGGGTGTTCTGGTCAACGTCATCTTTACGGTTTTATGCCCAATTAATCTTCTACTCCAAGGCTGGTCTTCTCCCACCTCATTAAGGTCAGTTCCTAGAATTCTTTTTTTTTTTTTTTTAATTATTAGCACCTTTAATTATTATTTATTTATTTATTTTTTTGGCTGTGTTGGGTCTTCGTTTCTGTGCGAGGGCTTCCTCTAGTTGCGGCGAATGGGGGCCACTCTTCATCGCGGTGCGCGGGCCTTTCACTATCGCGGCCTCTCTTGTTGCGGAGCACAGGCTCCAGACGCCCAGGCTCAGTAGTTGTGGCTCACGGGCCTAGTTGCTCCGCGGCATGTGGGATCTTCCCAGACCAGGGCTCGAACCCGTGTCCCCTGCATTGGCAGGCAGATTCTCAACCACTGCGCCACCAGGGAAGCCCAGTTCCTAGAATTCTTAAGCAAGCAAGATTAATTCTCTCCTAGTTAGCTAGACATTATCTATAACTCAAAGACAGGCCAGGGTCAGTAGGAAAGAAAAATGCATGTAAGTTTTAAAATCTGTGCTGCTCAAGATAGAGCAGTTTATGCTATGGCTACATTAGATTTAACAATACAAACAAAAGCAAATTTAGACACTTATGTCTAATCATACATCTGGAGAGATAACAGAGTTAAAAGAAATAATGTGTGTAAAGATATTAGAAAAAGGTCAGGCACAGAGGAAGCATTTAATAAATGTGAAGCATTTTTTTTTACAAGTTGACAGTATGGCACCTGAGCCCATTTTGAATGACTGAGAATCAATTTTTTTTCTTCCTTCTCTTTCTCCCTCCTCCCATCTCTCTAATTCATTCCTTTCCCTTCCCCCGTGATTCTTTTCTGCTCCTTCTCACCATTTTTTCCTCTCCCCCATACCTTTCCTCTCCTCTTCTCCCTCCTTCTTCCCTTACTACCTCAATTAAACCCTTTTCTCATCTCATTTGCTGTGAGTCAGGCTATGATTGAACCTCTCAATGACAACTGAGAAAGTCAACAAACTACAAAAAATCAATTTACAGAAAGGGAATCTACTTAATGTTTAATTGGATTAAAATGTAATTTTTCCAATTCAATTTTTCCAATTTCATATGGGACATAGTCTTTTCTCATATTTGCATGCTTTACAAGTAAGTTAAGTTGACATTCCCCTCCTTACATTTCATGGGTTTCTACTGGATACTTTCAAAGTCACTTTAAATTTCAAGAAAAACTGCACATTTTAGACTAGTAGTCAGAAGGGGAAAGTGTCCAGAGAGAGTTGGCCACTTGCAGAGACAATTATTCCCTTCTAATTAATAAAACAAAAATCACATAATTTTGTACTTTTTCACTTCTTTCCCTCTTTGCTTGCCTGCAGAGTGAGAAAGCAGAGGGCTAAAAGGAGGAAACTTGGAGATGGGCTGAAGGCAGGCAAAAGGGTTTTCACCAACACTATACAACAACATGTAAATGCCATTTGGATTAAGGAGTTAAATATAACTGAAACTATAGAAGAACTAGACTAAAACAAAAGCTCATGTCCATTAAAGGCAATAAATTAAAGCATAAAAATAGATTTGACTATATGAATTTATCTTATATCCGTAAGTTAAAGCAAATGGACTGCCAAAAATATTAACAGAAAATAAACGATAATTTTTATTGTATAAAGAAATTATACAAATTAATAAGAAAAATGCTCAGGCTCCAAGAGATATGAACAGACCAGAGATTTTAAAATACTTTGGAAAATGTTCAACTGTTCAATCTCATTAATAATCGAAGGTAAAAACTGAAACTATTAGTTACCATTTGTCATCTATTAAATTATTAAATTTTAAAAAATCCATAATTTCCTATCCTCACGAAGATGTGAGATGACACTTTTTCTCCACTCCTTCCTCCATTCTGGGGGAGCTCTAATGACTTGGTCCTTGCAGCCTTTACCCAATCCTTCACTCCTTAAGGGAAAAGACTTAACTGATAGGAGAGTTTGAAAGGATAAACTGGCATGCAGAGACCATTCCTCTTCCTTTTTTTTCCTCGTGGATCAAACTCCTCCCCCTGAGCCTATGTTCTACTCCAGTCCTACTGGTTTGAGAGAGAGGCTACCACCTGTGTTTAATTCTAGAGATCAGACTAAGAAGCAAATTTTCCTGAAGATAAAAGCATATTTCCTAATATCAGATTTAACAGTGATAAAGGGGATATTTTCATCTCCATTATGTCTTGTTCCTTGTTTTATATCTCCATTGCTTTAGATATTGGCCACAAAGAAGAGTACTACTTACTGGGGCCTGTCAAAATTCAACACTTTATCACTGTGTACCCAAAGCTTTAAAGATGTTCAAAGCCTTTTATCCATTTCTGGAAATTACATTTAGACAAAGCTTTATGCACTAAGATCTTCATTATGGTTTTAAATTAATGATAAAATAATGGTTAGTGAACCAATGTTGTATCCACTAACAAAATTGCTACTAAAAGGCAAAAATCAAGATGTAAAAGAATGTATACATTCATTCAACTAATATTTTTTAGCTTGTACAATGAGCTGAGAACTTTGCTATGTAATTTACAAAGAAAAAAGCCTAGAAGGAAATACAGACAAAATCTTAACAATGTTTATTTTTAAGTAGTAAGACGAAGACTGATACCCCTTTCTGATTATATGTTTCTTTGTGTCTTTTTAAATTGGCATGTGCTACTTTTATGACTTTATAAAATTATGTGCACCAAAATAAATTCAAGGTGGAGAGACAAATAATACTGTTAAAAGCAAACATGATGCATCAGTTAGGTTTAGGTTAATATATTTCTAAAAGACTCAAAATAAAAGTGATGGAAAGTATATCTCTTTCATAAAATGAAGTCTGGAGATAGTCAAAGCTAATAGGGTAGCTTTATTATGTCAGTAGGGACCTAGGGTCACATCTTCTGCTCTGCCACGAGATTCTGCTTCCTCATTATCAAGGTCTCCCACATAATTCAGTATGGCTGCTAGATCTCCAGCCATTTCAAGAACAAGAAGGAGGTAGGAAAGTCTTTTAAGAAGGTTTCCAAGAAGTCCCACCTAACATTTCTGTTTACATCTCGCTGGCAAATCAATCAATCACATGGTCAAAACTAGATGCAAGGATGTGACCACTTAAAAACAGGGTTCTCTGTTTAAAGAGAAGAGAATTTGGGGGCTGTAGCCTCTGCCACAAAATGGATGATTTTTTAAAAATCTCAAAATGGGGAAAAATTTTATAAGTATGATAGAATACTAAGAAGACAGAAAGAAAAATATTTTGTATAGACAATTTTAAAAAATGCACTGTGAAAACCACTGAACAAAATCAGAAGATAAAATATCTTTTCATTAATGTCATAGAAAAGGGCTAATTTCTATACATATAACTCCTACACATTAATAGATAAAAGCTCTCAAAACCAATAGAAAAATGTGCAAAGGACATATCACAGAAAATGAAAATACAGATGTTTTGAACATGGTTCAACAAAGTCAAAACAGAACTCCAGTGAGACATCATTTTTTCACCTATTGATTAGAAATTTAATGACACATTGTTGATAAGGGTGCAAGTCCTATGCCACGTATCAGATGCTTGTTGTGCCTCAACTCACAGCCTCTAAACTTCTCCTCTGATTCCAGCTGTTGCTGCAGAAAAAAAAAAGAAAAAAAATCCTCTGTGGGCTTAGACTCCTTCTGGCTGACAGTGTCTTGCCTCAAGCATGCATCCAAGTCTTTTTGCTTTCTCTCCTAGAGCTTTTCTGATATCTCATTCACGGGTCACTGGTGGTTGAAGGTGCAGGTTTATTCTAGAAGTATGGGACTTAATACCTCTGGGCTAACCTTCAATCCATGGGGGATGAGGACTGACGGACAAATGTTTCTCCCCGTTGACACTTGTGTGAACAATTACAAGAGGCATCTTACACCCTCCTCTGAAGTTCCTGGCTGGCTGGAACCCCAGTTCCCCACAGTGGTGATCTCGATGATGCATCCTTGCATTGGCTCTTCTCCATTTCACTTTTCTTGGTCCTTCACTTCTGCTCCTTTAGATCACCTCTGTATGATCAGGCCACTCAAGATGGCGGTTCTCTTGCTCTCTGCACATCCCCTTCTCAACCATTCCTTGCTTCACCTGTACCCTACTCACATGACTGAACTTCCCTCTTAATCATAGAGCTTAATCAGTGTTTGTCCCACGTGTTTGTACCCTGCCTCAGCTGGTGATTGTTCTAATCCTTAGACCAGGATAATGATCATAATGGTCGTTAACCTGAGGGGCTGTAAGGGGTGGGCTCCTCAGCTGGTTTCCCTGGTAACTGATGAGCCAACCTGACTTCAATTCCCCCTATAAATGGTAACCTCTTTCTTTCTCCCCAGCAGCCATCTTTGTTGCCATGTCCTGCCTGCCCGTCTGCTGTACATGGTGAGGTGTTGCTCCAGGACTTTGCTTCTGACTTGTAAGTTTCCCTATCCAACAAGTTGTTGATGTCTCTGTCATTGCCTCCAGGCATTTTCTTTGGTCTTGTGGCTGAGCAAGTACAAGGCTTGCAGACATTCGGGGTGCAGCCCCCAAATCTCCCAAACTAGTTACCTATCACAGCCCTGTCTGCGGGTTTGCTTTTGAAAGTAATTTGAGCTCAGACGTGTTGCTAATGGCATATAAGTTGGTAAAAGTAATTCGACAGTATTTACTACAGTTTTTGCAGAAAGTAATTGGACAGTATTTACTACAACTTAAAAAATACTGATCAGGGGCTTCCCTGGTGGCGCAGTGGTTGAGAGTCTGCCTGCCGATGCAGGGGACACGGGTTCGAACCCTGGTCCAGGAAGATCCCATATGCCGCAGAGCAGCTGGGCCCATGCGCCACAACTGCTGAGCTTGTGCTCTGGAGCCCGCGTGCTGCAGCTACTGAAGCCCACGCATCTAGAGCCCGTGCTCCGCACAGGAGAAGCCACCGCAGTGGGAGGCCCGCGCACCGCGACGGAGAGTGGCCCCTGCTCGCCGCAACTGGAGAGGGCCTGCGCCCAGCAACAAAGACCCAACACAGCCAAAAATAAATAAATAAAATAAATAAATTTATTTTTAAAAAAAATTTAAAAAATATTGATCTAACAATTCCACTTTAGGAATTTATTTTAAAGATACATACTAATATATTAGCATGGGTGAAATGATGGCTGCAACAGACTATGCACTGCAGCATTGTATACCAGCTAGGAATTAAAAAAAAAGAACAAACACTAAATTCCCCCAAATATGGGCTTGCTTAAATAAATGCCAATGTATCTATACAATGGAATAGTATGCAGGCAGTAAATGAGTTACCTATATATGGAAGGATCTTTAAAAACTGGTGTAGAGGGCTTCCCTGGTGGCGCAGTGGTTTAAGAATCCATCTGCCAATGCAGGGGACATGGGTTCGAGCCCTGGTCCGGGAAGATCCCACATGCCGCGGAGCAACTAAGCCCGTGTGCCACAACTACCGAGCCTGTTCTCTAGAGCCTGCAGGCCACAACTACTGAGCCCACGTGCCACAACTACTGAAGCCCACGTGCCTAGAGCCCTGCTCTGCAACAAGAGAAGCCACCGCAATGAGAAGCTCGTGCGGCGCAACAAAGAGTAGCCCCCGCTCGACGCAACTAAAGAAAGCCCGGGTGCAGCAATGAAAACCTAATGCATCCAAAAATTAATTAATTAATTAATTTTTAAAAAACAATAATTCTTTTAAAAAAAAACGGGTGTAGATCAGTAAATATAATAAGCTACCATTTGTAATAGATACGTGTGTGCATGTACATGTATGCTGGTGTATGTATAGAATATCCCTGGGCAGAGACATAAGGACTTAACATCAGTGGGATATCTCTGAAGAGAACTTGGTGGCTTGGTAACTGTGAAAGAGAGAGACCTGTCTTTATTTTTTATAATTTTGTAGTTTTAAAATACTGTGCCATGGGAATACATTACTTATTCAATTTTGTCAAGCAATTTTTCTCTTTTGGTTATTAATATGACATGATTTAGTGTTAATTTGCTATGTAGAATACTGGTCCCTGTCTAAATGCCTATCTGAAATGTCTGTTACATTAATATTTTTTAAATTTCCCAGGTCAGAACCACCTAATTCACAGCTTAGGATTAAGATACACTTCTCTAGAGAATGCTAATTTTAGATGAATTAATTAGGCAAATTGGCATCAGGAGATTTTTTTTTCTAATTTATTTATTTTTTATATTTGACTGCGTTGGGTCTTTGTTGCTGCGCAGGCTTTTCTCCAGTTGTGGCGAGTGGGGGCTACTCATTGCGGTGCGCGGGCTTCTCGTTGTGTTGGCTTCTCTCGTTGCGGAGCACGGGCCCTAGGCGCGCAGGCTCAGTAGTTGTGGCTCACGGGCTTAGTTGCGCCGCGGCATGTGGGATCTTCCTGGGCCAGGGCTCCAACCTGTGTCCCCTGCACTGGCAGGAGGGGCATCAGGAGATTTGACTTTAGGTGAAATGGCATCAGGTGAACTAAATTCCCATCACCACCTTTGCATGCTACTTACAAAGATTGTCCATCCCCCTTGGGCATTATGTCTTTCTAAATACCTAATTCATTGTATAGACAATTACTCACAGGGTCCCACTTTAAATTTGGCATCTGCCTCTGGCTCTCCTCTTTGCTTACGTGAGGTCTCTCCTGAGAAGAGCAGTTCGCATCTCTTGCCTATTAGCTAAAGTCTGGAACTGAAGTTGTGAACATTCTCTCCAAACTGGAGGTTGAAACACCCTGGTCTCAAGTCGACGATGGCTCAGAAATCCCCTCTGACACTTTGAGACAGTTTTATTTTTCATTTGCAAATGGAGAAACTATAAGTAAGAGTAAGTTTGTAACATGTTAAGTGTTAGGGACATAACCAGAGGCAAACTCCAGAATCCTAACTCCTACTTGAGTTCACTTAAGAAAAGATGTCACAGTGAAATTCTCCAATTTTGCTTAGTGTTGCTCAGAAAAACAGATCAGACTTTCACATTTCCAGACTTTTTCCTAAACAAATAGTCATCTGAAATCTTTGTCTCTGTAGCTAAGGTGCTATCTGTCTCCCTCATCAGCTCCCAACAACCACTGTGGCAGAGAAGAATGGGCTGTTATTTGATGCCAAATTGAATCTGCAGAGATTCAGTGAACTAAGCCTAGAGAATTATTACAGTGACTCAGTATGGTGTGTATATTTGTGATTTTTAACACTGATAGCAAGCAAGACTTATTTTTAATTTCCTCTTAAATATTAGGATGTTTCAAAATGCCCACAGTTACTGATTAGGCCATTGTGTTTCTGATCTTGGTGATAGAAAGTAGCCAACTTTTAAACTTAAAAAAAAAAAACTTCTGGGAGGCTCTAACTGAACTTCCCATTTTTCAAATGACCCATCCTTGCCATATGGAAACATGAATACCCGTCAGCTTAGTGCTACTTTTTAGACATTCTCATTGCCCTTTGGTTCTCACAGGCCATTGTCCTATGTGAGGAGAACTGGCAGCATTAGCAGCACAATTGTCATCACAGTGCTCTGATCTCCTGAAGAGCAAGGGCTTCAGGAATGGATTTGTCTTCAAAAAAGGGTAGAAAGCCAGAACCTTGATTCCTCCTGCTATGAATAATATCCAAGGCAGCAGAAAGAAACGCTCATGCCAGATGGCACTGCTCCTTGTCTCTGGCCTCCAAACCTGCATTGGCAAGAGTCACAAGGGGTCTCTATGTGGCCCTGTGCTTAAAGAAAGAGATCAGGGGCGGAGTCAAGATGGCGTAATAGGAGGACACGGAATTCGCGTCTCCTCACAACTAGGGCACCTACCAGGCACTGGTGGGGGACTAGGGACACCTGAGGGGACGGAGGAGCCCCCAGCGACAAGGTAGGACGTGGGGCGTGGGAGGAGTGAAGGGGGAGGAGAAGTGGAGGCAGGACAGGACTGGCGCCCCTGAGGGGCGGCTGGGGGAGGGGAAGGGATCCCATGCCCGAAGGGGGAAATTGGGGGACCATTGGGAGGGCAGAGGATCAAAAGGGAGTGTGGCCAGGTTTCCCCTGCCCACTTGGGCCCCCAGGAACCTGCTGAGATCCCCGGCCTGACCCTCTGCCCACGGAGGCCACCTCCAGCCACGCAGGTCCTGAGGGAGTGGAAGGGAGGGAAGGGGGAGCAAAAGTAAAGGCCGGACCTCCGGACCGGCACCCCTGAAGGATGGCTCGGGGAGGGGAGGGCTTCCTACACCCAGCGGGACCCACCCACGGTTAGGGGTCCAGTGGCGACGGGGGAGACCCTGTGGGAGATGATGGGGGTGGGTGCGGAGGAATGGAAGGGAACAGGGCCAGTGCGTTCCCAGTCCACTTAGGCACCAGGAAGCCTGTTGGGCTCCTGGGCCTAATCCTCTGCCCCAGAGCCTCCCTCCTGCCACACAGAGCCCAAGCCCCACCCCTACACCCTCACCCAGGGCCCTACCTCTGCACTCGGAGACCCCCCTCCAACAAGCTGGGCCTAAACCCCACCCACACACCCTCACTCAGGGCCCTGCCTCCAAACTCTGGAACCCCACACTCCAGAGGCCCTCCTTTCCACGTGCTGCCTCTCCCCTTCTGTGCGCAGGTCCTAGGCAGAGGCCCTGCCCCACGCTTGCACGTCGACCCGCCTAGGCCCTGCCCCACGCTCAAACATCACCCCCTCACCCACCTAGGTCCTGCCCCACCCTAAACCCCGCTGCTGCCTAAGTTCCACTCCCGCATAAACTTCACCCCCATAGCCAAGGCTTTTTTGTGTGTGTCTTTTTTCCTCTTTTAGATTGGGGTTCTGTTTTACCTTGTTGATTCTTTTGTATTTTTATTTTTCTAATTTTATTTTATTCTTTATGCTCTGTTATTCTCTCCCTTTGGCTTGTTTCCCCCTCCCCCCCCCTTTTTTTTCTTTTTTCTGTTGTGGTTTTATTTTATTTTTTAAGGCACATAACCCATTTTTATTATAGAAAGAAATATACATATAAGTAAAAAGATCATGTCACTTAGTCCCACTGTTCAGTTAACCAGTTCACATATAGTGCATATCATTCCAGATTTTTTTGGTGTACATACACATGTAGAAATATTTTTACAAAAATATCATACTATGAATACCATCTATAATGGTATCTTGGCATCTTTATCTTACTTGATGTGCGTATAGGTCTGTATCATTAAGACTGCGTAGCCTCCTGCTGGACAGATACACCAGAATTTACTTAATTCCCTGCCACTGGACATTTCTGTCTAATATTTAGACAATGTAAACAACATCTAAAACAACATCTTTGTGTATCTCTGGTATAATTATTTCCTTAGGATAAAGTCCTAGAAATGGAATTGCAAGGTCTAAGAGATGATGAATATTTTAAGGCTTTACACCGTTGTCTTCAGGTGGCATCTGTTATATCTTGCTTCCAAACAAATTCCTCTGTGTAACCAGTGCCCAGGCCACAGCTTTCAGCACAGGTGAAGACGGCCAGGACACCCCAGTCGACACTCCTGCCCAGTCTGTCCACCTTCAGGTAGTTGAGCAGATGAGGCATGACCTTCCTGGGGATCCTGGTCTCTCCATCTCCAAACTCTGGAATTCAAATATTATCTTGGCACCACAGGGGCAATCTGGAATATCCTCTTCTTGAGGGATATTTTCACCAGAGGTCCAGATGGGGGCAATCCCTCTGCCATATCTGAGAATCTGCTCGTGTACAATCCTGCTTATGTCCCAATCGCCAGTCCAGAGTCTGATGCTCCTTACTGCAGTAATGTGCCTTGTGACATCTGGAGCATGTTTTGGGGCCTAAACAGCCACAAACTCTGCAGAGATGAGCACCAGACTTGAGCTGGAGGCACACGGATTCTCCTGTCTCTGGCGGAGGATCCTCAGAAGGTGGCTCATAGGCGTAGAAGTTATTTCTCCTGGGCAACTGATTTCTAAAAACACGTAGGCTGGCACAGCATGGTGGCGATCAGCAGCAGAAAAGGAAGAGACCGCAATGGAAGGCGTTGGCACGGCCCGGCAGCAGGGCATACAGCTGCAGCAGGAAGGCCAGTGGACGGCCGCACAGCACGCAGGCCAGCCCCACTGTTGTGGTTTTATTTTACCTTGTTGCAGTTGTTTCAATTATAGTTTTATTTTTCCTAATATATTTTTTATCTTTCTAATTTTGTTTTTTATTCTTTGATATTGTACTGCTCCTTTTTTTTTCTTTTTCTTTTTTTTTTAACATGGCACAAAGCTTGCAAGATCTTGGTTCCCAGGCCAGAGGTTGGGCCTGAGCTCCTGTGGTGGGAGCTCCAAGTCCAAACCACTGGACTAACAGAGAACCTCAGCCCCCGGGAATATTAATCGGAGTGAGGCCTCCCAGAGGTCCTCATCTCAGCATCGAGACCTGGCTCTATCTAACTGCCTGCAAACTCTAGTGGTGGACTTCTCAGGCCAAACAACCACTAAGACAGGAATACAGCACCACCCATCAAAAAAGAAAAAAAAAATGAAATGACAAAAAAATATGTTACAGACGAAGGAGAAAGGTGAAGACCTACAAGACCAAATAATTGAAGATGAAATAGGCAACCTACCTGAAAAAGAATTCAGAGTAATGATAGTAAAGATGATCCAAAATCTCGGAAACAGAATGGAGAAAATACAAGAAACATTTAACAAGGATCTAGAAGAACCAAAGAGCAAACAAACAGTGATGAACAACACAATTACTGAAATTAAAAATACTCTAGAAGGAATCAATAGCAGAATAACTGAGGCAGAAGAACAGATAAGTGAGCTGGAAGATAAAATGGTGGAAATAACTGCCAGAGAGCAGAATAAAGAAAAAAGAATGAAAAGAATTGAGGACAGTCTCAGAGACCTCTGGGACAACATTAAACACACCAACATTCGAGTTGTAGGGGTCCCAGAAGAAGAAGAGAAAAAGAAAGGGTCTGAGAAAATATTTGAAGAGATTATAGTTGAAAACTACCCTAACATGGGAAAGGAAATAGTCAATCAAGTCCAGAAGGCACAGAGAGTACCATACAGGATAAACCCAAAGAGAAACACGCTGAGACACATATTAATGAAACTAACAAAAATTAAACACAAAGAAAAAATATTAAAATTAGCAAGGGAAAAGCAACAAATAACATAGAAGGGAATCCCCATAAGGTTAACAGCTGATTTTTCAGCAGAAACTCTGCAAGCCAGAAGGGAGTGGCAGGACATATTAAAAGTGATGAAAGGGAATAACCTACAACCAAGATTACTCTACCCAGCAAGGTTCTCATTCAGATTCGATGGAGAAGTTAAAACCTTTACAGATAAGCAAAAGTTAAGAGAATACAGCACCAGCAAAGCAGCTTTAAAACAAATGCTAAAGGAACTTCTCTAGGCAGAAAACACAAGAGAAGGAAAAGACCTACAAAAACAAACCCAAAACAATTAAGAAAATGGTAATAGGAACATACATATTGATAACTACCTTAAATGTAAATGAATTAAATGCTCCAACCAAAAGACATAGACTGGTCGAATGGATACAAAAACAAGACCCGTATATATGCTGTCTACAAGAGACCCTCTTCAGACCTAGGGACACATACAGACTGAAAGTGAGGGGATGGAAAAAGATATTCCATGCAAATGGAAATCAGAAGAAAGCTGGAGTAGCAATCCTAATATCAGACAAAATAGACTTTAAAACAAAGACTATTACAAGAGACAAAGAAGGACACTACATAATGATCAAGGGATCAATCCAGGAAGAAGATATAACAATTGTAAATATTTATGCACCCAACATAGGAACACCTCAATATCTCAAGGCAAATGCTAACAGCCATAAAAGGGGAAGTCAACAGTAACACAATCATAGTAGGGGACTTTAACACCCCACATTCACCAATGGATAGATCATCCAAAATGAAAATAAATAAGGAAACACAAGCTTTAAATGACACATTAAACAAGATGGACTTAATTGATATTTATAGGACATTCCATCCAAAAACAACAGAATATCCTTTCTTCTCAAGTGCTCATGGAACATTCTCCAGGATAGACCATATTTTGGGTCACAAATCAAGCCTTGGTAAAATTAAGAAAATTGAAATCGTATCAAGTATCTTTTCCGACTACAACACTATGAGACTCGATATCAATTACAGGAAAATAAACTGTAAACAATACAAACACATGGAGGCTAAACAATACACTACTAAATAACCAAGAGATTGCTGAAAAAATCAAAAAGGAAATTAAAAAATACCTAGAAACAAATGACAATGAAAACACAACAACCCAAAACCTATGCGATGCAGCAAAAGCAGTTCTAAGAAGGCAGTTTATAGCAGTACAATCCTACCTCAAGAAACAAGAAAAGGGGCTTCCTTGGTGGCGCAGTGGTTAAGAATCTGCCTGCCAATGCAGGGGACATGGGTTCGAGCCCTGGTCCGAGAAGGTCCCACATGCTGCAGAGCAACTAAGTCCGTGTGCCACAACTACTGAAGCCCACGCTCCTAGAGCCCATGGTCCACAACAAGAGAAGCCACCGCAATAAGAAGCCCGTGCGCTGCAATGAAGAGTAGCCCCTGCTCGCCGCAACTAGAGAAACCACATGCGCCGCAACGAAAACCCAATGCTGCCAAAAATAAAATAAATAAAAAATAAATAAATTTTTAAAAAGGTAAGCATAATTACCTTAAAAAAAAAAAAGAAACAAGAAACAAGAAAAATCTCAAACAACCTAACCTTACACCTAAAGCAATTAGAGAAAGAAGAACAAAAAAACCCCCAAAGTTAGCAGAAGGAAAGAAATCATAAAGATCAGATCAGAAATAAATGAAAAAGAAATGAAGGGAACAATAGCAAATATCAATAAAACTAAAAGCTGCTTCTTTGAGAAGATAAACAAAATTGATAAACCATTAGCCAGACTCATCAAAAGAAAAAAGGGAGAAGACTCAAATCAACAGAATTAGAAATGAAAAAGGAGAAGTAACAACTGACACTGCAGAAATACAAAGAATCGTGAGAGATTACTACAATCAACTATATGCCAATAAAATAGACAACCTGGAAGAAATGGACAAATTCTTAGAAAAACACAACCTTCCAAGACTGAACTAGGAAGAAATAGAAAATAAAAACAGACCAATCACAAGCACTGAAATTGAAAGTGTGATTAAAATTCTTCCAACAAACAAAAGCCCAGGACCGGATGGCTTCACAGGTGAATTCTTTCAAACATTTAGAGTAGAGCTAACACCTATCCTTCTCAAACTCTTCCAAAATATAACAGAGGGAGGAACACTCCCAAACTCATTTTACAAGGCCACCATCACCTTGATACCAAAACCAGACAAAGATATCACAAAAAGAAGAAAACTACAGGCCAATATCACTGATGAGCATAGATGAAAAAATTCTCAATAAAAAACCAGCAAACACAATCCAACAGCACATTAAAAGGATCATACACCATGATCAAGTGGGTTTATCCCAGGAATGCAAGGATTCCTCAATATACGCAAATCAATCCACATGATACCATATTAACAAATTGAAGGATAAAAACCATATGATCGTCTCAATAGATGCAGAAAAAGCTTTGGACAAAAGTCAACACCCATTTATGATAACTCTCCAGAAAGTAGACATAGAGGGAACCTACTTCAACATAATAAAGGCCATATATGACCTGACAAACCCACAGCCAACATTGTTCTCAATGGTGAAAAACTGAAACCATTTCCACTAAGGTCAGGAACAAGACAAGGTTGCCCACTCTCACCACTATTACTCAACATAGTTTTGGAAGTTTTAGCCACAGCAGTCAGAGAAGAAAAAGAAATAAAAGGAATCCAAATCGGAAAAGAAGAAGTAAAACTGTCACTGTTTGAAGATGACATGATACTATACATAGAGAATCCTAAAGATGCTACCAGAAAACTACTAGAGCTAATCAATGAATTTGGTAAAGTAGCAGGATATAAAATTAATGCACAGAAATCTCTTGCATTCCTATACACTAATGATAAAAATCTGAAAGAGAAATTAAGGAAACACTCCCATTTACCATTGCAACAAAACGAATAAAATACCTAGGAATAAACCTACCTAAGGAGACAAAAGACCTGTATGCAGAAAACTATAAGACACTGATGAAAGAAATTAAAGATGATACAAACAGATGGAGAGGTATACCATGTTCTTGGATTGGAAGAATCAACATTGTGAAAATGAATATACTACCCAAAGCAATCTACAGATTCAATGCAATCCCTATCAAACTACCAATGGCATTTTTCACAGAAGTAGAACAAAAAATTTCACAATTTGTATGGAAACACAAAAGACCCCAAATAGCCAAAGCAATCTTGAGAAAGAAAAACGGAGCTGGAGGAATCAGGCTCCCAGACTTCAGACTATACTACAAAGCTACAGTAATCAAGACAGTATGGTACTGGCAGAAAAACAGAAATATAGATCAATGGAACAGGATAGAAAACCCAGAGATAAACCCATGCACATATGGTCACCTTATCTTTGATAAAGGAGGCAAGAATATACAATGGAGAAAAGACAGCCTCTTCAATAAGTGGTGCTGGGAAAACTGGACAGCTGCATGTAAAAGAATGAAATTAGAACACTCCCTAACACCATACACAAAAATAAACTCAAAATGGATTAAAGACCTAAATGTAAGGCCAGACAGTATAAAACTCTTAGAGGAAAACACAGGCAGAACACTCTATGACATAAATCACAGCAAGATCCTTTTTGACCCACCTCCTAGAGAAATGGAAATAAAAACAAAAATAAACAAATAGGACCTAATGAAACTTAAAAGCTTTTGCACAGCAAAGGAAAACATAAACAAGACGAAAAGGCAACCCTCAGAAGGGGAGAAAATATTTGCAAATGAAGCAACTGACAAAGGATTAATCTCTAAAATTTACAAGCAGCTCATGCAGCTCAATACCAAAAATCAAACAACCCAATCCAAAAATGGGCAGAAGACCTAAATGGACATTTCTCCAAAGAAGATATACAGATTTCCAACAAACACATGAAAGAATGCTTAACATCACTAATCATTAGAGAAATGCAAATCAAAACTACAATGAGGTATCACCTCACACCGGTCAGCATGGCCATCATCAAAAAATCTACAAGCAACAAATGCTGGACAGGGTGTGGAGAAAAGGGAACCCTCTTGCACTGTTGGTGGGAATGTAAATTGATACAGCCACTATGGAGAATAGTATGGAGGTTCCTTCAAAAACCAAAAGTAGAACTACCATACGACCCAGCAATCCCACTACTGGGCATATGCCCAGAGAAAACCATAATTCAAAATAGCCATGTACCACAATGTTCATTGCAGCGCTATTCATAACAGCCAGGACATGGAAGCAGCCTAACTGTCCGTCGACAGATGAATGGATAAAGATGTGGCACATATATACAATGGAATATTACTCAGCCATAAAAAGAAATGAAATTGAGTGATCTGTAGTGAGGTGGATGGACCTAGAGTTGGTCATACAGAGGTCAGAAAGAGAAAAACAAATAGCGTAAGCTAACACATATATATGGAATCTAAAAAAAAAAAAGGTTCTGATGAACCTAGGGGCAGGACAGGAATAAAGACACAGACGTAGAGAATGGACTTGAGGACACGGGGAGTGGGATGGGTAAGCTGGGATGAAGTAAGAGAGTGATATTGACATATATACAGTACCAAATGTAAAATAGATAGCTAGTGGGAAGTAGCTGCATAGCACAGGGAGGTCAGCTCGGTGCTTTGTGACCACCTAGAGGGTTGGGATAAGGAGGGTGGGTGGCAGATGCAAGAGGGAGGGTATATGGGGATATATGTATGCATATAGCTGATTCACTTTTTTATACAGCAGAAACTAACACAACATTGTAAAGCAATTATACTGTAATAAAAATGTTAAAGGAAAAAAGAAAAAAAGAGATCAGTTTTAGCTAAGTGAGAGCCCCAGAATTCTGAATGTTTTTGACAAGGCCCCCCTCATTCGCAAGTCATAACTTTACCCACACTATCTGCCACTGGGACTGTCAAGTAACTTCAGGGTTTGTATCAGTTTCCAAAAGTTCAGAACTGCCCCATTAGCCCTTTTCCCCTCAGAGAGCAACTTCCATATTGTTCTGTGGATTTCTTTTTCTTATACTATCTCCACCCTCCTCAACTCCTGAAACCCTTCCACTGTGCCCTTTGGTCAGTCAGCAAAATGCCCCATATCCTCAGCCTCTTCTGAAAATTCACCTTGTTACTAAAACCTGGTTCTCCCTGAGGACATTATTTCCATTTATTTTTCTCAAAATGTAGCTGTGGGTTTCTCCTTAGCCCTAATACTAGTGGGCCTAGAAAAAAATTCTCTTCCTTGTTCCTCAATGCCACTTCCAGATCATTCTACCTCCTTTCTGTTTAACAACATCCAGCTTAGAATCTCACATCATCAGATCTTCCCACGCACTCCCTCTCCTTGGGACAGTCACCTACTGACCCCATGTCACTCATCCTCATTTCTTGAAAATTTTAACTGCTGGTTCTTCATCATACTCTCCAGTGCTATTCCAGTCATAATTCTGGGTGATTTCAATATCCAGTTGTGTTTCACTCATCGCATTTGGTTATTATTGACATTCAATCTCTTTCAAGTTAGAATGATTCCCCTACATTATTTGTTTTTCACATAATTCACTTTTTAAAAAAGTCCTGGTGTGACTTCCCTGGTGGCACAGTGGTTAAGAATCCGCCTGCCAACGCAGGGGACACGGGTTCGAGCCCTGGTCCAAGAAGATCCCACATGCCACGGAGCAACTAAGCCCATGTGCCACAACTACTGAGCCTGTGCTCTAGAGCCTGCAAGCCACAACTACTGAGCCCGTGAGCCACAACTACTGCAGCCTGCGTGCCTAGAGCCTGTGCTCTGCAACAAAGAGTAACCCCTGCTTGCCGCAACTAAAGAAAGCCCGCACACAACAACGAAGACCCAATGCAGCCAAAAAATTAATTAATTAATTAAAAAAAAATAGTCCTGGTTATCCTGTACAATGTTCCACATTCTGGACTTGTCTAATTCTTTCCTCTCATGATTAGACCGAGGTTCAATGCTGTTTGGCAAGAATACTATATATGTGTATATATCATACCCCTACATATATATTGAATCTTATCAAGAGGTATGTGTATAGTATCAGGCTGTCCCACAACCTCAGATGGGACCACCATATCTCTCCTTTGTAGAGATATATTTTCACTTAAAATTAATAGGTAATTGGTGGGGTGATACTTTGAGAACTTGTAATTATCATGCTTTCCCAAATGATTTCACCCAATGATGTTAACATCTTTTTATGTTGTTCATTTTCATTGATAATATCAGTTGTATTGGGGGTTACCAAATGTTTAATTCTATGATTCTTTCATTTATTAGCTGGGTTTTTGGTTTTTGTTTGTTTGGGTTTTCTTTTGTTGTTGTTTGTTTGTTTGTTTTTGGATAGAGGATTTCCCCCTGTTCCCCTTTCTCTCTTTTGAGTATCATTGTGGAAAACAGATTTATTTTTATTCAAGGTGTTATAATACATTACCATCATTATTATCTTTGGTGTTCAACATCTTTTCAGTTTGGCCAGTGATATCCCTTTCAAGTAAGCTCTGTGTCCTTTTGACACGATCTCCCCATTCTTTGAGTATTCCTTGGTTTTTAGAAATATGTGATACTTCAGAATGATTTTTATACTTTTCTTGCCCCAGACCTGGAAGCAGGTCTTTCTCTAAGGATCTCTGGTTTCTTTTAGTGGGAGATAGCATTTAGAAACCAGAATCTAAGTGATAGGTGTTCATTGCTACTAGGTGTCTGTGTTCCTGGGCTCTTTTAGTGGACTTCTATTCTTGAGTTTATTCTCATACTTCCAATTAAAATCCAGTGGCATAGGGTTCCTCCTTACATTTCCCTTCTCCTTCAGTGAAAACTCTGGTTCCAAACAGCACTTACATATTGACTCATTTTTTTCTGTCTTACAATATACACAAAATAGTTTCATAATTACACCATCAGCATCACTGGCAACAAACCTACTAAATAAATGTTCCATTTTCTCTTGAGTTCACTCTAATCATTCTTTCACCATGACCATTCTACTAAAATGCTCTTTTCAATTCTCAGTTCTCACCTTACTTGGCCCTTCTGCAGCATTGACCATAGCAAATCTTCTCTTCCTCTTTGAAATGGTTTCTTTACATGTTTTTTACACATTACTAGTTTTCCTCCTGTGTCACTGGTTCTCCTTAGTCTTCTTGGTTATTTCTTCATCATCACCACAATCTCTTAATGTTAGAGTGCTACAAGGATTGGTTGTTACAATTATCTCTTCTATCTCCTCTCACTTCCTTTGTTATTTCATTTGGTCCCATAGACTTGTAAACCATCTATTCACTAACTACTTCCCAATTTTATCTTAAGTTCTGACATCTTTCTTGAACTCCAGATGTGTATATCCAGTTGCCTACTGAACATCTCTGTATGGCTAATAGGCATCTCAAGTTTATCATTGCCAAATGCAAATTTTTGATCTTTCTCCCCTAATCTCCTCTTCCCTATGCCAGTTAATGGCAACTCATCCTTACAGTTGCTCAGGCCAAATTCCAGAGTTATCTTTGACGTCTCTCTTTTTATATCACATCTAATTCAGCAAATCATATTTATCTACAAAATTTACTTAGAACCCAACCAATTCTAATTGTTACCAATCTGGGTTCTTGGACACTTTAATCAATAGAAATTGATAAGAGGGCAGACAAGAAATTCAGTCAAGGCTTTACTGGGACTTGTGCTATAGCACAAGGGAGCGAAAACAAGTAACAGTTTCCCTTACTTACTCCCTGAGGGTTGGTGAGCTGGTCCCTTAAATGGGGTGAGGGTACATGCGAATTGGTGGGTCGGGCCAGAGGGGTGGCTTAGGTGGTCTGCCTACCCCCTGGTGGTGCTGTGTGCAGGGATCATGTGCAGTACCCTGCTTTTGCTCCCCGTACCTCAGAAATGGCAGTTGGGTTTTTGTCTTTTTGTATCTTGTTCATAATTTGCCACAGCTGGGCTTGCATGCAGTTATTTTTAGTCCCTTATAGTTTCTTTGTATTCTGTTGCTTGAGGAGACATTTGTCCAGGTGCAAGCACTGCAGTAAAGGTCCCAGGTCCCAGCCTATCTCATAATCACTACCACTGTTACCACCCTGGTCCAGGATATCATAACCTTTTGCAAGTTTTTACAGTAGTCTCCTAAGTGGTCTCCATGCTTTTCCTTTGCCCTCTTCAGTCTATTCTCAGCACAGTTGCCCTAGTGATGGTCAATATTGATCATTCCTTTAGAGTTTTTCTATCTCTCCCAAGTAAAAGCCAAAGGTATAATAATCACCGACAAGGTTCAACACAAGCTACTCCTTTATAAATTTTCTCCTGTTATTCTACCTCTTAACTCACATTGATCGAGCTACTCTGGTCTCTTTGTCCCCTATATACGCCTGACATGCTGCTTTTAGAGGGTCTGTGCATTTACTGTTTGCTTGATCTGCAATATGTTTCTCAGACAGCCACGTGTCTTGCCCCTTCACCTTGTTCTAGTTTTTATTCAGATGCTACACTTTCTTTGTAGCCTCCCCTTCTACTGCACTCCCTAACCTCCTTCCCTATTTTATATTTCTCTATAGAGCTATTTGCCATCTAACTAATATATTAGTTTCCCCCTCCTCCCAATCCCACCCCAAGAACGTAAACTCTATGAAGGCAGAATTTTTGTTGCCACTAGGCTTTTACTATATTTGGTGCCAGAGAGCTGTCTGAAAGGTAGAGATGTTATTTTTATTAGCAATAGCTCTCTGCTATTGCCATGGGGTATAATAACTAAGTCCACTCCACCTAAATGCATCTTAATTTAGAAATTTCTATTTTTCGAGACTTTGGAAAGATACTCTCAAATCTTCAGTTGAAGACTTCTATGTTGATAAAGTAATTGTTAATAAATTTCTACTGAAGAGTTCTGTGGTTAATAAAGTAGACACATGATTTTTTATGTGTTGTGAAATCAAATCCAGCATGCCTAGAAAGGAAAAATTGGTTAATCAAAGGTTATTGGTGGCAAGTACTGTTCAAAGAACTAGAACAATATACCACTAAAACTATACAAACCGTGATTGAACTTCTCTGAAGTGATTCAGAAGGCAATGTAATAACACATATTCACAGTAATTCAGGTTCATCTGTATGCAAATAATGAGTATTTTATGTAGTTGTGCACGGAATGTGGCTAATGACAGAGCTATAAGAATGAACGTCAGACACAGCTTCATTGATTATTTATTTGAGAATTATGACTATAATATAAAGGAAAAATTATGTAATGGTGTGACAGGGTTTCTAATTTACATACACTATGTGTTAAGAAAATGCTTCTTTATTTCCTCTTACTGATCTGATCTGCTCCGCTCCATGATGCCCCACTTCTGCTGAGTAGATGGGGAGAAAACTGTCTCTTCTAGTATCAGTGTGATCTGATTTAAACACTTTAAATAATCCAGTTTTTGTTTTACCTTACAATATTTGGGCCTACCTGAAGCATTTAGTTCATTTATATTTCTTAGAATTACATATTTTTATTCAATTACTTATTTGGATTTAAATCTCTATCATAATTTGTGCTATCTTTTCCATCTGTTTTTTATCTTCTTGCCTTTTTTGAGGGGGGGTGATTATTATTTCTCACTTAAATTTTCCTAGTTTTGGGTAGGTAATATCTGTTTCTATTATTTTAGTGGTTAGTCTAGTAATTACAACATGTATATCTAACTTACAAATGTTTCAAATCAGTATTTTCCCCTCCTGAACTAAAGAGGATATTAGACACTTAAAATTTATTGACCTTCATAACAATTTATATCTATAATTTTAGTGTCTTAATTTTATCTTTATCTTCATTCTTGTTTAAAAACCTCAAAACATTATTATTGTTGTTGATATTATAATGTTAGATTTATTCATTATTTTCTTTTTTCTGGTTTCTTTAATCCTTCTTGCATCTCATGTCTCTCGTATAAGATGAGGTTACTTTTGCCTAAAGTATAACCTTTAGAATTGCTTTAATGTGTGGTCTGTTGGTCAGATTTTGGCGGTCTAAAAGTGTCTTTATTTCCTATTTGCCTTTTTAAATTGAAGTATAGTTGACTAATAATATTGTGTTAGTTTCAGGTGTACAGCATAGTGATTCAGTAATTTTCTCTGATTATATTCTATTATAGGTCATTATGAGATATTAAACATAATTCCCTGTCTATACAGGAAATCCTTATTGCTTATCTATTTTATGATAGTAGTTTATATCTGTTAATCCCATACTCCTAATCTGCTCCTTTAATAACCATGAGTTTTTTTTTTCTATGTCTGTGAGTCTGTTTCTGTTGTGTATACAGATTTATTTGTATTATTTTTTAGATTCTGCCTATAGGTGATATGATATAGTATTTGTCTTTGTCTGACTTCACTTAGTATAATATTCTCTAGGTCCATTGATGTTGCTGCAAATGGCAATATTCACACTTTTTTATGGCTCAATAATACTCTACTTTGTGTGTGTATATAAATAATATACGTATATATAAAACCTCTTCTTAAGCCAATTGTTGATGGGCACATGGATTGTTTCCATGTCTTGGCTATAGTAAATAGTGCTGTTATGAATATTGGGGTGCATGTATCTTTTTGAATTAGGGTTCTTTACTTTTCAGGATATATACACAGGAGTGTAATTGCTGGATCATATGGTAGCTCTATTTTTAGGTTTTTAAGGAACGTCCACACTGTTTTCCAGTGGCTGCACCAGTTTACATTCCCACCAACAGTGTAGGGGGTCCCTTTGCTCCACCCCCTCTCCAGTATTTATTATTTGTAGACTTTTTGATGATAGCCATTCTGACCAGTTTGAGGTTATATCTCATTGTGGTTTTGACTTGCATTTCTCTAATAATTAGTGATGTTGAGCATCTCTTCATGTGTCTGTTGGCCATCTGTATGTCTTCTTTGGAAAATTGTCTATTTAGGTCTTCTGCCCATTTTTTGATTGGGTTTGTTTTTTTTTTTTTTTGATATTGAGTTGTATGAGCTGTTTGTATATTTTAGAAATTAAGCCCTTGTCGGTCGTATCATTGGCAAACATTTTCTTCCATTCCATAGGTTGTCTTTTTGTTTTGTTGATGACTTCCTTTGCTGTGCAAAGGCTTAGAAGTTTGGTTAGGTCCCATGTGTTTGTTTTTGCTTTTACTTCTTTTGCCTTGGGCTACTGATCTAAGAAAATATTGCTACAATTTGTCAGAGAATGATTTACCTATGTTCTCTTCTAGGAATTTTATGGTGTTACATCTTATATTTAAGTCTTTAAGCCATTTTGAGTTTGTTTTCATGTGTAGTGTGAGGGTATGTTCATAATTTCATTGAATGTGCAGGTGTCTAGCTTTCCTAACACTACTTTTTGAAGAGACTGTCTCTTCTCCATTGTATATCCTTGCCTCCTTTTTCATAGATTCACTGTAGCCATGTGGATTTATTTCTGGGCTCTCCAGTCTGTGCCATTGATCTATATGTTTCTTTTTGTGCCAATACCACATTGTTTTGATTACTGTATCTTTGTAGTATAGTCTGGAGTCTGGAAGGGTTATACCTCCTGCTTTGTTCTTTTCCCTCAGGATTGCTGTGGCAATTTGGGTCTTTTGTGGTTCCATATAAATTTTAGGATTATTTGTTCTAGTTCTGTGAAAAATGTCATGGGTAATTTGATAGGGATCATATTAAGTGTGTAGATTGCTTTGGGGGGTATGGCCATTTGAACAATATTAATTCTTCCAATCTGAGAGCATGGGATATCTTTGCATTTCTTGGAATCATATTCAGTTTACTTTATCAGTGTTTTATTGTCCTCAGTGTATAGGTCTTTCACCTCCTTGGTCAGGTTTATTCCTAGGTATTTTGGTTTTTTTGACTCGATTTTAAACAGGATTTTTTTTTACTTCCTCTTTCTGATATTTCATTGTTAGTGTAAAGAAATGCAACAGATTTCTGTATATTAATCTTGTATCCTGCTACCTTGCTGAATTCATTTATTAGTCTTAATAGTTTTTGTTGTAAATGCCTTTTACTTTGTTGTGATATGTTCCCTCTATACTCACTTTGGTGAGATTTTAAAATCTTGAATGGATGTTGAATTTTGTCAAATGCTTTTTCTGTGTCTGTGGAGATGATCTTGTGGCTTTCGTCTTTCCTTTTGTTAATGTGGTGTATCACACCGATTTGTGTATGTTGAACCATCTTTGTGACCCTGGAATGAATCCAACTTGATCATGGTATATGATTCTTTATGTATTTTTGGATTCAGTTTGCTAATATATTTTTTAGGATTTCTGCATCTATACTCATCAAAGATATTGGCCTGTAATTTTCTTTTTTTGTAGTGACTGTCTGGTTTTGGTATCAGGGTGGTGGTGGCCTCATAGAATGAATTTGTGAGTGTTCCCTCTTCGGTTTGTTTGGAATAGTTTGAGAGAGATAGGTACAAGTTCTTCTTTGTGTGTTTGGTAGAATTCCCCAGTGAAGCCATCTAGTACTGGACTTGTCCTTGCCAGGAGGTTTTTTTCTGCTTTTCTGGGTTTGTTTTTTTTTTTTAATTACAGATTTTATTTCACTTCTAGTGATTGCTGTGTTCAAATTACCTGCTTCTTCTCAACTCAGTTTTAGCTGGTTGTATGTTTCTAGAAACTGGTCTATTTCTTCTAGGTTGTCCAATTTGTTGGCATATAATTGTTCATAGTATTCTCCTGATTTTTTGTATTTCTGCTGTTTCAGTTCTCGTATTTCACTTCCTTTTTTAAAAAAATTTTATTGGACTATAGTTGATTTATTGGAGTATAGTTGTGTTAGTTTCAGGTGTATAGCAAAGTGACTCTGTTATACATATACATATATCCATTCTTTTTTAGATTCTTTTTCCATATAGGCCAATAGAGAGTATTGAATAGAGTTCCCTGTGCTATAAGTTATCTATTTTATATATAGTAGTGTGTATATGTCAATCCCAATGTCCCAATTTACCCCTCCCCCCCTTTCCCCCAGTAACTATAAGTTTGTTTTCTATATCTGTGACTCTATTTCTGTTTAGTAAATAAGTTCATTTGTACAATTGTGGCTCACGGGCCTAGTTGCTCCGCGGCATGTGGGATCTTCCCAGACCAGGGCTCGAACCCGTGTCCCCTGCATTGGCAGGCAGATTCTCAACCACTGCGCCACCAGGGAAGCCCACATGTACCTTTTTGAATTATGGTTTTCTCCAGATATATGCTCAGGAGTAGGATTGCTGGATCATATGGTAGCTCTATTTTTAGTTTTTTAAGGAACCTCCTCTTCTTTCTTTCGTATTTTGTTTATTTGGGTCTCTTTTCTTCTTGGTGAGCCTCACTAGAGGTTTGTCAATTTTTACCTTTTTAGAAAAACAGCTCTTGGTTTTGTTGATCTTTTCCATTGTTTTTTGATACTTATTTTATTTATTTCCTCTCTGATCTTTATTATTTCCTTCCTACTGCTGACTTTGGATTTTGTTTGTTCTTTTTCTATTCTAATTCTTTTAGGTGGTAGATCAGGTTGTTATTTGAGATTTTTCTTATTTTTGAGGAAGACCTGTATTTCAATCTATGTGTGTCCTTTGCCATCCCCTCACTTTCAGTCTGTTTGTGTCTTTCACCTTGGAGTGAGTCTCTTGTAGGCAGCATATTATAGGTTATTGTTTTTTAATTTAGTTTGCCACAGTATATCTTTTGATCAGAGCATTTAGTCCATTGACATTTAAAGTAATTAAAGGTATATAATTATTGCCATTTTAATTCTTGTTTTCCAGTTGTTTTTGTAGTTCTTTATTCATTTCTTCTTTCCTTTTGTGGTTTGATTTTCTTTTGTAATATGCTTTTGGCTTTTGGTTTTATGCTTTTTGGTTTTTGTGGATCTGTTCTATGTTTTTGATTTGTAGTTACCATTGGAGTTCAAGTATGTTGACCCATAACTATATCTACTTGCTTTAAAGTGTAAGTCATTCAAGTTAAAACACATTCTAACAAATCTACATTTTTACACTCCCCTCCCCCACATTTTTGATTTTGATGTCCTATTTCACATTTTCATGCTTATCCTTTTACTGTTTGTTGTAGTTGTAATTGCTTTTTTTATGTTGGCCATTTTAAATGTCTTTATTGAATTTGTTACAATATTGCTTCTGTTTTATGTTTTGGTTTTTTGGCCCCGAGGCATGTGGGATCTTAGCTCCCTGACCAGGGGTTGAACCTGCACCCCCTACATTGGAAGGTGATGTCTTAACCACCGTACCACGAGGGAAGTCCCTGTAATCGCTTTTAATAATTAAAAAATATTTTAAATCTATATACTGGCTTATATAAGTGATCTTAACTTTCCTTTTGTGTTTTTTCCCCTTTCCTATAGATTCTTGCTTCTTTTCTATTTAGAGAACAACCTTCAAAGTCTCTTTCAGCGTAGGTTTAGTGTTGCTGTATTCTTTCAGTTCTTGCTTATCTGAGAAGTGTTTCTCTCACCTATTCTAAATGATGATCTTGCTGTGTAGAGTATCCTAGGTTGCAGGTTTTTCCCTTTCAGGACATTGAATATATTATGCCACACCCTTCCGGCCTGCAAAGTTGCTGCAGGGAAATCAGCTGATAGCCTTATGGGGGTTCTCTTGTAACTGAGTCTGTTTCCGCTCCCCCCAACCCCTGCTGCCTTTAGAATCCTCTCTTTAACTTTTTCCCACTTTATTTTATTTTTTAAATTAATTAATTAATTAATTTGGCTGTGTTGGATCTTAGTTGCAGCGCACGGGATCTTAGTTGCAGCATGTGGGCTTCTCTCTAGTTGTGACACGTGGGCTCCAGAGCGCGCGGGCTCAGTAGTTGCAGCGCAAAGGCTTAGTTGCCCTGTGGCATGTGGGATCTTAGTTCCCTGACCAGGGACTGAACCCATGTCCCCTGCATTGGAAGGCGGATTCTTAACCACTGGATGACCAGAGAAGTCCCTCTCATTTTAATTATGATATGTCTTGGTGTTGGTCTGTTTGGGTTCATCTTGTTTGGGAGTGACTGTGCTTCCTGTACCTGGATATGTGTTTCCTTCTTTTGGTTTGGAAGTTTTCAGCCATAATTTCTTCAAATACGTTTTTTATCACCTTTTCACTTTGTTGTCCTTCTGGAATCCCTATTATGTGTAGTTTGGCATGCTTTATATTATCCCATATATCTCAAGTGTTGCTTTCATTTTTCTTTTTATATGTCTTTCCGTCTGCTGTCTGATTGGGTGATTTCCATTATTCTATCTTCCAGATCACTTATTTGTTCTTCTGGGTCATTTAGTCTATTGATTGCTTTGAGATTTTTTTTTAACATCTTTATTGGAGTATAATTGTTTTACAATGGTGTGTTAGTTTCTGCTTTACAACAAAGTGAGTCAGCTATACATATACATATATACCCATATCTCCTGCCTCTTGCGCCTCCCTTCCACTCTCCCTATACCACCCCTCTAGGTGGTCACAAAGCACTGAGCTGATCTCCCTGTGCTATGTGGCTGCTTCCCACTAGCTATCTATTTTACGTTTGGTAGTGTATATAAGTCCATGCACTCTCTCACTTCATCCCAGCTTACCCTTGCCCCTCCCCATGTGCTCAAGTCCATTCTCTACGTCTGCGTCTTTATTCTGTCCTGCCCCTAGGTTCTTCATGACCTTTTTTTTTTTTTTTAAGATTCCATATATATGTGTTAGCATATGGTATTTATTTTTCTCTTTCTGACTTACTTCACTCTGTATAACAGACTCTAGGTCCATCCACCTCACTACAAATAACTCAATTTCATTTCTTTTTATGGCTGAGTAATATTCCATTGTATATATGTGCCACATCTTTATCCATTCATCTGTCGATGAACACTTAGGTTGCTTCCATGTCCTGCCTATTGTAAATTAAGCTGCAATGAACATTGTGGTACATGACTCTTTTTGAATTATGGTTTTCTCAGGGTATATGCCCAGTAGTGGGATTGCTGAGTCATATGGTAATTCTGTTTTTAGGTTTTTAAGGAACCTCCATAGTGTTCTCCATAGTGGCTGTATCAATTTACATTCCCACCAACAGTGCAAGAGGGTTCCCTTTTCTCCACACCCTCTCCAGCATTTATTGTTTGTAGATTTTTTGATGATGACATGCGGACTGGTGTGAGGTGATACCTCATTGTAGTTTTGATTCACATTTCTCTAATGATTAGTGATGTTGAGCATTCTTTCATGTGTTTGTTGGCAATCTGTATATCTTCTTTGGAGAAATGTCCATTTAGGTCTTCTGCCCATTTTTGGATTGGGTTGTTTGTTTTTTTGATATTGAGCTGCATGAGCTGCTTGTAAATTTTAGAGATTAATCCTTTGTCAGTTGCTTCATTTGCAAATATTTTCTCCCCTTCTGAGGGTTGTCTTTTCATCTTGTTTATGGTTTCCTTTGCTGTGCAAAAGCTTTTAAGTTTCATTAGGTCCTATTTGTTTATTTTTGTTTTTATTTCCATTTCCCTAGGAGGTGGGTCAAAAAGGATCTTGCTGTGATTTATGTTGTAGAGTGTACTGCCTATGTTTTCCTCTAACAGTTTAATAGTGTCTGGCCTTACATTTAGGTCTTTAATCGATTTTGAGTTTATTTTTGTGTATGGTGTTAGGGAGTGTTCTAATTTCATTCCTTTTCATGTAGCTGTCCAGTTTCCCCAGCCCCACTTACTGAAGAGGCTGTCTTTCCTCCATTGTATACTCTTGCCTCCTTTATCAAAGATAAGGTGACCATATGTGCGTGGGTTTATCTCTGGGCTTTCTATCCTGTTCCATTGATCTATATTTCTGTTTTTCTGCCAGTACCATACTATCTTGATTACTGTAGCTTTGTAGTATAGTCTGAAGTCTGGGAGCCTGATTCCTCCAGCTCCGTTTTTCTTTCTCAAGATTGCTTTGGCTATTCGGGGTCTTTTGTGTTTCCATACAAATTGTGAAATTTCTTGTTTTAGTTCTGTGAAAAATGCCATTGGTAGTTTGATAGGGGTTGCATTGAATCTGTAGATTGCTTTGGGTAGTATAGTCATTTTCACAATGTTGATTCTTCCAATCCAAGAACATGGTATATCTCTCCATCTGTTTGTATCATCTTTAATTTCTTTCATCAGTGTCTTATAGTTTTCTGCATACAGGTCTTTTGTCTCCTTAGGTAGGTTTATTCCTAGGTATTTTATTCTTTTTGTTGCAATGGTAAACGGGAGTGTTTTCTTAATTTCACTTTCAGATTTTTCATCATTAGTATATAGGAATGCAAGAGATTTCTGTGCATTAATTTTATATCCTGCTACTTTCACAAGTTCATTGATTAGCTCTAGTAGTTTTCTGGTAGCATCTTTAGGATTCTCTATGTATAGTATCATGTCATCTGGAAACAGTGACAGCTTTACTTCTTCTTTTCCAATTTGGATTCCTTTTATTTCCTTTTCTTCTCTGATTGCTGTGACTAAAACTTCCAAAACTATGTTGAGTAATAGTGGTGAGAGTGGGCAACCTTGCCTTGTTCCTGATCTTAGAGGAAATGGTTTCAGTTTTTCACCATTGAGAATGATGTTGGCTGTGGGTTTGTCGTCTATGGCCTTTATTATGTTGAGGTAGGTTCCCTCTATGCCTACTTTCTGGAGAGTTTTTATCATAAATGGGTGTTGAATTTTGTCAAAAGCTTTTTCTGCATCTATTGAGATGATCATATGGTTTTTATCCTTCAGTTTGTTAATATGGTGTATCATATGGATTGATTTGCATATACTGAAGAATCATTGCATTCCTGGGATAAACCCACTTGATCATGGTGTATGATCCTTTTAATGTGCTTTTGGATTCTTTTTGCTAGTATTTTTTTTTTTTTAACAGGGGGCCTCTCACCTTCTGAGATGGCCCACACTCTGTCTGTGGAGTGCGTTTCTCTGAATAAATCCACTTCTTTTTTTTTTTCCTTTTTTTAAATCAATTTATTTATTTATTTTTGGCTGTGTTGGGTCCCCGTTTCTGCGCGAGGGCTCTCTCCAGTTGCGGCAAGCGGGGGCCACTCCTCATCGCGGTGCGCGGGCCTCTCACCATCGCGGCCTCTCTTGTTGAGGAGCACAGGCTCCAGACGCGCAGGCTCAGCAGTCGTGGCGCACGGGTCCAGTAGCTCCGCGGCATGTGGGATCTTCCCAGACCAGGGCTCGAACCCGTGTCCCCTGCATTGGCAGGCAGACTCTCAACCACTGCACCACCAGGGAAGCCCTGTTTGCTAGTATTTTATTGAGGATTTTTGCAACTATGTTCATCAGTGATATTGGCCTGTAGTTTTCTTTTTTTGTGACATCTTTGTCTGGTTTTGGTATGAGGGTGATGGTGGCCTCGTAGAATGAGTTTGGGAGTGTTTCTTCCTCTGCTATATTTTGGAAGAGTTTGAGAAGGATAGGTGTTAGCTCTTCTCTAAATGTTCGATACAATTTGCCTGTGAAGCCATCTGGTCCTGGGCTTTTGTTTGTTGGAAGATTTTTAATCACAGTCTCAACTTCAGTGCTTGTGATTAGTCTGTTTATATTTTCTATTTCTTCCTCATTCTGTCTTGGATAGTTGTGCTTTTCTAAGAATTTGTCCATTTCTTCCAGGTTGTCCCTTTTATTGGCATACAGTTGCTTGTAGTAATCTCTCATGATCCTTTGTATTTCTGCAGTGTCAGTTGTTACTTCTCCTTTTTCTTTTCTAATTCTGCTGATTTGAGTCTTCTCCCTTTTTTTAATGATGAGTCTGGCTAATGGTTTATCAATTTTGTTTATCTTCTCAAAGAACCAAGTTTTAGTTTTATTGATCTTTGCTATTGTTTCCTTCATTTCTTTTTCATTTATTTCTGATCTGATCTTTATGATTTCTTTCCTTCTGCTAACTTTGGGGTTTTTTTGTTCTTCTTTCTCTAATTGCTTTAGGTTTACAGTTAGGTTTTTTATTTGAGATGTTTCTTGTTTCTTGAGGTAGGATTGTATTGCTATAAAACTTCCCTCTTAGAACTGCTTTTGCTGCATCCCATAGGTTTTGCATTGTTGTGTTTTCATATTCATTTGTTTCTAGGTATTTTTTGATTTCCTCTTTGATTTCTTCAGTGATCTCTTGGTTATTTAGTAGCACATTGTTTATCCTCCATATGTGTTTTTTTTTTTTTTACAGATTTTTTTTTTCCTGTAATTGATATCTAGTCTCATAGCGTTGTGGTCAGAAAAGATACTTGATATGATTTCAGTTTTCTTAAATTTACCAAGGCTTGATTTGTGACCCAAAATATGGTCTATCCTGGAGAATGTTCCATGGGCACTTGAGAAGAAAGTGTATTCTGTTGTTTTTGGATGGAATGTCCTATAAATACCAATTAAGTCGATCTTGTTTAATGTATCATTTAAAGCTTGTGTTTCCGTATTTTCATTTTGGATGATCTGTCCATTGGTGAAAGTGGGGTGTTAAAGTCTCCTACTATGATTGTGTTACTGTTGATTTCCCTTTTTATGGCTGTTAGCACTTGCCTTATGTATTGAGGTGCTCCTATGTTGGGTGCATATATATTTAAAATTGTTATATCTTCTTCTTGGATTGATCATTATGTAGTGTCCTTCTTTGTCTCTTGTAATAGTCTTTATTTTAATGTCTATTTTGTATGATACGAGAATTCCTACTCCAGCTTTCTTTTGATTTCCCTCTGCATGGAATATCTTTTTCCATCCCCTCACTTTCAGTCTGTATGTGTCCCTAGTTCTGAAGTTGGTCTCTTGTAGACAGCATATATATGGGTCTTGTTTTTGTATCCATTCAGCCAGTCTATATCTCTTGGTTGGAGCATTTAATCCATTTACATTTAAGGTAATTATTGATATGTATGTTCCTATTACAATTTTCTTAATTGTTTTGGGTTTGTTATTGTAGGTTGTTACCTTCTCTTGTGTTTCTTGCATAGAGAAGTTCCTTTAGCATTTGTTTTTTTTTTTTAACTGTTCTTAAATTTATTTATTTATTTATTTATTTTTGGCTGTGTTGGGTCTTCATTTCTGTGCAAGGGCTTTCTTTAGTTGTGGCGAGCGGGGGCCACTCTTCATCGCAGTGCGCGGGCCTCTCACTGTCGCGGTCTCTCTTGTTGCAGAGCACAGGCTCCAGACGTGCAGGCTCAGTAGTTGTGGCTCACGGGCCCAGTTGCTCCGCGGCATGTGGGATCTTCCCAGACCAGGGCTCGAACCCGTGTCCCCTGCATTGGCAGGCAGATTCTCAACCACTGCGCCACCAGGGAAGCCCAGCATTTGTTTCAAAGCTGGTTTGGTGGTGCTGAATTCTCTTAGCTTTTGCTTGTCTGTAAAAGTTTTAATTTCTCTGTCAAATCTGAATGAGATCCTTGCTGGGTAGAGTGATCTTGGTTGTAGGTTTTTCCCTTTCATCACTTTAATATGTCCTGCTACTCCCTTTTGGCTTACAGAGTTTCTGCTGAAAGATCAGCTGTTAACCTTATGGGGATTCCCTTGTATGTAATTTGTTGTTTTTCCCTTGCTGCTTTTAGTATTTTTTTTTGTATTTAACTTTTGATAGCTTGATTAATATGTGTTTTGGCGTGTTTCTCCTTGGATTTATCCTGTATGGGACTCTCTGCGCTCCCTGGCTTCATTAACTATTTCCTTTCCCATATTAGGGAAGTTTTCAACTATAATCTCTTCAAATATTTTCTCAGACCCTTTCTTTTTCTCTTCTTCTTCTGGGACCCCTACAATTCGAATGTTGGTGTGTTTAATGTTGTCCCAGAGGTCTCTGAGACTGTCCTCAATTCTTTTCATTCTTTTTTCTTTATTCTGCTCTGCAGTAGTTATTTCCACCATTTTATCTTCCAGGTCACTTATTCGTTCTTCTGCCTCAGTTATTCTGCTATTGATTCCTTCTAGAGAATTTTAAATTTCATTTATTGTGTTGTTCATCATTGTTTGTTTGCTCTTTAGTTCTTCTAGGTCCTTGTTAAATGTTTCTGTATTTTCTCCATTCTATTTCCAAGATTTTGGATCATCTTTACTGTCATTACTCTGAATTCTTTTTCAGGTAGACTGCCAGTTTCCTCTTCATTTGTTTGTTCTGGTGAGTTTTTACCTTGCTCCTTCATCTGCTATGTGTTTCTGTCTTCTCATTTTGCTTAACTTACTGTGTTTGGGGTCTCCTTTTCACAGGCTGCAGGTTCGTGGTTCCCATTGTTTTTGGTGTCTGCCCGCAGTGGCTAAGGTTGGTTCAGTGGGTTGTGTAGGCTTTCTGGTGGAGGGGACTAGTGCCTGTTTTCTGGTGGATGAGGCTGGATCTTGTCTTTCTGGTGGACAGGTCTGCATCCAGTGGTATGTTTTGGGTTGTTTGTGACCTTATTATGATTTGAGGCAGCCTCTCTGTTAATGGGTGGGGTTGTGTTCCTGTCTTGCTAGTTGTTTGGCATAGGGTGTCCAGCACTGTAGCTTGCTGGTCATTGAGTGGAGCTGGGTCTTAGCGTTGAGATGGAGATCTCTGGGAGAGCTTTCGTCATTTGATATTATGTGGAGCCGAGAGGTCTCTGGTGGACCAATGTCCTGAACTTGGCTCTCCCACCTCAGAGGCACAGGCCTGACACCCAGCTGGAGCACCAATACCTTGTCAGCCACACGGCTCAGAAGAAAAGGGAGAAAAAAGAAAGAAAGAATGAAAAAAATAAAATAAAGTTATTAAAATAAAAAGTAAAAAATAATTACTAAAAATTAAAAAAATTTTTAAGTAATATAAAAAAGAAAGAAAGAAAGAAGAGAGCAGCCAAACCAAAAAACAAATCCACCAATGATAAGAAGTGCTAAAAACTATACTCAAAAAAAAAAAACCCCAAAAAACTAAAGAAACAAAAACAATGGACAGACAGACCATTGGACAAATGGTAAAAGCAAAGCTATACAGACAAAATCACGTAAAGAAGCATTCACATACACACTCACAAAAAGAGAAAAAGGAAAAATATATATATATCGTTGCTCCCAAAGTCCACCACCTCAATTTTGGGATGATTCGTTGTCTATTCAGGTATTCCACAGATGCAGGGTACATCAAGTTGATTGTGGAGATTTAATCCGCTGCTCCTGAGGCTGCTGGGAGAGATTTCCCTTTCTTTTCTTTGTTCGCACAGCTCCTGGGATTCAGCTTTGGATTTGGTCCCGCCTCTGCGTGTAGGTCGCCTGAGGGCATCTGTTCTTTGCTCAGACAGGACGGGGTTAAAGGAGCAGCTGATTCGGGGCTCTGGCTCACTCAAGACAGGGGGAGAGAGGGGTATGGAGTGCGGGGCGAGCCTGTGGCGGCAGAGGCAGCATGACGTTGCACCAGCCTGAGGCGCGCCATGTGTTCTCCTGGGGAAGTTGTCCCTGGATCACGGGACTCTGGCAGTGGCGGGCTGCACAGGCTCCTGGGAGGAGAGGTGTGTATAGTGACCTGTGCTCACACACAGGCTTCTTGGCGGCTGCAGCAGCAGCCTCAGCATCTCATGCCCGTCTCTGGGGTCCGTGCTGATAGCCGCGGCTCGCGCCCATCTCTGGAGCTCGTTTAGGCCGCGCTCTTAATCCCCTCTCCTCACGCACCCCGAAACAATGGTCTCTTGCCTCTTAAGCAGGTCCAGACTTTTTCCCGGACTCCCTCCCGGCTAGCTGTGGCACACTAGCCCCCTTCAGGCTGTGTTCATGCAGCCAGCCCCAGTCCTCTCCCTGGGATCTGACCTCCGAAGCCCGAGCCTCAGCTCCCAGCCCCCGCCCTCCCCGGCGGGTGAGCACACAAGCTTCTCGGGCTGGTGAGTGCTGGTCGGCACCGATCCTCCGTGCGGGAATCTCTCCACTTTGCCCTCCGCAACCCTGTTGCTGCGCTCTCCTCCGTGGCTCCGAAGCTTTCCCCCCTCCGCCACCCGCAGTCTCCGCCCGCGAAGGGGGTTCCTAGCGTGTGGAAACCTTTCCTCCTTCACAGCTCCCTCCCACTGGTGCAGGTCCCGTCCCTATACTTTTGTCTCTGTTGTTTCTTTTTTCTTTTGCCCTACCCAGGTACGTGGGGAGCTTCTTGCCTTTTAGGAGGTCTGAGGTCTTCTGCCAGCATTCAGTAGGTGTTCTGTAGGGTTTGTTCCACATGTAGATGTATTTCTGATGTATTTGCGGGGAGGAAGGTGATCTCCACGTCTTACTCTTCCGCCATCTTGAAGGTCTCTCTCGAGATTGGTTTTCATCTTGGCAATTGAATTGTCTGTCTTTGATTGGTTCATCTTTGTAGTTTCTAGTTCCTTGTTACAGTGATCTGTGTCTCTTTTGATAATCTTTCTTAAATCAGTGAGCATTTTTATTACCACCTTTTTTTTTTCAAAGCATAAGTTTATTGAGTTTGCATTAGTATTTTTATCAGCAAGAGGGTATTTCCCTGAGGGGGAATTTTATCCTGGAAGCTAGTGCCTCAGGCCTGCCCAGTCTTTCTCTTTGTCCTTTAGCTTCAAGGAGCTGTATTACCACCTTTTTCAACTTGGGGTCTAGTAGACTGATGAGTTCTGTTTTACTATTTACTTTCAGGGAATTTCTCTTGTTCTTTTAATTGGGAGTAGTTCCTCTGCCTTTTCATTTTACTTAACCGTTTCTCCTAAATTCATAGAGACAGAGAAAGTTATCTGCTGTGGTCTTGAAGGGGTGTTTTTATGTGGGAGTGTCCCTGTAGACTGCATGTCTAGTGTTTTTGGTGTGAGGGCTGGTTTTGGTATGGACACTAGCCTCGTCTTTCTTCAGGGTGTGCTGGCTGTTATCCCCCTAATGGGGGGGGGGGTGATTAGTGTTGTAGTATCTAGAGCCTGTGCAGGATGTGAGGCAAAGCTTCTTCTCTGCTCTATGACTGTGGCTGCCCTGTCAGGGGTGGGTCTGTTCCCCAGTTGTTGGATAAGAACCTCTGAGGGTCAGTTTCAGTCAGGCTCCATTGCCCTTGAGTGCATGCCCTGCCCCAAAGGAGGTGAGTGCTGAAGCAAGTGAGGCCTGTGCAGTCAGTCAGAAAGGACCTGTGCACTGCCTGTGTAGGTGTCCGCAGTTCACCCAGAAGCAGCCCAAGGTCATGTCCCTTTCTCTGTTGTGTTCGTCCCAGATCTAGTGCAAGGCTGCGGTGTGGAGTAGGCTGGGGGTCAGGGCACTGTGACTGCAGGAATTGAGGTGGCTGGGCTGCCCCTAAGGTCTGGGCTGTCTCTGTGGCAGTCTTCTCCCAGGACCTGTCTGCCGCAGATCTAGCACTAAGCCGCAAGTGAGGAGTGGGCAGAGCTGGGGGCGGGGAGGTGCTCTCTCATTGGGAGATGAACTCCTGAGTGTGCTGACAAGGCCATTGCCATCCCAACCAGACCATACTCTATGCAGAGGCGTAGCTAGATTGAATCCTCTCCAGGGCCTGCCTGGAGACAGGTGCTTAGCCAGTGCATGCTCTTATGGCACTGCCCTATGCATGTTGTGACAGTGGTCTCCCTGGCTCCGCCCAGATCACACCCTAGCTACCCCAGTCTGTCTCTGCATAGCTAGACCAGGTCTTCGCCCAGATTGTGCACCAGGCTGTGGTGTGGAGTGAACTGGACTAGGGTGTTAGCCCCTTTATGTTGAGAAGTGTAGCAAGGCTGCAGACGCCAGTGCATGGCTCTCTCTGCCCTGATTGTTGGCAAGCCAGCATGTGTGCACTTCCTGCAAGTAGAGTCTAGGCTTTTCCAGCCCTTCTGTCTGTCTCAGCGGATTTCCCAGCAGGCAAGGGGGCTTGTCTTCTCTGCACGGGACACCAGGACTGGGATGCCCAGGTTGTGGCATGACCTCCTTGCTCCCCAGGACAAGGGTCTGCCCGTGTGGACCTTCTCTTCCTTATAGATCCCTACCAGGGGTGTAGTTCTGGACCTGGTAATTTTTTTTTTTCTTCTATCCTACCTGGTTACATGGAGATCTCTTTTGCAGCTTTTGTTGTTTAGGAGTTCTTCTGCCAGTTTCCGGTTAGTTTTTGGTGAGGATTGTACCACATGTAGATGTGTTTTTGATGTGTTGTCGGGGGAGGTGAGCTCCACGTCCTCCTATTCCACTATCTTGATCCTCTTTCCTACTGGCTTATGAGAGATATTTATGCTAGGCTTAGAATTTAAAAAAATTTTTATTTTTATTGAAGTATATTTGATTTATATCATTGTGCCAATCTCTGCTGTACAGCAGAGTGACTCAGTTATACACTTGTAGACATCCTCTTTTTTAAAATATTCTTTTCCATTATGGTTTATCCCAGGAGATTGGATATAGTTCCCTGTGCTATACAGTAGGACCTTGTTGTTTAGGCTTAGAATTTTAAGTTAACTATAATTTTACATCAGATGTTGACAGTGTCATTTCATTGTATTTTGTCTTCCACTATTGCTGCTGGGAAGTTAGTTCTCTGTCATTACTTAAAAAGAAATTGATCTTTTATATCTACTTTAAGATAATCTTTTCATCTTCAGTATTCTGCAATCTCACTATGATCTATATATGTGTTTATTTGACCCTATATGAGATTCATTTGGCTTCTTGAATTAGTGGCTTGGCGTTATGAAAAATTCTAATTATCTCCTCAAATATTGCTTTTATCCCTTCTGTTTTATCCTTCTGGGACTCCAGTTAGAATAGAGTGAAATGGTATATATAGATCTGTGTCTTGTAAACTCTTTCATAATCTCCATCTGTTTTCTCTTTTTGCTGCATTCTTTTTGCCTTCCAGTCTATTCTTTTTCATCTATGTCTGATATGTTCTTAAAACTACCCTTTGAGTTTTAAACTTTCATTTATTACAACTTTACATTTCTAGCAGTTCTATTTGTTCTTTCCTCAAATATACTTGCTCATTCTTCACGGTTTCTGTTCTCTCCATTTATTTTCAAACATTTATTTCCTTAGATACATTAAATACAGTCATTTCATATTTTGTGTTTGATAATTCCATTGTCTGACGTCAATGCATGTCTGCTTCAGCTGTTTTTATTTCTGCTGGCTCTCACTCTGGTATCTTGTTTCCTTGCACATTGAACTACTTTTTTTTTTTTTAATGGTAAGTTGCTCACTTAACTTGAAATTCTATTTTTGGAAATTATTTGAAGCCTGGGGTAAAGAGGCGTTATTCTAGAGATAATTTACTCTAACCACATTCCAGGGGCATTACCAGTTTGATAGCAGTATAAAGTTACATTCTCTGAGGATTTTATCCCTGTACCCCCCATCCCTTGCCAACTGTCCAGGTCCAGTGCATAGAAGCTACAAAATTATGTGAGGGCTAGAAGTGCTTCCAAATTCTTAGTAGTGATTCCTATCCCCCACTCTCCTTGCCCTACTTCCAGGCTCAGGAATAGTGTTTCAGACAGTTTTTATTGTAGCCCCTGGATGGAAGTTACATGTAGCTCTCTTAACAGTGATGTGTATCCCTTTCAGAATCTCTCCTTTGATGGATGAATCTCCTATTAGACTTTCCATGTTGGTTGATTCTAAATCTTTTTCACCTCGTCCTTGTGCGAAGTAAGGCTATGACAAGGAAGCTCAATTACCAAGTACTAAAGACAAATGGATAGGAACTAACTACGGATACATGCGATATCATGGATGAATTTCAAAGCATTATGCTAAATGAAGGATGCTCAGTGCAAAAGGCTACATACTTTGTGATTCCGTTTATACAGAACAGAAACCAGATCAGTGTGGTTACCAGGGGCTGTGGGTGGGGTGAGAGACTGAAGAAAAAGTGGCATGACAAAACTTTTGGGGGTAATGGAAATATTCTACATCTTGATTGCGGTAGTAGTTAAATGATTATGTATGTTTGCCACTCATCAAACTATACACCTTAAAGGAGGTGGAATGGAATTTATATCTACATGGAATTTATATCTCAATAAACCTGACTTTAAATGAAACAGATCTCTCCCTCTCTCTCTCTCTCTCTCTCTCACACACACACAACACACACACACATATGCACACACCCCTGAAGTTCAAATGTACCCATATCTCTGAATGTCTCCAGGGTGAAGCTGTTATAAGTGGTCTAATTATCTCTCTGGGATTCCTAGAGGGCAGAGATTTTTGTCTATTCAGTGCTGTATCCCTAGCAAATAGAACAATCCTAAAATATTATAGGACCTCTATAGATACTGGCTAATTGACTAAATTAATGAATTTTAAGCAGTGGCCCGCAAACTTTTAAAGATCAAAAGAACTCTCATGGAAAAAAACAAACAAACAAACTTTCTTGAGTGCCAAAGATCTTAGTCTGTCATAATGAGAAAAGTAGTAGACTAAGGAGTAGGAATCTGATTTCTATGACAGCTGTGTTTCTAACTTGGAGTTAAGACATCCCATTTCTCTGGGCCTCAGTTTCTTTATATATAAAATGAAACCTATACTAGGTATCTCCTCAGTTTCTCACAGAAAAAAAATTACAATTTTAACTCTCCACATCTATTCTCTTTTCATTCAGCTCTTCCACATCCAGAAGTCCAGAAATAATAAGAGGATGAATCATCAGTTTCATGTTATCTTGGTTTATTAAATTTTAGAAATAAATTACATTTCCTTAATTGTCATACTTAGAGCATATCAGAAATGAGGCATCATTTAATACATATTTATTAACAAATTACTGTATCTCTCATGACTGTTATTGTGGAATTGGGATAAGGGGAAATGCTTAATATGTACAAGTATTCCCCAGAGCCTCATGAGAGTGAATTAATGAACAATCGGAGTGGTTAGGTAATCTTGGAAGGATTAGAGAACAACTTTTTATTTTTTTCATTGAAGTATAACTGGTTTACAATGTTGTGTTAATTTCTGCTGTATAGCAAAGTGGTTCAGTTATACATATATATATATACATTCTTTTTAAAAAAATATTCTTTTCCATTATGGTTTATCACAGGATATTGAATATGATTTCCTGTGCTATACAGTAGGACCTTGTTGTTTATCCATTCTCTATATAGTAGTTTGTATCTGCTCACCCCAGCCTTCCACTCCATCCCTCCTCCAACCCCCTCCCTCCTCCAACCCCCTCCCTCTTGGCAACCACAAGTCTAGAGAACACTTCTTAAATGTACCTAAGATTATCTGAAAAGAATTTCAAAAATACCAATAAAATTTGTAGTGTTTATGTGTATTAGCTATTATATATGAACTAATGAATATTGATTATTGCATAAAAATACTTAAAAAAATAGAATTTGGCATTTATCCATAATAATGAAAATCAATTTTTAAGGTAGTTTGAAAATCAATAAGTATTGAGGTAGGTCACCCTAAAGGAGAGAAAAATAATGATAAAGTTTTTCCCTTTCTCACAGTGTTCTTTAAATGTTGCACTATCCTTCCATTCTTCCATGGCCTCTAAACCTGTGTACATGCTTTTCCCTATTACCAAGTCACTGTTGCCCTTCCTGGATAACTCCTCATCTTTCAGAGCCCAGCCTTTCATAACCTTCCATCCCCCACCTGGAATTTTGAGTTTTTCTATTATGCTATATTCTTATGATAGTCTGTAACATATTTATTGTAACAATTTAATTGCCTATCTTACCATTAGGACCCAAGTTTTTTGAGGCTGAAACGGTGTCCATCTCATTCAACATCATATTTCTGACCCTGAGTAGGCCAAACACACAGAAGGTGCTTAATAATTAGTAACTGAGGGACCTCCCTGGCGGTCCAGTGGTTGACACCACGCTTCCACTTCCATGCAGGGGGCATGGGTTCGAACCCTGGTCAGGAAATTTAAGATCACGCATGCCACGCAGCATGGCCAAGAAAATAGAAAGAAAACAAAACAAAACTGAATGACTATAGTGCTAATTGAGTGTTAGGTGAAATGAAACTTTAGAAGTCCCTCGATTTAACACTTCTGTGAAAAAGAGCTGGCACAAGTTTTTTAGTGATTGAATTCTAAAACTCCTTTATTGGACCTGTGAGAAGGACTTAAGAGCTCTGTGGAACGGACAATTTGCAAGAATAGGAGGCCGGGTGATTATGATGGCAATTATTAGAAACAGCCTTAACATGTATACAAGGGAACACAAAAAACTAGTTTGTGAACATCAGTGCATCATATGAAGGTCCTGGAAAATGCTTTGAAAGTCATTGGTTCAGATAAAATAGGAAGTTCAATGAAGATCCCTCCACAAAGGAAGTTTATGTTTCTATTTTGAGGCAAACAGTAAGTATCTGTAATTACTTCAGAAGAGGAGAAGAATTCCCAGTAAGGGAAATCATAGGCAGAGAATTAAATATTATCCACAGAGCTACGAAGGAACTGCCTCATTTTTTCCTTCAGGCAGCCACCATTACAGTCAAGTAACCTATATACTTTGATCTAATATCAAGGAATTGTGAATTTAGAAGTTAACTAATTTATTATATGTATATAGATCATCAAACCTGGAAATTCATGTAATCTCTACTTCAAGTAGCATTATTTAAAAGGAATCCAAGCTGAATAATATTTTCATAATGGACTGTCACATTAAATCAGGTTTTTATATTATCACTTCATTGAATCTGCTCTGCCAAGGTCACAAAGGACCTCCATCTTTCCATCTCAAGTTTCATCTAACTAAACACAGCGGTATTTCCTTCCTCCTTCTTGACACAGTGACTTTCAGACTTTCAGGACATATTCTCTCCTGATTTCCTATGACCACACTGGCTACTCCCCCTCAGTCTCCTTTGTTGGCTTCTCTCCATTTCCTAGACCTCAAAATGTTGACGTGCCCTAGGATTGGCCATTTTCTCTAACTACACTAATTCCCTAGGTGATCTCATTCAATTTCATTACTTTAATTATAGTTTTCCTAACCTTTGCTCAAATCTTTCTAGATGTGATATCTCCCCTAAGTCCACAGACCTCAATACTCAATTGCCCAATCAACATAACTTATATGTTTAACAAACATTTCAAATTTAACATGTCCAAAATTCTTAATTTTTTTTCCATACCAAAACTTACCCTAAATTTCCATAACAGTAAATAGCACCACCAATACCAAAATACCCCACACAAACTGAGGGCCATTTTTCTTTAACATTCTATATCTAAGACCGTCATCAAATCACTTCAATTTTCTTTAAAATATGTCCCAAATCCAACCAATTTATATTAACTCCAGCACTATCACCCTAATTCAAACTATCACTATTTTTTGCCCATATTTCTGCAATGGCCTTCTAACTGGTATCCCTTCTTATACCCATATAACAACCAGACTTACCTTTTTATTTTTAAATTTTATTTGAATCTCCATTCAAAACCCTCTCTTGGTTTCTCATCATCCCCTTTCTTCTTCTTTTTTGTTTTCTTTTCTTTTTTTAATTTTTATTGGAGTATAGTTGATTTACAATGTTGTGGTAGTTTCAGGTGTACAGCAAAGTGAATCAGTTATATATATATATCTACTCTTTTTTTAGATTCTTTTCCCATATAGGCCATCACAGAGTATTGAGTAGAGTTCTCTGTGCTATACAGTAGGTCCTTATTAGTCATCTGTTTTATATATAGTAGTGTGTATATGTCAATCCCAATCTTCCAGTTTATCCCTACCCCCCTTACACCCTGTAACCATAAGTTTATTTTCTACATATGTAACTGTATTTCTGTTTTGTAGATAAGTTCATTGGTACCCTTTTTTTAGATTCTACATATAAGCAATATCATATGATATTTGTCTTTCTGTCTGACTTACTTCACTCAGTATGACAATCTCTAGTTCCATCCATGTTGCTGCAAATGGCATTATTTCATTCTTTTTTATGGCTGAGTATCATTCCATTGTATACATGTACTACATCTTCTTTATCCATTCCTCTGTTGATGGATATTTAGGTTGCTTCCATGTCCTGGCTATTGTAAATAGGGCTGCAGTGAACACTGGGGTGCATGTATCTTTTCGAATTATGGTTTTCTCCAGATATATGTCCAGGAGAGGGATTGCTGGATCATATGGCATAAATTGCAGCAAGATCTTTTTCGATTTACCTCCTAGAGTAATGAAAATAAAAACAAAAATAAACAAATGGGACCTAATGAAACTTAAAAGCTTTTGCACAGCAAAGGAAACCATACACAAAACGAAAAGACAACTCTCAGAATGAGAGAAAATACTTGCAAACAAAGCAACCAACAAGGGATTAATCTCCCTTTCTTCTTTATAACACTTGCCACTACCTCACATAATATTGTGCATCTATTTGTAGGCTCCCTATATGCAGGGACTTTGTATTGTGTACCCAGAGACTAGAAAAGGGTCTGACACTTAATAGATGATTAATAAATATTTGCTGAGTAAATAAATGAATCACCAAGTATTTTTTTAAAAAACTTTGGTATCTGATATTACAACCTGGTAATACAGGTTATAATATCAGATGTACAGTGATTATCTGATGATACCTGTCTTTGCAACTACATTCTAGGATCATACTTAGAGCCCCATGCACCACATTTTTTTCTCACATGACTGTAATAAAGAATTCCAACTCTTCACCCTGGATTATCTTTTCTTCAGAATATGAGCCCTGTGATACACTATTTTCCAGGAGGAAGTAACTTATAAACTCTACTTTTAAGTATGATAAAAATGAAGATATGTATATGACATATATGGACTCTATTTGTAGGAGTGATTTTTTTACAGTGAGTTAGTATAGTAGAGAGCTTCAAAAATCTATACTGATTGCACCAGAAATCCCCCTCCTGCCAAGACACAATATATATATTTTTATATGAAAGGAAAAGGTAAAAACCAGAGTTTTCAAGTGTTAAAACATAGACCTAAACTCATATTTATTTATTCTTTCCACAAATACTTAATGAATTTCTGTAGCGTGTCAAGCATTATGCTAAGCACCAAGGAAACAGCAGGGAACAAGACAGATAGGGTCTGTGCGCTCATAGAATTTACCTTAGAGTGGGGGCAGTTAGACAGTGAATGGGCAGAGGAATATATAAAATGACTAAAAACTGTTATTAGTGCTCTTAATAAATACAGTGCTGTGCTAGAAAAAGGTGGACTGTGGTAGGCAGAATAATGCCCCTCAAAGATGTCCACGACTCTAGTCTTCAGAACTTGTGAATATGTTATAATACGTAACAAAGGAGAATTAGTGTTGCTAAATCAGCTGTCCTTGATCAGGACAGTACACTGAAATATCTGGCTGGATTCAACAATATCGAAAGGGTAGAAAAGAGGGAAGAGAGGGTCACAGTCTGAGAGAGATTTGAAGATGCTGCACTACTGACGGTGAAGATGGAAGAAGGAGCCACAAATCCAGAAGTGCCTCCAGCCTCTAAGAGCTGGAAAAGGCAAGGAAATGGATTCTCCCCTAGAGCCTCCAGAAGGAAATTGCTCCTGCTGGTGCCTTGATTTTAGCCCAGTGAGACCCATTGCAGACTTCTGACCTTCAGAAGTCTCAGATCATAAATTTGTATTGTTTAAAGCCACTAAGTTTGTGATAATTTGTGATGGCAGCAAATAGAAAAATGACACAGGGACTTCAGATAGGAGAGTCAAAGCAAGTTTCTCTAAAAAGGTATCATTAATCTGAGAGTTGAAGGATTAGAAGGAACATGTTATGAAGAGAGCTGGTGATAATGCATTCCAGGCAGAGAAAACAGCAAGCCCAAGGGCCTTAAGATTGAAAAGAGATAGATATGTTCTAGAAACTGATGAAAGCTCAGAGTAATTCAAGTGTGGTGATGGAGGGAGAAAATGGTTAATAAGAGATTGGAAATTTAGGTAGGATTAGTTTTTGCAAGGCCTTATAGGTGACTTTAAGGAATTTAGATTGCATAACATAATTAACATGTACAAATCAGTGTATAGCTCAATAGATATTTAAAGGGCGAACACACTTGAGTAACCACCACCCAGATCAAGAAACAGAATATTACCAATACCCCCTGAAGCCTCCCTCATGCCCCCTTTCAGTCTTTATCTCCACCAAAGGCAACTACTATTCTGACTTACCTTAGTTTTTCCAATAATTGAGCTTTATATAAGTAGAATCGTACAAAATTTTGTGTTTCTGATTTTTTCCTGCTGAACATCACATTGTGAGATTTATACATACTGTTGCATGTAGCAGTAGTTTTTAAAAAAGTCATTATGTATATATTTCTGTATATGGCAATAACAATACATTTATCCATTCTATTGTTGAGGTTTGGATTGCTTCCAAGTTTAAGATGAACATTCTTTTACATGTCTTTTTGTGTGCACATATAAGTATTTCTATTGAGAATATACCTAAGACTGCAATTACTGAGTTGTAGGGTATGCATATATTGAACTTTAGTAAATGCTGACAGTTTTCCAGAGTGACTGTACCAACTTATAGCCCATCAGCAGTGTGTGATAGCTGAAGTTGCCCCATCCTTTCCAACACTTGAAAATGTCAGCTTTTTAATTAATTCTCTTGTGTGGATAAAGGCATTTCATTGTGGTTTAAAATTCCATTTCTGGGATAATTAATGATGTTGAAACCTTTTAATATGCTTATTGGCTTTTTGAACATCCTGTTTTACTAAGTGCTTGTTCAGTGACTTACTACTACAGTTTTTTAAAGATAATTCTGGCTTCCATGGAGAGATTATATTAGCCAGTTTTAAGCATTTGTTTGGATCTTGGTGTAACATGAATGAAGTTTGGTATATGCATAAAAAATTTATTTTATAAGTGATTAGATACAGAAAGTGTGCAATACAACACCATCAAAGTGCAATTTACTTGAAAGATTAATGATGAAACTGAATCAAATCATCCTTTCTGAAAAGTGTTGATCTAACCTAACACACCATCAACTTTAACAGAGTATCATACTTCCTCATGAATTGTATTTGTTAATGAAATGGTATTCTTTAAAAACAAGCTTTATAGAAATTTAGTGATTGAAGGAGAGAAAATGCAATGCTGCATAAAATTTAGTTGAATGTCCTCCAGAAAAAATTAATTTTACTAGCTTGAAACTGAGACATAAATATGAGAAGAAAAAGGGCATGTCCAATTAATGGGATTTCTGGCTGCCTGCCCGAGAAGATTCTGCAAAGTCTTACAATACAAGGTAAAACCCACCTCCTCTGGAGCAAGTGGTATGCCTGTCCAGAATGCAGAGGGTTCCGCCCAGCAATAAAGTAACTTTGTACAGCATGCTTTATTGCTCTGCCCTGCATTCTAGCAGGCTTTCTGTCATTGTCTCTCCCCCTGAGTGGCTTGCTTTGCTTGTTCTGTTTTAAAGATGACTCAGTCAGATTCTTAGTCTTTCATCTTCTCCTTTCCCTACCCCCACCCCATTTTTGTTCCTAGAGTATCAAAGCCAGAGCAGAGCCTTTTTTTGTTGATGTTCCAGCATACTGAGCTATTATTGGCCCTGAGAAGTGAATTGGTTCTTTTCTCTTTCATAGGTTATATCTGTCGTGTAACCGGGCTCTCTCTGGCTCTCCCAATTCTCTGAAGCTAGTGATCACAAATATCCACGGCTTCTGGGGGTGGGGCTGCTTTTAATCCCAGCCTCCTCCTGGGACAAGGGCTGCAATCCCCTCTGCAGCTCCAAGTAAGGGGACAGCAGAGCAGCCACAGATCCAAGGCTGACAGGGCTGGCACTCTGTGGAGTTCTGCGCTGCTGCTCTCCTTCCTCCACCCTCCGTTGGTCTATATTTGAAGAGCCTAGTAAATTAATTTCCCAGGGGCAAGGGATGAGAAAGGGTGGGGTGAAGGAAGGGAGTGTCTTAGGGGCGAAAAATGCAGTCGACTCGCCCTCTGCTGGTTAAAGATCTGAATTATCGCCGCCAAAATAGTGGGAAATAGTGAGAAAGCAATCCGTACAACACGGATAATTTACAGGTAAAACTCGGCTTAATTTAGCTTATTTGTCCATCTTAAATAGCTACTTGTTCCCGTTAGCTCTACCTGCTGCCCCAGCACTGAGATTTAATTAGACTGATTCTAAACACTAGAACTAGTTAATATGTCAAGCTGTCCAGAGAGCATTTTCATTTGCCCTTGGGCTTTTGCTGTTACGTAAGTTAAAACCCGCAGACGTGCTCTTTTTTGTCTAATTTGTTGCTAGGCAACTGGAAAGATGACACCTAAACCGTCAATTTTAGAGTACACTCGTGCCTCAGTCCAACCTCTCTGTCTAAAATAGTAATTTCATGTGAACAAAAAGAGCTACTGTTTGGGTTTTCGAGACTAACTGAAAAACTATGCAGAAAAAGCAGTCCGTCACCATGCTGGTTTCTTAGGAAAGCTGACAGCTTTGTGCAAGAAGAGGGATTGGCCGCCATAACTCACACGGACTTTTGTACCGCCTTCGTTGTCTTAACGCGTTTTGTCGGAATAAACCAACACACCGAGGCTGGTTAATCTACTGTCTCTCGCACAGCAAGATAGCATTTCTAAGAATGCACTTAGAATCTGGTGGGTAGTGAGGGGGAAAAATTAGGATTTTTGCATTACGATATATTATTTAAAATCACCTGGTTCCCCTGCCAACCTAAATGTCCCAAATCAAGGAGTTCTTTCCCCCTCCATATGTGGCTTTGTAAACTGTCAGTCACGCGGCCCTTGGAACCAGTTGGGATTGGCCAGTTCCTTTGTCAGGTGACAATCTCTGCAGAGAGTCACGGGACTAAATTGGGCGGTGTCGCTGTCCGCGTCTAGGGTGCTGAACTCTAGGCGTGGCCAGAGGCTTCCTTTGCTTGACAACTTCCGGTAGGGCGGGGTCAGGGTCGCTCTCCAAAAAGTGGATCCACCTGCCACCTGGTGGTAGATGAGGAAAATGCTTTTGATAAAGTTCAACAAGGACTTTGGATGGAGATCCTAAACTCTGAAGAAACAAATTGGAGGGGTTTGGAATATTGAACCTCAGGAGGTGGTTTTGGGGAGATCTGACCATTTTAAAAAGCCACAGAGAGGTATAGGAGAATTGAGAATTTCCAGAGTGATCTCTCACTTCTCCCACATCCCCTCAAATAATTTACAAATGTTAAAATTTTTCCCAAGCATTTCTTTCAGCATATCTTGTTATCAGATGAGTATCTGAAAAATATTTGTTTTTATAGACATTTAGAAATAGTTACTAAAGTATTCACAGAGTACATTTTGCTGAAAGAAATGCTTCTGAAGCTCTATCTTGTTAGCCAAATACATTCAAGGAAGCTTAGCTGAGAGTACTTCTCTCTCTGATTTCTGCTTCTGGAAGGAAAAAACAAGTGTAATTATATTTAGGAAGTGGTAAGAGGTCATAGAAATTCTAGGAGGAAAACTCATGTTTCTTATTTTCTTCCAGGACTGGTATATATAAACTATCAGAGTTGAAAATACAGGAAAGTTATGGTATGCTTCTTATGTTTACCCTGTGTATTTTCACACTGTGTACTTTTACACAGTGATGATGAAGTCACTTTGAAGTTTGTACATTTAACTTCAGATGAGGAGCCCCTGAAGTTAATCGAGTTGCTAAGTAGAGATTCTTTTGATAGATAATGAGAATGAAACAGGAGAAAGAGGTAATGGAATAGTTCTTTCAAATGTTACCTTTATTAAAAATACTATGGAAGGTGGGTACTTTTATTTTTCAAGAGGCTATGAAGTCAAAATTCCAACTGACCTTACAATTTCTATGTTTTTGATGGTAACCTCTTCTTCCTAATTAGTTTAATATCACTCTTCCCATATTCCGAAACAAGTGACTGCTTTATAGCCAGAGTCTTACTATATCTTCAGATATGTGGGCTACAGTGTAAAGTCACTTCTAGCAAATTGAGAGTAACATGAATTTCTTTCTCAAATCCCAGAAAAAGATAGGACTACCCAGGAAGCACTCTTGGCTTTGTCAACCAACCCAGTTAATATTTAGTATTCTTATAGATGTTTTCTCATTTACTCTTCTATGGATCTTAACACAGAAAATAGTTATCATTTCTGTTTTCAGACATAAAACTTTTTTTTTTCAAAATCCTGATTTAAATAAAAATTTAGGTATCCAATTTGGGGATGTTACTTGAATTATCTTCACTGATAAAGGAGATAAATTGGTTGGAGTTTAGTTAAGAGAAGAATAAACATTCTAACCTAGCCTCCATTTGGTTAAATTGGGAAGTTTCCCAAACACCTGTCAGATTACATGGAAAGACACCTATAACCCATGCTACCAGAGTCAACATGGGCATGAAAGCCCTCTGTTTAAAGTAAGAATGTAATATAAATCTGGACTATAAATGGTATTGGTTTATATTAAGGATTCTTATATTCCTGTGGAAGACAGAAACATTATATGCAGATGCACATGGTAAACAACAAGAGGCATTGTCATTTAAAGCAACAGATGGTAGATCAAAAGCAGCTGCAATAAATTGAGCTGCCTAAGAAAGACTTCTATACCCTCAAAGCCTCTTGTTCCTGCCAAAAGGAATAAGAAACCTAAAATGCATGAAAAGACACAATAAAAGAAAAGAATCCTAAAATAATAGTAAAGTCTAAAACCGCAGGTGTGAACTCAATGTTTTAAAATACATGTGCTCCAGGGCTTCCCTGGTGGCGCCGTGGTTAAGAATCCGCCTGCCAATGCAGGGGACACAGCTTCAAGCCCTGGTCCGGGAAGATCCCACATGCCACAGAGCAACTAAGCCCGTGCGCCACAACTACTGAGCCTGTGCTCTAGAGCCCATGAGCCACAACTACTGAGCCCACACGCCTAGAGCCCGTGCTCCGTAACAAGAGAGGCCACCGCAATGAGAAGCCCGTGCACCGCAACGAAGAGTAGCCCCCGCTCCCACAACTAGAGAAAGCCCGGGTGCAGCAACAAAGACCCAACACAGACAAAAATAAATAAATTAATTTTAAAAATAAAATAAAATACATGTGCTCCTAAAGTTTTTTTCAGACTTGAGTATATATGAAAGAAAGTTAGAGGGTATCCCAGATATTAATATGCTTATAAATATGACTATAACAAATATCATAAATATTAAAAGTAAGACTATTTCAAGTTTGAATACAATAGAAACAACCAATGGGGAGATTAGCCAGTATTGTAATTACACATGCATAGTAATAAAGTCCATTTAAAAAGATCTTGTGTGCTCCACCTATTCATCCTCCCTCCCCCTAAGTCCTGGCAACCACTGATTTCTTTTTGTTTTGCCTTTTCTATAATGTCATATAGTTGGAATCATAGAGCAGCCTTTTCAGACTTGCTTCTTTCACTTAGCAGCATGCATTTTAAGTAAGATGCATTTATGTTTTCTCCATATCTTTTCATGGCTTGATAGCTCATTTCTTTTTAGTGCTGAATAATAATAATAATAAAGAATAATTCATTATCTGGATATACCACAGTTTATTTATCAATTCACCTACTGAAGGACATCTTGGTTGCTTCAAGTTTTGGCAGTTATGAATAAAGCTGCTATAAACATTTGTGTGCAGGGTTTTGTGTGGACATAAGTTTTCAACTACTTTGGGCAAATACCAAGGATCATGATTACCAAATCTTATTGTAAAATTATCATATTTTAAGATTCGCATAATGAGCAAATATATTGATGGTGCTGGGAACCAAATATTCTCACTTTGGTACAAGGCTAATATAAATATGAATTGGGGGATGGAAAGGAAGAAACCTGTTTTAATGCATTGAAAGTATAAATACCATGATTACACCCACACACATACACACACCACAGATACTTATGTAAGTACAAGTATATATTAATATAGGCAAGTATCATCCATGGATGTTGGAAAACACTGAGTAATAAAATTGTTTTGGAAATAGAATATTCACATAGTTTTTTTCCTAGTTTTATTGAGATATGATTGACATACAGTACTGTATAAGTTTAAGGTATATAACAGTGATTTGACTTACATCATGAAATGATTATCACAATAAGTTTAGTGAACATTCACATCTCATATAGGTACAAAATGAAAGAAATAGAAAAAATTTTTCCTTGTGATGAGAACTCTCAACTTTCATATATAACATAAGGCAGTGTTAATTATATCTATCATGTTATATATTACATCCCTAGTACTTATTTATCTTATAACTGGAAGTTTGAACCTTTTGACTACCTTCATACAATTCCTCTTCCTACCCTCCCCCTCCCCCTGCCTCTAGTAACCACAAATCTGATCTCTTTTTCTATGATTTTGTTTTTTTGAAGTATAATTGACCTATAACACTGCTATTTCCTGGTACACAACACAGTGATTTAGTATTTCTACACATTTCAAAATGATCACTATGGTAAGTCTAGTTATATCATCAAAAATATTACATAGTTATTGACTGTATTCCCCACAATACATTTCATCCCCTTGACTCATTTATTTTGTAACTGGAGTTTGTACCTCTTAATCTCCCTCACTTCTTTTGTCCCCCCCACCCCCCCGCTCCCCTTTGGCAATTTGTTCTCTGTATCTATAACTCTGTTCCTGCTTTGTTATGTTTGTTCATTGGGGTTTTTTTTGTTTGTTTTTTTAGATTCCACACATAAGTGAAATCATACAGTTTTTGTCTTTATCTGACTTATTTCACTTAGCATAATACCGTTTAGGACCATCCATGTTTTCACAAATGGCAAGATTTCATTCTTTTTTATTGCTGAGTATATTCTGTTATATACACACATACACACACACACACACACACACCCCACATCTTCTTTATCCAGATTGCTTCTCTATCTTGGCTATTGTAAATAATGCTGCAATGAACATAGGGGCGCATATATCTTTTCTAATTAGTGTTTTTGTTTTCTTCAGATAAATACCTAGGAGTGGAATTTCTGGGTCACATGGTAGCTCTTTTAAATTTTCTGAGGAATCTCCATACTGTTTTTCATAGTGGCTGCACCAATTTACATTCCCACCAACAGTGCACATGGGCTCCCTTTTCTCCACATCATGGTCACATAGTTTTGAAACATCTCTCCAAAGATAACTAATCATGAAAAATTAAAAGGTACCTTTCAAATTGAGAAATTTGGACACTATTTTGTAACCAAATTATCAAACTTAGTATAACCAATAATGGGACATAAATTACATCATATGCCTCCTGATGTAATGCACTGAAGAGACTACAACATCTCCAAGGTGGCACTGATGTCAAAATATTTCATCTGAATCTAATGAAGACACAATGCCCAAATTGAGGGATATCCTGTAAAATGACTCTTTAAAAATGGCAGTGTCATGAAAAAAAAAGTCAAAAATATTTTCTTTAAACTGCTCTAGTTTAAAGGAAACTAGAAAAACATGACAATTGAGTACAATGTGCAAACCTTGATTATATCCTGGATTAAAAAAAGAACAGCCATAAAGGACATTATTGGAACAATTGAGGAAATTCAAATATTGAATACAATATTAGGTAATAGTATTCATGTTAAATTTCCTGTGTGTGATAATTGTAATTGAAGTTATGTGGGAGAATGCCCCTGTTTGTAAGAGGTACATATTGAGATATTTAGGGATGATATGTTAAAATGTCTGCAACTAACTCATAACAAAATACAATGTTTACATACTGTATCTGCCAGCTATGGTCACAAAATACAGTGCAAAACTTAACAGCTCAAAATAACATTAATTCCCACTCGTGCATCTGGAGGTCAGCAGATTTAGGCTGAGATCAGCTGTGCTTTGCTTCAGTATACAGGTTGTATCCAGTGCTGTTCCATACTCATCCTTGAATCGGTGGGCTATCCAGAAAAAGTTCTTAGAAAGGTGGCAGAAGAGCAAGAGGGCAAGCCCAATTATTGCAGCACATTTCAAGCCACAACTTGCTTTACTCTGTGTATTAGTTTCCTAGGGCTGATATAACAAACTACCACAAAGTGGGTGGCTTAAAAAAAGCAAACTTATTCTCTCATAGTTTGGAGGCTAAAAGTCTGAAATCAAGGCATCAGCCGGGCCCTGCTGTCTCTGAAGGCTCTAGGGGAGGATCCTTATTTGCTATTTCCTAGCTCTGGTTGTTGCCAGCAGTCCTTGGCATCCCTTGGCTTATAGCAGCATCAGTCCAGTCTCTTATCTCTGTCGTGATATGGCCTTCTTCCCTGTGTGTGTCTGTGTGTCTCCAAATCTCTCTTTATAAGGATACCAGTCATTAGAGTTCACCGTAATTCCATATAAGCTTATCTTAACTTGATTATATCTGAAAAGACACTGTTTTCAAATAAAGTTACGTTCACAGATACTACCCACTCTGCTAACATCCCGTTGGCCAAAGCAACTCAACGGGGTCAAGCCCAAAGTGAAGGGGTGGAGAATTATACTAAACCCATCGTGAGGGTCTAGTATAATTCACATGGCCAAACTCAACATCAGTGGAGCAGAGAGATATATTCTGCCCACAGAAGTTAAGAGGAAGAGTGACTGGTTTTGAATAATAAATGTGTGTGTACATATATATATATATATACATATATATATATACACACACACACACACACACATATATAATGTATAACGTGATGTATATGCATACATGTGTATATATATGAAAGTGAACAAATGTAGCAAAATTGGTGAATCTAGGTGAAGACTATACAATTATTTATTATTGTTTATTATGTCAAATATCAACAAATCTGGACTTAGGGAAGGAGAAGCTGTTTTAAAAGACTATTGCAATAGCAGAACTCATTGATCACAAAATCTGCAAATGTCTCATACAGAAAAACAGTTTTTTTTTTTTGTTTTTTAAATTAGGGAGGGATCAGCAGGGCTAGCAGTAACTTTGTGTGGGAGTAGGACAAGGGGATAGAGGAAGCAGATGGTATAATCAGGGTGCTTTAACAGGAATATTTTTCCCTCTGTGGTTGGCCAGTTCTCAGAATGAACAATTAAGTGGGGGATTTTAGGACTTGTTTCAGTTTGGGGGTGAATTAAAGTTCAGAGGCCTATGAGAAAAAGAGAAACCTGACTAAAATTTGGTCAAACCAAATCAATAGGTATGTAATGGGTAATTGTAAGCACTCTTGAAACTCTTCTGAAGGTTTAAATTATTTCAAAATATGATTTTTTAAAAGCTAAGAGTTAGTACTTAGATACAGTTTTTTAAAAATTATGCAGTCCTACCTTCTCAGTCTATGCTTACTTTTATTTATTTATTTATAATACATTTATTTATTTATTTATTTTTGGCTGCGTTGGGTCTTCGTTTCTGCTTGCCGGCAAGCGGGGGCTACTTTTCATTGTGGTGCGCAGGCTTCTCATTGCAGTGGCTTGTCTTTGTTGCGGAGCACGGGCTCTAGGCACATGGGCTCAGTAGTTGTGGCGCACGGGCTTAGTTGCTCCGCGGCATGTGGGATCTTCCTGGACCAGGGCTTGAACCTGTGTCCCCTGCATTGCCAGGCAGATTCTTAACCACTGTGCCACCAGGGAAGTCCTTAGATACAATTTTGGAATGCATTTTTTATTCTCTCTAAACTTCATGATATTTTACTAGGTGTGGTTTGCCCCTCTTCCCAATGACTAGATTTTGAGTAAAGACACTGGCATTACAGCTTGGTAGGTTGTAGATTTATTCTGTATGTCCTAGTTCTACCTTCACTGGAAAGAATAAAAACTTATTTTAAAAAATACCATGATGTTTAAAGGGTCCAAAGTTTTCAGAGAAAAAAGAAAATATTTTGGAATTTCATCCCATCAAGCAGATAATACATACCCTGAGAACTAACTAAACAAATTAAGATTCAGAGGAATCCAATTGAAGAGCAACATTTCTTGTATTTCAAGTCATAAGAATGTATTTTTTAAATTTATGGGTTTTGAATGAGTTACTTACAAACTGATTGTATTAAGACTTCCTAGGTGGTGACTGTAGTTAATAACAACACTGTATTGTATATTTGAAAATTGCCGAGAGTAGATCTTAAAAGTTCTCATTACAAGAAAAACGTTTATAACTATGTGTGGTGATGGATGTTAACTAGACTTACTGTGTTGAGCATTTAGCAGTATATACTAATATCTAATCATACTGTATACCTTAAACTCATATAATGTTATATGTCAATTATACCTCAGCTAAAAAAAAGACTTCCTAGGATGCCATAAGCTTCTGCTTAATGTGTGAATCACTGGGAGAAATACCTCTTTTAAACAAAACTCTGTAGATATATATCAACTAAGGATAAGCTATGTATCAACTAAGGATAAGCATGTCTCTTTTTCTTTTCTTTTTTTTTTAAATGATGGGAAATGACCTTTTCATTTATTTTTTATTTTTTATTTTTAGCACCTTTAATTATTATTTATTTATTTGGCTGTGTTGGGTCTTTGTTTCTGTGCGAGGGCTTCCTCTAGTTGCGGCAAGCGGGGGCCACTCTTCATCGTGGTGCGCGGGCCTCTCAGTATCGCGGCCTCTCTTGTTACGGAGCACAGGCTCCAGACGCGCAGGCTCAGTAGTTGTGGCTCACGGGCCCCGTTGCTCCGCGGCATGTGGGATCTTCCCAGACCAGGGCTCGAACCGGTGTCCCCTGCATTAGCAGGCAGATTCTCAACCACTGCGCCGCCAGGGAAGCCCCCTCTTTTTCTTAATTATAAAGAGATACTCAGGACTCATATTTAGAATATATGAAGAACTACAACAAATCAATAGGAAAAAGACAATCCAATGTAAAAAAAATGGCCAAGGGAACTGAACAACCCCCCCCTCCAACCAAAGGTTATCCAGATGACTAAACATATATTAAATAGTGCCCTACGTCATCAATAATTAATAATCAGAGAAATGCAAATTAAGCCCACACTGAGATAGCCAAAATGGTTAAACTTTTAAGAAGACTAGTAACGATAAGTGTTGGTAAGAATTAGAACAAATGGACCAATTTAAAATAATGGACCTATTTACACATCTCATCCTGCTGATGAGATGTGTAAATTGGTACAACTTCTTAGAAAGCAGTTTGGCAGTATCAGGTAAAGCTGAAAAGAGCATACCCTATGACACCAATGCCACTTCTAGGTATATGCCCCCCCTCAAATGTACACACGTGTGTACAAAGTGACATATATAATGACATACTTCTGTGAACAGTAAAACAATAGTAAATGAGTTTTGCTGTTAATGCTGAAAAAGACAAAAGCAGTCCGTGACAGCTAGGAGCTAGCCTGATACTCAGAGCTAGGGTATGCTGTTCTCGTGTTGAACTAAAACAGGTTCATAGAACAACATTAGACAAGGCCACTCTGTGACAGTGATGGATTAAGAGAAAAACAAGAGGATGCCATAATCAGGTGAAAAGGAACATTTTCCAATCCACAAAAATGGCTAATATGAATTACCAATCACAGCTTTAGCCTCCTTCCATTTTTCTCACCTTCTAAGAATTATTAATATATCCAACTATAAAAATAACTGTTTCTGACAGCATCCAATCCAGAGCAAAGTCCTACTTCAAACCACCCCCAAATCACCTTGCACAAATATCGCAAGTCCTTTTTAACACCCTCTTATTGAGATGCCCCATGATTCTCTGTGGTGTGATGTCTCCCTTGTTGCAGTAATCAGAAAATACAACTTTGTTCAACTACAGGTGTGTTCCTGATGGTCTGTGGCCAAAGAGCATTGACCAGACTGGAATTCTATACAGCAATGGAAATGAATGAGCTAGAGCAGAACACAACATCAATCTGAGACTGAGCTAAATATCAAAGGAAAGAGACTAGATTCTGAAGATTACCTACTGTAAGTGTTATGAGTTTTTTTTACAAATGGGAAACCACCAAATGCTCCTGCTAATGAGCATGAGATAGAGTGTCAGAAGACAGGTTCTAGTTTTTATATTGCCAGCAGTAGCTGTATGGACTGGGCAAGTGATTTCATCATTTGGGCCTTAGTTTTTTCATCTATTTAAAAAAGAGGTGGGGAGATTGGACCTAATCTTTCTGAGGTTCATTATCATTCTTAAACATTCTATGATCTTATGACTGTAAAAAACTCTCAACAAATATCTTGCAAAATTTCCATTGGGCCATTTTCAATATATGTAAGTAGTCTATTATTTAATTTCCTTTAAAATCCAAAGCCAAACATTTATCTTCACTTAATTTATCTACTATATTATTTGGGAAGCAGAGTTACATACTAATTACGAGCATGACTTTGGAGTCAGACAAAATCAAATTGAGTTCCTTCTCTAATATTTACTAGGTAGAAGACGTTGGGGGAGTAACATAACCTCTCCAGTCTCAATTTCATCTGTAAAAAAGAAATAATAATAATGTGTACCTCATAGAGTTGTTGCAAGGGTTAAATGAGATAATGCATGTAAATTACTTAATACAGTACCAGTATATAGAAATCATACCCGGTAAGTATTGCTTCCATCAGAATCATAAGTGACAAGCCCGTCGCTTCCTAAGCGTTTGAGGGTTCTGTGGAAAAGAATGGGTTTATGCAAACCATGAGGCAAGTTGAACAGTTCCCCTATCAGTGTACCTAATGGACCCCAGTTTCCTGAGAGATGATATCTGTCTGTCCCCTTTCCTTTTCCTACTGATCACTTCCTCCAAGCCCCCCTCCCTCATTCCCATCCAGTTGGTTCACGCTTCAGAAGACACTGCAGCATCTTTTTGCCTCTCCCTTGGTCTCTGGGCGGAGTGTGTATGTGGAGTGTGCCAAGTACCTTAACACCTCGCTGTTTGCCCGCTGCTGCAGCGGCCCCAGCCGGCTCACAGATACTATGACTTCAACTTTAAGCTTGCTTAACGAGTATCCTCATTGGGTGTTCAATTCCCCAGGGCTTTTTTTCCCCGAAAGGGAATTGAAAGGCGAGTTTGCTGTTGCTTTGGCAACAACTTTCAACCTCTACCTTACTCTCCAGAATGAGAACATATCTATTAATACATTCGATAGACTGGGGAGTTGAGTTACTTAATGCAATTTTTCTTCCAAGTGCAAAACAGCTCACCTGGCTCGGTTAGCCTTTGGCGGCGCTGCGGTTAGAGGCTAGCAAAGCCGAGAGCAGCTGTTGCAGGAACCTGTTGGCAGAAAAGTGAAAGTGTGTACGCAACAGGTGTATCTGCTGCAGAGAGTGCGCTTGTGAGAACGGATGGCGATTGCACGCAGAAAACTCTTGCAAAGCAGGCAAGTGGGCTCGCTTCTCCTTTTTCTGTGCTTCTCTGTGGGGGGTGCGGCGGCCATCCGCTATTCGGTGGCAGAGGAGATGGAGAGTGGTTCGTTTGTAGCTAACGTGGCTAAGGACTTGGGGCTGGAGGTAGGGAAGCTGGCTGCGCGCGGGGCGCGGCTCGTTTCCGAGGGCAATATACTGCATTTCCGGCTGCACCGCAAGACAGGAGATCTGTTCGTGAAGGAGAAACTGGATCGGGAGTCACTTTGTGGCAAAGCCGATCCATGCGTTCTGGAGTTTGAAATAGTCCTGATGGAGCCACTGCAGTCCTTTCGCGTGGAGGTCAGGGTATTTGATATCAATGACAATGCCCCGGTTTTCCTAAACAAGGAGCCTCTTTTAAAGATTCCGGAGAGCACCCCCCTGGGTTCACGGTTTCCTCTGCAGAGCGCGCAGGATCTGGACGTCGGCCTCAATGGTCTCCAAAACTACACCTTGAGCGCCAGTGAGTATTTCCACCTGCACACCCGCTTCCGCAGCCATGGGCCCAAGTATGCCGAGCTAGTGCTGGATAAACCCCTGGACAGAGAGGAGCAGCCTGAAGTCAACCTGACAATTATAGCTGTGGACGGAGGGTCTCCGCCCAAGTCTGGCACTGCCCACATCCGCGTGGAGGTTCTGGATGTCAATGATCACGTGCCCCAATTCTCTCGACTGGTGTACCGCGCTCAGGTACCGGAAAACAGTGCCAATGGTTCTTTGGTGGCTACGGTGACTGCCACCGACCTAGACGAGGGCTCCAACAAGGAGATAACTTACTCTTTAGCGCAAAACCCAGAAGTAATTCTCCAGACGTTTCAGATTGACTCTGAAACTGGAGAGGTTCGACTAAGAGGGTCCCTAGATTTTGAAGCGATTGAAACATATGACATTGACATTCAGGCTACTGACGGAGGAGGCCTCTCTGCCCACAGCAAAGTCCTGGTGGAGGTGGTGGATGTTAATGACAATCCTCCTGAAGTTACAGTCTCCTCTGTGTCCAGCCCGCTCCCTGAGGACTCTCCACTACATACGGTAGTGGCCCTTTTCTCTATCAGAGACCGGGACATTCGAGTGGGAGGAAAAATCACTTGCTTCCTCAAAGAAGACCTTCCCTTTGTAGTCAAACCTACATTCAGGAATTCCTACTCACTGGTCACTGACAGAGGCATGGATCGGGAGGAGGTCTCTGGCTATAATATCACCCTTGTTGCCATGGATACTGGAACACCCACTCTGTCCTCGGAGACTGTGATAGAGGTGCTAATATCTGACATTAATGACAATCCCCCAGTATTTCAGGAAGATTCCTACATCTTGACTGTTCCAGAAAACAACAGCCCTGCAGTTTTTATTGGCAAAGTCCATGCTGAGGATCTAGATTTGGGTGAGAATGCCCAAATAACATATTCTCTGCTGCCTCCAAAAAGTGGAGATCTATCAGTCTTTGCTTACATCTCCATAAATTCAGACAATGGGAAACTCTATGCACTGAGAACTATGGATTATGAAGCCATTCAAGATTTTCAGTTTGTGGTAAAGGCAACTGATGGGGGCTTCCTGTCACTGAGTAGCCAGGTTACTGTCAGAGTGGTTGTCCTGGATGACAATGATAACTGCCCAATGATCTTGTACCCACTGCAAAATGGCACCTTGCCCTGCAATGACCTGGTGCCTAGGTCTGCAGAGGCAGGCTACCTGGTGACTAAGGTGGTGGCTGTGGATGGTGACTCAGGTCAGAATTCCTGGCTTTCATATCATCTATTTAAGGCCACTGACCCTGGGTTATTCTCTGTTCAACAAAAAAATGGGGAAATCCGTACATTGCGGCAGATATCTGAGAGAGACCCCACGATGCAGAAACTGATCGTTCTTGTTCAGGATCACGGCCAACCAGCTCTTTCTACTACTGCCTCACTTAACATCCTCCTGGTAGATGGCTTTTCTGAGCCCTATCTGCAGTTCCGGGATCCATTCAAGCATCCTACAAGGGTAAATCCATCCACTAAATATTTGGTCATTTCTCTGGCTGTGCTTTCCTTTCTCTTTCTCCTCTCTGTCGCAGTGATCTTCATTACACATATCTGCCAGAAGATTAAATACAGAGAAAAGTTCACAATTCAAGAGCATTTCTATGATGACTGTAATTTCTCTAACAACCTGGTACAAGGAGAAGCCAGTGGATCCATATCCCAGCCTTGTCCCTATGAAGTGTCCTCAGCCACTGGCACTGGCAATAGTGAATTCTGGTTTCTTAAGCACCTTATGCCCAACTTCCCCTTCCCCCATGGCACTGGAGAGGTAAAAACGGAGGCTGGCTCCAGTTTACCACCAGATTCTGATAGAAATAGGTCTTGGGGGTCAGAGGGCCATGCCCAAGTATCTGATGACTATATGTAGCCATTATTCATGTCTCCCGTGGAAGTTCATTAGTCCTGGCTCTGGATATGCTTAGTTCCATAGAGATATCATGTTATTTTGCCTTTAAGTTATTTTCCATTAGAAAGTTATGCATGCATAGGGATAAGAACTAGCTCCTAGTTTTGATACATCAGAAAGCAATTAGGTTCAAGAAGTAGAAATATAGTTTATTGTTATTCAGAAATTTTTAGATTTGTCACCTGATGAGTAGAGATCATCTTTGAATCAACATCTTGCATACCATCATTCACAATCATGCAAATGTCTGGTGAATGGTGGTCCTCATAGATAACTGGATGGGAGGAAGGGTAAAGAAGAAGAAAAAGGATTTGACTTATTTGCAAATGTAAAGGCAGATATAAGGCTAAAGAGATTCAGTTCAGGAATTAAGTTAGCTGTAGATTTCTTAATGGTTGTCGGGGACCTTAGGCAAGTCTTAAATCTGTTTATACACAGATATCTCATTCCTCATCAGAGAGCAGTTGTTTGAAGGTAGATGAGGAAAAAAATAGACTTGTAGATAACAAATGCTGTTGAACAACTACAAAACCAAAAGATATTAAAGGAGAAAGAATGCATTAATACCAATAAAGTGGCCTTAAGAAAAGATAGATTTTCATGTATTACCAGATTTGATCTTAAGCCATTTTTCTCCTCTGAGCATGCTGATGTGACAACATGGAAACTAAGAAAAAGAGTTAGTTCCTAGCATATCATTCAAAAAATGAAATGGAGTAGGGATCCAAGTTAGGTTTCTTTTTGATCATCACTGTTTTGCATTTGTAAGCTATTTTAAGTTCTCTCATTCTAAAATTAAAGAAAAAAATTAAAACATTAACATATTTCAAGGATGCTATTATACTACCAACTGTGCCTTAACTGTTTAAAAAGTTTGCTTTACTGAGTCTTTAATTATGTACCTTATTTTATACAATGTGTAAATTCAGACCCACAGGGTGTGTCCCACACAGATAGGCACAACATTTGTACCTGGTATTCCAAGGGTAGAACAGTACCTCTAGTTTGGGCAAATTGCTTCAATTACAAATTTAACTTTGAAATGCATATAGATCTACATTTCTACTGGAAGTTTTAAGTTATAATAAAGTTAAAAATTTTTTTATACTATATTTAAAATAATATTTTATTTATTTATTCATTCATTATTTTTTTGGCTGCACTGGGTCTTGGTTGTGGCACACAGGATCTTTCGTTGTGGGACGTGGGCTCTTTGTTGTGGTGCGCGGGCTTCTCTTTTAGTTGTGGCGTGCAGGTCTTCTCTCTCTAGTTTTGGCGCACAGGCTGCAGGGTGAGTGGGCTCTGTAGTTTGTGGCACTCGGGCTTAGTTGCCCCGCGGCATGTGGGATCTTAGTTCCCCCACCAGGGATCAAACCCACATCCCCTGCATTGGAAGGATTCTTTACCACTGGACCACTAGGGCAGTCCCTTAAATTCTTTCTTTTTTTTTTTTAACATCTTTATTGGAGTATAATTGCTTTACAGTGGTGTTTCTGCTTTATAACAAACTGAATCAGCTATACATATACATATATCCCCATATCTCTTCCCTCTTGCGTCTCCCTCCCTATCCCACCCCTTTAGGTGGTCACAAAGCACCGAGCTGATCTCCCTGTGCTATGCAGCTGCTTCCCACTAGCTATCTATTTTACATTTGGTAGTGTATATAAGTCCATGCCACTCTCTCACTTCGTCCCAGCTTACCCTTCCCCCTCCCTGTGTCCTCAAGTACATTCTCTAGTAGGTCTGCGTCTTTATTCCCATCCTGCCCCTAGGTTCTTCATGACCTTTTTTTTTTTTTTAAAGATTCCATATATATGTGTTAGCATATGGTATTTGTTTTTCTCTTTCTGACTTACTTCACTCTGTATGACAGACTCTAGGTACATCCACCTCACTACAAATAACTCAATTTCGTTTCTTTTTATGGCTGGGTAATATTCCGTTGTATATATGTGCCACATCTTCTTTACCCATTCATCTGTCGATGGACACTTAGGTTGCTTCCATGTCCTGGCTATTGTATATAGAGCTGCAATGAACAATGTGGTACATGACTCTTTTTGAAGTATGGTTTTCTCAGGGTATATGGCCAGTAGTGGGATTGCTGGGTCATATGGTAGTTCTATTTGTAGTTTTTTGAGGAACCTCCATACTGTTCTCCATAGTGGCTCTATCAATTTACATTCCCACCAACAGTGCAAGAGGGTTCCCTTTTCTCCACACCCTCTCCAGCATTTATTGTTTGTAGATTTTTTGATGATGGCCATTCTGACTGGTGTGAGATGATATCTCACTGTAGTTTTGATTTGCATTTCTCTAATGATTAATGATGTTGAGCATTCTTTCATGTGTTTGTTGGCAATCTGTATATCTTCTTTGGAGAAATGTCTATTTAGGTTTTCTGCCCATTTTTGGATTGGGTTGTTTGTTTTTTTGATATTGCCTTAAATTCTTTATGAGATAGTTTTAGACTTAAAAAAACTGCAGGAATAGTATAGTGTTATCATATACTCTTCACCTGGCTTCCCTTAATGTTACCATCTTACATAACCATAGCACAGATAACAAAATTAAGAAATTAACCTTGGTACAACTCTATTAACTAAACTACAAACGTTATTCAGATTTTACCAGTTTTCTCCTACTGTCCTTTTTCTTTTCAAGGATCCAATTCAGGATCTCACAATGCATTTAGTTCCTACCATTCATCATAGTTCCTTAACCTTTTCTTGTCTCTCATGACTTTGAGACTTTAAAAAAAATTTTTTTATATATTTTTTTATACAGCAGGTTCTGATTAGTCATCCATTTTATACACATCAGTGTATACATGTCAATCCCAATCTCCCACTTCATCACACCACCACCCCCATCCCCCCACCGCATTCCCCCCTTGGTGTCCAAACGTTTGTTCTCTACATCTGTGTCTCAATTTCTGCCCTGCAAACCGGTTCATCTGTACCAATTTTCGAGGTTCCACATATATGCGTTAATATACGATATTTGTTTTTCTCTTTCTGACTTACTTCACTCTGTATGACAGTCTCTAGATCCATCCACGTCTCTACAAATGACCCAATTTCGTTCCTTTTTATGGCTGAGTAATATTCCATTGTATATATGTACCACAACTTCTTTATCCATTCATCTGTCGATGGGCATTTAGGTTGCTTCCATGACCTGGCTATTGTAAATAGTGCTGCAATGAATATTGGGGTGCATGTGTCTTTTTGAATTATGGTTTTCTCTGGGTATATGCCCAGTAGTGGGATTGCTGGGTCATATGGTAATTCTATTTTTAGTTTTTTAAGGAACCTCCATACTGTTCTCCATAGTGGCTGTATCAATGTACATTCCCACCAACAGTGCAAGAGGGTTCCCTTTTCTCCACACCCTCTCCAGCATTTGTTGTTTGTAGATTTGCTGATGATGCCCATTCTGACTGGTGTGAGGTGATACCTCATTGTAATTTTGATTTACATTTCTCTAATAATTAGTGATGTTGAGCAGCTTTTCATGTGCTTCCTGGCCATCTGTATGTCTTCGTTGGAGAAAAGTCTATTTAGGTCTTCTGACCATTTTTGGATTGGGTTGTTTGTTTTTTTAATGTTGAGCTGCATGAGCTGTTCATATATTTTGGAGATTAATCCTTTGTCCATTGATGCGTTTGCAAATATTTTCTTCCATTCTGAGGGCTGTCTTTTCGTCTTATTTATGGTTTCCTTTGCTGTGCAAAAGCTTTTAAGTTTCATTAGGTGCTATTTGTTTATTTTTGTTTTTATTTCCATTACTCTAGGAGGTGGATCAAAAAAGATCTTGCTGTGATTTATGTCAAAAAGTGTTCTTCCTATGTTTTCCTCTAAGAGTTTTATAGTGTCCGGTCTTACATTAGGTCTCTAATCCATTTTGAGTTTATTTTTGTGTATGGTGTTAGGGAGTGTTCTAATTTCATTCTTTTACATGTAGCTGTCCAGTTTTCCCAGCACCACTTATTGAAGAGACTGTCTTTTCTCCATTGTATATCCTTGCCTCCTTTGTCATAGATTAGTTGACCATAGGTGTATGGGTTTATCTCTGGGCTTTCTATCTTGTTCCATTGATCTCTATTTCTGTTTTTGTGCCAGTACCATATTGTCTTGATTACTGTAGCTTTGTGGTATAGTCTGAAGTCAGGGAGTCTGATTCCTCCAGCTATGTCTTTTTCCCTCAAGACTACTTTGGCTATTCGGGGTCTTTTGTGTCTCCATACAAATTTTAAGATTTTTTGTTCTAGTTCTGTAAAAAATGCCACTGGTAATTTGATAGGGATTGCATTGAATCTGTAGATTGCTTTGGTACTATAGTCATTTTCACAATATTGATTCTTCCACTCCAAGAACATGGTATATCTCTCCATCTGTTCGTATCATCTTTAATTTCTTTCATCAGTGTCTTATAGTTTTCTGCATAAAGGTCTTTTGTCTCCCTAGGTAGGTTTATTCCTAGGTATTTTATTCGTTTTGTTGCAGTGGTAAATGGGAGTGTTTCCTTAATTTCTCTTTCAGATTTTCATCATTAGTGTATAGGAATGCAAGAGATTTCTGTGCATTAATTTTGTATCCTGTAACTTTACCAAATTCATTGATTAGATTTAGTAGTTTTCTGGTGGCATCTTTAGGATTCTCTATGTATAGTATCATGTCATCTGCAAACAGTGACAGTTTTACTTCTTCTTTTCCAATTTGGATTCCTTTTATTTCTTTTTCTTCTCTGATTGCTGTGAATAGGACTTCCAAAACTATGTTGAATAATAGTGGTGAGAGTGGACATCCTTGTCTTGTTCCTGATCGTAGAGGAAATGCTTTCAGTTTTTCACCATTGAGAATGATGTTTGCTGTGGGTTTGTCATATATGGCCTTTATTATGTTGAGGTACGTTCCCTCTATGCCCACTTTCTGGAGAGTTATCATAAATGGGTGTTGAATTTTGTCAAAAGCGTTTTCTGCATCTATTGAGATGATCATATGGTTTTTATTCTTCAATTTGTTAATATGGTGTATCACATTGATTGATTTGCATATATTGAAGAATCCTTGCATCACTGGGATAAATCCCACTTGATCATGGTGTATGATCCTTTTAATGTGTTGTTGGGTTCTGTTTGCTGGCATTTTGTTGAGGATTTTTGCATCTATATTCATCAGTGATATTGGTCTGTAATTTTCTTTTTTTGTAGTATCTTTGTCTGGTTTTGGTATCAGAGTGATGGTGGCCTCATAGAATGAGTTTGGGAGTGTTCCTTCCTCTGCAATTTTTTGGAAGAGTTTGAGAAGTATGGGTGTTAGCTCTTCTCTAAATGTTTGATAGAATTCGCCTGTGAAGCCATCTGGTCCTGGACTTTTGTTTGTTTGAAGATTTTTAATCAGTTTCAATTTCATTACTTGTGATTGCTCTGTTCATATTTTCTATTTCTTCCTGGTTCAGTCTTGGAAGGTTATACCTCTCTAAGAATTTGTCCATTTCTTCCAGGTTGTCCATTTTATTGGCATAGAGTTGCTTGTAGTAGTCTCTTAGGATGCTTTGTATTTCTGCAGTGTCTGTTGTAACTTCTCCTTTTTCATTTCTGATTTTATTGATTTGAGTCCTCTCCCTCTTTTTCTTGATGAGTCTGGCTAATGGTTTATCAATTTTGTTTATCTTCTCAAAGAACCAACTTTTAGTTTTATTGATCTTTGCTATTGTTTTCTTTGTTTCTATTTCATTTATTTCTACTCTGATCTTTATGATTTCTTTCCTTCTGCTAACTTTGGGTTTTGTTTGTTCTTCTTTCTCTAGTTCCTTTAGGTGCAAGGTTAGATTGTTTACTTGAGATTTTTCTTGTTTCTTGCGGTAGGCTTGTATAGCTATAAACTTCCCTCTTAGAACTGCTTTTGCTGCAACCCATAAATTTTGGATCATTGTGTTTTCATTGTCATTTACCTCTAGGTATTTTTTGATTTCCTCTCTGATTTCTTCAGTGATCTCTTGGTTATTCAGTAACATATTGTTTAGCCTCCATGTGTTTCTGGTTTTTACGTTTTTTTCCCTGTAATTAATTTCTAATCTCATAGCGTTTTGGTCAGAAAAGGTGCTTGATGTGATTTCAATTTTCTTAAATTTACTGAGGCTTGATTTGTGACCCAAGATGTGATCTATCCTGGAGAATGTTCCGTGTGCACTTGAGAAGAAAGTGTAATCTGCTGTTTTTGGATGGAATGTCCTATAAATAGCAATTAAATCTATCTGGTCTATTGTGTCATTTAAAGCTTGTGTTTCCTTATTAATTTTCTGTTTGGATGATCTGTCCATTGGTGTAAGTGAGGTGTTAAAGTCCCCCACTATTATTGTGTTACTGTCGATTTCCTCTTTTATAGCTGTTAGCAGTTGCCTTATGTATTGAGGTGCTCCTATGTTGGGTGCATTTATATTTCATAATTGTTATATCTTCTTCTTGGATTGATCCCTTGATCATTATGTAGTGTCCTTCCTTGTCTCTTGTAACATTCTTTATTTTAAAGTCTACTTTATCTGATATGAGTACTGCTACTCCAGCTTTCTTTTGATTTCCATTTGCATGGAATATCTTTTTCCATCCCCTCACTTTCAGTCTGTATGTGCCCCTAGGTCTGAAGTGGGTCTCTTGTAGACAGCATATGTACGGGTCTTGTTTTTGTATCCATTCAGCAACCCTGTGGTTTTTGGTTGGAGCATTTAATCCATTCACGTTTAAGGTAATTATTGATATGTATGTTCCTATTACCATTTTCCTAATTGTTTTGGGTTTGGTTTTGTAGGTCCTTTTCTTCTCTTATGTTTCCCACTTACAGAAGTTCCTTTAGCATCTGTTATAGAGCTGGTTTGGTGGTGCTGAATTCTCTTAGCTTTTGCTTGTCTGTAAAGCTTTTGATTTCTCCATCAAATCTGAATGAGATCCTTGCTGGGTAGAGTAATCTTGGTTGTAGGTTCTTCCCTTTCATCACTTTAAGTATATCATGCCACTCCCTTCTGGCTTGTAGAGTTTCTGCTGAGAAATCAGCTGTTAACCTTATGGGAGTTTCCTTGTATGTTATTGGTCATTTTTCCCTTGCTGCTTTCCATAATTTTTCTTTGTCTTTAATTTTTGCCAATTTGATTACTATGTGTCTTGGCATGTTTCTCCTTGGGTTTATCCTGTATGGGACTCCCTGTGCTTCCTGGACTTGGGTGGCTATTTCCTTTCCCATGTTAGGGAAGTTTTCGACTATAATCTCTTCAAATATTTTCTCTGGTCCTTTCTCTCTCTCTTCTCCTTCTGGGACCCCTATAATGCGAATGTTGTTGCGTTTAATGTTGTCCCAGAGGTCTCTCAGGCTGTCTTCATTTCTTTTCATTCTTTTTTCTTTGTTCTGTTCTGCAGCAGTGAATTCCACCATTCTGTCTTCCAGGTCACTTATCCGTTCTTCTGCCTCAGATTCTGCTATTGATTCCTTCTAGTGTACTTTTCATTTTAGTTATTGTATTGTTCATCTCTGTTTGTTCTTTAATTCTTCTAGATCTTTGTTAAACATTTCTTGCATCTTCTCGATCTTTGCCTCCATTCTTTTTCCGAGGTCCTGGATCATCTTCACTATCATTATTCTGAATTCTTTTTCTGGAAGGGTGCCTATCTCCACTTCATTTAGTTGTTTTTCTGGGCGTTTATCTTGTTCCTTCATCTGGTACATAGCCCTCTGCCTTTTCATCTTGTCTATCTTTCTGTGAATGTGGTTTTTGTTCCACAGGCTGCAGGGTTGTAGTTCTTCTTGCTTCTGCTGTCTGCCCTCTGGTGGATGAGGCTATCTAAGAGGCTTGTGCAAGTTTCCTGATGGGAGGGACTGGTGGTGGGTAGAGCTGGCTGTTGCTGTTGGGGGCAGAGCTCAGTAAAACTTTAATCTGCTTGTCTGCTGATGGGTGGGGCTGGGTTCCCTCCCTGTTGGTTGTTTGGCCTGAGGCAACCCAACACTGGAGCCTACCTGGGCTCTTTGGTGGGGCTGATGGTGGACTCTGGGAGGGCTCACGCCAAGGAGTACTTTCCAGAACTTTTGCTGCCAGTGTCCCTGTCCTCATGGTGAGACAGAGCCACCCCCCACCTCTGCAGGAGACCCTCCAACACTAGCAGGTAGGTCTGGTTCAGTCTCCTATGGGATCACTGCTCCTTTGCTTGGGTTCCGATGCACACACTACTTTGTGTGTGCCCTCCAAGAGCGGAGTCTCTGTTTCCCCCAGTCCTGTCAAAATCCTGCAATCAAATTCCGCTAGCCTTCAAAGTCTGATTCTCTAGGAATTCCTCCTCCTGTTGCCAGATCCCCAGGTTGGGAAGCCTGACGTGGGGCTCAGAACCTTCACTCCAGGGGGTGGACTTCTGTGGTATAAGTGTTCTCCAGTTTGTGAGTCACCCACCCAGCAGTTATGGGATTTGATTTTATTGTGATTGTGCCCCTCCTACCATCTCATTGTGGGTTCTCCTTTGTCTTTGGATGTGGGGTATCTTTTTTGGTGAGTTGCAGTGTCTTCCTGTTGATGATTGTTCAGCAGTTAGTTGTGATTCTGGTGTTCTCGCAAGAGGAAGTGAGAGCACATCCTTCTACTCCGCCATCTTGAACCAATCTCTGACTTTGAGACTTTTGAAGAGTACTGGTCAGTTATTTGTAAAATGTCCCTCAATTTTTCCCCAGTTTTACTGAGGTATAATTGACATATAGCACTGTTTAAATTTAGAGTGTACAGCATATATTGTGAGATGATTACCACAGTAAGCTAATAGTTAACAAACATGTGTCTCAACTTGACATTGTCTTTGTTTTCTCATAATTAGATTGATGTTATGCATTACTGGGAAGAATATCACAGAAATGATACTGTGGCCTTCTCAGTGCATCATATCAGGGGGGTACATGATGTCAAAATGTCTTATCTGGTGATGTTAATTTTTTTATTGTGGTAAAAAAACAAAATCTACTATGTTAACCATTTTTAAGTGTACAGTTCAGTAGTGTTAAAGTGATGTTAATCTTGATCACTTGGTTAAGATAATATCTGTCAAGTTTCTTTACTGTAATGTTACTGTTTTTCCCTTTGTAATTAATAGCTGGGGAGAGACACTTTGAAACTATGCAAATACAATGTTTCTGCTTTAGGGACTTCCCTGGTGGTCCAGTGGTTAAGACTGCCTTCCCAATACAGGGGGCCCAGGTTCAATCCCTGATCAGGGGACTAGATCCTGCATGCCACAACTAAGGATCCCCCAACCCTCAACTAAAGAAAAGATCCTGCATGCCGCAAGGAAGATTCCCGCATGCCACAACCAAGACCCGGCGCAGCCAAATAAGTAAATAAACATTAAACAAAACAAAACAATGTTTTTACTTTAACTTTTGACCACAAATTTTAGTATCCACTGTGGGCTATTTTCTGTGGCAATTAATACTGTGGCAGTGAATGGTGATTTTCTATTTCTGATTCCTTTTACATTAATTGAAATTCTTTAAGGAATGCTTGTCACTTCTCCCACATTTATTATTTACTTATTTCTTTATATATGGATTCATGGACATTTACTTTATTATTTGGACTATAATCCAATGTTACCATTATATTGCTGAGCAAACTCTTTTATCTGGGATGAAGAGGAGATTTTTAAGCCTGGAATTATACACATAGAACACAGTTTGTTCAAAATTAGTATTTTTTTGTAATACTATGTTACATTATCTTAAGCAAGCATAAATTTCTTTCACTTGTTAAGGTTTATTTATAATGTTTTAACTTTAAATGAAAATTCCATTAACTTGATTTTAAATTTCCATTAGATATAAAACCATTAGATATTAAACTATGAAAATTTAAAATTTTATGTAGACCTATTTATATATTTATAAGCTAAGTATAACAGTGATGTCATTTAATGCTGTACTTTTAACAAAATTTAAAATTTTTTAATTTTCAAATTTTTAAAAAATTTATATTTTATTTTTGGCTGCATTGGGTCTTCGCTGCTGCACATGGGCTTTCTCTAGTTGTGGCGAGCAGGGACTGCTCTTTGTTGAGGTGCGTGGGCTTCTCACTGCGGTGACTTTTCTTGTGGAGCATGGGTTCTAGGCACATGGGCTTCAGTAGTTGTGGCATGCAGGCTCAGTAGTTGTGGTGCACGGGCTTAGTTGCTCCACAGCATGTGGGATCTTCCCGGACCAGGGCTTGAACTCTGTCCCCTGCATTGGCAGGTAGATTCTTAACCACTGTGCCACCAGGGAACCCCTAGGTGTCATTTAAACATAGATTTAGATGCTAAAATTAGACATAGAGATATATGCAAAATGGAATTGGTCTCTTTGGTTTTATTTAATTCTACCAAAAATAAATATATATATTGCTTTCTCTGTGTCTGTGCTTCTTGTTGTTTTATATTTAAAGATGAACCTGTCTCATTCTTGGAAGCAGAATTTACCCAGATAATTGTCTCATATAAAGGTCTATTTTCTATAGAGCTGAATATCAAATAGGTGATTAATCACACATCCACTCTTCGGCCCAAAATTTGACCTCATTTCCAAATCTATGTAGCACTTTTTATAATATTATTAAAGTATTGGTTGTGTTTATATAACACTGAAACGATATTCAAAAGTAAAAATGGGGGGCGGAGTCAAGATGGCGTACTAGGAGGACGTGGAAATCGTCTCCTCACAACTAGGGCACCTACCAGGCATCTGTGGGGGACCACAGACACCTAAGGGGACGGGAGGAACCCCCAGCAACAAGGCAGGACATGGGGCATGGGGGGTGTGAAGGGGGAGGAGAAGTGGAGGCAGGATAGGACTGGCGCCCCTGAGGGCCGGCTGGGGGAGGGGAAGGGATCCCACGCTGGAAGGGGGAAATTGGGGAACCATTGGGAGGGCAGAGGAACAATAGGGAGTGTGGCCAGGTTTTGGAACCCCCAGGAACCTGCTGAGATCCCGGGCCTGATCCTCTGCCCATGGAGGCCCCCTCCAGCCGTGTGGGTCCTGAGGGAGTGGGAGGGAGGGAAGGGGGAGCAAAAGTAAAGTCTGGACCTTTGGGACCAGCACCCCTGAGGGGTGACTTGGTGAGGGGAAGAGTTCCTACACTCAGAGGGACCCACCTGCGGTTAGGGGTCCAGCGGGATGCGGGAGACCCTGGGGGAGATGGGGGGGAGGGGCAGAAGGAACAGAAGGGAACCCGGCCAGTGCTTTCCCAGTCCACTTAGGCACTGGGGAGCCTGTTGGGCTCCTGGGCCTAATCCTCTGCCCTCAGAGCCTCCCTCCTGCCACGCAGAACCCAAGTCCCACTCCTGCAACCCCACGCATGGCCCTACCTCTACACTCACAGAACCCCTCCAAAGCACTGGGCCTAAACCCCACCCACACACCCTCACTCAGGGCCCTACCTCCAAACTCTGGAATCCCACACTCCAGAGGCCCTCCTTTCCACGTGCTGCCTGTCTCCTGCTGTGCACAGGTCCTAAGCAGAGGCCAGGCCCATGCTTGAACATGCCCGCCTAGGCCCTGCCCCATGCTCCAACATCACCACCCCACCAGCCTTGGTCCTGCCCCACCCTAAACCCCGCCCCTAAATTCCACCCCCGCCTAAACTCTGCCCCCATAGCCAAGCCTTTTTTTGTTTTTCCTCTTTTAGATTGGGGTTCTGTTTTACCTTGCTGATTCACTGTTGTTGATTCTTTTATATATTTATTTTTCCTAATACATCTTTTATTTTTCTAATTTTATTTTATTCTTTATACTTTGTTATTGTTCTCTCCTTTTGGCTTGTTCTCCCCCCCCTTTTCTTTTTTCTGTTGTGGTTTTATTTTACCTTGTTGCAGTTGTTTCAATTATAGTTTTATTTTTCCTAATATATTTTTTATTTTTCTAATTTTATTTTGTTTTTTATTCTTTGATATTGTACTGTTCCTTTTTTCCTTTATTCACCATGCCACGAGCTTGCGAGATCTTGGTTCCCAGGCTACAGTTCAGGCCAAGCTCCTGCGGTGGGAGCTCCAAGTCCAAATCACTGGACTAACAGAGAACCTCAGACCCCAGGTAATATTAATCAGAGTGAGGCCTCCTGGGGGTCCTCATCTCAGCACCAAGACCTGGCTCTATCCAACTGCCTGCAAACTCCAGTGCTGGAGGTCTCAGGCCAGACAACCAGTAAGACAGGAATACAGCGACGCCCATCAAAGAGACAAAAAAAAAAAAAATGAAACGACAAAAAAAGTATATTACAGACGAAGGAGCAAGGTAAAAACCTACAAGACCAAATAAATGAAGACAAAACAGGCCACCTACCTGAAAAAGAATTCAGAGTAATGATAGTAAAGATGATCCAAAATCTTGGAAACAGAATGGAGAAAATACAAGAAACATTTAACAAGGATCTAGAAGAACCAAAGAGAAAACAGTGATGAACAACACAATTACTGAAATTAAAAATACTCTGGAAGAAATCAATAAATAGCAGAATAACTGAGGCAGAAGAATGGATAAGTGAGCTGGAAGATAAAATGGTGGAAATACCTGCCAGAGAGCAGAATAAAGAAAAAAGAATGAAAAGAATTGAGGACAATCTCAGAGACCTCTGCGACAACATTAAACACACCAACATTTGAATTATAGGGGTCCTGGAAGAAGCAGAGAAAAAGAAAGGGGCTGAGAAAACATTTGAAGAGAATATAGTTGAAAACTTCCCTAACATGGGAAAGGAAATAGTCAATCAAGTCCAGAAGGCACAGAGAGTACCATACAGGATAAACCCAAAGAGAAACATGCCAAGACACATATTAATGAAACTATCAAAACTTAAACACAAAGAAAAAATATTAAAAGTAGCAAGGGAAAAGCAACAAATAACATAGAAGGGAATCCCCATAATGTTAACAGCTGATTTTTCAACAGAAAATCTGCAAGACAGAAGGGAGTGGCAGGACATATTAAAAGTGATGAAAGGGAAAAACCTACAACCAAGATTACTCTACGCAGCAAGGATCTCATTCAGATTCGATGGAGAAATTAAAACCTTTACAGATAAGCAAAAGTTAAGAGAATTCAGCACCACCAAACCAGCTTTACAACAATGCTAAAGGAATTTCTCTAAGCAGAAAACACAAGAGAAGGAAAAGACCTACAAAAACAAACCCAAAACAATTAAGAAAATGGTAATAGGAACATACATATCGATAACTACCTTAAATGTAAATGAATTAAATGCTCCAACCAAAAGACATAGACTGGCGGAATGGATACAAAAACAAGACCCGTACATATGCTGTCTACAAGAGACCCACTTCAGACCTAGGGACACATATAGCCTAAAGTGAGGGGATAGAAAAAGATATTCCATGCAAGTGGAAATCAAAAGAAAGCTGGAGTAGCAATCCTCATATCTGACAAAATAGACTTTAAAATAAAGACTATTACAAGAGACAAAGGACACTACATAATGATCAAGGGATCAATCCAAGAAGAAGATATAACAATTGTAAATATTTATGCACCCAACATAGGAGCACCTCAATACATAAGGCAAATACTAACAGCCATAAAAGGGGAAATCGACAGTAACACAATCATTGTAGGGGACTTTAACACCTCACTTTCACCAATGGACAGATCATCCAAAATGAAAATAAATAAGGAAACACAAGCTTTAAATGCTACATTAAACAAGATGGACTTAATTGATATTTATAGGACATTCCATCCAAAAACAACAGAATACACTTTCTTCTCAAGTGCTCATGGAACATTCTCCAGGATAGACCATATTTTGGGTCACAAATCAAGCCTTGGTAAGTTTAAGAAAACTGAAATCATATCAAGTATCTTTTCTGACCACAATGCTATGAGATTAGATATCAATTACAGGAAAAAAACTGTAAGAAATACAAACACATGGAGGCTAAAGGATACGCTACTAAATAACCAAGAGATCACTGAAGAAATCAAAGAGGAAATAAAAAAATACCTAGAAACGAATGACTGACAATGAAAACATAACAACCCAAAACCAATGGATGCAGCAAAAGCAGTCTAAGAGGGGAAGTTTATAGCAATACAATCCTACCTCAAGAAACAAGAAACATCTCAAATAAACAACTAACCTTACACCTAAAGCAATTAGAGAAAAACGAACCAAAAAAACCCCCAAAGTTAGCAGAAGGAAAGAAATCATAATGTTCAGATCAGAAATAAATGTAAAAGAAATGAAGGAAACAATAGCAAAGATCAATAACACTGAAAGGTGGTTCTTGGAGAAGATAAACAAACTTCATAAACCATTAGCTAGACTCATCATGAAAAAAAGGGAGAGGACTCAACTCAACAGAATTAGAAAAGAAAAAGGAGAAATAACAACTGACACTGCAGAAATACAAAGGATCATGAGAGATTACTACAAGCAACTATATGCCAATAAAATGGACAACCTGGAAGAATTGGACAGACTATTAGAAAAGCACAACCTTCTGAGACTGAACTAGGAAGAAACAGAAAATATAAACAGACCAATCACAAGCACTGAAATTGAAACTGTAATTAAAAATCTTCCAACAGACGAAAGCCCAGGACCAGATGGCTTCACAGGCGAATTCTATCAAATATTTAGAGAAGAGCTAACACCTATCCTTCTCAAACTCTTCCAAAATATAGCAGAGGGAGGAACACTCCTAAACTCATTCTACAAGGCCACCATCACCCTGATACCAAAACCAGACAAAGATGTCCCCAAAAAAGAAAACTACAGGCCAATATCTCTGATGAACATAGATGCAAAAATCCTCAACAAAATACTAGCAAACAGAATCCAACAGCACATTAAAAGGATCATACAGTATGACCAAGTGGGGTTTATCCCAGGAATGCAAGCATTTTTCAATATACACAAATCAATCAATGTGATACACCATATTAACAAATGGAAAGATAAAAACCATATGATAAAAGACGCAGAAAAAGCTTTTGACAAAATTCAATACCCATTTATGATAAAAACTCTCCAGAAAGTAGGCATAGAGGGAACCTACTTCAACATAATAAAGGCCATATATGACAAACCCACAGCCAACATCATTCTCAATGGTGAAAAACTGAAACCATTTCCTCTAAGATCAGGAACAAGACAAGGTTGCCCATTCTCACCACTATTATTCAACATAGTTTTGGAAGTCCTATTCACAGCAGTCAGAGAAGAAAAAGAAATAAAAGGAATCCAAATCCAAAAAGAAGAAGTAAAACTGTCACTGTTTGCAGATGACATGATACTATACATAGAGAATCCTAAAGATGCTACCAGAAAACTACTAGAGCTAATGAATGAATTTGGTAAAGTAGCAGGATACAAAATTAATGCACAGAAATCTCTTGCATTTCTATACACTAATGATGAAAATCTGAAAGAGAAATTAAGGAAACACTCCCATTTACCACTGCGACAAAAAGAATAAAATACCTAGGAATAAACCTACCTAAGGAGACAAAAGACCTGTATGCAGAAAACTATAAGACACTGATGAAAGAAATTAAAGATGATACGAACAGATGGAGAGGTATACCATGTTCTTGGATTGGAAGCATCAATATTGTGAAAATGACTATACTACCCAAAGCAATCTACAGATTCAATGCAATCCCTATCAGACTACCAATGGCATTTTTCACAGAACTAGAACAAAAAGTTTCACGATTTATATGGAAACACAAAAGACCCCGAATAGCCAAAGCAATCTTGAGAAAGAAAAACGGAGCTGGAGGAATCAGGTTCCCAGACTTCAGACTATACTACAAAGCTACAGTAATCAAGACAGTATGGTACTGGCACAAAAACAGAAATATAGATCAATGGAACAGGATAGAAAGCCCAGAGATAAACCCACGCACATATGGTCACCTTATCTTTGATAAAGGAGGCAAGAGTATACAATGGAGGGAAGACAGCCTCTTCAATAAGTGGTGCTGGGAAAACTGGACAGCTGCATGTAAAAGAATGAAATTAGAACACTCCCTAACACCATACACAAAAATAAACTCAAAATGGATTAAAGACCTAAATGTAAGGCCAGACAGTATAAAACTCTTAGAGGAAAACATAGGCAGAAGACTCTATGACATAAATCACAGCAAGATCCTTTTTGACCCACCTCCTAGAGAAATGTAAATAAAAACAAAAATAAACAAATGGGACCTAATGAAACTTAAAAGCTTTTGCACAGCAAAGGAAACCATAAACAAGATGAAAAGACAGCACTCAGAATGGGAGAAAATATTTGCCAAGGAGGCAAATGACAAAGGAGTAATCTCCAAAATATACAAGCAGCTCATGCAGCTCAATATGAAAAAAACATGCAGCTCAATATGAAAAAAACAAACACCCAATCCATAAATGGGCAGAAGACCTAAACAGACATTTCTCCAAAGAAGATATACAGATTGCCAACAAACACATGAAAAGATGCTCTCTCTTTATTTGGCCAAATAGAGAATTCGTGTTTCATTCAATAGACACTACCAAGTACTGAATTCCATTTTGTTCTAGAACTTGTATTATGGAGTAAGTAAAAAATGAAGTAGAATAAAGATGAAAATGAAGTAGAGCAGGAGGAGGAGAAAAAGGAGAAAGAGGAGAGGAGGAAAAGAGGAAGAGGAGAAAATATCCTCTCCTCTCAAGACCTTTTTAAGGGAGAGTCAGCTCACACAGGGTCTTATAGGCCATTATGAACCTCGGACTTTTATTCCAGGTGAAATTGGGAGCAATTGCACGGTTTTCAACACAGGATTGCCATGATCTGACTTACATTTTAAAATGATCGATTTGACTGCTCTCTATAGAATAAACTGTAGATGGATGGGATTGGAAGCAGTTAAACCAATTATGAGATTATTATAGTAATTCAGGTGAGACGGAATGGTGGTCAGGACCAGGCTGGTTTCATGGAGGGGATAGGACAAGGAGTCTGATTCTAAATAAATTTTGAAGTGGGAGCTAACAGGATTTGCCAACATGATTGGATTGGAGTGAAAGAGCCAAGAAAGACTTAGGTTTTGACTTGAACAGCTGGGATAATGGAGTTGCCATTGACTGAGATGCAGAATGCTGTGGGAGAAATATGACTGTGGGGAAAAATCAGTTCAGTTTGGAGTTGTTAAGTTTGAGATATCCACCCAGCATCAAAATGGATATGTCAAGAAGGCAATTGGACACATGAGTTTGGAATTATGAAAGAGATCTGAAGATCTAAATTTGGGAGTTTGTCAGCATATAGGTGATACTTAAAGTCATAAGACTGGCTGAGCTCATAAGGATCTGAGTGTAAGTAAAGAAAAGAAGACCAAAGACTGGGGCACTCTTGTGTTAAGGAGTTGGGCAGAAAGAACTGCCCTTCTAATATTTCTCCTAAATGTGTATTTTCCTGGTATTTTTTTTTTATCAGTGCAGTACCTGAGAGCAAGGGTTTGGGGGTAAGAAAGCCTAGGTTCAACTCCTAACTCCATTACCTATTAATATGTATGACTTTTGTCCAGTTGCTTTATCCTCAGTCCTTGGTTTTCTCATTTTTGAAGTGGAAATAATAAAGTACCTGATTCATATGTTTGTTATGAGGTTAAATGACATAATGTACATTTAAGGTATTTAGAATGGTGCTTGGCACACAGTAAACACTCAATAAATGTTACCTGGTATTATTAAAGAAAAAAAAAGAAAAGATGCTCAATGTCACTGATCATTAGAGTAATGCAGATCAAAACTACAATGAGGTATCACCTCACACCAGTAGAATGTCCATCATCAAAAAATCTACAAACAATAAATGCTGGAGAGGGTGTGGAAAAAAGGGAACCCTCTTGCACTGTTGGTGGGAATGTACATTGATACAGCCACTATGGAGAACAGTATGGAGGTTTCTTAAGAAACTAAAACTAGAACTACCATATGACCCAGCAATCCCACTACTGGCCATATACCCTGAGAAAACCATAATTCAAAAAGAGTCATGTACCACAATGTTCATTGCTGCACTGTTTACAATAGCCAGGACATGGAAGCATCAACAGATGAATGGATAAAGAAGATGTGGCACATATATACAATGGAATATTACTCAACCATAAAAAGAAATGAAATTGAGTTATTTGTAGTGAGGTGGATGGACCCATAGTCGGTCATACAGAGTGAAGTAAGTCTGAAAGAGAAAAACAAATACTGTATGCTAACACATATCTTTGGAATCTAAAAAAAAAAAGAAAAGGTTCTGATGAACCTAGGGGCAGAACAGGCATAGAGAATGGACTTGAGGACATGGGGAGGGGCAAGGGTAAGCTGGGACGAAGTGAGACAGTAACATTGACATATATACAATACCAAATGTAAAATAGATAGCTAGTGGGAAGCAGCTGCATAGCACAGGGAGATCAGCTCAGTGCTTTGCGACCACCTAGAGGGGTGGGATAAGGAGGGTGGGAGGGAGACGCAAGAGGGAGGAGATATGGGGATATACGTATGCATATAGCTGATTCACTTTGTTATACAGCAGAAACTAACACAACATTGTAAAGCAATTACATTCCAATAAAGATGTTAAAGGAAAAAATATATAAAAATAAAAAGTAATAATAACAAGGGTTTTCTGTTTCAGCTGGTGAAGCAAACTTATGGTTCTGTGTACCATGCTTTGCTCTAAACCACACAGATAATAGATAAGCTTTTAAAATAGAAAAATTTTAACTGCAAAAACCATAAATGAAACAGACATAAAATGATGAGCAGGGATGAAATCCTTGCATTTCTGAGCTCCCAGATAAGATGGTGGCATTGGTTCCCATTAGTTTGGCTCCTATGGGGTATCAAGAACAAAAGGTTCTCCATGAAAGATAGAGAATAAAAGCCAGGGTCATTGCTTAGAGCCAGGAGCTGGGATGGGCCTGTCTTGTTCATGGAAAAAGGTTAAAAAACCACCAAAAGATTCCTGAAGTTGTACATTGTAGTATGTTTCAGCCCTATGGAGGCTGGAAGGCACAGACTATGTAATAAACCTTATAGCAAACAGGCTCAAGGACGTCAACTGTACTATTTTGGATCAGAAGCCCAAGTAACTATTACAAGACCTGATTCTAGACCATATCTGGGTGGTCTAGGAGGTGAACATCAGTGGGGAGAGGAAGGAAAGAGAATTATATTTTTAAAAAGTACTATTCAAAATAAAAAATTTAAAAAGACACTTGTGAAGACGAATTTGGGATTATACCCACAAAACGGGCAATAAATTATGGAAGAAATAAAACATGAGACTGAAATAAAACAAAACTAGATGGATACATACAGAGCCTACTAGAAATTTTAGAAACAAAACATAGTCATGTAATAAAACTTCAGTAGATGGTATAAAATTTAGTCTGGGAGCTACTGAAGAACAAATTAGTAAATTTGTATATAACTGTGGGATTCATCAATAACAGAACAAAAAGTTACAAACCACCCCAAAACTTAGTGGCATGAAACAACCATTTTATTATTCTCATGGACTCTGAGTCAGGGATTCAGTGAGGGCACAGTGAGGATGCGCTGTCTCTGATCTGTTATCTGAGGCCTCACGTAGAAAGGCTCAAAGATGGGGTTGACATGGTAACTATGGGCTAGTATCATCTGGAGGTGATTTCCCTTACATCACTGATGTTGGCAGTCAACCAGAATACTTGCATGTGCCCTCTCTATATGGCCTGGGCTCCTTTGCAACATGGCGGCTGGGGTCCAAGAGCAAATATCGCTTTCATTATACTTTGTTGACTTTGATCAAGCAGCCAGAGACCAGATTCAAGGTGAAGGGACATAGGTCCTACCTCTTGAATACAGGAGTGTCAAAAAATCTTGGACCGAAGTTTTAAACCAGCCACAGAAAACATAGAACATAGATTGAAAAACCCTAATATATGTTCAATAAAAGAATAGAAAAAGAGAATCGAGGGAAAGGCAGAAAGAGAAAAGATAATACTGATTCTGGTTCTTGCCAAGATGGCAAATTAGCATGGGCTGCAAAAATCCTATTCCAAGATCATAGATCGAAACATTATGAACCTCTCGGGCTTCCCTGGTGGCGCAGTGGTTGAGAGTCTGCCTGCCGATGCAGGGGACAGGGGTTCAAGCCCTGGTCCGGGAAGATCCCACATGCCACGGAGCAACTAAGCCTGTGCGCCACAACTACTGAGCCTGCGCGTCTGGAGCCTGTGCTCTGCAACAAGAGAGGCCACGATAGTGAGAGGCCCGCGCACTGCGATGAAGAGTAGCCCCCGCTCACTGCAATTAAAGAAAGCCCACGCACAGCAACGAAGACCCAACGCAGCCAAAAATAAATAAATAAAATAAATTTATAAAAAAACAAAAACAAACAAACAAAAAACATTATGAACCTCTCAACAAAGAAAAGCCCAGGACCAGTTGGTTTAATGGATGAATTCCACCAAACATTTAAAGAATAATTAATACCAATCTTTCTTAAACTCTTTCAGAAAAATAGAGAACATCTTCAAACTTATTTTATGAGGCCAGCATCACCCTGATACCAAAGCCAAGACACCACAAGAAAAGAAGACTGCAAGCCAATATCCCTGATAAATATACATGCAAATACCCTCAACAAAATACTAGCAAACCAAATTTAATAGCACATTAAAAATAATTATACAGCATGACCAAATGGGATTTATCTCTGGGTTGCAAGGATGCTGCAACATATGCGAATCATGTGATATAGTACAGGAACAGAAGGAAGGACAAAAATCACATGATCATCCTAACAGATGCAGAGAAAGCATTTGACAAAATTTAACACCCTTTTATGATAAAAACTCTCAACAAATTAAGTATATAAGGAACTCACCTCAGTACAGTAAAGGTCATATATGAAAAGCCCACAGCTAACATCATACAAAATGATGAAAAGCTTAAAGCTTTTCCTCTAAGATCAGGAATAAGGCAAAGATGTCCACTCTCACCACTTTATTAAATATAGTACTGGAAGTACTAGCCAAGACAATTTGGTAAAAAAAAAGAAATAAAAGGCATTCAAATCAGAAAGAAAGAAGTAAAATTATCTCTGTTTGCAGATGACATGATCTTATGTATAGAAAACCCTAGAGACTCCACATTAAAAAAAAATGTTAGAACTAACAAATGAAATCAGTAAAGTTGCTGGATACAAAATTAATGTACAAAAAATCAGTTGCATTTCTATATGCTAACAAACTATCTGAAAAGGAAATGAAGAAAACAATACCATTTACATTAACATCAAAAATAATAAAATACTTAGGAGCAAACTTAACAAGGAGGCGAAAGACTTTGACATGGAAAACTGTAAAACACAATTGAAAAAAAAATCAAAACAACAAAAATAAATGGAAAAACACCTGGTGTGCATGTATGGGAAAATTAATATTGTCAAAACGTCCATTTTACCTAAAGCAATCTACAGATTCAGTATAGATCTATCAAAATCCTAATAGCATTTTTTCAGAAATACACAATCCTAAAATTAACATGGAACCACAAAACACCCCAAATAGCCAAAGCAATTTTGAGCAGGAAAAATAAAACTGGAGGCATCCTGATTTCAAAATATAGTTCAAAGCCACAGTAATGGAAACAGTGTGATACTGGCATAAAAACAGATGTATTAACCAATAGAACAGAACAGAGAACCCAGAAATGAAACTATTCATACATGGTCAATTGATCTTTGACAAGGGTGCCAAGAATACTCAATGGGGAAAGGACAGTCTCTTCAATAAACGGTGTTGGGAAAACTGGATATCCACATGCAAAAGAATGAAATTGGGACCTCATATTACACCACTAAAAAATTACCTCAAAACAGGTAAAGACTTAAATATAAGAACTGAACTAGAACTCCTAGAAGAAAACCTAGGGAAAAGCTTCTTGACATTGGCCTTGGCAATGATTTCTTGGATATAATACCAAAAGCAAACGCAGTGTGGAGACTTGAATCATAAGCAGTTAACTACACTGATATAAAGCTTTCCCTAAATGATAGGAGTGGCTCACTGTGATTTATGCTGAAAACCTTTCCTTTCTGGAGTCTGGAATTTTGGCCCAAGCCAGGTAGAGGGTAGCTAAATGACCAGGCCCCAGTAAAAACCTTGGTCTCTGAGTTTCTAGTGAGCTTCTCTGGTAGACAGCATTTCCCACATGTTGTCATAGTTCATCACTGGAGGAATCAAGTGTGCCCTGTGTAACTCCACAGGGAGAGAATTTTTAGAAACTTGTGCCTGATTTCCTCCAGACTTCACCCATGTCCCTTTACTCTTTGCTGATTTAGCTGTGTTTTCTTTTTTCTTCTAATATGTCTTAGTTGTAAGTAAAACTGTATGCTGAGTCCTGTGACTCCTACTAACAAATCATCAAAGGGTGATCTTGGGGGTACCTGATGCACCCCTCAACTCATTTTATGATACTAAAACTGGTCAAGAGAAATAAAAAAGAAAAATTATTTCCCAATATCACTATCAACAGATACAAAAATTCTAAATATTGGCAAAACTAATCCCAATCTCTCGGTCACTCTAACCCCTCCTATTGACTCTCTCCCTCCACCATTCCCAACCGCCTTTCTTTATAGATGGATAGAATGACTATATTGAGAAAATAGCAATGATTAAACATTAGCTTATAAGACTTCGACTTCCAGGAAGATGGAATAAATCTACTTTTCCCCATACTTCTTGATAAGTACAACTAAGAACTTTTCAAATTATATATAAAACAAACATAAAAATTTGTAAGGTAGAGAGAAGAGGGCAGACCAGCTAGGGATCTAGGAACTGGAACAACAACACAGTTGTGAGTTTCTTACTTTTTTCCCCCTCATATATCTCACACTTGGAGTTTAAGAAGCTGACAATCCAGAAATGCCAATAGTCATAGGCAAAAAAAGCCTCAAAAAAAAACCAACAAAGAACCCAACCCTACTCTACCCAATGGATCAGGAAAGGGGAAGCCTAGCAAGACATAAAACTTTTAGATAATAATTGTTTTACTCTGGACAAACAACACAGAAAAAAAATAATAGTCCCCCTACCACCCATGCCAGCAAAGCTGAGTGGGAAGGCTTGTCTTTCACACACTTGTGTAACAAGTCTCCCCACTCCTATCCCCTACCTGCCATGGTATCAGTGGAGAAAATGTGGGAAGCTGGAACTCCCACCCACCCATGGTAATGAGTAGCTCACCTCTTCAGATGTCAACAGAGGCCAAGTGGGGAACCTGGACTTCCAACTCTCCCTGGCAATAATGAGTCAGCTTTCTCTCTTCCTCTACCAGAGCAGTGTCAGAGAAAGCCAGTTAATACAGAAGGCTTAAATTAAATTCAGAGTCTCAGAACATAATAAAAGCAGAATTATACTCTTTTCAAATGCTTACAGAACTTATACCAAGATAGACTATGTCCTAGGCCATAAAACAAACCCCAACAAATTTTAAAAAATTAAAATGATATAGAAGTTACTCTGCAACCATAATGGAAGCAAATTAGAAATGAATAAATAATAGAAGGATAAGATGAAAAGCTCCAACACAGTTGCAAACTAAATAACAAACATCTTAATAATCTATACGTCAAGGAGTAAGTCTCAAGGGAAGTCTTAAAATGCAATGAATTGAATGAATATGAAAATACAGCATATCAAAATTTGTGGACAACAGTGAAAACTGTGCTAAGAGGGAAATTTATAGTACTAAATACATATATTTGGATAAAGGAAAGGTCTCAAATCAAAAATCCTAGGAGGATTGGCCAAGACGGCAGAGTAGAAAGACCCTCAGCTCACTTCCTCTCACAGGCACACCAAAATCACAACCATTTCATCGAACAAGCAATCGATGAAAAAGACGGGAACCTATCAAAAAAGATTTTCTACAACTTAAGACATAAAGAAGGAACCAAAACAAGATGAGTAGAAGGGGCAGACTGGAGATACAGTCCAGTCCCATTCTGCTGGGTGGGTGAGCCACAAACTGAAGAATAATTACATTGCAGAGGTTCTGTCAAAGGAGTGAGAAATCTGAGCCCCATGACAGGCTTCCCAGCCTGGGGGCCCTGCACCAGGAAGATGAGCATTTGGCTTTGAAGGCCAGTGGGGCCTACTTTCAGTAGTCCCAGAGGGCTGGGGAAATAGAGACTTCACTCTTAAAGGGAGCACACAAAATCTGACATGCTCCAGTACCCAGGGCAGAAGCTATAATTTGAGAGGAGCCTGGGTCAGACCTACCTGCTGATCTCAGAGGGTCTCCCAGAGAGGCAGGAGGCAACTACAGCTCACCCTGGGAACACAGACACTGGCAGCAGCCATTCTGGGGAGCTCCTTCTACCATGTGGACACTGGTGTTGGCAAGTGCCGTTGTAGAATCCTCCCTTTAGCTCATAAGCACCAAGACCTGGCCCCACCCAACAGCACATAGGTGCCAGTGCTAGGATGCCTCAGGCCAAGCAACTAACTGGGCAGGGACAGAGCCACACCCATCAGCAGACAGGCTGCCTTAAGACCCCTGAGCCCACAGTCACCTCTGGACATGGCCCTGCCCACCAGAGGGCCCAGGACCCAGCTCCAAACACCAGTGGGCAGGCACCAGTCCCAGAATCCCCTAGTCCCTGGTCCTGACCTCCACGGAGCCTGTTCTAGCCTCTGGACCAGCCTCACCCCCCAGGGGGCAGATACCAGACTCAAGAAAACCATAATCCCCAAACCTGAGAACCCAGCCTGCCCATCAGCAGGCCAGACCCTGCCCTGGGACCAGCTGGGCCACAGCCTTGTCCACTAGGAGGCCAGCACAAACTTCAGGATACCCAGGACCTTGTACCCAACTCTGTCAGGAACCACCCCCCACCATCAGCAATCAGATACCAGCTCTAGAACCCTTGGGTCCTGCTACCAGAACCCAGGACCTGCCTCTGCCCACCAGTAGGCCAGCACTAACCCCAGGACCTGGCTTCACCCACCAATGTGCAGACAGCAGCCCCAGAGTCTTCAGGATCCTGACTCTGCCCACCAGTGAGTGATCATAAGCCCCAGGGCCCCCTGGGGCTCCGCAATCAGCCACTTTGTGACCCGGTCCCACCAACCAGCAGTCAGCAGCCTCCACATAAGGCAGGGTCTGGCAACCAACCAGACTGGGAACCAACCAAGCCTAGCATACCACCCATATAGCCTGCCACAAGAGAAGGACCCACATGGCCATCATAGGGGGAACCCCTAGAACATATAGCTTGGGTGACCAGAGGGGCATGTGCTGCTGGGACACATAGGACATATCCTACAAAAGGCCACTTCTCCAAGGTCGGGAAATATAACCAACCTACCACATACATAAAAATAAAAACAGCAATTTAGGGAAAATGAGGTGACAGAGAAACATGTTCCAGAGAAAAGAACAAGATAAAACCCCAGAAGAAGAACTAAGTGAAGTAAAGATAGGCAATCTAACCAAAAAAAAGTACAGGGTAGTGATCGTAAAGTTGATCAAAGAACTCGGGAGAAGAATGGCTGCACAGAGTGAGAAGTTAGAAGTTTTTAACAAGGAGTTAGAAAATATAAAGAACAACCACACAGAAATCAAGAATACAATAACTGAAATAAAAAATACAGTAGAAGGAATCAACAGGAGACTAAATGATACAGAGGAACAGATCAGCAAGCTAGATGGAGTAGTGGAAATCACTGAAGCTGAACAGAAGAAAAAAAAGAATGAAAAGAAATGAAGACAATTTAAAAGACCTCTGGCACAACACCAAGCACTCACATTACAGGGGTACGAGAAGGAGAAGAGAGAGACAAAGGGGGCTGAGAACATATTCGAAGACATAATAGCTGAAAACTTCCCTAACCGGGAAAGGAAACAGACATCCAAGTCCAGAAGGTGCAGAGAGTTCTGTACAGTATTAACACAAAGAGGAACACGCCAAGACACTGTACTTAAAATGACAAAAGTTAAAGAGAGTAGTAAAAGCAGCAAGGAAAAAGCAACAAATAACTCTCACAGGGGACCACCATAAGGCTACCAGCTGATTTTTCAGCAGAAATTGAAGGGAGTGGCCCAATATATTTAAACTGATGAAACAGAAAAATCAACAACCAAGAATACTCTACCCAGCAAGGCTCTCATTCAGAGTTGATGGAGAGACCAAAAACCTTAAAGACAGGCAAAAACTAGAGTTCACCACCACCAAACCAGCTTAACAAGAAATGTTAAAGGAAATTCTTCAATCAAAAAAGAAAGGGTCAGAAATAGGAACATGGATATTACAAACTGAAAAAGTTCATTAGTAAAGGCAAACATACAGTAAAGGTAGAAAATCATCCCTGCAAAAAGTTAGTAGGACATTAGTAACAGGGTTAAAAAACAAAAGAAGTGGGGCTTCCCTGGTGGCGCAGTGGTTGAGAGTCTGCCTGCCAATGCAGGGGACAGGGGTTTGAGCCCTGGTCTGGGAAGATCCCACATGCCATGGAGCAACTGGGCCTGTGAGCCACAATTACTGAGCCTGCGCGTCTGGAGCATGTGCTCCGCAACAAGAGAGGCCGCGATAGTGAGAGGCCCGTGCACCGCGATGAAGAGTGGCCCCCGCTTGACACAACTAGAGAAAGCCCTCGCAGAGAAACGAAGACCCAACACAGCCATAAATAAAAATAAATAAATTAAATCCTATGGATTTAAAAAAAAACACAAAAGAAGTAAAACCATCTATATCCACGATAAGCAGTTAAGGAATACACGAAACAACTTGATATAAAATATATCAAAAACAGTAATCATGAGGAGAGAGTACAAATGCAGGGTGTTAAAAGGCAATTGAAAGTAGGACATAAGCAACTTGAAATAATCACGTATATATATATGAATTGCTTTATAAAAACCCCATGGTAATCACAAACCAAAAATCTATAAGAGATACACACATAAAAGGAAAAAAAAATCCAAACATAACACTAAAGACACACATCAAATCACAGGAGAAAAAAAGAAGAAAGAAATAAAAAAATACCTACAAAAAAAATTCAAAACAATTAACAAAATGAGAATAAGGTCATAAAACTGAATATCAAAAAAATTTTTGAAAAATGAGCAGAAGGCCAAAAGACATGTCTCAAAAGAAGAGATATAGATAACCAAAATGCACATAAAAAGATTCTCAACATACTAATTATTAGAGAAATGCATCAAAACTACAAAGCAGTACCACCTAACATTAGTCAGAATAGCCATCACTAAAAAGCCTACAAAGAACAAATGCTGGAGAGGGTGTGAGAAAAGGGAACCCTCCTACACTATTGGTGGGAATGTAAATGGGTGTGGCCACTAGGGGAAACAGTAAATACGGTCCCCCAAAAAGTACCAAAGGAGTTACATTATGATCCAGCAATCCCACTCCTTGGCATATATCCAGACAAAACTATCATTCAAAGAGATACATGCACCCCTATGTTCACAGCAGCACTATTCACAAGCCAAGACATGGGAACAACCTGAATGTCCATGGACAGATGAAGGAATCAAGAAGATGTGGTACACGTATACAATGGAGTAGTACTCAGCCATAAAAAAGAATGAAACACTGCCATTTGCAGCAACCTGGAAGGACCTAGAGATTATCACACTAAATTCAGGAAGTTAAAAAGAGAAAGACAATACCATATGATATCACTTATATGTGGAATCAGAAATAGGACACAAATGAACTTACCTACACAACAGAAACAGGCTCAGAGACATAAACAACAGACCAGTGGTTGCCAAGGGGGAGAAGGATGGGGGAGGGATGGATTGGGAGTCTGGGATTAGCAGATGTAAACTATTACATAGAGAATGGTAGACAACTAGGTCCTTCTGTATACCACAGGCAACTATAAACAACATCCTGTGATACTCTGTAACAGAAAGGAATATGAAAAAGAATCTTTATATATTTAATCTAAATACTGTGCTGCAGAGTGGGAAATTAACACAACCCTGCAAATCAAATATACTTCAATAAAATAAATAATAAAAACACGGCGTGGTATTGGCACAAAAACAGACATATAGAGTAAGGGACCCCAATAAGGAACCCAGAAAAAAATCCACACACCGACGGTCAATTAATCTTTGATGAAGGAGGAAGTATATAATATAGACAGTCTCTTCAGAAAGTGGTATAGGGAAAGATAAACGCCACATGTAAATCAATGAAGACAGAACACTCCCTCCCACCGTGCACAAAAATAAACTCAAAATGGCTTAAAGACTTAAATATAAAGACATGACACCATAAAACACCTAGAAGAAATCCTAGGCAAAACATCCTCTGACAAAAATCCTAGCAATATGTTTTTAGATCAGCTGGCCAACTAAAAAGAATTAAAAGCAAAAATAAACAAATGGGACTAATCAACATTATAAGCGCTTGCACAGCAAAGGAAAGCAACGACAAAACAAAACAAAGAACCTACGGAATGAAAGAAAATGTTTTCACACGATGAGACCAACAAGGGTTTAACTTCTAAAATATACAAACAGCTCATACAACTCAATACAAACCAACAAACAAACCAAACAACCATTCCAAAAATGGGCAGAAGACTTAAATAGAGATTTCTTCAAAGAAGACATCCAGACGGCCAATGGACACATGAAAAATGCTCAGCATTGCTGATTATTAGAGAAATGCAAATCAAAACTACAAAGTGGTACCACCTCACACCAGTCAGAATGGCCATCACTAAAAAGCCTACAAAGAACAAATGCTGGAGAGGGTGCGAGAAAAGGGAACCCTCCTACGCTACTGGTGGGAATGTAAATGGGTGTAGCCACTAGGGTAAACAGTAAGCAGCGTCCCCCAAAAAGTACAAAAAGAGCTACATTATGATCCAACAATCCTATTCCTTGGCATATATCCAGACAAAGTTATCATTCAAAGAGATACATGCACCCCTATGTTCACAGCAGCACTATTCACAAGCCAAGACATGGGAATAACCTAAATGTCCATCGACAGATGAATGGATCAAGAAGATGTGGTACATGTATACAATGGAGTAGTACTCAGCCATAAAAAATAATGCAATAATGCCATTTGCAGCAACCTGGAAGGACCTAGAGATTATCATACTACATGCAGGAAGTCAAAAAGAGAAAGACAAATACCACGTGATATTACTTATACATGGAATCAGAAATAGGACACAAATGAACTTACCTACACAACAGAAACAGACTCAAAGACATAGAAAACAGACCTGTGGTGGCCAGGGGGGAGAGGAACTGGGAGAGGGATGGATGGGAAGTTTGGGATTAGCAGATGCAAACTATTCTATAGAGAATAAATAAACAACAAGGTCCTATTGTATAGCACAGGGAAGTACATTCGATATCCTCTGATAAACTGTACTAAAAAAGAATGTGGAAAGAATCTATATATATGTAAAACTGAATCACTGTGCTGTACAGCAGAAATTAACAAAGCACTGTAAATGAACTATACTTCAATAAAATAAATCAAAAAAAACATAGTGTGGTATAGGCACAAAAACAGATACATACATCACTGTAACAGATTAAGGAGCCCAAAACTAAATCCACAGACCAATGGACGATTAATCTTCCATGAAGGAGGCAAGTATATACAATGCGGAAAAGAAAGTCTCTTCAGCAAGTGGTACTGGGAATGAGGACAGACACATGAAACTCAATGAAGGTAGAAACTCCCTCCCACCATATACAAAAATAAACTCAAAATGCCTTAAAGACTTAAATGTAAGACAGGACACCATAAAACTCCTAGAACATAGGCAAAACATTCTGTGACATACATTGTAGCAATATTTTCTTAGATCGGACTCCCAGCGCAAAAGAAACGAAAGCAAAAATAAACAAATGGGACCTAATCATCCTTATATGCTTTTGCATAGCGAAGGAAAGCATCAACAAAACAAAAAGATCACCTTCGGAATGGGAGAAAAGATTTGCAAATGATGTGACCGACAAGAGCTTAATTTCTAAAATATACAAACAGCTCATACAATTCAGTATAAAAGAAAAATGAACAACCCAGTCAAAAATGCACAGAAGAGCTAAATAGACATTTCTCCAAAGAAGACATGCAGATGGCCAATAGACACATGAAAAGATGCTCAACATCACTGATTAGGAGAGAAATGCAAATCAAAAGTACACTGAGGTGCTGGAGAGGGTGTGGAGAAAAGGGAACCCTCTTGCACTGTTGGTGGGAATGTAAATTGATACAGCCACTATGGAGAACAATATGGAGGTTCCTGAAAAAACTAAAAATAGAATTACCATATGACGCAGCAATCCCACTACTGTGCATACACCCAGAGAAAACCGTAATTGAAAAAGACACATGCACCCCAATGTTCACTGCAGCACTATTTACAATAGCCAGGTCATGGAAGCAACCTAAATGCCCATCGACGGATGAATGGATAAAGAAGTTGTGGTATATATATAATGGAATATTACTCAGCCATAAAAAGGAACGAAATTGAGTCATTTGTTGAGACGTGGATGGATCTAGAGACTGTCATACAGAGTGAAGTAAGTCAGAAAGACAACAACAAATATCGTATATTAACGCATGCATGTGGAACCTAGAAAAATGGTACAGATGAACCGGGTTGCAGGGCAGAAGTTGAGACACAGATGTAGAGAACAAACGTATGGACACCAAGGGGGGTAAACTGCGGTGGGGTGGGGATGGTGGTGTGCTGAATTGGGCGATTGGGATTGACACGTATATAGTGATGAGTATAAAATTGATGACTGATTAAAAAAAAAAGTACAATGAGGTACCACGTCACACGGGTCAGAATGGCCATCACTAAAAAGTCTACAAATAACAAATGCTGGAGAGGTGTGGAGAAAAGGCAACCCTCTTACACTGTGGGGGGGAATATAAATTGGTGCAGCCACTATAGAAAACAGTAGGCAGGTTCCTCAAAAAAAAACAGCTAGAATTACCATATGATCCTGCAATCCCACTCCTGGTCATACATCCAGACAAAACTATCATTCAAAGAGATACATGCACCCCTATGTGGAGCACTACCCACAATACCCAAGACGTGGGATCAACTTAAATGTCAGTCAGGACATGAATGGATCAAGACAATACGGTATATATATATATATATAATGGAGTCCTACTCAGCCATAAAAAATAGATGAAATAATGTCATTTGCAGCAACACGGATGGACCAAGAGATTATCACATTGGGTTGGCCAAAAAGTTCATTCTGGTCTTTCCGTAACATGGTACGGAAAACATCTTCCCAGTACCACTTCCCAAAACTAAGTGAAGGAAGTCGGAAAGAAAAAGACAAATACCATATGGTATCACCTACATGTGGAATCTGAAATATGACAAAAAGGAACTCATCTGCACAGACTCAGAGACATAAAGAACAGACCAGTGGTTGCCAAGGGGGAGAAGGGCAGGGGAGGGATGGATTGGGAGTTTGGGATTAGCAGATATAAACTATTACATAGAGAATGGATAAACAACTAGGTCCTTCTGTATACCACAGGCAACTATAAACAACATCCTGTGATACTCTGTAACAGAAAGGAATATGAAAAAGAATCTTTATATAGTTAATCTAAATACTGTGCTGCAGAGCAGAAAATTAACACAATGCTGCAAATCAAATATACTTCAATAAAATAAATAAATAAATAAAAACACGGTGTGGTATTGGCACAAAAACAGACATATAGATTAATGGACCCCAATAAGGAACCCAGAAAAAAATCCACACACCGACGGTCAATTAATCTTTGATGAAGGAGCAAGTATATACAATGAAGAAAAGACAGTCTCTTCAGCCAGTGGTATAGGGAAAGATAAACAGCCACATGTAAATCAATGAAGTTAGGACACTCCCTCCCACCGTGCACAAAAATAAACTCAAAATGGCTTAAAGACTTAAATATAAAGACATGACACCATAAAACACCTAGAAGAAATCCTAGGCAAAACATCCTCTGACAAAAATCCTAGCAATGTGTTTTTAGATCAGCTGGCCAACTAAAAAGAATTAAAAGCAAAAATAAACAAATGGGACTAATCAACCTTATAAGTGCTTGCACAGCAAAGGAAAGCATCAACAAAACAAAACAAAGAACCTACGGAATGAAAGAAAATGTTTTCACACGATGAGACCAACAAGGGTTTAACTTCTAAAATATACAAACAGCTCATACAACTCAATACAAACCAACAAACAAACCAAACAACCATTCCAAAAATGGGCAGAAGACTTAAATAGAGATTTCTTCAAAGAAGACATCCAGACGGCCAATGGACACATGAAAAATGCTCAGCATTGCTGATTATTAGAGAAATGCAAATCAAACCTACAAAGTGGTACCACCTCACACCAGTCAGAATGGCCATCACTAAAAAGCCTACAAAGAACAAATGCTGGAGAGGGTGTGAGAAAAGGGAACCCTCCTACGCTACTGGTGGGAATGTAAATGGGTGTAGCCACTAGGGTAAACAGTAAGCAGTGTCCCCCAAAAAGTACAAAAAGAGCTACATTATGATCCAACAATCCTATTCCTTGGCATATATCCAGACAAAGTTATCATTCAAAGAGATACATGCACCCCTATGTTCACAGCAGCACTATTCACAAGCCAAGACATGGGAATAACCTAAATGTCCATCGACAGATGAATGGATCAAGAAGATGTGGTACATGTATACAATGGAGTAGTACTCAGCCATAAAAAATAATGCAATAATGCCATTTGCAGCAACCTGGAAGGACCTAGAGATTATCATACTACATGCAGGAAGTCAAAAAGAGAAAGACAAATACCATGTGATATTACTTATACATGGAATCAGAAATAGGACACAAATGAACTTACCTACACAACAGAAACAGACTCAAAGACATAGAAAACAGACCTGTGGTGGCCAAGGGGGAGAGGAACTGGGAGAGGGAAGGATGGGAAGTTTGGGATTAGCAGATGCAAACTATTCTATAGAGAATAAATAAACAACAAGGTCCTATTGTAGAGCACAGGGAAGTACATTCGATATCCTCTGATAAACTGTACTAAAAAAGAATGTGGAAAGAATCTATATATATGTAAAACTGAATCACTGTGCTGTACAGCAGAAATTAACAAAGCACTGTAAATGAACTATACTTCAATAAAATAAATCGAAAAAAACATAGTGTGGTAGAGGCACAAAAACAGATACATACATCACTGTAACAGATTAAGGAGCCCAAAACTAAATCCACAGACCAATGGACGATTAATCTTCCATGAAGGAGGCAAGTATATACAATGTGGAAAAGAAAGTCTCTTCAGCAAGTGGTACTGGGAATGAGGACAGACACATGAAACTCAATGAAGGTAGAAACTCCCTCCCACCATATACAAAAATAAACTCAAAATGCCTTAAAGACTTAAATGTAAGACAGGACACCATAAAACTCCTAGAACATAGGCAAAACATTCTGTGACATACATTGTAGCAATATTTTCTTAGATCGGTCTCCCAGCGCAAAAGAAACGAAAGCAAAAATAAACAAATGGGACCTAATCATCCTTATATGCTTTTGCATAGCGAAGGAAAGCATCAACAAAACAAAAAGATCACCTTCGGAATGGGAGAAAAGATTTGCAAATGATGTGACCGACAAGGGCTTAATTTCTAAAATATACAAACAGCTCATACAACTCAGTATAAAAGAAAAATGAACAACCCAGTCAAAAATGCACAGAAGAGCTAAATAGACATTTCTCCAAAGAAGACATGCAGATGGCCAATAGACACATGAAAAGATGCTCAACATCACTGATTAGGAGAGAAATGCAAATCAAAAGTACACTGAGGTGCTGGAGAGGGTGTGGAGAAAAGGGAACCCTCTTGCACTGTTGGTGGGAATGTAAATTGATACAGCCACTATGGAGAACAATATGGAGGTTCCTGAAAAAACTAAAAATAGAATTACCATATGACCCAGCAATCCCACTACTGCGCATACACCCAGAGAAAACCGTAATTCAAAAAGACACAGGCACCCCAACGTTCACTGCAGCACTATTTACAATAGCCAGGTCATGGAAGCAACCTAAATGCCCATCGACGGACGAATGGATAAAGAAGTTGTGGTATATATATACAATGGAATATTACTCAGCCATAAAAAGGAACGAAATTGAGTCATTTGTTGAGACGTGGATGGATCTAGAGACTGTCATACAGAGTGAAGTAAGTCAGAAAGACAACAACAAATATCGTATATTAACGCATGCATGTGGAACCTAGAAAAATGGTACAGATGAACCGGGTTGCAGGGCAGAAGTTGAGACACAGATGTAGAGAACAAACGTATGGACACCAAGGGGGGAAAACTGCAGTGGGGTGGGGATGGTGGTGTGCTGAATTGGGCGATTGGGATTGACACATATACAGTGATGAGTATAAAATTGATGACTGATTAAAAAAAAAAAGTACAATGAGGTACCACGTCACACGGGTCAGAATGGCCATCACTAAAAAGTCTACAAATAACAAATGCTGGAGAGGTGTGGAGAAAAGGCAACCCTCTTACACTGTGGGGGGGAATATAAATTGGTGCAGCCACTATAGAAAACAGTAGGCAGGTTCCTCAAAAAAAAACAGCTAGAATTACCATATGATCCTGCAATCCCACTCCTGGTCATACATCCAGACAAAACTATCATTCAAAGAGATACATGCACCCCTATGTGGAGCACTACCCACAATACCCAAGACGTGGGATCAACTTAAATGTCAGTCAGGACATGAATGGATCAAGACAATACGGTATATATATATATATATAATGGAGTCATACTCAGCCATAAAAAAAAGATGAAATAATGTCATTTGCAGCAACACGGATGGACCAAGAGATTATCACATTGGGTTGGCCAAAAAGTTCATTCTGGTCTTTCCGTAACATGGTACGGAAAACATCTTCCCAGTACCACTTCCCAAAACTAAGTGAAGGAAGTAGGAAAGAGAAAGACAAATACCATATGGTATCACCTACATGTGGAATCTGAAATATGACAAAAAGGAACTCATCTGCACAGACTCAGAGACATAAAGAACAGACCAGTGGTTGCCAAGGGGGAGAAGGGCAGGGGAGGGATGGATTGGGAGTTTGGGATTAGCAGATATAAACTATTACATAGAGAATGGATAAACAACTAGGTCCTTCTGTATACCACAGGCAACTATAAACAACATCCTGTGATACTCTGTAACAGAAAGGAATATGAAAAAGAATCTTTATATAGTTAATCTAAATACTGTGCTGCAGAGCAGAAAATTAACACAATGCTGCAAATCAAATATACTTCAATAAAATAAATAAATAAATAAAAACACGGTGTGGTATTGGCACAAAAACAGACATATAGATTAATGGACCCCAATAAGGAACCCAGAAAAAAATCCACACACCGACGGTCAATTAATCTTTGATGAAGGAGCAAGTATATACAATGAAGAAAAGACAGTCTCTTCAGCCAGTGGTATAGGGAAAGATAAACAGCCACATGTAAATCAATGAAGTTAGGACACTCCCTCCCACCGTGCACAAAAATAAACTCAAAATGGCTTAAAGACTTAAATATAAAGACATGACACCATAAAACACCTAGAAGAAATCCTAGGCAAAACATCCTCTGACAAAAATCCTAGCAATATGTTTTTAGATCAGCTGGCCAACTAAAAAGAATTAAAAGCAAAAATAAACAAATGGGACTAATCAACCTTATAAGCGCTTGCACAGCAAAGGAAAGCATCAACAAAACAAAACAAAGAACCTACGGAATGAAAGAAAATGTTTTCACACGATGAGACCAACAAGGGTTTAACTTCTAAAATATACAAACAGCTCATACAACTCAATACAAACCAACAAACAAACCAAACCAATCCAAAAATGGGCAGAAGACTTAAATAGAGATTTCTTCAAAGAAGACATCCAGACGGCCAATGGACACATGAAAAATGCTCAGCATTGCTGATTATTAGAGAAATGCAAATCAAACCTACAAAGTGGTACCACCTCACACCAGTCAGAATGGCCATCACTAAAAAGCCTACAAAGAACAAATGCTGGAGAGGGTGTGAGAAAAGGGAACCCTCCTACGCTATTGGTGGGAATGTAAATGGGTGTAGCCACTAGGGTAAACAGTAAGCAGCGTCCCCCAAAAAGTACAAAAAGAGCTACATTATGATCCAGCAATCCTATTCCTTGGCATATATCCAGACAAAACTATCATTCAAAGAGATACATGCACCCCTATGTTCACAGCAGCACTATTCACAAGCCAAGACATGGGAACAACCTAAATGTCCATTGACAGATGAATGGATAAAGATGTGGTACATGTATACAATGGAGTATTGCTCAGCCATAAAAGAGAATGAAATAACGCCATTTGCAGCAACATGGATGGATCAAGAGAGTATCTATTGGCTTGCCCAAAAAGTTCGTTCGCGTTTTTCCATAACATCTTACGTAAAACATCTTCCCAGTACCACTTCCCAATACTAAGTGAAGGAAGTCAGAATGAAAAAGACAAATACCATATGGTATCACTTACATGTGGAATCTGAAATATGACAAAAACGAACTCATCTGCAAACAGAAACAGACTCAGAGTCATAGAGAACAGACCTGTGGTTGCCAAGAAGGAGACGGATTAGGAGAGGGATGGATTGGGAGTTTGGGATTAGCAGATGCGAACTATTATATAGAGAATGGATTAAAAAGGAGGTCCTACTGTATAGCACATTTAACTATATACAATATCCTATGATAAATAGTAAAGGAAATGAATATGAAAAAGTATCTGTATATATGTAAAACTGAATCACTCTGCTGTACATCAGAAATCATCACATCATAACTCAACTATGGTTCAATAAAATAAATTACAAAAAAACACAGTGTGGGGACTTCCCTTGCGGTTCATTGTTTAAGATTCTGTGCTCCCAATGTAGGGGGCATAGGTTCAATCCCTGGTCGGGGAACTAAGATCCCCAATGCCGCACAGCGCGGCCTTAACAAAAGAAAAGACCTTAGCAGTCCCAAGCTCTGAAAAAAATGAGTGGAAAACACATACACACACACACACACACACACACAAATACACACCAGACCCCTTGCCCTTGCCCATGTGCAATCCAAAATTTAAAAAATGTTATTAAAAAAACCACAGTGTGATATAGACACAAAAACAGACATACAGATCAATGGGAAAGAATAAGCAGCCCGGAAATAAATCCACACACTGACAGTCAATTAATCTTTGACGAAGGAGAGACGAATATACAGTGGAGAAAAGACAGTCTCTTCTCAAGTGGTATTGGGAACGCTGGACAGCCACATGTAAATTAATGAAGTTAGAGTACTCCCTCCCACCACACACAAAAATAAACTCAAAATGGCTTAAAGACTTAAATATAAGACATGACACCATAAAATTCCTAGAAGAGAACATAGGTAAATGATTCTCTGATATAAATTATAGCAATATTTTCTTAGATTAGTCTCCCAAGGCAAAAGAAATAGAAGCAAAATTAAACAAATGGGGCCTAATCAACCTTATTAGCTTTTGCACAGCAAAGGAAACCATCAACAAAACAAAAAGACAACCTACAGAATGGGAGAAAATATTTACAAATGATGCGACCAACAAGGGCTTAATTTCTAAAATATCCAAACAGCTCATACAACTTAATATCAAAAAACAAACAAACATACAAACAAAAAACAAACAACCCAATCAAAAAATGGGCAGAAGACCCAAATAGACATTTCTCCAAAGAAGACATCCAGATGCCCAACAGACAGATGAAAAGATGCTCAACATCACTAATTATTAGAGAAATGCAAATCAAAACTATAATGAGGTACCTCCTCACACCGGTCAGAATGGCCATCATTAAAAAGTCTACAAATAACAAATGCTGGAGACAGTGTGGAGAAAAGGCAACCCTCCTACACTGTTCGTAGGAATGTAAATTGGTGCACCCACTATGGAGAACAGCATGGAGATTCCTATAAAAACTACAAATGGAGTACCATATGATCCAGCAATCCCACTTCTGGCCATATATCCAGACAAAACTATAATTCAAAGAGATACATGCACCCCTACGTTCATAGCAGCACTATTCACAATAGCCAAGACATGGAAACAATGGAAATGTCCATCAACAGATGAATGGATAAAGAAGATGTGGTGTACATATACAAAAAGAATGTTACTCAGCCGTGTAAAAGAATGAAATAATGCCATTTGCAGCAACATGGATGGACTTAGAGATTATCATAGAAAGTGAAGTAAGTCAGACCAAGAAAGACAAATATTATTGCTTATATATGAAATATAAAAAATAATACAAATAAACTTGTTTACAAATTAGAAATAGACTCACAGACAGAAAACAAAATTATGGTTTCTCAAGGGGAAGGGGGGGAGATAAAATAGGAGTTTGGATTAACAGATATACAATATTATATATAAAACAGATAAACAACAAGGATTTACTATATAGCACAGGGAGATATATTCAATATCTTGTAATAACCTATAATGAAAATGAATCTGAAAAAGAATATATATATGTATGTGTGTATATATATATATATCTGGATCACTTTGCTGTACACCTGAAACTAACATGATATTGTAAATCAACTATACTTCAATAATAGAAAGTTGCTATGAGAGGAGAGCTCAATATTGTCACCATAATTACAACAACAACAAAACAGAAATTGAACCAATTGTGTAGTTTCCAATGATGGAATATTCACGCAAATCTCATGCACTTCCTCATGTACATTCTGGAACTCTAGAAGAATTTTTCAAAGGGAGAACATCTCAGATTCATAGATTTTTCTCAGAATACAGAAAGGAAGTCTACAAGTAATACTTGGAAATGTAGTGCTTCTATACATCTGCCTTCCCTTTGGAACCAAAGGCTCTTCTGTGGGTGGATCTAAGATATTCTTTGGTCTCTTTGTAAACCACCCTGCTTGGTTCTGTCCTCTTGCCACTACTCTAATATTCCCCTATCTGCTGCAAGATGTTTACCACAGTAAGGTCAGTTAACATATCCTTTTTCTGACATAATTACCATGTATATATACACACCACATTTTCTTTATTCATCCGTGGATGGACACTTAGGTTTTTTCCATGTCTTGGCTATTGTGAATAATGCTACAATGAACATAGGGGTGCAAATATTTCTTCGAGATAGTGATTTCATTTCCTTCAGCTATATATCCATAAGTGGAATTGCTGGATCATATGATAGTTCTATTTTTAATTTTTTGAGGAACCTCCATACTCTCTTCCATAGTGGCTGCACCAATTTACATTCCCACCAACAGTACACAAGGGAGTCATTTAGACTTACATTTGTTGGTAGGAGTAAACCGAACTATGTAGATAAGTTCCTTGTTTTCATTGTATCACCACTTAAAATAGCTAGCACTTATGAAATACTATGATGTTCCAAGCACTAGGCTGACTATTTCATAAGCATTGTTTCACTTAATTCTTACAAATTCATTAAGCAGATACCATCCTTACATCCGTTGTTTTTTTTTTTTTCTTCAGATGAGGAAACTGAAGTCTGGAGGGAGTAAAGAATTTTCCTAACTTAACATATACGATGTAGCAGAGCCAGTACTTGAATATGAGTCTTCCTGACATAAAAGTCTGTGCTCTTAATCACCACTCAAAAATATCTCCTAAAGATATTGTTAACAGAACAAGCCACTCATACACGCACATACTCATGCTTAGGACTCTCCTTTAAATTGAGTATTAGATAGAGGAGCAAATTCAAATAGGAAAAAAGGGCCCAGCCCTAGTCTTTTAGTTAGTTGTCACCCCACAACACGTCATACAGAACTCTGTGATGTTGACTGAGTAAAAGACTGTATCCCAAATAAGCCATGATGTTCCCATCATTTGAGTAAATCTTCTTTCCTGTAAAATCAGAAATACTTTATCTGCAGTAGAAAACTATTTCAATGGGTTTCTGTTTAAGTTGGTACCATAAAATTCAACTTAGCTCAAACCTCACCTCCTCTGAGGATCTTTCCTGATACCCCATTTCTGTTCTTACTTAAATATTCCTTTTGAGTACTTCAGAGTGCCTGTGCAAATCTCTGTCTTAGCACTTATTACTCACTACAGTAATTATCGCTTTACTTTCCTTCTAGGCTGTAACCTCTTGGGGTTTGAGTACCAGGCTTTATTCCATTTTATATCCCTAATGCCTTTCACAGTGCCTGAAATTAATCTGTGTGTAATAAACACCTGCCGATGAATTTAAAAACTCAGTGAATGAACAGCCAAACGACTGGCCTGTCTAAAATGGAAGAAATCAAATTCAAGTTACTCTCAAAAGAAATTGTACAGCTGACTGATAAGAAAGCCGTATACTAATTAAAAAGTGTAATTAGCTAAACCAAAAGTCGGAGAAGTAATTTAAACTATCAGGAGGTAAGAATTGTGCCACTAGACCACGTGACACGAAGGTGGATTTTTTTTTTTTTTTTTTTTGACAGTTTCTGAGGGAAAGCGCTGTACAAACCAGGTTTTCAGTTCAGACGCCTGGCGGCGCTGCAGGCTAAAAATGGAGGTGGAGCCAGGCGCTTGCCACAGACTCCATTTTAGAAAAGACAAAACTGAGAGGGGCTGGGGGTCGACGCGCCTTGGAAAACGTCGGCAGCAAGCTGAGATTTTAGACCTTTCTTCAAACAAATGGGAACTAGATATATGTTGATGTTATCCCTACTGGACGACTTCCGAAGGCTTCTTTCATTAAAGACAACGCAGTCAAAGAAGCTATGCTGGAAACTGAGAGAAAATCTGGCAGAAAAAAGGCAAGTGGTGAGTTTTCCTTTTCTTCCTGGGCGTAGCGTAAACAGTCCAGGAAAAGGAAGGCTGCTTTTTATAGCCGGTTCCTGGAGATTTGGCCTTGCAGCGGAAAGGGGAGTGTCTGCGTAGCGGCGGGCAGACAGACCTGAGCAAGGTGGTTTCCAAACTGACCAAAGATTCGTGAGTAAAGGCTCTTCTGTGGGTGGATCTAAACTATTAAGAGATCAAAGAATATTTTAGATACACCCACAGAAGAGCCTTTCCTCCCGAATAGGAAGCCAGACCTATAGAAACTATACATTTCCAAGTATTACCTGTAAACTTTTTTGTTTTCTGAGAAAAATCTATGAATCTGAGATGTTGCCCCTTTGAAAAATTCTTGTGAATGTTTCAGAATGTGCATGGGGATGTGCCTGAGATTTGGTTGAATTTTCCACCATTGGAAACCACACAGGGAGTTTAATTTCACAATAATATGCGATGCAATAGTGGGGTAAGTAATTTTCCCATTCTTGGGGGAAAATCACTGGATGAAGAACAACCTATGGTAAGTTTAACTCTCACAGAAGAGAATGGTAGGTATCAACACTAGTCTCAGACCTCCAAAGGTCCAGATTGTGACAATCAGTGACAACCTTTGAGATGCATGCTCTTCAGCAACCTGGTTGTCAAAGCCTGCTAAAGATTTAATCTCAGTACATTAAGGAGCTGTTCACAGAATTCTCCAGGCTCGCTGAATTCTCCAGTCTCACTGAATTCTCCAATCTCTAGTGCATACTGACCACACATTTTAAATACACCTCATATCTGTGCATCATAAACATCCACTACAAGAAAATTACCAGGCAACTTCATGGCTACATGGCAAACATTCAGGCAATTTACATAGGAAATAGTTTCAGAAATACCTTTCTTCATGTAAAAGATGTTGGATGACAATTCCATAAAATTGGTGATGTTGACACTTACCTGCTCATCCTACAGTACTTCCAGAAGAAGACTTCACCTCTTTAAGGATTATCTCAGAACTCTGGAATAAAAAGAAAATGCCTTGGTCCTTCCTTCCAGAATTTTCTTTCCATTGGATGTAAAAAAAAAATCCCCATGCTCTGCCAACCTAATGCAAGACAGAGAGATGGGAGATACATCTCTTTAACATCACTTTATCTCCAGTTAAATTAGGTTCTTTGAAGCTAAAAACAAGACAGTATGTGGAGACAGCTATCACCCTTGGCATTCTTGCTTTTTGGGCTCTGGGTAAAAAGTAGAGGAAACACCCCCTTTCTGAATAATGCTATAGTTGCTTTATTGCTCTGTCTTCAGTAGTGTTTTCTCTTCTTCTGAAGCATAGCTAATTGTTAATTTATAGTCAACAAGTACCAATGCCTTAGCTATTTTTATCTTTTGTTTACCTATAAGACAACTGATCTGGACACTTCAAAAAATTCAGTATCAATAAAATACAGGGGACTGTTCTAGAATAAATAGATGTAATACCAATACAATCATGAAATTTGTTTTAAAAACAAATTTTCTAAGACATTCCTTATGTCAAGTGGTTAAGAAAATAAGTGCATTTGTAAAAGGAATTCAAGAGTGAATATGAATTCTTAAGTTGAAGAAAACTGGGGGAGGATAATGGAAGGATAATTTTAAAAAGTTATTAGGGACTGGATTTTAGATAATATGGAATTATTGTTACTTCGGTACATTGAGAGACACTACTTGAAAATATTCCATTTAGATTGCCATCAGTCTGAAAGAAAGGATTGGGATTTCCTTTATGTTTTGGAAAAAATAAACACTCGGAAAGGACGCAGGGTGGCGCTGCAGCATTAGAAGTAGAAGGAAGAAAGCTACCAGTCTGCGCTCCTCTAGCCAGATGCTCTGCTAAAGAAGCAAGCAGGAAAAGGAGGCTTTCTAAGGCAGTTGCTCCGGGAAATCAGGGCCCTAGGCATCTCCACTTATCCCAGTGTCTGAGTGATACTGGGAGATAGATCAGCGACAACGTGAATCCGAGCTGGGGCAAGTTTGCTGGGAGACGAGAGAGCGATGGAGGCAGGAGAGAGAAAGAAATGCTTTCTGAAACAAAGGCAAGTCTTGATATTCTTTGTTTTGCTGGGCATAGCTCAGGCTGGTTCTGAGCCTAGGCATTATTCAGTGGCTGAGGAAATGGACAGTGGCTCCTTTGTGGCCAATCTGTTGAAAGACTTGGGGCTGGAGGTAGACGATCTAGCTGCTCGGACCCCCCGGGTCGTTTCCAAAGGGAAAAAAATGCCTTTGCATTTTGATAGGCAGACCGGGGATTTGTTGTTAAATGAGAAACTGGACCGGGAGGAGCTATGTGGCCCTACTGAGCCCTGTGTACTACCTTTCCAGATGTTACTGGAAAATCCCTTGAAGTTTTTCCAGGCTGAGCTACGGATTAGGGACATAAATGATCATTCTCCAGTTTTCCTAGACAAAGAAATAATATTGAAAATTTCAGAAAGTATCATTCCTGGAACTACTTTCCTAATAGAGCGTGCCCAGGACTTAGATGTAGGAAGGAACAGTCTCCAAAGTTACGCAGTCAGCCCCAATTCCCACTTCCATCTTAAACTACAAGACAGTTCCGACGGCACAATATTACCACAGCTGGTGCTGGACAAAGCACTGGATCGAGAGGAACAGCCTGAGATCAGATTAACCCTCACAGCGCTGGATGGCGGGATTCCACCCAGGTCTGGGACCGCCCTAATCCGCATTGAAGTCTTAGACATCAATGATAATGCCCCCGAGTTTGCAAAGCTGCACTATGAGGTGCATGTCCTAGAAAACAGCCCCATTGGATCCCAGGTTGCCATTGTCTCTGCCAGAGATTTAGATATTGGAACCTATGGAGAAATATCTTATGTACTTTCCCAAGCATCTGAGGATATTCGGAAAACATTTGGAATAAATGCAAAATCAGGAGAACTCCTTTTAACACAGGAACTGGATTTTGAATCTATTCAGACTTATACATTAAATATTCAGGCGACAGATGGTGGGGGCCTTTCTGGCAGTTGTGTGGTGTTTGTCCAAGTGATGGATTTGAATGACAACCCGCCGGAACTGACCATGTCAACGCTTATCAGTGAGATCCCAGAAAACTTGCAGGAGACTGTAATTGCTGTATTCAGCGTTTCAGATCCTGACTCAGGAGACAACGGAAGGATGGTTTGCTCCATCCAAGATGATCTTCCTTTCATTCTTAAACCCTCTGTTGAGAATTTTTACACTTTAGTCACAAACACAGCCCTGGACCGAGAAACAAGATCCGAATATAACATCACCATCACCGTCACAGATATGGGGACACCGAGACTGAAAACCCAGCACAACATAACCGTGCTGGTGTCCGACGTCAACGACAACGCCCCCGCCTTCACCCAGACCTCCTACACCCTGTCCGTCCGCGAGAACAACAGCCCCGCCCTGCACATCGACACCGTCCGCGCCACAGACAGAGACGCGGGCGCCAACGCCCAGGTCACCTACTCGCTGCTGCCGCCCCTCGACCCGCACGTGCCCCTGGCCTCCCTGGTGTCCATCAACCCGGACAACGGCCACCTCTTCGCCCTGAGGTCCCTGGACTACGAGGCCCTGCGGGCGTTCGAGTTCCGCGTGGGCGCCGCCGACCGCGGCTCGCCCGCGCTCAGCAGCCAGGCGCTGGTGCGCGTGCTCGTGGCGGACGACAACGACAACGCGCCCTTCGTGCTGTACCCGCTGCAGAACGCCTCGGCGCCCTGCACCGAGCTGGTGCCCAGGGCGGCCGAGGCGGGCTACCTGGTGACCAAGGTGGTGGCGGTGGACGGCGACTCGGGCCAGAACGCCTGGCTGTCGTACCAGCTGCTCAAGGCCACGGAGCCCGGGCTGTTCGGCGTGTGGGCGCACAACGGCGAGGTGCGCACGGCCCGGCTGCTGAGCGAGCGCGACGCGGCCAAGCACAGGCTGGTGGTGCTGGTCAAGGACAACGGCGAGCCGCCGCTGTCGGCCAGCGTCACGCTGCACGTGCTGCTGGTGGACGGCTTCTCGCAGCCCTACCTGCCGGCCCCGGAAGCGGAAGCGGCGGACGCGGCGCCGGCCGCCCCGCTCACCGTCTACCTGGTGGTCGCCTTGGCGTCGGTGTCGTCGCTCTTCCTCTTCTCGGTGCTGGTGTTCGTCGCGGTGCGGCTGTGCAGGCGGGGCGGGGCGGCCTCGGTGGGTCGCTGCTCGGTGCCCGAGGGCCCCTTTCCGGGCCACCTGGTGGACGTCAGCGGCACGGGGACCCTGTCCCAGAGCTACCAGTACGAGGTGTGTCTGACGGGAGGCTCCGGGACTTCCAAGTTCCTCAAGCCGATTATCCCAAACTTCCTTATTCAGGATGAGGAGAGGGTTAGTGAGGCAAACCCCAGTTTCAGGAATAGTTTTGAATTCAGTTAAGTTTGAATAAGGGTCTATGATGCCTAGTCTCAGTTAAATTGTGGAAAGTCCTTTTTTACTGCCTTGCCCATTGGAGTTTTCTTTCTATTTGAAATGTAACCATCTTATTCCAATTCAGTGCATGTTACTGGTGTTTCTAGATGTGCTGCTCTGTGGTATAATGAATGCAAATTTTCTTTCTTTTCTTACTGTTAATATCACTGTAATTTAATTCGATTTAATGTGTGAAAGTATATTTTGTATTTTCTGAAGTCGTTAATTTTTAGAGCACTTTTTTTCAAAATTCACCTTCCACAGTCCCTAGGTAATTTTTGCAGTCCTACATTTTTGAAGGTTTGCAATAAGTACATAGGGTTATTCTTTTTTCCTACCCAGAATATTTGTGTTTGTATAGAGTATTCTCTTAGGCTAGTTTAACTTTCTTCTTGTGAACTCACATTGGCTAAAACCATTAACATAGGTACATTCATGAATAACAAAGCACCCCTCACACTTTTCTAAATATATACTTCCTTAAAATGTTCATACCTGATAATTATGATTCTTTAGAGATTGTGAAAACCTTGACTGTTGGATTCTACAAATCATTCACATTAAAAGTCTTCAATAAATCAACTACCAATATTCTAAAATGTAGTTAAATAAATAGCAATGTCCAGTCATTTGCAGACATGCTAATTATTCATGCTTTTTATTAAAAATTTTAAAACCTCTGATTGTTTCAATCCATTTAAAAATCTGTTTTAATTATTTAAAACCATCTATTCTTTGAGTACTTCATTAAAATCCAAAAGATCTGAGAGAGTACATGTCTTTGTCCATGACCAAATTTTAGAAACTTCATATGTAATTTGGCATTGCATTTTAAAAAAACATCTGAAGCATTTATGATTCAATTGGAAATAAGCCCATGGAAAAAATATTTATCCTGGTTTGCTCATTCTATTTTTTTTTCTCTGACTACTTCCATTTTACCCCTTCAGTTTCCTAGACTTTTCAATGCTTTTTTGTTTCCTTTTTAGTGCTTGAGTTATGTTTCTCAGTAGCTCTCCATTTATTGCATGATTAGCACAATGACTGCAAGACTAGGTTCTTCATAAAAATTTTAAATGACTGATTGAAGGAAAGAAATGTCTTTATTTCATCTGTGATATACTGACACTCAAATACATTAAAATACTCACAGGACAAATTTTGCTGGAATTAAATGCTCTCTGATTTAATTTTTGGCTGTTAACAGAACTTCACTGTTATTCAAACATTATGCAGTTATCAGTGCTTGGTGTCTCTTTCCTTCAACATATTTTTCCTTTTTCTTTTTCTGCTTAATTTTAATCTTCTCTCCTGCCCACTAGCTTAAGGAATCCACATGGGGAAATTGTTTTCAATTTTATGATTTATATTTTCCTTCCATAATTCCTTAAATGATTCATTTAACTTTCTTTATTATTTATTTCTTGCAGTTCAATTTCTGATCCACACATTAAAACAGAATTTTAATTTTTAATATTCTTCAAACTATCTTTAAATTTTTATATTATTGTATGTTTATTTGAACAAACTATACTATTAAAATTATAATATAAAATTTAAAGGTCTCATTTTGAGTTTAGCATTCATATAGAGAAGTATCTTGGTATCAAAGGTCTTTGATCCACCAAATTATTACCTGTAGGATCTTGAATAAGTCATATAATTTCTGTCCCCCTGGAAATGATAACAGCTATTTCAATAGCTTGCAGTTATGTCCAAATAAGATAACATAAGGATAAGAAGTGTAATTTTGTTATTTTTAGTATCACTAATATTAAGAGTAAATTTAATAAATGGTCCTTCATATAACATTACTTATAATTGTGAAGAAGCTATATTCAACACATGATATTTGTGCTGTTTCACTGCTCTGCCCAAAACCTTGCAATAGCTTCCTTTCACTCTTAGAATAAAATCCAGCTACCTATTATTTGGCCCCTGCCTACCTGTCCAGCCTTCTCTTCCCACTTACTCTTTTTTTTTTTAATAGGTGATATTTATGTTTCTCTTTTTTTTATAAGTCTATTTGTTTATTTATTTTTGGCTGCGTTGAGTCTTCGTTGCTGCGCGCCAGCTTTCTCTAGTTGCCACGAGCTGGGGCTGCTCTTCGTTGTGGTGCGCGGGCTTCTCATTGTGGTGGCTTCTCTTGTTGCAGAGCACAGGCTCTAGGGCGCGCGGGCGTTAGTCCTCGCCATGTGGGATCTTCCGGACCAGGGCTCGAACCCGTGTCTCCTGCATTGGTAGGTGGATTCTTAACCACTGCGCCACCAGGGAAGCCCCCCACTTACTCTTGAGACACTAAACTTTGGGTACACTGTCCTACCTTCATTATCTAGAATAGCTATGCTTTACTGTCCCCAGGCCTTTGCATTTCTTATATATGGAATCTTCCCATTTTAGTTTTAGCCTGGCAAACTTCTTCTCATCCTTCATATTCCAGATTAAATGGGACATTTTTGGGAAACTTTCTGAATCCCCCCCATTAAGTTAGGTCTGCATATTGTATACTTCCGGTGCACTCATTATACATTTCCTATATAGTACTGTTTAAACATCTGTTTAAATTCTGTTCACCCCATTAGATGGGAAACTATATAAGATATATAGACATAGCCTGTCTTATTACCACAATACATCTAACTTCTACAAACGCAATAAATATCGGTTTCCACAGGTGAAATACAGTTATGCAGATTAAAGAGTTAATACAGATGGAACCAGTAATCATAGAATTACTGTGAAATAGGAAGAGGAGAAAGCTCTGTGTTCCTTGAGTGAGTGCAAAAATGTGGAAGGAATTAGGCATTTGTGGTCTCTGGATATATCCCCTGACATGATTTATTATAATTTTTTATCACCTTGCTTGAGGTCGTCTTTTCATAGCATTTTTCTGACTATAAATGCAACTCGTGTGCATTTTACAAAATTTGGAAAATAAAGAGAAACACAAGTAGGAAAACGAAACTTCATCACTTAGAGCAAAATCTTGTAAAAATTTTTCTGTAATAATTACAGGAGGTGGGGTGAGTAGCTCTAGCAGGTGTCCACTCCCGCAAAATCATGGAAATGGGACTCTACCAGGGACAGTCACTTCTTTTAGATAAGAGCGCATTTCTTCTCCCTAGATTGTGTTTATTTAACCCATATAACAGAAGAAATTCCTACAGTAGCATCAACTCGGTTTGATAAAAGGGAATAAGCGATTAAAAAAAAACAAAAAGCCCAGCAAACATCACCTTCTCCAAGATTTTGAAACTGTGAGCGAACGCACGGTGGCGCTGTTGACTAAGAAGGAGGATTAAACCGCAGGCACTGTGTATACTCTGTAACACACCGATTCAGTGCAGTAAACTAGGGGTTGTGAGCCGGGGCAGATTTTTAAGCTAGCAAATCTGAGACTCTGGTAAGGATTATTCGCTAGGTTTTCTTCAAAGGTTAGGAGGCAAAAGACTGCGTTTCCCAGTGCTGTTGGAGGCTAGCTTGACAATATTTCTCGGAAGAACACGGCAGAAAATGCAATGGAGGCCGGAGGAGAGCGCTTTCTTAGACAAAGGCAAGTCCTGTTTCTCTTTGTTTTTCTGGGTGGGTCTCTGGCTGGGTCCCAGTCGAGACGCTACTCTGTGGCTGAGGAAAAAGAGAGGGGGTTTTTAATCTCCAATCTAGCAAAGGATCTGGGGCTGAGTGTACGGAAACTGGCCGCGAGGGGGGCCCAAGTTGTGTCTAAAGGGAACAGACAGCATTTTCAGCTCAACCATCAGACCGGTGATTTGCTCCTGCATGAGAAATTGGACCGGGAGGAGCTATGCGGCTCCGCAGAGCCATGCATACTGCATTTTCAGATATTACTGCAAAACCCCTTGCAGTTTATTACAAATGAGCTCCAGGTCATAGACATAAATGACCATTCTCCGGCATTCTCTGAAAATGAAATGCAGCTGAAAATCCTAGAAAACACTCCACCAGGAACAATAATTCCTTTGGGAAATGCTGAAGACTTGGATGTGGGAAGAAACAGTCTCCAAAACTACACGATCACTCCTAATTCCCATTTCCACGTTCTCACACGCAGTCGTAGGGATGGAAGGAAGTACCCAGAACTAGTACTAGACAAAGCGCTGGATCGTGAGGAGCAGCCAGAGCTTAGGTTAATGCTCACTGCGCTGGATGGCGGGACTCCACGGAGGTCTGGGACCGTCCAGGTTCACATCCTGGTCTTAGACATAAACGACAACACCCCAGAATTTACACAGTCCCTCTATGAGGTTCAAGTTCTAGAGAACAGCCCCGTTAACTCTCTTATTGTCACTGTTTCAGCTTCTGACTTAGATACAGGAAATTTGGGGACAATATCATATGCATTTTTTCATGTTTCTGAAGAAATTAGAAAAACTTTTCAACTAAATCCAGTTACTGGTGATATCCGACTAATCAAATATTTGAATTTTGAGGCGATCCAAACTTACGAGGTGGACATAGAAGCCAAGGATGGTGGAGGCCTTTCAGGAAAATCAACAGTGATAGTTCAGGTGGTTGATGTGAACGACAACCCACCAGAACTGACCTTGTCCTCAATTACCAGCCCTATCCCAGAGAACTCGCCAGAGACTGTGGTGGCTGTTTTCAGTGTTTCCGACCTAGACTCTGGAGACAATGGGAAAATGGTGTGTTCCATCGAGAACGATCTCCCCTTCATCCTGAAACCATCTGTAGAGAATTTTTATACCCTAGTGTCGGAAGGAGAGCTGGACAGAGAGATCAGAGCCGAGTACAACATCAGCATCACCGTCACAGATATGGGGACACCGAGACTGAAAACCCAGCACAACATAACCGTGCTGGTGTCCGACGTCAACGACAACGCCCCCGCCTTCACCCAGACCTCCTACACCCTGTCCGTCCGCGAGAACAACAGCCCCGCCCTGCACATCGGCACCGTCCGCGCCACAGACAGAGACGCGGGCGCCAACGCCCAGGTCACCTACTCGCTGCTGCCGCCCCTCGACCCGCACGTGCCCCTGGCCTCCCTGGTGTCCATCAACCCGGACAACGGCCACCTCTTCGCCCTGAGGTCCCTGGACTACGAGGCCCTGCGGGCGTTCGAGTTCCGCGTGGGCGCCGCCGACCGCGGCTCGCCCGCGCTCAGCAGCCAGGCGCTGGTGCGCGTGCTCGTGGCGGACGACAACGACAACGCGCCCTTCGTGCTGTACCCGCTGCAGAACGCCTCGGCGCCCTGCACCGAGCTGGTGCCCAGGGCGGCCGAGGCGGGCTACCTGGTGACCAAGGTGGTGGCGGTGGACGGCGACTCGGGCCAGAACGCCTGGCTGTCGTACCAGCTGCTCAAGGCCACGGAGCCCGGGCTGTTCGGCGTGTGGGCGCACAACGGCGAGGTGCGCACGGCCCGGCTGCTGAGCGAGCGCGACGCGGCCAAGCACAGGCTGGTGGTGCTGGTCAAGGACAACGGCGAGCCGCCGCTGTCGGCCAGCGTCACGCTGCACGTGCTGCTGGTGGACGGCTTCTCGCAGCCCTACCTGCCGGCCCCGGAAGCGGAAGCGGCGGACGCGGCGCCGGCCGCCCCGCTCACCGTCTACCTGGTGGTCGCCTTGGCGTCGGTGTCGTCGCTCTTCCTCTTCTCGGTGCTGGTGTTCGTCGCGGTGCGGCTGTGCAGGCGGGGCGGGGCGGCCTCGGTGGGTCGCTGCTCGGTGCCCGAGGGCCCCTTTCCGGGCCACCTGGTGGACGTCAGCGGCACGGGGACCCTGTCCCAGAGCTACCAGTACGAGGTGTGTCTGACGGGAGGCTCCGGGTTAAATGAGTTTAAATTCCTGAAGCCGATTCTCCCTAGTGGTCTGATTCAAGACACTGGGCAGGACTAGCGCAAAAAGGCAGTTGCAAGGATAGCGTAGGTTTCATTAACAGAAGAATCAAAAAGTTGTCTGGCTACGAATGCTTTCTTTAAGTTATTTTAAGTCAAGGCTCTTGAGTTGATATAGTATTTTGTTTATATATTGATTTTACTTTCTATCTAGTTAACCCTGCATGTTCTTTCTTCATCCGCTTCCTACCTTTTCAATCCAGTATTAATGCCTCTTTCTTTTTCTAATAGGTGAGTAAAAATAAACGCATTATCTTTTAATGATGATTTCAAATAGGTTTATTTAAGGTAGTCATTTCAAATTCTATATCCAAAGCAATGTAGAGAGAGTTCTGAACCACCAATATTATAATTTACCCTATTGAATATAGTCAGGTAATATTCTTTATAATACTCCTAAAGCAGCTTTGTCTGTGGTTAATGAAGTGGATAAATAAAAATGTTTTAATATGTACCATTTTAAGGTGTATCATCCTTTAGAGGCTTAGTACTCAAATAAAACTTACACATATAATTCATTTTCTGTTTTGACATTTGTAATTAATATTTCAACATTGTATATGCTTATATTGGCTAAAAATGGACAAAAATGTAGATTAATAGGTCAGATTACTCTTAGATTTGCCTAAAGTGTAATTATGATGGATGACTGAGAAAAAAAAATAAAACATAGGCATTTTGAACAACTGATCGTGCTTTTCCATTTGGCATGAAAAGATTATTTAATAAGCATCTGGTAGAATGACAATTTGTTTTTTAACTTCTGAGATGTATTATCAACCTGAGGGCCATTTTTAAAAAATTTCAAGAAAGTACATGTATATATGTTCTCTAAATGCTTTATAGCAAAAGTGGTGTCCCATCCGATCCTACTTTTAAAAAATTAATACCTACTTGGCATTTATATGGTGATATATGAAGGAAATATTTTCTTTGTTTCCTCTCTTAGTTCCCTCCTTCAGATTTCAACCTGACATGATTTAGGATTATGTATGGTCCTTCTGGGATAAACACTGCCCAACCACATCAGCATTCTACCTCCTATAGAGTAATTAAAAGAAGATTAGAAGAATGGGAAGTTCTAAAGGGGAGAGAGCAGTATCACTGTGAAAGTCTAAATTAACTACAGCTAAGAATAAACTCTTGAAGCAACCAAACATCAATTTTTATGTCTATTTTGAATGAAATAGAAAAAAACCTTATTTTAAAGTACAAAACATTTAGTCCCCAATTAAAGAATCTGATTAGGGAAAAATAAAATTTCTCCTCATAGGTATTTTCTCATCCAGAGGCATAGAACTTTCCAGGAATTGAATACTCATGACTAGAAGAAAGAGAACTGAAGTTTCTCAAAGATTTTGAAAATTCTCAAAAGAGAAAAAGAATGTTGTTAACTAGATGTTAACTAGACTTATGTCATCATTTGCAATATGCACAAGTATCAAATCATTGTGTCACACCTGAAACTAATATAGTGTTACATGTCAGTTACAGCTCAAAAATTTAAAACCCCTAATGACTGACTGTAAAAAAAACCAAAAAACAAAAAAATTTAATACTGACATGTCTTCAATCACACATAAAGTTATAATCATATTAAAATGGTGTTATTTTATGTATGAGAGTCAAATACATGAATCCTTATTAATCAGGGGAAAGACAGTATTTCCTTTCACTCATTAAGTACTTTATAGAGATACTGAATCTGGCTCTTTGGTCAGATTTTTTTTTCTTCTTTTCATACTTAGCTGAATTTTCATGAAGATCAGAGAAAAGGCAAAGAATTCTGATCAAGACTTCTCTGTATTTGGCTGGCTTAGTTCCAGGTCGTATCAGAACCAGGGAAGTTTTCAACTACAGAAAATATGGAGGCCAGTTCTTTTTTGGCCAATATGGTATATGATTTTGGACTCAAATTGGAGGCACTATATAACCGGGGAGTTATTTAGACCCAGACACAAGAAGAACAGATACTTAATAATATCTTAGTTGATAGATGCACTGAATTCACATATTGTTGAGAAGTGATCAGAGTTTAGTAAAGCCAGAAAAGATCATATGGACTAAATTTGAAGATAGGAAAAAATTATACCTTACTCTTGGTTCAAAGTTGCTTTTATTTCTTGGCTATTGGAAACCTTTTACCCTTTTATTTGAAGACAACTTTCAGAAACTTCTTTATCTGGATATTTTATTAAGTACATGACAGGGCACTATATGTATAGTACTAACTATCTTTGCCACTTTTTGGAATTCCCCCAACTGAAAGTCTAGCACTAGGTAAAAGTGATGAGTTTCTACATTCATAATAATTTCCCAGTAGTTTTTCTTTTAAAGGATGGACAAACTCATTACTGTGAATTATTTCCAGATTGATCTCTTACTAATATTCTAATCTAGTTTTTAACACTGAAAGGCAAAGAGATGAAAATGAACTTTAAACTTTTATGTAGAGTTGTTAAAAGACTAAACTATATTCAAATATCACTCATTAAAACTAGTGAACTAGGGACTTCCCTGGTGGCGCAGTGGTTGAGAATCTGCCTGCCAATGCAGGGGACACGGGTTCGAGCCCTGGTCTGGGAAGATCCCACGTGCCGCGGAGCAACTGGGCCCGTGAGCCACAATTGCTGAGCCTGCGCGTCTGGAGCCTGTGCTCCGCAGCAGGAGGGGCCGCGATGGTGAGAGGCCCGCGCACCGCGATGAGGAGTGGTCCCCGCTTGCCGCAGCTAGAGAAAGCCCTCGCACAGAGACGAGGACTCAACACAGTCATAAATAAATGAATGAATGAATGAATAAATAAATAAATAAATAAATAAAAGAAAGTGAATTTCAAAAAAAAAAAAAAAACTAGTGAACTAACTTACCACAGTTTTAATAAATCTTCCTTAATCCTTAAATATGGCTTCCTTGCAAATGGGGACTTTAAAAAATGACAGTTTTTAAAAATATATCCCACTACTCTATTTTGCTTCTTAGAGTAGACTGTTATATGTTTTAAAGCTGGCAACCTATTAGGCATAATTCAGTTATTTCTATGTCTAATCCTCATGTTCTTAGCCAATAGCTTGGTTGATCATAGATTTTAAAATGTAAACTAGGGACTTCCCTGGTAGTGCAGCGGTTAAGAATCTGCCTGCCAATGCAGGGGACACGGGTTCGAGCCCTGGTCTGAGAAGATCCCACGTGCCGCGGAGCAGCTAAGCTCATGAGCCACAACTACTGAGCCTGGGCTCTAGAGCCCACGAGCCACAACTACTGAAGCCCACGCGCCTAGAGCCCATGCTCTGCAACAAGAGAAGCCACTGCAATGAGAAACCCGCACACCACAACGAAGAGTAGACCCCGCTCGCCGCAACTAGAGAAAGCCCGCGCACAGCAACGAAGACCCAATGCAGCAAAAAATAAATAAATAAATTTATATAAAAAAATAAAATGTAAACTAATTTTCCTTCTCCCTCTTTTGGTATTGAAGACTGTTGATGAAAAGTATATCAGTCTAGTTCTCGTTCTTTTATCTGTAAACTTCTTTAAGATTTTTTCTTTATTCTTGATGTTCTGATATTTGCTAGGTGCAAACCTGAGATTCACCCAATATACTGAATTTTTAAAAATTAACTATAGTTTTTTGTGGGCTTTTTTTCCCCCAAATTTCCATTTGGCAGGTTTTCACAACAATTTGTTCTTTTTTTTTTTTTTTAAACAATTGCCAGTTCCTTCTTTTTTGTTGGAGGAAATTAAATATCTTTTACCTTTAAGTTCTTTCCATATTGTTCCAATCTCTGTTTCTTCTGTATACATCTTTTATTTGTTGAGTCTGTTTTCACACTGTTAGTCTTGTTAGTTGGTGATATTTTATTGAGAACTCATGTTCTATTGGAGGTTTCCCTCATACCAGTACTGGTTTTGGTAGTCTTGCAAAGGGAGGAAGGAGTCTCAAAGTAGTTACAGCCTCAGGCTCTACAAATCCAAGCCTTAATTAAGGAGCTTAGCTCAACTTTGCCACACACAGGTAGAAGTTCTGGACCAACACCTAATGATGTGTTTGAGCTGGGCCCCAGTCTCCCTTGGGTGGCACTGCTCTGCATTTTCTCCATGAAGCAAAATCTTAGGGACTGTCACCCTCTGCTTCTTGGCTGTCATGATGTCTGATAAGGCTATAGACATGAGAGCTAATGAAGACATCATTTACTTTTCAATCTTTAGAGTAAACAAGCTGATTTAATCTTAGAATAAAGCTGATTTTGAGGAAAGTGAGTTGTAACTGAAGTAACTGATACATGAGAATTACCTACAGGGAAAAAACATGGTCTTGATTAATATGCATGACAGTGCTGCATATGATGGTCCTGGATGACGCACCCAACTTGCTGGATGACAAAGAAAACCCACTGCTAAGCAATCCTATATTGTGTACTGAGTTGGTACCAGGTAGAACAAGGTGGTATCCTGGATGGTGATGAGCTAGAACTCATGACTATTTTTTCAAAGACTCAGAGCCTCAAAGTACTTAATGTTTAGCACATGGACCCACAACCTGTTAGTATAGAGCACTGAAGCATATCTAGGCTCCTAAGAGATAGACACAGCCAGGCACAAGCTTGTGCTGTTATTAAAGACAACTAGAAGCCACCTTCTATTTGGCATAATCATGCTATACCTGGTCTAGGACCTATCCCAGCCCTACCTTCCGTTCCTTGAACCACCCATAGAAGTTTACTCAAGCCAACATATGCTCTATCCTCTTGATCACTAATTTGATTTAGCCATCTTCCTCTTTCAGTTCTCTCTGCTCCTATTCAATGATGCTCAAATGTGGAGGATGAACAGGGAGCCTTCAGTGGACTGCTGCTCATAAGGCCACCTTCTGAGCATTCTGGGGATGTGACCATCACTGGGACTTAGTTCCAGAACTACTAATATGAGAGGTTTCTGACTGGAATATCAGAGACAAATGGGTTCAGATTTTTGAAGTCAATAGTGTCCAACTAATATGGGCTGTCCATGAGGAAAGACTTTGATGAGAAACTCAACTTCTAGAAAAATTAGAAGTTTATCAAAAATTAAAATTGTCTTCTCTAAATATTGTCTTTTGAGGGTTTTTTTCCCCTTATATTTATCTCTGGGGAAATGGATTTCTTCATCCTGAATGTTTCATCCTATTCAACAAGACTTAATCAGTAGTCAGAAAACTTTCCGCAAGGAAAAGCCCAGGACTAGATGGCTTCACTGGGAAGTGTACTGAACATTTAAAGAATTAACACCAGGGACTTCTTTGGTGGTCCAGTGGCTAAGACTCCACGCTCCCAATACAGGGGGCCCAGGTTTGATCCCTGGTCAGGGAACTAGATCCCACATGCCGCAACTAAAGATCCCACGTGCCGCAACTAAAGATCCTGCATGCCGCAACTAAAGATACTGCATGCTGCAATGAAGATCCTGCATGTGGCAACGAAGATCCCGAGTGCCACAACTAAGACCAGGTGCAGCCAAATAAATAAATAATATTTTTTAAAAAAAGAATTAACACCAATATTTCACAAACTTGTTTAAAAAAAAAAGGAGCAGGGACCACTTCCCAATTCATTTTATGAGGCCAGTATTACCCTGCTGCCAGAACCAAAGATAACACAAGGAAAGGAAATTAAATACCAATATCTCTTGTGAATATAGGTACAAAAAATCCTCAACAAAATACTAGCAAACTGACTCCAGCAACATGTGAAAAGGATTATACAACATGACCAAGTGGGATTTGTCCCAGAAATACAAGGTTGATTTAACATATGAAAATCAATCAATGCAATATACCATATTAACAGAAAAGGAAAACCATACAACCATTTCAATAAATGCAGGAAAAGCATTGTACAAAATACAACACCTTTTCATAATAAAAACACTCATGAAACTAAGAATAATAAGGAATATCCTCAACTTGATAAATGGCAACTATAAAAACCCACAGCTAACTTCACACTTAATGGTGAAAGACTGAAAGCTTTCTCCCTAAGATCAGAAACAAAACAAGGATGTTCTCTCTCACTGTTCCTATTTAACATTGTACTGGAAGTTCTAGCCAGAGCAATTAGACAAGAAAAGAAATAAAATAATTCAGATTGGAAACGAAGTAAAACTATCTCTGCAGGTGACATGACTGTGCATATAGAAAATCCTAAGGAATCCACAAAAAAACTACTAAACTTAATAAATGAATTCAGCAAAGGATACAAGACCAATATACAAAAATCAATACTATTTCTATACACTAGCATTGGACAATGCAAAAATGAAATGAAGAAAACATTCCATTTACAATAGCATCAAAAATAATAAAATACTTAGGAATAAATTTAATAAGTGCAAGACTTGTATGCCAAACACTATAAAACATCAGTGAAAGAAATGAAAGAAAACCTAAGTAAATGGAAATTGTTCATGTGTTGGAAGATTTAACGTTGGTTTACATATTCAACTGAATTCCTATCAAAATCCCAGCAGGCTTGCTTTTTTTTTTTTTTGCAGAAATTAGCAAATTGAAGGTAAAATTCACTTGGAAATGCAAATAGCCAAAACAATCTTGAAAAATAACAACAATAAATGTTTGAATATTTTGATACATTAAACATACAAATACTATTTTTAATTTAGTATGTACTACAAGGAATTATTAGAAATTATATTGGATTTCATCACAAATTTCTAAGGCCAAACACTCTAATTATTCAAATATCTCCTTTCTAAATTTGCATTTCAATTAGTGTGATTTTTAAAACATCTTATAGCTTCAGTTTAGCTATAAGATATTAAAAGTTTAAAAGATATTAAATTTTAGTTTGCTTTTACCAGTGACAAGTATTGTTTGCTTTACAGTTATTTCATTTGAATGGCCAGCTGATGAATCTAATTTATCTATTTAGTAGGAAATTCCAAAAGATAATTCCTTTTATAAGAGTTCCTAGTAAAATCTACAAACCATTTATAATTACCAATTATCAATGCTGCTTAATATTTTGAAATAATACTATTTGAAGTGTGATTTCAGTAACTAAAAATACTAGTTAAAATCTAATACATATTTCACCAATTTATCTCTCCTTTCAACAATTATCACTTAATATCCCTCTGTACTTTCCCCCTCCAAGTTAAGAACAAAACAGCCCTCAAGTCATCATGAAGTTTAAAAAAACATTCTCTCATTTTTTTTTAAAAACAAGTGAGACTACTCAAAACTTCAAAGTATGTGTTTAGCATTTGAACTTTAGGACTTCTTGTATTCAAATTCCTTTAAAATGATTTTTATCTTTCCCTCAATGATATTTAAAGTTCTTGCCTATATTTTACCAGGGAGGAATTAAAACTGATATTTAATTACCAGAGTATCCCTCTAACTATTCTATCTCTCTTTGTGTATTCAAAATGGAAGAAATGTTTTAAATATTGTGCTTCAGGTCTGGCAACCAATTGTGTAAGTTGTTGTATGAATCCTTCAGAATGGATAATGCAGTTTTCCTGACTGGAATGGAATGGTTTCGCAGGTGGTCATTCTCTTTATCATTAATGCCTCTTCCATGCAAATATAATAGTTTTTTCCTGATAAGTTTGGCAGTTTGGCAAAATAATCCATGATCCAATGTTAAACTATCATCTTAGGCCACCTTTCTTGATTTTAACTTTACACCCTGATAATAGTTCAAAAGATCTATACATAGGTATTTATTTATATATACATATATATGTGTGTGTATATACTTATATATGGATATATATTTAAGGCTACAGGGAATTCATTATTCATGTCACTCTTAGTTCTTTTTTTTAAACCTAATTAATGATCTCAACAAAACACTCTTAGTTTTCCTTTCAATTTCTAAATTTTGTAAGCACCTCTTTTTGCTGGTACCTATCTCTAAAGGGAGACAAACTATTTAAAAGATTCTTATATTAATTGAAAATTTGAATACAAATATATTTCACCTATGATATCTGTGTACCCAAGGCAAGGCTGAAGTTTGGATCTAAATTATCTAAAAAGTTGTTCACCTCTCTAATTCCACTTAGTTAGATCAAAGAATGGATTCTGGAGCCATTCTGTAACAGTTTGAATCCTACCTTTGCCATTTCACATGGTGCGCGACTGTGGGCAGATTATTTAAACTTTCTATTCCTCGATGTCTTTGTCTATAAAATGTGCCCAATAAGAGTGCCCACCTCATAGGGTTGTTTGAGGGATAAAATGAGTTAGTGTATGTAAAATGCTTAGAATACTATCTGGCATATAGTGACACATATATGTTAATATTACCTAGACTTCATTTGCTTTGGATTGACAAAAGGATCGAAAAGAGCTAATCTGCAACACTATTTCTATGTCAGCATATAGGAATAAGTAAACAAAATCTAGTTTGAATTTTGTCCTGAACTCTTTAACTTGAATCTAACTAGAGCTCAGTTAATATAGTATGAAACAATTTTTTGTTTCATTCATGAAATTTGCTTTCCATTTATATCTAAAATAATATTCTTTCTTTTTTCTTTTCAGTATGTTTATTATTATTTTTTCATTTCACTTAATGTTGATATATATTTCTCCGATTTGCCTTAAACATGAAAGAAAATTCTACAGCATATTAATATTACTATTATTGCTACTACTAGATCTCTTACAACAGGAATTAACAGAGCTAGAATAAAAGTAAATTTATTTGAACAGTGCTTAGCGTGTATTATACTCTCATCTCTCAGAATTCTTTATTCAGTGTCAGACATGTTCATGGCTGAATGCATGATCTCACAGTAATCTTCTAATATAGGTAGAAATATGATCATTAGAGTGGGTTAATTAATTTATCCAAATGATATTTACTGAATGACTACTATAGTACAGGCTTCTTTCAAAAGTAATTTTTCCTGGGACTTCCCTGGCGGACCAGCGGTTAAGGCTGCACGCTTCCACTGCAGGGGACACGGGTTCGATCTCTGGTTGGGGAATTAAGATCCCGCATGTGCACGGCATGGCCAAAAAAAAGTAAATAATAATAATAATCTTTCCTAATACTTTCTATCATTATCAGAATCTAAGATTACTGACATGATTTTAAAATAATTCAATAAATGTGAATCATAATTTATGAAGTTAATTAAGTAATTAAATTACAAGATATTTAAGGAGGAGAAATCCCATATGTACCAAGATAAGTGGTACTCCATTCAATATACTAATTGTAACCAGTAAACTGATTAACTGTGTCTCAGTTAACTTACTGTATCAGGGAAATCACAATAGCTGCATGGCACTGAAATCCATTTTATAAACAAGTCTCTCCTCTTCACCATATATAAGTAGACAAAGCTTGAGGTACCCTTTGCTCACACATTAAAATGTTTTAAATCACTGCTTCTTGTCTTCCCGCAAATTGGTTAGTCAAGGAATGTGATATCTGGGCTACAAAGGATCAATGTGGTAAGAAGCAAACTCATTATTAAATACAGATATCTAGCTAAATCAGCTTAAACTTAAAGCCTTTATCTTAATAAAATTCTATGATTTTCACTCAGTTTTCTCTTGATATTATCCTGATAATAGTCAAGTAGAATAATCAAGTCCTATCACCCACTGAGCTTCTGTTTCTTTATCTGTAAAAATCCTTTCATTTCCTCTCTGGATCTAAGAATCTGATTCTAATACTATTTGACCTCCTTAATATTTTAATGTGGGTTCACACTGTAAAAGGACTTATAACAAAGCAAGATGCCTCTTTATTCAACTGTATTACTATTTGCACACCAGTGTAAAAAAATAGAACCTAAGACCAGGTGGTACAGAACACCTTACACAAACTTTTTGCATCATCATAAATTTCTCACATACTTGGAAATAAACAGATAAAACTATTATGAATTGTAATTTTATAAGAGTTTATCTCCCTTGGTTAGATTATGACAAAAGGGAAATGGAGTTCTTTAAGTTCCACTTGTAAGGGTATGGGGAGAGGAAGATATCCCCTTGCTTTGTGCTCACAATTATTCTAGCTCATGCAATGTAATGGAATAACCTATACCTTAAGCCATTTAATGGAATAACAAAACTTGTAAAAGTTCTATACACTTTTTTAAACGGCTTACATTTGGACACCTTCAAAATAGGCCGACTTGAGACTACAGTATTAGCTTCTCAATCAGGACGCAGGGTGGCGCTGCCGGCTAAGACTGTGAATAAAGAGCCCTAAAAAGCTCCCGTATCCCTTTGTTGCCAGACGAAATCAACACCACACAGAAGAAGCTTTGCCAGCAGTGCTGGGTTACCAACGAGTTTGGGTAGCGATATACTAAACGACTTTAAGATTAAAGGCAACTTTGTGAAGATTCTACCAAGCAAGTCAGAATTTAATACCTCGGGTCTTTTTGTGGTTGCTGAAGGGATTGGATGTAAGCACTCTGGCTCCAACATGGAGACGCTAGAGAGAATTCAACAGAACAGGCAAGTGATGACCTTTATTTTGATGGTATTCTTGTCTCAGGCTCACCCTGCGCCTATTCGTTATTCTGTGCTGGAAGAAACAGAGAGCGTCTCCTTTATAGCCCATTTGACCAAGGACCTGGGCCTGGGAATTGGGGAGCTGGCCGCCCGGTCGGCCCAGGTGGTGTGTGACGATGACAAGCAGCGCTTGCTGCTAGATCGCCAGACTGGAGATTTGCTTTTGAGGGAGAAACTAGACCGGGAAGATTTATGTGGCCCCGTTGAACCCTGTGTGTTGCATTTCCAAGTGTTCCTGGAAACTCCGGTGCAGTTTTTTGAAGGAGAACTATTAATCCAGGACATAAATGACCACTCCCCAGTATTCCCAAATAGGGAAATGCTCCTGAAAATACCGGAAAACAGCCAGCCAGGGACTGTTTTTCCGTTGAAATTAGCTCAGGATTTGGATGTGGGCAGCAATGCTCTTCAAAAATACACTATCAGCCCCAATTCTCATTTTCACGTTGTCACTCGAAATCATAGTGAGGGCAAGAAATATCCAGATTTGGTGCAGGACAAAGCACTGGATCGAGAGGAGCAGCCTGAGTTCAGCTTAACCCTCATGGCGCTGGATGGTGGGTCTCCACCTAGGTCTGGCACCAGCATGTTACGAATCCTGATCATGGATGTCAATGACAATGCTCCTGAGTTTGTGCACACTCCATATGAGGTGCAGGTTCTGGAAAACAGCCCCCTACACTCCCCAATACTTACTGTTTTAGCTAGGGATGTAGATGCTGGAAACTTTGGGACTGTTTCCTACGGCTTGTTCCAAGCATCAGAGGAAATTAAACAAACTTTCTCAATAAATGAAGTCACAGGAGAAATCCGACTGACAAAGAAATTGGATTTTGAACAAATTAAATCTTACCACGTGGAAATTGAGGCTACAGATGGAGGAGGCCTTTCCGGAAAAGGCACTGTAGTCATAGAGGTGGTAGATGTGAATGACAACGCCCCTGAACTTACCATACCTTCACTCACCTGCTCCATCCCAGAAAATGCTCCTGAGACTGTAGTCTCCATCTTCCGAATTCGAGATAGAGACTCCGGAGACAATGGAAGGATGGTTTGCTCTATTCCAGATAATCTGCCATTCATTCTAAAACCGACTTTCAAGAATTTCTACACCCTGGTAACAGAGAGCCCGCTGGACAGAGAGAGCAGAGCCGAGTACAACATCACCATCACCGTCACAGATATGGGAACCCCCAGGCTGAAAACCGAGCACAACATAACCGTGCTGGTGTCCGACGTCAACGACAACGCCCCCGCCTTCACCCAGACCTCCTACACCCTGTCCGTCCGCGAGAACAACAGCCCCGCCCTGCACATCGGCACCGTCCGAGCCACAGACAGAGACGCGGGCGCCAACGCCCAGGTCACCTACTCGCTGCTGCCGCCCCTCGACCCGCACGTGCCCCTGGCCTCCCTGGTGTCCATCAACCCGGACAACGGCCACCTGTTCGCCCTGAGGTCCCTAGACTACGAGGCCCTGCGGGCGTTCGAGTTCCGCGTGGGCGCCGCCGACCGCGGCTCGCCCGCGCTCAGCAGCCAGGCGCTAGTGCGCGTGCTCGTGGCGGACGACAACGACAACGCGCCCTTCGTGCTGTACCCGCTGCAGAACGCCTCGGCGCCCTGCACCGAGCTGGTGCCCAGGGCGGCCGAGGCGGGCTACCTGGTGACCAAGGTGGTGGCGGTGGACGGCGACTCGGGCCAGAACGCCTGGCTGTCGTACCAGCTGCTCAAGGCCACGGAGCCCGGGCTGTTCGGCGTGTGGGCGCACAACGGCGAGGTGCGCACGGCCCGGCTGCTGAGCGAGCGCGACGCGGCCAAGCACAGGCTGGTGGTGCTGGTCAAGGACAACGGCGAGCCGCCGCTGTCGGCCAGCGTCACGCTGCACGTGCTGCTGGTGGACGGCTTCTCGCAGCCCTACCTGCCGGCCCCGGAAGCGGAAGCGGCGGACGCGGCGCCGGCCGCCCCGCTCACCGTCTACCTGGTGGTCGCCTTGGCGTCGGTGTCGTCGCTCTTCCTCTTCTCGGTGCTGGTGTTCGTCGCGGTGCGGCTGTGCAGGCGGGGCGGGGCGGCCTCGGTGGGTCGCTGCTTGGTGCCCGAGGGCCCCTTTCCGGGCCACCTGGTGGACGTCAGCGGCACGGGGACCCTGTCCCAGAGCTACCAGTACGAGGTGTGTCTGACGGGAGACCATGGAACTGGTGAGTTCAAATTCCTGAAGCCAGTATTTCCCAACCTCTTGGATCAGAACACAGAGAGAGAAATTAAAAGAAAGCCCCAACTGCAGGAGTAGTTTTGTTCAGTTAAGTGTCGTATTTGGTCAAGTGAGCCTCTCAATTTTGTTAAACCTGACTCACATTGCGATACTTTCTCTTGAGATTGTATTGTTGTATAAATATGTATATCACTATTGCAAACTTATGCATGTCTCTGTGCTAAATCTCACTTTTATTAATATTCATTGGATTTAGCATTTTTAGTTACACTTGATATTATGTATTTCTCCATATTTGACCTTCTCTTGATTAATCTTTCCATAATTATAAATTACTCAAGTAGTGTAAGAAGAAATTTTATTTAAAGGAACTTCTTGGTTAATGTCTTTTCAAGGAAACATTTTAAAGCTTCTGTGTAATCTTACATTTCTATATATTTTTGGTGCTTGTCTTTACCACATAGCTTTATATTTGCAAGACCAGAATGTTTGAAATTCTTTGTAGCTACCTAGACCTTTCTTGTTCACTATTCTACCAGGCTATGCCCCCCTGAATAGCCACGAACATATAAATTAGCATACTTGTTTCTCCCAAATTGTACCTAAACATGCACTTTATTATTGATACACTACAGTTGTGACCATATCCCATTGTGAGCAGCGTATATGCTAGAGATTATCTTGTTTGCTACTCACGTAGCACATTGTAATTGCTCCATAAATACTCACTGATATTAAAATAAAAATTATTCTCATTTATAAATAACAATTAAAGAGAAAATCTTATATAACTTGGTACCACTTCACTAAAATAAAACTAAGTCACTGCTTGGTAAAATACTTAAAATCTTAGAACCTTAAGTAAACCCTAAATCCTTTAAAAGGACGCAAGAGGTAGAGGGCATATACTTTCTTGTCCTTCCTTTTGCCCTATTAATAGGAGTTCAAATGTAGTTTAACGTATGCGTTTTTCTTGGTTTTCCTGCAGCTTCTCTGCATGTTTCAAAAGAGAATTTCTTCTCAGTTTTGGTTATTATGTTCTAGTCTGATTGCTCATTTTAAGTTACTTTGCAAACATGGGCAACTTTTATGAACAAAATGATGATTTATTTTTGATCTCCAAGTCACCTTGTTTTGTTCTTCAATGTAGCTTTTGGGTATTTTGCATAAATTTACTTTTTCAATTATGCTAACTTTTAGTAGTAAGAAATAAGCATTGTTTTTTCTTTTAAGACAACAAGAATAGAAATAGAAATTAAGATAAACTTACCTGAATTATAATTGTTTCATGTTGTGTTCATTAAGCAAGCAAGACGATTATGTGGTTTCCAACTAAATTTATATGGATGTAATTATAAGATCAGTTATTGAACTTTCGGCACAATGTGAGTAGTTAAAGAGCCTGCTTTATAACCTAAGTATTTATTTTTAGATCTTGTATCATCCTACTGGAATTTAATTACTTGCATCTTTCTCTGAATTACATTTTTTCTAAGGATATAATGAAATAAAAAAGGAAAATTACTGTTTATTATTGAAACATAGCTTTTAGCCTTCATCCAATCTAATGCTTGAAATTAGAAAGTGATAAAAATGAAAACAAAATTAAACACAAAGAAATATATAAGACATAAATACGGTAGTCAACTTTAACGACTTCTCCATTTACTGTTAGATATTTAAATGAATAGTTTTTATGTATAATGACAAGAAATGTGATTGAAGTTTTCAGCAATATATTTCAACATTATGAAAATCTAAGTTCATGTTTTTGTTTATACCAGGAAAGTCCAATTTGTATAATCACCCAAATGAGACTGGCCAAACACTCAGAACCACATTTATGAATTTATATGAGTAAATTTATGAATTACTTTGTGTATTACTTTATAAGTTACTGTGTGTATTCATAAAGTATGGATCATTCCTTACTAGCTGGGGATCACCACCAGTCTTTGGTGTAGAATAGATCAACATTTTAAAATTCAATGATTATAATATAATAGTAAATATAATCCAACTAACTTCCACAAAATGAATACCTTAAGAAAAATAGGCCAGTTCTACTTTTGCAAAACAAAAATAGAGAGTGGAGGCCAAATATCTGGATAATAATACCCATTTCAATCATAGTTTCTCAAGTGCTTCTATTATATGTGCATTTTTTACAATTCCTTTGTTGTTGTTTTTAGGCATAGCATATAGTGAGTTTAACACATGCTGTTTTAGGCACAGAAATTCTACTGAAGGCAATATAACCCACATCACTTTAAGACCCCCTATTTCTTACTACCAGAAGTTACAAAATATAGATTTTAAATAGTCAAATTATAAGTTATGCACATATTTGGTGGAATTCTGTTTCCCAGTTAGATGGATTATCTAACAGCAGAAAACAACAATAAAACCTGTTTTAAATTCAGAAATTACCAGTTTCAAGCAACAGACAGCAGATGATATAAAAAGAACTGAAGGGGCTAAGATTCCTGAAAAGGAAAATCCTTGGAGTTCTGAACTGACTCCTACAGTCAATTTGCCCTAAGGAAATTTGCAAACTCAAAGAACAGACAAAAGGCTTCTGCCAGGGATGGGGTAACTTCAACAGCCTTTGGCAAACTGGAGGATTCAAGCTCAAGGCCAGTTTTCCCCCTCATGATGCTTGTCAAATTCTGGGACATTCCAGGGAAGAAGACTAAAAACTTAAAGGAAAATTTCTGAAAAGCAGAGTGAAGTTTTAATAGTCTTAAAATGCATGAAAATTAGAGTTTGTGACTTGCCATGGGAAAGGCTGTGGAGAATACACTGAGTTCTGAACTGAAAATTCTGAAGGGTCAGGTGCTTTTCAGGACTGCAAAGAACCTTGACTAAGCACAGTGCTTGTTTGAATTAAGGCAATTTGATTAGACATGACTCTACCAAGCTAACAGAGGAAAAGGTGAACTCTTTCTGGAAGAAAATAATATCATCTGGATCCTGGATAGCTTTTTACATTAATCTTCAGCATTCAATAAAAAATTATGAGGTACACATACAAAAAGGCTGGTTGACATGAATAAAACCTAGAGGAAAAAACAAACAATACAGAAGACCTACACATAAAATACATACTAGAATTTACTGACAGTGATGTTAAAATAAGTATGACTAATATGTTAAAATAAGGAATACAGAAAATAGGTAGAAGAGAATTTCACTAGAGAATGGAATAAAATGGAAATTAATTTTGGGACTGAAGAATATAATAACTGAAATTTTAAAATATTAGATTGTGTAATGGCATAGTAGTTGTAAAGGATTATAGGATTAGTGAATGCAAGACAGGCCAATATTAAATATCCAAATAGAAGCACTGAGGAATGAAATAATTAAAAATACAGACAAGAACATTTAGTGACATGTGGAACATAATGAAAAACTCCAACACACATATGATTGTAATCCTAGAAGGACTAGGAATGGGGAATAAGCAATGTTTAAAGAAATAATGACCAAGAATTTTCCAAAAATGATGAAAAAAATGTACTGCTCAAGATGCTCAGTGAAACCCAATTAGAATAAAAAACAATGGTAAATGGGAGTGTTTCCTTAATTTCTCTTTCAGATTTTTCATCGTTAGTATATAGGAATGCAAGAGATTTCTGTGCATTTTGTATCCTGCTACTTTACCAAATTCATTCATTAGCTCTAGTAGTTTTCTGGTAGCATCTTTAGGATTCTCTACATATAGTTTCATGTCATCGGCAAACAGTGACAGTTTTACTTCTTTTCCGATTTGGATTCCTTTTATTCTTTTTCTTCTCTGATTGCTGTGTCTAAAACTTCCAAAACTATGTTGAGTAATAGTGGTGAGAGTGGGCAACCTTGTCTTGTTCCTGATCTTAGAGGAAATGGTTTCAGTTTTTCATCATTAAGAACGATGTTGGCTCTGGGTTTGTCATATATGACCTTTATTATGTTGAGGTAAGTTCCCTCTATGCCTACTTTCTGGAGAGTTTTTATCATAAATGGGTGTTGAATTTTGTTGAAAGCTTTTTCTGCATCTATTGAGATGATCATATGGTTTTCATCCTTCAATTTGTTAATATGGTATATCACATTGATTGATTTGCATATATTGAAGAATCCTTGCATTCCTGGGATAAACCCCACTTGATCATGGTGTATGATCCTTTTAATGTATTGTTGGATTCTGTTTGCTAGTATTTTGTTGAGGATTTTTGCATCTATGTTCATCAGTGATATTGGCCTGTAGTTTTCTTTTTTTGTGACATCTTTGTCTGGTTTTGGTATCAGGATAATAGTAGCCTCACAGAATGAGTTTGGGAGTGTTCCTCCCTTTGCTATAGTTTGGAAGAGTTTGAGAAGGATGGGAGTTAGCTCTTCTCTAAGTGTTTGATAGAATTCACCTGTGAAGCCATCTGGTCCTGGGCTTTTGTTTGTTGGAAGATTTTTAATCACAGTCTCAATTTCAGTGCTTGTGATTAGTCTGTTTATATTTTCTATTTCTTCCTGGTTCAGTCTCAGAGGGTTGTGCTTTTCTAAGAATTTGTCCATTTCTTCCAGGTTGTCCATTTTATTGGCATATAGTTGCTTGTAGTAATCTCTCATGATCCTTTGTATTTCTGCAGTGTCAGTTGTTACTTCTCCTTTTTCATTTCTAATTCTGTTGATTTGAGTCTTCTCCCTTTTTTTCTTGATGAGTCTGGCTAATGGTTTATAAATTTTGTTTATCTTCTCAAAGAACCAGCTTTTTAAAAAAAAATTTTATTTATATATTATTTTTGGCTGTGTTGGGTCCTCGTTTCTGTGCGAGGGCCTTCTCCAGTTGCGGCAAGCGGGGGCCACCCTTCATCGCGGTGCGCGGGCCTCTCACCCCCGCAGCCTCTCTTGTTGCGGAGCACAGGCTCCAGACGCACAGGCCCAGCAGTTGTGGCTCACGGGCCTAGCCGCTCCGCGGCATGTGGGATCCTCCCAGGCCAGGGCCCGAACCCGCGTCCCCCGCACTGGCAGGCAGACTCTCAACCACTGCGCCACCAGGGAAGCCCAAAGAACCAGATTTTAGTTTTATTGATATTTGCTATTGTTTCCTTCCATTTACTATTGCAACAAAGAATAAAATACCTAGGAATAAACCTACCTAAGGAGACAAAAGACCTGTATGCGGAAAACTACACGACACTGACGAAAGAAATGAAAGATGATACAAATAGATGGAGAGATATATACCATGTTCTTGGATTGGAAGAATCAACATTGTGAAAATGACTCTACTACCCAAAGCAATCTACAGATTCAATGCAATCCCTATCAAACTACCACTGGCATTTTTCACAGAACTAGAACAAAAAATTTCACAATGTGTATGGAAACACAAAAGACCCCGAATAGCCAAAGCAATCCTGAGAAAGAAAAATGGATGGAGGAATCAGGCTCCCTGACTTCAGACTATACTACAAAGCTACAGTAGTCAAGACAGTATGGTGCTGGCACAAAAACAGAAATATAGATCAATGGAACAGGATAGAAAGCCCAGAGATAAACCCACACTAATATGGTCACCTTATTTTGATAAAGGAGGCAAGAATATACAATGGAGAAAAGACAGCCTCTTCAGTAAGTGGTGCTGGGAAAACTGGACAGCTACATGTAAAAGAATGAAATTAGAACACTCCCTAACACCATACACAAAAATAAACTCAAAATGGATTAAAGACCTAAATGTAAGGCCAGACACTATAAAACTCTTAGAGGAAAACATAGGCAGAACACTCTATGACATAAATCATAGCAAGATCCTTTTTGACCCACCTCCTAGAGAAATGGAAATAAAAACAAAAATAAACAAATGGGACCTAATGAAACTTAAAAGCTTTTGCACAGCAAAGGAAAACATAAACAAGATGAAAAGACAACCCTCAGAATGGGAGAAAATATTTGCCAAGGAAGCAACTGACAAAGGATTAATCTCCAAAATATAAAAGAAGCTCATGCAGCTCAATATGAAAAAAACAAACAACCCAATCCAAAAATGGGCAGAAGACCTAAACATACATTTCTCCAAAGAAGATATACAGATTGCCAACAAACACATGAAAAGATGCTCAAATCACTAATCATTATAGAAATGCAAATCAAAACTACAATGAGGTATCACCTCACACCAGTCAGAATGGCCATCATCAAAAAATCTACAAACAATAAATGGTGGAGAGGGTGTGGAGAAAAGGGAACCCTCTTGCACTGTTGTTGGGAATGTAAATTGATACAGCCACTATGGAGAACAGTATGGAGGTTCCTTAAAAATAGAACTACCATATGACCCAGCAATCCCACTACTGGGCATATACCCTGAGAAAACCATAATTCAAAAAGAGTCATGTACCACAATGTTCATTGCAGCTCTATTTACAATAGCCAGGACATGGAAGCAACCTAAGTGTCCGTTGACAGATGAATGGATAAAGAAGATGTGGCACATATATAGAATGGAATATTACTCAGCCATAAAAAGAAATGAAATTGAGTCATTTGTAGTGAGGTGGAGGGACCTAGAGTCTGTCATACAGAGTGAAGTAAGTCAGAAAGAGAAAAACAAATACCGTATGCTAACACATATATATGGAATCTAAGAGGAAAAAAAAAAAGGCTCTGATGAACCTAGGGGCAGGACAGGAATAAAGACGCAGATGTTCAGAATGGACTTAAGGACACGGAGGGGGAAGGGTAAGCTGGGACGAAGCAAGAGAGTAGTATTGACATATATACACTATCAAATGTAAAATAGATAGTTAGTGGGAAGCAGCCTCATAGCACAGGGAGATCAGCTCAGTGCTTTGTGACCACCTAGAGGTGTGGGATAGGGAGAGTGGGAGGGAAACGCAAGAGGGAGGGGTTATGGGGATATTGGTATACATATAGCTGATTCACTTTGTTATACAGCAGAAACTAACACAACATTGTAAAGCAATTATACTCCAATAAAGATGTTAAATAAAAAACAAAGCACAGCTAGGAATATCACAGGAAGGCTGCTAAAGACCAAAGTCAAAGAGAAAATCTTAAAAGCAACCACATGAAGATGACACATTGCTTTGAAAGGAACAACAATAAAATGGAGAGCTGACCATCAAGCAGCCAAAAGACAAAGGAATGATGTCTTCAGAGTCCTGAAAAAAATAACTACCAGACTAGAATTCTATCACCGGAAAATATATCTTTCAAAAATGAAGTTTTCAAACAAACAAAAACTGCAAGAATTAATCACAGTCGCATCTGCACTAAAAGAAATACTTTTAGTGGAATTCATTAGGCAGAAGGAAAACAGTCCTGAAGGAATCACAGATTTTCAGGAAGAAATGAAGAACAAGAATAAGGGTAACTATAAATTGCTATTGATTATTAAAGGCAAAAATAATAGTTTCTTAAAGGATTTAAAATATATATAAAATTTTAATTCATGACAATAATAATGTAAAAGGCAGGTGCTATAAACAGAGTTAAGGAATTCTAAGGTTCTAAGCATTATCATGGGAGTAGTAAAATTAAATATTTTGTATTAGACTCTTGTAGATCAAAGATGGATGTTGTAATCTCTAAGATAATCACAAGAAGATAATTTTAAAATGAATTGAAGGAAAAAAATATCTAAATAATCGAAAAGAAGAAAAAAACTTTAGGGACAAACAGCAAAAGTTTAGATGGTAAATATAAGTGGATAGATATCAAATATTACATTAATTGCAAGTGGATTAAATAATCAAATTAAACAACCAATATTGTCCGATTAGGTTTAAGAAAAATTCAACTATATGCTGTCACATAACGTGTGTGTCTCTGTGTGTGTGTTATGACAGAAAGTTTGAAAATTTAAAATTAGAAAAAGATACATGACACAAACACTAACCAAAATAAACCAAGTATAGATATACTCACATAAGACAAAGGAGACTTTAAAGAAAGATGCATTACTAGAGATAAAGAGATATATTTCATAATGATAAGGAGGTAAATATACCAGAAGTTTGTCAATTCTAAGACTGAATATATCCCCATAAGATAATTACAAAATACAGAAAGTTAAACTGAAAGAACATAAATAAGAAATAGATAAATCCAGTCATAGGAGGAGGATGTATTACAACTCTCTCAACCCCTGATAGAATAAGAAGACACACCTACACTGAATATTAAAAATCTGAACAACACAATAATTATATTTGAATAAACTGGCATACATAGTACACTGGAGAGTACACGTTCTTTTTATATGCACATGCATATATCAAAATTATCCATATTCTGGGTCATAAGGCAAGTCTCTAATTTTTTTTTAAAGAATTGAAATTACTCAATATGCTCTTTGACAATGAAATTAAGACAGAAATAAAAATTTAAAAGAAATACCCAAATGCTTCAAAATTAAATAATATAATCCATCAGTCAAAGAAGAAATCACAGAAGAAATTTCCATATATTTTGAACTGGGTAAAAGTTAAGATCTGATATATCAAAACAGATTTTACAGGGAAATTTTAAAACTTTAAATGCACAGGTTAGAAAAGAAAGGTTAAAAATCAATAATCTAAGCTTTCATCTGAAGAACCTAGAAAAAGAACAAATTAAATACCAATGTAGAAGGAAGAAAATAATACATAATAATACATAAACATAAATAAATACAAAGCTGACAAATATACAACCAAGAAGATTAACAAAACTTAAAGTTGTTTCCACGTAATAATTAATAACTCTTATTAAAAACTCTTCATAAGACTAATGTTAAAAAGAAGGAAAACATCGATCATAAATATCAGGAATGAAAAAGGAACATCATTACCAATCCTACAGACATTAAAACATAAAAGAGGATATTATGAACAACTGTATGCCAATAAATTTGATAATTTATGTAAAATGGAAAACATCTTTTAAAAACACAATTTACTAAAACTGAAACAAGAAGAAATCTGATTAGTCATATCGTAAGTAAATTAAACTTGTGATTAAAAACCTTGCCACTTCAGTTCACACTAGTGAGTTCTTCTAAATACTCATGGAACAACTAACACCAATTTATACAAAATCTTTTGGAAGACAGAAAAACAGGAAATATTTCCCAGATTATTTGGGTACCAGAATGACTTCAATGGATTATGACATCCAAACCTGAATAGGACATCATAAGGAAGGAAAACTAGAGACCAATCTCTTTTACAAACACAGATGGAAAAATTCTAAACAAAATATCAGTAAATAAAATTCAGAAATATATAAAAGAGAAATAATAAATTATGAGAAAACTGTGTTATTTTAGGAATGCAAATCCAATCAATATACTATATAACATTAATAGGTAAAGGAGGAAAATCATATGATTACCTCAATGGACACAGAAAAAGTCACAAGATAAAATTCAGCGCACACATGGTAAAATTGTTAGCAAACTGAAAACAGAAGGGAACTTTCAGAAAGTATTTTAAAACCTACAGTAAACATTATCCTTAATGGTAAATTATTTAAAACTTTCCCTCAGTGATCAAGAATGAGACAAGAATGCTTGCCTTTACTATTTCACTTTAGTGTTTTACTATAGGTTCTAACCAGTGGAATAAAGCAAAGAAAAAATAAAAGACACAATGATTGGAAGAGAAGAAATAAGAAGTCTTTTTTTAAAATGACATGATTGTATACATTAAAAGTCATAAAGAATCTGCAGACTATTAGGATTAATAAATGAAGTTAGTAATGCCACTGGATATAAGGTCTACATGCAAATAATAATTGTATTTCTATACAGCAACAAAACCCAGAAAATTAAAAATTTCAAGCATCATTTACAATAGTTTCAGAAACATCAAATATCTAGAAACAAACATAACAGAATATACATAAGACTTCTACACTGAAAAATATAAAATATTATTGAGAAAAGTTAAATATCTGAATAAACAGAGGGATATATAATGTTCAATAGTTGGAAGACTCAATATTGGGAATATGTCAGTTCTTCTCAATCTACAGATGCAATAAAATCCTAAAAAAACTTCAGCAGATTTCTTTGTGGAAGCTGACAAGCTGAATCTAAAGTTTATATGGGGACTTCCCTGGCCGTCCAGTGGTTAAGACTTCGCCTTCCAATGCAGGGGATGCGGGTTCGATCCCTGATCGGGGAGCTAAGATCCCACATGCCTTGTGGCCAAAAATCCAAAACATGAATCAGAAGCAATAGTGTAACAAATTCAATAAAGACTTAAAAAAAATAGTCGACATCAAAAAAAATCTTAAAAAAAAGATAAAGTTTATATGGAAATACAAAGGGACAATAATAACCAAAGCAATCTTAAAAAGAATAAAACTGGAGGACTTAGCAATCAGATACTAAAACCTATTATGAAGTATAGTAATTAAGATAATATTGTATTATGGGATAAACAAAGAGAAAATGGGAAAAAAAGACTCTTGAACAGAACTATGGACCCCTGATTTATGAAAAAAATGGCACATCAGAAACAATTGGGAATGGAACTTCTTTTCAATAGATGGTGCAGTCATTTGGATATTTATATGAAAAAAAAAATAATTTGACCCTAGCCTCACTAACATGAAAAAAATAATTTCAGGAGGATTATAGCTCTAAATGTGAAAAGTAAAGTAAATGATTTTTCAAAAGCACCATACAACAATATTTTCTTGACTTTAGTGTATGCAAAGATTTAAAGAAAACACAAAAAGTTCTAACCATAAATAAAAAATATTGAAAAATTAGAGTAAAAGTTAAGAAGTTTTGTTCTTCAAAGATACCACAAGAGAGTTAAAATGCATGCCATAGAATGGGAGAGACTATTTGCAATACATACTTCTAACAAAGTACTTATACCCAGAATATATAAGGAACTTCTAAAGATCAATAAGAAAAAAAGACAAGTACCCTAAATAGAAAAATAGACAAAAGACTTATGTACTTCACAAGAATATACATTAATAAAAATAACCATGTGAAAAATGTGCTCAATTTAATTAATCATCAGGGAAATGCTAATTAAAATTACAATATGACATCATCACACACTCATCAGAGAGGTTAAAATTAAAAGATGTTATCAAATGTTGACAAGCATATGGAGCAACTGGAACTCTCACTCTGCTGGTTTTGGTAAAACCACAGTTGAAAACTGTTTTGCAATATCTATTAAAGCTATATATATATGTGCACATCTTAAGGCACAACAGTCTAACTCCTAGGAATATAGTAAATATAAATGCACACATAGACACCAAAAGACATATACAAGAGTGTTCATGGCAGCACTACTCAAAATATTCCCAAACTGAAAAACCCAGTGTCCATCAACTGGAGAATAAAAAAACAAATGTTGGTATAGTCATACAATAGAATAACATAAAGCAATGAGAATAAAATTAGAACAATATGTAACAGATGAATTTTACAAAGGTAATGTTGAGTGAAAGAAGACAAACATAACAAACACTCTATAACTCCATTTCTATAAAAGTTCAAAAAAGACACACACACACAAGCTCTATGATAATAGAAATCAGGAGAGTGCTTACCTTTAGCGGGGAGGGTAGTGACCAGACAATGAGAGGAGGGGGCTTCTAGGGTTTTTGTAACATTTTAATTTTAATTTAGATTTTGCTTATGAGTGTGTTTACTTCCTGAAAATTTTTTGAGTTGTACATTCATGATTTATGCCCTTTTCTAATATGTAATATTTAAAAATAAAAATAATTTTAATAGTGTAAACTTTTGTAAACATCCATTATTGCTTATTTCTTGAATATAATCAAGTAAGAATCACACAAAAGAAAGTTTCTTCGAGTACTCAAAAGATATTTTATGAGGAATACTAGTGTTTTAGTTTGTTCTGAATAGTATTCTTTCACTGGAAGTTAACTTAGCACATGTTTATTTAGAACTTACAATAACTGAGAAGTGGAGATACAACTGGGAACACTTCTGTGACTTAAAAGGTTCTAACTTGGAATGAAACGGCAAATACTATATGCAATAGTAAATAAGGACGCCTGGTGGTGCTGCAGGCTAGGAGTAGGAATGAATGGCTCTGTGGATACCCGGGAAGCCATTAAGCTGGGAATCAGAACTCTGAATGCTTTCTAAAAGAAGGAAGCATTTTACATAAGATCTAGAGGCAGAGATCTCCAGAGAAGGGCATCGTTCTACTGCAGGTCAGTCAGAAAGATCTAATTCGAGTTTATTTAACCAAATCATCTGGGTTGATTGCATACGGAGTTGAAGAAACTGCACGTTCTTGAACAGGGTCTGAACAATGGAGACTGCACCAGCAAAAACGCTACAGAAAAGGCAAGTTATCTTTCTTGCTATATTGTTGCTTTTGTGGGAGGCTGGCTCTGAAGCAGTTAGGTATTCCATGCCAGAAGAAACAGAAAGTGGGTCTTTTGTGGCCACCCTGGCAAAAGACCTGGGGCTCAGGGTGGGGGAACTGGCCACTCGGGGCGCGCGAATCCATTACAAAGGAAATAAACAGCTCTTGCAGCTGGATGTAACGACCGGGAATTTGCTTCTATGTGAAAAACTAGACCGGGAGGTGCTGTGTGGGGCGACCGATCCCTGCATACTGCATTTCCAACTATTACTGGAAAACCCGGTGCAGTTTTTTCAAGCTGATCTGCAGCTCACAGATATAAATGACCATTCCCCAGAGTTCCTCGAGAGGGAAATGCTCCTAAAAATCCCAGAAAACGTCCAGACAGGGACTGTGTTTCCTTTGAAAATAGCTCAGGACTTTGACATAGGTAGCAACACTATTCAGAATTACACAATCAGCCCCAACTCTCATTTTCATGTTGTCACTCATAATCGCGGAGATGGCAGAAAATACCCAGAACTGGTGCTGGACAAACCGCTGGATCGGGAGGAAGGGCCTGAGCTCAGTTTAACCCTCACGGCGCTGGATAGTGGGGCTCCACCCAGGTCCGGGACCACTGCAGTCCGCATTGAAGTCGTGGACATCAATGACAACGCCCCTGAGTTTTTACAGTCGGTCTATGAGGTACAGATTCCGGAGAACAGCCCCCTAAACTCCTTAGTTGTCACTGTCTCCGCCCGAGATTTAGATGCAGGAACGAATGGGAATGTAGCCTACGCTCTATTCCAAGGTGATGAAGTTACTCAACTGTTTGTAATAGACGAAATAACAGGAGAAATTCGTCTGAAAAGGGCATTGGATTTCGAGTCAACTCGATATTATAACGTGGAGGTTGCAGCCACAGACGGCGGGGGCCTTTCAGGAAAATGCACTGTAGTTATAGAGGTGGTGGATGTGAACGACAACGTCCCTGAACTGACCATGTCGACGATCACCAGCTCTACCCCAGAAAACTCCCCAGAGACTGTGGTGGCCGTTTTCAGTGTTTCTGATCCAGATTCCGGGGACAACGGTAGGATGGTTTGCTCCATCCAGAATGATCTCCCCTTTCTCTTGAAACCCACATTCAAAAACTTTTACACCCTAGTGACCGAGAGGCCACTGGACAGAGAGAGCAGAGCGGAATACAACGTCACCATCACCGTCACAGATATGGGGACACCGAGACTGAAAACCCAGCACAACATAACCGTGCTGGTGTCCGACGTCAACGACAATGCCCCTGCCTTCACCCAGACCTCCTACACCCTGTCCGTCCGCGAGAACAACAGCCCCGCCCTGCACATCGGCACCGTCCGCGCCACAGACAGAGACGCGGGCGCCAACGCCCAGGTCACCTACTCGCTGCTGCCGCCCCTCGACCCGCACGTGCCCCTGGCCTCCCTGGTGTCCATCAACCCGGACAACGGCCACCTCTTCGCCCTGAGGTCCCTGGACTACGAGGCCCTGCGGGCGTTTGAGTTCCGCGTGGGCGCCGCCGACCGCGGCTCGCCCGCGCTCAGCAGCCAGGCGCTGGTGCGCGTGCTCGTGGCGGACGACAACGACAACGCGCCCTTCGTGCTGTACCCGCTGCAGAACGCCTCGGCGCCCTGCACCGAGCTGGTGCCCAGGGCGGCCGAGGCGGGCTACCTGGTGACCAAGGTGGTGGCGGTGGACGGCGACTCGGGCCAGAACGCCTGGCTGTCGTACCAGCTGCTCAAGGCCACGGAGCCCGGGCTGTTCGGCGTGTGGGCGCACAACGGCGAGGTGCGCACGGCCCGGCTGCTGAGCGAGCGCGACGCGGCCAAGCACAGGCTGGTGGTGCTGGTCAAGGACAACGGCGAGCCGCCGCTGTCGGCCAGCGTCACGCTGCACGTGCTGCTGGTGGACGGCTTCTCGCAGCCCTACCTGCCGGCCCCGGAAGCGGAAGCGGCGGACGCGGCGCCGGCCGCCCCGCTCACCGTCTACCTGGTGGTCGCCTTGGCGTCGGTGTCGTCGCTCTTCCTCTTCTCGGTGCTGGTGTTTGTCGCGGTGCGGCTGTGCATGAGGGGCGAGGCGGCCTCGGTGGGTCGCTGCTCGGTGCCCGAGGGCCCCTTTCCGGGCCACCTGGTGGACGTCAGCGGCACGGGGACCCTGTCCCAGAGCTACCAGTACGAGGTGTGTCTGACGGGAGGCTCCGGGTTAAATGAGTTTAAATTCTTGAAGCCGATTCTCCCCAACCTCCCGCCTCAGGGTGCTGGTGAAGAAATCGAGGAAAACGACAACTTCCGGAATAGCTTTGGATTCAGTTAGGGATCTCATCATGATGCAAGGTATTTGTCATTTATCTCTAATTTCCCCAGATACCGAATTTGAGAAAAATTCCATCTTCAGGTATAGCCTTCATTTCCTTTTTGTAATGAATTAGTCCATTTAACTTTACCTTGTCCAATTTTGGAAAACTAAATTCTATTGTCATTGCATTTATTTATAGTGCGCCATTCCAAATCCTTGCATGCTGTTGGTTTTCCTGAAATTTTTGCTCCTTCCGTTGGTACTTGTTGCAATGAACTGTCTTAATAAAATATTGTTTTCTCTATATTCATTGTTTCATCACGCTCTAAGTTATTTGATGCTAAATAGCAAAAATTTAAAATATTTACATAATATTCATTTTGTTTGCAAAGGAATACATTCATATAACAAATATAATATGTGAGAAAGCATGATGAAAACCAACACTCTTCTATTTACACTTCTTTCCTAGCTCTCATCCTACTGGCAAATAATTTTTTAAATGAATATTTTAATTCAATTATAACATACATACAGAAAAGTGAACAAATCCTTAACACAGCTCACTGTATTTTCAGAAAGTGAACATACTTGGTATCAGCATCTTGAAGAAACAAAACATTATTAGCATCCCAGGTGCCACACAATTTACCCCTTAAAATCACTACCAGGTCAAGTATAACAAATATCTCAACTTCCAATACTATAGTTCAGTTTTGCCTGTTTTGAATTTATATAAATGGAATAGTAGAGTGTGAACCGTTTTGCATCTGGCGTGTCAACAATATGTTTATGACATTTATCCGTGATACTGCTTTTAATTTTAGTTCTTCATTCTTGTTGCTGTATAGTATTCCACTGTATGAATATGTCACAATTTATAACCCATCTTACTGTATGTGGATATTTGGGTTGGTGCGTTTGGCTGTTTGAATAATGCTGCTATAAACATTCTCTTACATGTCCTTCAACAAACATGTATATGCATTTCTGTTGGGTATATACCTAAGGGTGGAATTGCTACTCATTTAGTTAGTGCATGTCCACTTTTAGTAGATAGTTCCAAATAGTTTTCCAAAGTGGTTGTCCCAGTTTACACTGCTTTCAGCAGTGTCTGGATATACCAGTTCCTCAGCATTCCTGCCAATACCTGGTATTATCTGTCTTTCATTTCATCCCTTTGGAAAGCACTCTTAAACCTTCATTTTCTAACTTTTTAAATACTTTCTTATCACTAAAGAATATGTTTGTAACTTTTTCATAAACTTTAAACAATTAATTTCATGCTATTGTTGTTTGGTATCCGGTATTTAAAATTTCTCTCATACATCCTTCATATATAGCTGTCTCACTATTTTCTGTTACTTCTCTGCTCAAACTGAAAGCTCCATTTATTGTTCCACTAACAACAGTTTCTTTGATTTTCTTACGTGAAAGTAACTAATAGAATTCTTATTCTCCCTGTTACTTGTTTCTCCCTTATACTTTCAAACCTCTCAAAAATGAGCTTTTACTTTTATATAGTTAGGGTTAATGACCCATTCTACAACTGTAGCTAAGAATTCCTTGTTTGTCTATAGATGTTTTAAAACCTGAAAAGCAATGTTAAAAATTTACTTTTAGTGACCATATAAATTATGAATGCCCTGCAGCTAAAGATCACCAGGAACACATTATATCAGAACATTATAGTTAGTAAAGGTCGGTTTACTGACTTATAATGAGGGAGACTGCACACCATGGGGAACCATGGGTCAACTCAGTAACAGTGCCCTACCAAGGAGTTAGAGGATTTGGGCTTATGTTAGGTGATCGGGGTAGGGTTCAAGAAAGTCTCCTTCTTTTTTTTTTTAATTCCTTCTCTTTGCTACAGTATATCCTCTAGTGGCTTCTTAAGAGAGGGTGCACAAAAATAAACTTTCTGTGTCTCTGCATATCTGAAAATGCATTTAGTTTTCGCTTCCACTTCATAAATGTCTTACATGTTACTTATGTCATTCAATGTTTTATACATTCTAACGATTCATGCCTTTTCATATCTGGTATTGTTTCATCTCTAGTATTATTTCCTGAATAATTGTATTCCTAACTTTAGCTTGTTATGTTTTTCTGAGACTTGTACTTGTTGGATATTGAACATTTTAAATAGTTTCTCTATCTTTCTTATATTTCTCCTTTATTTTACATCTTTGATTTTTCCTCTATATCCTCACTTAAAGTTAGTCCCTCACTTTATTTTGAGTATTTTTATTGAATTTTTAATTTTAGTGGCATATTTAAATCCCTAAGAGTTTTCTTATTATCTGATTGTGTCTTTTCCATAGTAGCACTTGGGATTTTCAAAGTTCACTTTATTTCCTGAATGATTTGTTTCCTGGAGGTTGCATTTCTCTTTTTGTGTTTCTGTGTCATTTGTGGTTTTCATATGTCTGGTGATAGATTATCTGTTCATATGTAAGAAAAAGAAACTGAGTAGCTGGTGTGTAGCAATTGCTGTTTTCTCTTCTATGCTTTTTTTTTTATTCAAGATTTTTTTGATGTGGACCATTTTTAAAGTCTTTATTGAATTTGTTACAATATTGCTTCTGTTTTATGTTTTGGTTTCTCGGCTGTGAGGCATGTGGGTTCTTAACTCCCTGACCAGGGGTCAAACCCGCATCCCCTGCGTTGGAAGGTGAAGTGTTAACCACTGGACCACCAGGGAAGTCCCAAGTCTTCTCTGCTTTTGTGTGATAAGGTGGTCTGCACCCAAGTTTCTGTCCTGAGTGGACATTTTGACATGGTGCTCCATGTGAGGTAGTGCAGAGCCAGGTTTATAAAATATCAGACTTTACTTTAAGGGGCATTGTGATGAATGGGCAAAGAACTCTTTTCAGGATGTGGCCCAGCAAGTGTCAGGATACAAAGGTTTTATGCTGGGACTCCTAAAATCTCCACTAAAATATCCTAGTGTTCTCTAAAAAAATTTCTTTTATTTCTTTAGAAATGAGCCTTAATGTTTTTGAAGGAAGGTCTGGAGAGAAACTAATAATTATTAAAATTATATGTTACATACAATGTATTATTATTATTACTATTATACAATTTCTATGCACCTTACTGTTTTCTAAATTCTTTACACATATCTCATTTAATCCTCAAAATAATGGTACAAATGGTATGCCAATTTTAGAGATGAACAAACTGGACATACAGAATTAAAGTAACTTGCCCAAGGCTACCTAGCTAGTAAGTGGTGGAATCAGGATTTGAGTCCAGGCAGCCTGACCCCAAAGACATTACTTTTTTGTTTTTACTTTTTTCTATTTTGAAATCTATTAAACATTCCAAAAAGTGTATACAATGTATATGTACAATTTAAAATAAAAATAATAAAATGTTCATCACCCAGCTTAAGAATTAGAACAATACCAAGACCTTGGAAATCCCTGTGTGCCTCCACGATAACATCTTCCACCCTCATTATAATCAACCACTATCCTGAATTTTTAATTAATTACTTGTTATTCTTTGTAATTGTATCAGATATGCATATATTGCTAAATAATACATTGTTTGATTTTTGTCTGTCTTTGAAATTTATATAAATGGATTCATGTAGTATGGATCATCTGTGGGCTTGCTTTTTTCAATCATTATGGTATTGAATTCATCCATGTTAATGCAGTTCATTCATTTACACCACTCTACAGTATTCCACTATATAAATGCACCTTCAGCTTTAAATTCATTTTACTGTTGATTGAATTCTGGGTTGCTCCAAGAGTTTTGTTACCATAATAATACCGCTATAAGCATTCTTGAATACATCTCTTCATGCAGTTGAGCAAGAGTTCCTTTTGGGTACAGGCACATCTAGGAAGGTACTACCTGGGTCATACCAACAACTAGAAAGATATCGAAGTGAATAAAATAGACTATTAAAAGATGCCAACACCAAGATGAAAGAGATGTTGGAAATATCTGACAACGATTTTTAAATGGACTTTGAAAAATGCCTCAATGAGCAATTATAAACATGCTTGAAACAAAAGAAAAAATATTCTCAGAAAAGAAATGTAAAGTTGCAGCAAGGAAATAAAGAAATATAAAGGAATACCAATGGAATTTTTACAAATTAAAAATACAATCATTGAAATGAAAAACAGTGGATGAGCTCAACAACAGGAAGACATAAAGAGTCAGGGAACTAGAAGATAGAACAATAGCAATTATGCACGCAATTTGAGCAAAAGAGAGAAAACAGAGTGTAAAAAATTAACAGAGCCTCAGGGACCTGTTGGACGATACCAAGAGATCTAATATTTGTGTCACTGGAATTCCAGAAGGAGAGGAGAAGACTTTCCAAATGTGGCAAAAGATAGAGACCCAGAGATTCAAGAAGCCAAACAAATCCAAAACAAGATAAACAAACAAACAGAAAATTTATACCAAAAGACATAGTCAAATTTCTGAAAACTAAAGAGAAGGAAAAAATCTTAAAAGCAGCAAGAAGGAAATGACACATTACCCATAGGGCAATAACAATCTGAATGAGAGTAGATTTCTCATCAGAAACCATGGATGTCAGAAGAAAATGGCATATTTTCCAAGTGGTGAAAGAAAAGAAAAATTAACCCAGAATTCTATGTCCAGTGAAAATATCCTCCTGGAAGAAATTTGTTGCCAGTAGGCCTACCCTAAAAAAAAAAAAAAAAGGCTAAAGGGAGTTCTCCAAACAGAAAGGAATGAATAAAAAAAGGAATCTTGGAACATCAGGAAAGAAGGAAGAACACAGTAAACAAAAATATGGGTAAACACAATAGACTTTCCTTCTCCTTTTTAGAATTTAGTTTTCTAAATTATGTTTGATGGTTGAATCCAAAATTATAATACTGTCTGATATAGTTCAAAATTTATGTAGAGGAAATATTTAAGACAATTATAAATGGGGGAGGGTAAAGGTATGTAAAGGGAGGAAGGTTTTTAACCCTTCTCTTGAACTGGTAAAATGACAACCAGTAAACTGTGATAAGTTATGTGTGGGCCAACCACTATAAAAGCTATACAAAGTGATACACTAAAACCCACTACAGAGAAATTAAAGTAGAATTCTAAAAAACGTTCTAATAACCCACAAGAAGACAGGAAAAAGAAAATGGAGAAAGAAAAGATAGACAAATAGAAAACAAAAAATAAAATGGCAGACTTAAGCTTTAACGTATCAGTAATTATATTAAATGTAAATGGTCTGAACACACCAATTAAAACAGAGGTGGGCAGAATGGGTTTTTAAAAATGACCAACCATATGCTGTCTATAGGAAACTTCTCTTCAAATATAATGATACAGGGGCTTCCCTGGTGGCACAGTGGTTAAGAATCGGCCTGCCAGTGCAGGGGACACAGGTTCGAGCCCTGGTCTGGGAAGATCCCACACGCTGAGGAGCAACTAAGCCCGTGAACCACAACTATTGAGCCTGCGCTCTAGAGCCCGTGAGCCACAACTACTGAAGCCTGCTCAGCTAGAGCCCATGCTCTGCAACAAGAGAAGCCACTGCAATGAGAAGCCCACACAACGAAACGAAGAGTAGCCCCCACTCGCCGCAACTAGAGAAAACCCACGTGCAGCAACGAAGACCCAATGCAGCCAAAAACAAATTAATTAATTAATTAGAAAATATATATAATGATACAGGCAGATTGAAAGTAAAAAGATAGAAAAATATATTATGCAAAGAAAATGACACTGAAGATAGAGTAGGACATTATATAATGATAAAAGAAGACATAGCAAGCCTAAATATGTACACACCAAACAACAGAGTTGAAAAATATGTGAAGCAAAACCTGATAGAACTGAAAGGAGAAATAGATCCACAATTAAAGTTGGAGACTTAAACACCCTCTCTCAACCCTATCTCAACTGACAGAACAACTAGGCAGAAAATCAGCAAGAATACAGAAAACTCAATACCGTCAACCAACATATTTATAGAACACCCACCCAACAACTCCAGAATACACATCCTTTTCAAATGCTCAGAGAACATATACAAGACAGACCATGTAAACAAGTCCATAATACAAACTTCAACCAATTTTTAAAAATTGAAATCATACAGCATGGGTTCTCCAACCACAATGGAATCAAACTAAAAATCAATAACAGAAAAATAACAGGAAAATCTTCAAACACTTGGAAACTAAACACACTTCTAACTAGTCTATGGGTCAAACACAAAGTCTCAAGGGAAATTTTTCAAATATATTGAAGTGAATGATCTTCCCCAACCATTTCAGATTTCAAATGTGTTTAGCATCAAACTCTTTATATTTTAAAACTTTTCTGCAGCATATATCACATCAGTTGAAAGGTTTTCATAAGCTATTGGCTTATATATCATTTCTATCTTTTCCCTGAATAATTGTGTTTTTCCTTGCATATAACTAAATTTAGAAAGATTTCCAAGAAGTTCAATTCATCCTTGAAGATTAGTCTTTATCTTTCACTTTTAATAACTTGAAGATTTTTAAAATGTTATAATGGAATGAAAGGAAAACAAACACACGTGGCATATAAATGGAAATCAGCTTGATCAGCTATGCAACAGTTATAAGTTAACTAAATAAAATTAAGTTTAACACACTTTACAATGTTTCATCAGTTAAAGTACTATTTCAACTCATTGGTAATAATACAACTAAATTAATCTTGAAATGGTCACTTCAAATTAGCATGCATGAGCAAAAAAGAGCATGGGACATGGTGATTTTTTACATTGTTTACCTTTCTGTGTTGTGTCCAGAGGAGACCAATATTTTGCCACCTAATTATTAAAATTAACCTGGAAAATATAATTAAGACAGCTCCCAGTGAATCATGGAAACGTTCATTATCTTTAACACTGATGGATCCATTTGTTAAAAATGATACAGTTAAGATTGGTGCACTTCAATTTGTGTAAACATTACCTTAAGAAAAGAACTATGCAGTACTGGCACAAAAACAAATATAAATCAATGGAATAGGATAGAAAGCCCAGAGATAAACCCATGCACATATGGTCACCTTATCTTTGATAAAGGAGGCAGGAATATACAGTGGAGAAAAGACAGCCTCTTCAATAAGTGGTACTGGGAAAACTGGACAGCTACATGTAAAAGAATGAAATTAGAACACTCCCTAACACCATACAGAAAAATAAACTCAAAATGGATTGAAGACCTAAATGTAAGGCCAGACACTATCAAACTCTTAGAGGAAAACATAGGCAGAACACTCTATGACATAAATCACAGCAAGATCCTTTTTGACCCACCTCCTAGAGAAATGGAAATAAAAACAAAAATAAACAAATGGGACCTAATGAAACTTAAAAGCTTTTGCACAGCAAAGGAAACCATAAACAAGATGAAAAGACAACCCTCAGAATGGGAGAAAGTATTTGCAAATGAAGCAACTGACAAAGGATTAATCTCCAAAATTTACAAGCAGCTCATGCAGCTCAATATCAAAAAAACAAACAACCCAATCCAAAAATGGGCAGAAGACCTAAATAGACATTTCTCCAAAGAAGATATACAGATTGCCAACAAACACATGAAAGAATGCTCAACATCGTTAATCATTAGGGAAATGCAAATCAAAACTACAGTGAGATATCATCTCACACCGGTCAGAAGGGCCATCATCAAAAAATCTACAAACAATAAATGCTGGAGAGGGTGTGGAGAAAAGGGAACCCTCTTGCACTGTTGGTGGGAATGTAAATTGATACAGCCACTATGGAGAACAGTATGGAGGTTGCTTAAAAAACTAAAAATAGAACTACCATACGACCCAGCAATCCCACTACTGGGCATATACCCTGAGAAAACCATAATTCAAAAAGTGTCATGTACCACAATGTTCATTGCAGCTCTATTTATAATAGCCAGGACATGGAAGCAACCTAAGTGTCCATCAACAGATGAATGGATAAAGAAGATGTGGCACATATATACAATGGAATATTACTCAGCCATAAAAAGAAATGAAATTGAGTTATTTGTAGTGAGGTGGATAGACCTAGAGTCTGTCATACAGAGTGAAGTAAGTCAGAGAAAAACAAATACTGTATGCTAACACATATATATGGAATCTAAAAAACAAACAAAACAATGTTCATGAAGAACCTAGGGGCAAGACGGGAATAAAGACACAGACCTACTAGGGAATGGACTTCAGGATATGGGGAGGGGGAAGGGTAAGCTGGGACAAAGTGAGAGAGTGGCATGGACATATATACACTACCAAATGTAAAATAGATAGCTAGTGGGAAGCAGCCGCATAGCACAGGGAGATCAGCTCAGTGCTTTGTGACCACCTAGAGGGGTGGGATGGGGGGGTGGGAGGGAGGGAGACGCAAGAGGGAAGAGATATGGGGATATATGTATATATATAACTGATTCACTTTGTTATAAAGCAGAAACTAACACACCATTGTAAAGCAATTATACTCCAATAAAGATGCTCAAAAAAGAAAAAAAGAAAAGAACTTTACAAAAAAATCATTGAGTGGGAGGCATAAAGGTGAGGAAAAAGTACAGATGAAACAAGACAGAATGTTGTGAAGCTGGGTGATGTGTACATGCAAGTTTATGCTGTTTACTCTGCATATGTTGAACTTTTTCCATAATAAAGACTTGAAATGAATTATTCCTTGTGAGACGTTTATAAAAGCAAAGTCAATTCAACTCTAGCCAATCAAATCAAAGCAACTGAGAAGCATTTTCCTGATGGAATCTAATGTAATCCACTTTCCAAAAAGGCAGTTTCTTCACATACCCAACTGATATCTTTTGGGGTTACATTAAGATACTATCTTCTTGGGGCTTCCCTGGTGGTGCAGTGGTTAAGAATCCGCCTGCCAATGCAGGGGACAAGGGTTCGAGCCCTGGTCTGGGAAGATCCCACATGCCGCGGAGCAACTAAGCCTGTGCGCCACAGCTACTGAGCTTGCACTCTAGAGCCCATGAGCCACAACTACTGAGCCCTCGTGCCACAACTACTGAAGCCCGCAGGCCTGAGAGCCCGTGCTCTGCAACAAGAGAAGCCACCGCAATGAGAAGCCCGCGCACCGCAATGAAGAGTAGCTCGCCACAACTAGAGAAAGCCCGTGCGCAGCAACAAAGACCCAACGCAGCCCCCCCAAAAAAAAACAGTTAAAAGAAAAAAAGAGGGGCTTCCCTGGTGGCGCAGTGGTTAAGAATCCACCTGCCAATGCAGGGGACATGGGTTCGAGCCCTGGTCCAGGAAGATCCCACATGCCGTGGAGCAACTAAGCCTGTGCACCACAATTATTGAGCCTGCGCTCTAGAGCCCACGAGCCACAACTACTGAAGCCCCCGCGCCTAGAGCCCGTGCTCTGCAACCAGAGAAGCCACCGCAATGAGAAGCTCGCTCACAGCAACGAAGAGTAGCCCCCGCTCGCCACAACTAGAGAAAGCCCGCGTGCAGCAACGAAGATCCAACGCAGCCAAAAATAAATAAATAAAATAAGTTTTAAAAAAAGAGAAAACCAAAGAAGATAACAAAAAGATACTATCTTCTTTCTCTCTATCATAACAGGTAATGCTCTCACAGACACTTCAATGATCTAACTTGATTTTTTACACATACTGTACTGCTAATAATTAAGATTTGCTTTAAAATGAAAAAATAATTTAATAAGCTGTATTTGAGGATGCCTGCAGGCAAACAGAGTGAATAAAGGACTCTGTGAATGCCAGGGATGCCATTAAGTTGGAATCAGAACTCAGACTGCCCACTGAAAGGAGGACGCATTTAGGATTGAGCTAGAAATAATTTTGTTTCAGAGAAGAAACTAAACCCATCCATGATGTTTATGATTGTTGGTTTTACTTCATCAGTGTATCTTGTTATTCAGCTCCTCAAGCAAGTCTGTTCTCAGTAACATTTATCAAGTGAAACAAAATGATCTTAATTTTATCCTTCTGAGTAGATAGAGGTGCTTTTCAACTACAAAATGACTTCATCTGTTCAGTTTAGATTTATTTAGCTTTATTTATTTTAGCTAGAGTTGAAGTATTTTGAAAAATATCCTCATTTTTAATCCTCCATTATTCACTCCTTACCTGAAGTGAATTTTGCTTGAACTCAATTTATTTCACCTCTCAATAAATATGAAATCATTCTTAAATGAATTATGTTTGGTGTATTTTGTGTACTCAGATATGCACTGACCCATTTAATGTATTCTCAGGAAGTTTAGAGATACATTTTCCAATTTATCTGAGCAGAAATTGGTGAGCTGTGAATGAATATAGCCATGATGAACCACCATTGAATTCCAGGGTATCCACTCAAATATAATTCACCTTTCACACTACCTTATTTGGTCTATATTTATAGGACCTAGTGTCATCCTTGTTGTGAGAGACTGGTAGAGGTGATTCTTGAATGTTTGTTTTCTGCATTGCATATGCTCTTACAACAGGGCAATATATTTGGACCTTGATTAATTACTTAATATAGCAGGGAAATTTGACCAAAAAGTTACAATAAAATGAACAACACTAATAAAATAATGACCATTTCTACCCATAAAAAAATGAAGGGAATCCTAAAATGCTTACTTATGACAGATACCTGATTGCTCCTAGTTCCTCTTTTAAATACTTTAATTTGATTAGATACTTCTATCATAAGTATTTCTTGGCCTCTATTTTCCTAATAGCCTAATTGTTCCCTTTACTGTGCAGGTGTGCCCACAAAACAAAGTATGTTGTTCATATCATTTTATTAGCCATATAATTTAGAGAAATGATTGTGTATTTTAAGATTGGTCTTGCTAACCAACTTTTACATTTTGTATAGTTTGTTGATGGGACAATTAAATAGTATACTTGGATTCAGAAATTACACTGCTCCTCAGAGATAAACTGCACTGCCAATGAATAAAAGTTGGTTATAGGAAGTTTACATTACCTGAGGGAATGATTCTTAAATGTGTTAGTTCACATCAGAATCACTTAAGAAGTAAGACTGAAGTGCAGATTTCTGTTAGTACTGCCAGAGAATTTGATTCAAGTTCTGGAGGGGAGCTCAGGAGTTGACTTTGAAAAAACACCCTGAGACTCCCAGGTAAGTCTTTATGCATGTGTTTCACACACTACAGTTTGAGAAACAGTGACTTTTTAAAAAACCTTTTAATGCTCAGATTTTGGATGTGGTGTTGACCTGCAGCACCCCACGAAGTTATTAATTTGAACGCATGGTGGCAGTGCAGGCTAAGAGAGTGGATACAAGCTCTGCATTCAGTGGACTCCATTTCACGGAGAAACCCAAGAAAAAAATACAGAACACACAGCTAAAGCTAAGATAGAAGTGTTCGGGGAGCAGTCGCCACCAGACAAATTATAAGAACGAATTTGAAATTTTATAGCAGACATTTTGGAGGGTCAACGGTGGACGTGGTGATTGGGATTGGAAAAGGATTTTTCCTCTGGAACCAGACATAACAATGGAGATGGTGCAAACAAAAGTACATCATAAGAAAAGGCAAGTGGTGATCTTCATTATATTGATTATTTTGTGGGAGGCAGGTTCAGAATCGACTCAGTATTCTATACTGGAGGAGACAGAAAGTGGCACATTTGTGGCCAACCTGACAAAGGACCTGGGACTCAGGATGGGAGAGCTGGCTGCCCGGGCCGCCCAAGTTGTTTTTAAGGGGAATAGGCAGTATTTGCAGTTTGATCCAGAGACCTATGATTTGCTGCTAAATGAGAAACTGGACCGGGAGGAGCTGTGCGGCTCTACTGAGCCCTGTGTGCTACCCTTCCAAGTGTTACTGGAAAATCCCTTGCAGTTTTTTCAGGCTGCCTTGCTAATTAGAGATATAAATGACCACGCCCCAGAGTTCCCCGCTAGAGAAATGCTACTAAAAATATCAGAAATTACTATGCCAGGAAAGGTATTTCCTTTGAAAATGGCACAGGATTTAGACGCTGGTAGCAACAGCCTTCAGAGCTACAAAATCAGCTCCAATCCTCACTTCCACGTTCTCACTCGGAACCGCAAGGACGGCAGGAAGTCCCCAGAGCTGGTACTGGACAAGGCGTTGGACCGTGAGGAGCAGCCCGAGCTCAGGCTAATCCTCACAGCGCTGGATGGTGGGTCTCCGCCCCGGTCTGGGACCACAAAAATTCAGATTGTGGTCTTGGACATCAATGACAACACCCCCGAGTTTACTCAGGAGTTCTATGAGGCCCAAGTCCCTGAAAATAGCTCCCTGGGCTCTCTGGTTCTCACCGTCTCAGCGAGAGATTTAGACGCAGGATCTTTTGGGGAGGTATCTTATGCCCTATTTCAAGTCGATGATGTTAACCAACCCTTCGAAATAAACGCAAATACGGGAGAAATTCGACTGAGAAAGACACTGGATTTTGAGGAATTTCAATCATATCAGGTGGATGTTGAGGCCACAGATGGTGGGGGACTATCAGGAAAATGCTGTTTAGTCATCAAGGTCCTGGACGTGAATGACAATGCTCCCGAATTGACTATGTCGTCACTTACCAGCCCCATCCTTGAAAACCTGCCAGAGATCATAGTGGCAGTTTTCAGTGTATCAGATGCAGATTCTGGACATAACCAACAGGTTACTTGTTCTATAGATGACAATCTCCCCTTTCTTCTAAGACCATCCGTTGAAAATTTCTACACCTTGGTAACAGAAGGAGCACTGGACAGAGAGAGCAGAGCCGAGTACAACATCACCATCACCGTCACTGACATGGGAACCCCCAGGCTGAAAACCGAGCACAACATAACCGTGCTGGTGTCCGACGTCAACGACAACGCCCCCGCCTTCACCCAGACCTCCTACACCCTGTCCGTCCGCGAGAACAACAGCCCCGCCCTGCACATCGGCACCGTCCGCGCCACAGACAGAGACGCGGGCGCCAACGCCCAGGTCACCTACTCGCTGCTGCCGCCCCTCGACGCGCACGTGCCCCTGGCCTCCCTGGTGGCCATCAACCCGGACAACGGCCACCTGTTCGCCCTGAGGTCCCTGGACTACGAGGCCCTGCGGGCGTTCGAGTTCCGCGTGGGCGCCGCCGACCGCGGCTCGCCCGCGCTCAGCAGCCAGGCGCTGGTGCGCGTGCTCGTGGCGGACGACAACGACAACGCGCCCTTCGTGCTGTACCCGCTGCAGAACGCCTCGGCGCCCTGCACCGAGCTGGTGCCCAGGGCGGCCGAGGCGGGCTACCTGGTGACCAAGGTGGTGGCGGTGGACGGCGACTCGGGCCAGAACGCCTGGCTGTCGTACCAGCTGCTCAAGGCCACGGAGCCCGGGCTGTTCGGCGTGTGGGCGCACAACGGCGAGGTGCGCACGGCCCGGCTGCTGAGCGAGCGCGACGCGGCCAAGCACAGGCTGGTGGTGCTGGTCAAGGACAACGGCGAGCCGCCGCTGTCGGCCAGCGTCACGCTGCACGTGCTGCTGGTGGACGGCTTCTCGCAGCCCTACCTGCCGGCCCCGGAAGCGGAAGCGGCGGACGCGGCGCCGGCCGCCCCGCTCACCGTCTACCTGGTGGTCGCCTTGGCGTCGGTGTCGTCGCTCTTCCTCTTCTCGGTGCTGGTGTTCATCGCGGTGCGGCTGTGCAGGCGGGGCGGGGCGGCCTCGGTGGGTCGCTGCTCGGTGCCCGAGGGCCCCTTTCCGGGCCACCTGGTGGACGTCAGCGGCACAGGGACCCTGTCCCAGAGCTACCAGTACGAGGTGTGTCTGACGGGAGGCCCTGGGACCAGCGAGTTCAAGTTTCTGAAACCTATTCACCCTAACTTCCCTCCCCAGGGCACTGGGAGGGAAATGGAGGAAAACCCCACCGTTCGGAATAGTTTCCTGTTCAGTTAAGTATCCGATTATTCTATTAAACCCTACTTAATAAGTTGGAAATCTCTTTTAATTTAAACCTACATGTTTTAATGCATATTATTGACGGTCCGTTTTCCTGATTATTTTATTACTGTTCCTTAGGGTGAAATTTTTAAAAATCAGGTACTGGGTATGCACAGTATTTTCCCTATATTATAGTTAGTAGGTTTTAAAAATTACTCTCACTCAAGTATATTTGAAAATTTGAACAAAAGTAAATTTTTATTTGCATTATTTAAAAATTTTTTAATTGAATAATCTATCCTTTTTACAAAAATTATATTCCAAAGTCCTTAAGATTGTATTTCTAAGTAGTGGTGACAATTGTCATCACTACTGCTATGTAGGGAAAAAGTTTTAATGTATTTAATATTATTTAATCAGATATTTAAAATTTTAATGTAATTGATATTATTGAATGTATCTGATATTATTTAAAATGGAATTGGGCTTAACTAAATTATATTTAGCTGTGTTCTGTGTCCAAATAAGTGAACTATCATCGCTCTTTTGTCAGGGATGATTACCAATCAATTCAATGAGTGTAGGGAACACTTACTGTTTTGTATTCTCAATATAAGTTTGGGGTAACTAAAGTGTGGAAAACTAAAGATAAACACTAAAGATGGCTAAATGCTAAAATAGTCATTCATATTTATGTGTATTTCAGTATACCACAATAGTCAATACATATTTTCTATGAATATAGACTTAACAAAATTGTCAACACATTAAATTAGTTTGTGAGCTTCATATAAGAATATGCTGGCCTTTTTAAAACAACACCAAGCCAATTATAAATGCTTAATAAATATTTGCTAAATGTTATTAACATTCCAATAGCGAATTTAAAAAAAATAACTTTCAAGGAATTAGTAATACTAATATTCTCTTTACAATATAGTATCCTTGCCAATAAGTGAAATTATTAAATATCACTGTTTTAACTTTCCTTCTAAACAGAAAACATCCTTGCTCACCCTAATCTCTATTACAGAATATAAAGTGCTTGAGAGTACATTTTATCTCCTTGTCTTTGTCTAACAGTTTGCAAGTTCAGAGGTATTTTTGGTAAAATCCAAATTTTACTTTTCAAACTCCTCCTCCTTCTATATGTGTGATACCTGCCAAGACCTAAGTAAGTTATGAGTAGCAGGTTACTAGCTAATGTCAGATTTTCCCTTCCAGTGCTGTGTATGCACCATTTATCTTTATCAACCACAAAATCATTTACTTTCACAATTTAACCCATATTTGGTTTTATTTTTGTTGGTTATATTTGTAGTATTTTATGAAATATCCTTCTTTACAAGGTCCCATCAAAGTCTGGCAGTGACAGTTGAGTGAATATTTTCTTTTTATCCTTAATTAAAATGGAACTGGGCTTAACTAAATTATATTTAGCTGTGTTCTGTGTCCAAATAAATGAACTATCATGGCTCTTTTGTCAGGGATGATTACTGCTCAATTCAATGAGTGTAGGGAACACTTACTGTTTTGTATTCCCAGATATTTCCCCTCTGCTCCTCCATTCTTCTTTGGGGGAACTGCTTCTGCTTTTTAAAAAATTATTATTAATTTATTTATTTTTGGCTGTGTTGGGTCTTCGTTTCTGTGCGAGGGCTTTCTCTAGTTGCGGCAAGCGGGGGCCACTCTTCATCACGGTGCGCGGGCCTCTCACTATTGCGGCCTCTCTTGTTGGGAGCACAGGCTCCAGACGCGCAGGCTCAGTAGTTGTGGCTCACAGGCCTAGTTGCTTCGCGGCATGTGGGATCTTCCCAGACCAGGGCTCGAACCCGTGTTCCCTGCATTGGCAGGCAGATTCTCTGCCACTGCGCCACCAGGGAAGCCCTGCTTCTGCTATTCTTACTCCAACCACATGGCTTTACTTGTTGCACTGGATTTTTTCAGTAACCCCATCTGCCCAGTCCCAGAGGGTGTACACTCGGATGGGCCCTGTCCAATGCTGACAGGTCAAAACCCTTCCCTAGAAAGTATATCTTTGACTTCATTGGCTTTATTGCCTTCTTCATGTTTGCCCAAAGACATTGCCTGAATTCAGAACTTACTGATTTCCAATAAAACAAATGGCCATTTCTTCTCAACTTTAGTGAGTTATGCACACAATGAGTTTATGAAGGAAAAAAAATTCCCCAAGGTTATGTATACAGAGACTGAAAAGAAATCACATTTTTCAGAAGTTACAGGCACACTTCAATTTGATTGGGAGTAGAAACTGGATTTAAAATTTTATAACTTCTTCTAACACGATAGAACAAATTAGTATTTTTGTAATAGAATGTAAGCTCCTGAGAGCAAGAATTTTTGTGTTTAATTTACCGCTTTATCCTGAGAAGCTAGAAAAATTCCTGCACAGAGAAATACTTATTAAATAAATAAATAAATTTGTCTTGAGCCCAGTTTTGTCTACTGAACTTGTACCTTTATAGGCAAGATGAATATATAGATAAATAGGTATTACTTTGCTCTCACAACTGTTGTTAGATACCTGAACAAAACTGCATCACAGGCGAGGGGGAAAGGAGTTTATAACACTCTATGACCCAAAAGGTGTTCAATGCAGTTTAGCTATTATTACATTACTCTTTGAAATAAAGACTACCTGAAGTTGTGAAGCAGAACGCTTGGTGGCGCTGCAGGCTAAGAGAGTGAAAAACTGTCGCTGCATGCTCCCAGACTCGATAAAAACCGATCCGTTTCTGGCAGCTCACAAAGGAAACATTTACACTGGTGGGTAAAGAAGATTTCAGAGAGGCAGGTATCCCCCTGTCAGCCAGTGTTAAGAGCTAACTCAAGATTGCTGAACCAAGATAGCAGAGTTGGCTGCAAAGCAATTATTTTGTGATTAAATACTGCATCTTTTAGACCCGGAGGAACCATGGAGACGCCGCTACCCAAAGCGACGCAAAAAAGGCAAGTGACTGCCATTATTATTCTATTACTATTGTGGGAGGTGGGTGGTGCGGTCATTAAGTATTCCATTCTAGAAGAGAGACACAGCGGCTCATTTGTGGCCAACCTAGCAAAAGATCTGGGGTTGGGCTTAGGAGAGCTGGCCTCGCGGGGCGCCCGGATTCTTTCCAAAGGGAATAAACAGCATTTGCAAGTCGAGCACAAGAGTGGGAATTTGCTCCTAAAAGAAAAACTGGACCGGGAAGAGTTGTGCGGTGACGTGGATCCATGTATACTGCATTTCCAGGTGTTACTGAAAAACCCGGTGCAGTTTATTCAAGGTGAATTACAGCTCCAAGACGTAAATGACCATGCCCCTGAGTTCCTGGAAAATGAAATCCTCCTGAAAATCTCAGAAAGTAGCCATACAGGGACCGCATTTCCTTTGAAAATAGCTCAAGATTTAGATGTGGGCAGTAACACAGTTCAGAACTACACAATTAGCACCAACTTCCATTTCCACATTTTCACTCGAAATCGCAGCGACGGCAGGAAATACCCGGAGCTGGTGTTGGACAAAGAGCTGGACCGTGAGGAGCAGCCAGAACTCAGGTTAACCCTCACGGCGCTGGATGGTGGGTCACCGCCAAAGACTGGGACTTCCCAGGTTCTCATCATGGTCCTGGACATAAATGACAACGCCCCTGAATTTGCTCGGCAGCTCTACGAGGTGCAGGTCCCAGAGAACAGCCCTATAGGCTCCCTTGTCATCACTGTCTCTGCCAGAGATTTGGATGCTGGGACCTACGGAGAGCTCTCCTACTCATTTTTCCAATCCTCAAATCAAGTCATTCAGGCCTTTGAAGTCAACACAGTCACGGGGGATATTCGATTAAAAAAAATGTTGGATTTTGAGGAAATTCGATCTTACCGTATGGAAATTGAGGCCTCAGACGGCGGGGGCCTTTCAGGAAAATGCACTGTAGCCATAGAAGTGACGGATGTAAACGACAACGCCCCTGAATTGACCATGTCATTACTCATGAATGATATCCCAGAAAACAGCCCTGACACTGTGGTCGCTATTTTCGGAATTTCAGATCCAGACGCCGGGGACAATGGCAAAATGATGTGTTACATCCAAGACCATCTCCCCTTCCTTCTGAAAATTACTGTAGAAAATTTCTACACCTTGGTAACAGAAGGAGCGCTGGACAGAGAGAGCAGAGCCAAGTACAACATCACCATCACCGTCACTGACATGGGAACCCCCAGGCTGAAAACCGAGCACAACATAACCGTGCTGGTGTCCGACGTCAACGACAACGCCCCCGCCTTCACCCAGACCTCCTACACCCTGTCCGTCCGCGAGAACAACAGCCCCGCCCTGCACATCGGCACCGTCCGCGCCACAGACAGAGACGCGGGCGCCAACGCCCAGGTCACCTACTCGCTGCTGCCGCCCCTCGACCCGCACGTGCCCCTGGCCTCCCTGGTGTCCATCAACCCGGACAACGGCCACCTGTTCGCCCTGAGGTCCCTGGACTACGAGGCCCTGCGGGCGTTTGAGTTCCGCGTGGGCGCCGCCGACCGCGGCTCGCCCGCGCTCAGCAGCCAGGCGCTGGTGCGCGTGCTCGTGGCGGACGACAACGACAACGCGCCCTTCGTGCTGTACCCGCTGCAGAACGCCTCGGCGCCCTGCACCGAGCTGGTGCCCAGGGCGGCCGAGGCGGGCTACCTGGTGACCAAGGTGGTGGCGGTGGACGGCGACTCGGGCCAGAACGCCTGGCTGTCGTACCAGCTGCTCAAGGCCACGGAGCCCGGGCTGTTCGGCGTGTGGGCGCACAACGGCGAGGTGCGCACGGCCCGGCTGCTGAGCGAGCGCGACGCGGCCAAGCACAGGCTGGTGGTGCTGGTCAAGGACAACGGCGAGCCGCCGCTGTCGGCCAGCGTCACGCTGCACGTGCTGCTGGTGGACGGCTTCTCGCAGCCCTACCTGCCGGCCCCGGAAGCGGAAGCGGCGGACGCGGCGCCGGCCGCCCCGCTCACCGTCTACCTGGTGGTCGCCTTGGCGTCGGTGTCGTCGCTCTTCCTCTTCTCGGTGCTGGTGTTCGTCGCGGTGCGGCTGTGCAGGAGGGGCGAGGCGGCCTCGGTGGGTCGCTGCTCGGTGCCCGAGGGCCCCTTTCCGGGCCACCTGGTGGACGTCAGCGGCACGGGGACCCTGTCCCAGAGCTACCAGTACGAGGTGTGTCTGATGGGAGGCTCTGGGACCAGGGAGTTCAAGTGTCTGAAACCTCTTGTCCCCAACATCATGGGTGAAGGTGTTGGTACGGACACCGAGGATAACTCCAACTTTAGAAACCATTTTGGGTTCAATTAAGAATCTCACTTGACAAGACGTGATAAATGATCATATTCAGTAATGTATTAATTTCCAACCCTTTCACATAGAGCTTACATATTCACTCATTCGTAAGTTTTGTCATATTTATAGTTTGAAGTATTTTACATTCCGAATCTCTAGGTGTTTTTTATTGTTGCTGTCTTTTTTTTTTTTAAGCCCTTCACATTTTGCATGTGAGATGAGACATGAAATGGTGAAATGGTGTTTCTCAGTTTTTTGGTGGTCAGATTTTTGTAAGTCACAAATGTTTTCAGGTTCCTGATATTTGAGATTGTTCGTTGATATCTTGTTATGACTAAGAGAATTGTGTTTTACGATTATCATAGCATGTCAGGCTATTGTAAGTGATGGCTTTTAGGTTTAAAAATAATTTTCACCTATGCAAAAAATTTTATGACCTCGAATATCGTTGGATTTCTGTAGTGTTGTTTTGAAAACACTATTGTCTTTCCTCAAATGAACTAATATTTTATCTGGATGTTTTCTGAGTATTTTCTTTCAAAATTGGTATCATTATTTAGACCGTCTGCTATAATTTAAAAGGATTTAATCCCAGTTAAATAGAAAAAATGTTGGTAGAGTTATGATTTCTTTTTCATAATAAATGGTTTTTAGTATGCAAATAATGATTTTCATTCTTTTAAAATAATATGTAGTCACATGATTCAAACATATTCAATAAGAACAAGAAAGAAAGTGAATTAACACCATGATTCTCCCACTCATGAATAATTATCAATGTCATCATTCTAAAATATTTCTATGATGCTTATAAGTTACTAGCTGGATGGAAATAATTTTATAAAACCAATCTGTAAGAAACTGCTTTCTTTATAATTAAAACCATCAGATTTTACTGAAATATAATAAAAATAATATGAAACTATAGAACTTGCTTAAGCTTAGATAAATATTTCCTATAAGGTTAACAAACAGGAGTATGGTGCATATTAAGATATTAGCAATGATCAACTGCCTGCTGAAAAACGAGCAAATAAACATTCTTACACTTCCTCCTCTCCTCACCTTACTTTATACTTTTGTTATATGTAGTTACCTTAACAATGTTTATAACATTTACAATGTATTTTAAAAGGATAATCTTCATAATTGTTTAGACATTTTATGTTTCAAATATTTAATTTGTCATACAACGCTACAACATTTTTCAAGTTTATTCAAGTCTGTCCAGAGGTAACAACTTTTGAACCTTTTGTTTTCTTCCCCCATGATATTTGCCTCCATATTTCTAAATAATATGCTTACAAAATGCTTTTTCTCAAATTTAAGTTTTAGATATTATCCATTTACTTCCAAAGGGCACACACACAAACTTGCACATTTCTTCTACCCCATCCTCTCTCATACCAGTATCATTATTCTGTTTAAATAGTGTTTAAATAATTATGACTATGTAAATATCACTTAGACCCAAACCTCATATTGCTCTAAGATTTTCTTTTTCTTTACTCTTAATAATTGCCTCATTTTCCACTTTACTTACTTTTCTATGTACATATTTTAAAGTTATCCCCATACTTTCTAAAGTCTAAAGCTCCTCATTGTATTATTAAGCCCATAAAAAAAAAACCTCTCAGTTCCATTATTTTTTCTTGGAGCTGTTGTGGAGCCACCCAGACCCCTGCTCAATTGTACACTATTTTCTCTCTAGACCTACTCCACAGCTGGCAGTTTGGGATTTGCTATACCCTTCATCCTGGAAATTTCTTTTCTCTCTCTCATGTGTTTGATTTCATTTTCTGCATTTGTTATGTCTTCCTTTTTATTGGTTTACCCCCCTAAATTCCTGAAAAATACTTGGCAATAAATTTATTCAGAACTTGAACATCTGAAAATTCTGGATGCTATAAAATCAAATGTTGATTTGTTGATTTTGTTGGATGTGGAATTATAGGTGAGGAATTATTTGCTACTAGTATTTTGAAGGCATTGCTTCATTGTCTTCTAATCTCCAATGTTGAGATATTCAACATTCTGATTACCCATTTTTTCTGAGACCTATTTTTTTCCTAGATCCCTGGTTCTCAACTGGGGGCAAATTTGCCACCCAGCAACATCTGGTAATGTGTGGAAACAGTTTTGATTGTCACAAGTGGAGGAGATGGTGCTAGTGGCATCTGGTGGGTAGAGGCCAGGGATGCTGCTAAACATTCTACAATGCACGGGACAGCCCCCCTGCCCACAAAGAAGTATATGGCCCCAAATGCCAATAGTGTTTTAGCTGAGAAACCTCGCTCAAGATGAAATTAGGTCATTATATAATATCTCCATTGTTGTAGAATTTCTTAATTATGTGTCATAGTGTAAGACTTTTGTCGTTTATTGTGATAAATACCCAATAAGATTTGTCAATCTTGTGTAATGTGTTCTTTAGACTAAGACAGGATTTGGGATTTGTGTGTGTGTGTGTGTGTGTGTAATTTAAAAAATGATTTCCTCTATTCAGTGTTCTTTGTTTTCTTATTCTGTAACTCTTGTTAGTTGTATAGTGACCTCCTTGGTTGATATTTAATTTTCCTTAACATTTCTGTATTTACTATTTTTGTCTTTATTTCCCTGAATTCTAATAGATTTTCTCAACCTATTTTCTAACCCTTCTGATTGAGTTTTAAACTTTTGCTATTATAGTTTTCCTCTCAAAAAGCTCTCTCTTGTTCTCTGAAGGTTCTTTCTATAGCTTTTTAGTTTTTAATTTTTAAATTGAGATGTAATTTACATACCCTAACAGTCACATTTTAAAGCCGTTCAGTGGTTTTTAGTATATTCAAACAGTTGTACAATCATTACCACTGTCTAATTCCAGGACATTTTCATCACCCTGAAAAGAAACCTGGTTCCCATTAGTGGTCACTTCCCCTTCCCTCCTCCCTCTAGCCTTCGGCAACCACTAATCAACTTTATGTCTCTATGGATTTGTCTGTTCTGGACATTTCATATAAATGGAATCATACAACATGTAGCCTTTTGCGTCTGTCTTCATTCACTTAGCATGTTTCCAAGGTTCATCCATGTCGTGGTACATATCAATACTTCATTCCTTTTTGGCCAAATAATATTAATGTGGTATTGATGTACCACATTTTATCAGCTGATGGACGTTTGGGTTTGTTTCCACTTTTTCACTATTATGAATAATGCTGCTGTGAACATTCATGTACAAGTTTTTATGTGGATGTATGTTTTTGATCCTCTTGGGCATATACCCAGAATTAGAATTGCTAGGACATAAATACAGTTACTCTGTTTAACTTCTTAAGAACTGTCAAACTGTTTTCCAAAGTAACTGTACCGTTTACCATTCCCATTGACAGTGTAGGAGGGTTCCAGTTTCTCCTCACCAACACTTGTTATTTTCTTTTTGATTATAGCTATCCTAGATGGTGTGAAGTAGTATCTCATTGTGGTTTGGTTTGCATTTCCCAGATGGCAAATGATGTTGAGCATCTTTTCATTTGCTTATGGACCACCTGAATATCTTCTTTGGAGAAATATCCACTCAAATGCTTTGCACATTTAAAAATAGGATTTTGGTCTTTTTATTGTTGAGTTGGAGTAGTTCTTTATTCTGGATACTAGACCCTTATTAGACATATGATTTACAAATATTTTCTCCTATTCTGTGGTTTGTCTTTTAAATTTATTGATAGTATCCTTTGAAGTACAAAAGATTTTTTTATTTTAATGAAACCCAATTTATTTTTTCCTTTGGTTGCTTATTATGCTTTTGGTGTCATATCTAAAACATCATTGCCTAATCCAAAGTCATGAAGATTTACACCTATGTTTTCTTCTAAGGGTTTTATAGTTTTAGCCCTTACACTTAGGTCTTTATCAATCAATGGCAGCCTTTTATTGTATCACAGAGACTTGGTCTTTTCTTACACCTCTGAAGATATTAATTTTAGGTTTTTAAAATTTTTCTTCTAATCCTAGCATTTCATTTTTCTTATTACTTTTATCCTCTTTGTCTTTGGTCTCCAGCCTCATGTTAGAGACTTTCCTTTTTATGTATTATGCTGCTTGGCTGTCTGTTTTTTGTTTTTGTTTTTTTCCATGAGACAATAAAAAGCTGATTAGGCATTGCATGTTTGGGTGGGACTAGTTGAGTGGTGGATCTCACCTTAGGATAATTAAATAGAAAACAACATTTTGCTTGGGGACCAAAAGTTAATATCTGTAAATCTCTTCTCTTGGGCCTATGTTGTTTTCCAGAGAAGAATTCAGTAAGAATGGGGGTAGTGGTAGAAGGTATTATAAAAGAAGGCACTCAGCGCTCTGAGAGCTCGTTGGTTGGAAATGGGGTCTTAATCAGTATGTAGAATTTCTTTAATACTCTTCTCAATAAGGTCTCAGCCCTACCCTCAGTTGTGCTAGTGTCCCTCAGTCCAGCCCTGTCTATATAACATCTACAAATAGTGTACCTCCCATTTCCTGCCACTAAGAGAAAAGGGAGGACACCTTGCTTCAGTGATTGGGGAAGGAATTCTCAGAAACATGTAGTCCTTGTACAGATTTTCAGCCACTGTTGTTTTCAGCCTCTCCTTGGACCCTCAATATGAATCATTACTTTGGCTGGATTTGATTTTCTTATTAATCCTACCCACCTGCACCCCCACTTTCTACTCTCATTTGACAACAGAAAAAAGTAAAATCTGTCCATAACCAATTGTCTGTATACTTTGCATCTTCCAAAAATTTTAGTGACTTTTCTCCCCTGCTGTTTACTCTTCTATTCTTTTTGTCTTCATAGGTTCATTTATGTTAAACCTTTGCTCTCTATTGTTTAAATGAAGTTTCAGGGGGGAATTGAGATAAACTGGTATGCTCAAACTGCAAATGATATGCCATCCTTACTCTCAGTTATTTTATCCCAGCTTCCCCAAACCTGAATTATTTATAGTGCATCATCTCTTGGTTTACTGGATTTCATCAGGTGTAATCCTTTAGAGAAGAGTTTATACGTGCTGTATTTCTTGAATTATCACATGCTTGAGAAGTATTATTTAGCTGGGTATAAAATTCTTCAGTCAACTTTCTTCAGAGATTTGTTGATACCAAATATTACATTAACCCTTTCATCACAGTTTCTCAGTTCATCTATAAATTGACTGAATTTTATCCTTAAGTAGTTTTTTTCAATAAGCACTCATGAATGCTAATGCAATGTTTTATAAATTCTTTCCTGTTTGCTGCATTATTATCTTTGTACTCGAACATCTCGGCTAGGTATGACATTATTGAGCCATAATTTCTTTCCCTCAGAACCCTGAAGACATTTCCATTGTGTTCTGGTATTGAATGTTGATGAGGAGAAGTCTGAGGCTATTTTCTTCATCTGTAGATGACTTGCTTTCTACCCTTGAAATTCATTATCTTTATCAGGTTATGTCTTAATTTTGATACTTGTGTATTATCTTCCCTGAAGCTCAGTGTACCCTTTCAATCTGTTCTGTGCAGCTTCAAGTATGTCACTTATTTACTTATATATGGTAAGTATAAATGGTTTTTAAATCTGTCTGATAGTTCCCACATCTGAAGTTTGTATGGGTCTATTTCTGCTGTATTGTTTCTGATTCTTCTCATTTATGTTGTCTGTTTCTTTGTGTGAATTATATGGTTGACTGCACCTGAAAATTTATTTATAGGGTGTCCTCAAAGACTTGGTTGCATGTTCCATCTTTCAAAAGTGGTTTTCATTTGTTTTAGCCAGGATAGAAACACTATAAATAGGGGACCATCACAAACCAAGTTATGGCTTAAGGTTTCTTGCAAGTCAACCTATGCAGATTCAAAATACAAACACACATGAGGCCCACTCCATAGCTACAATTTCCCAGGCATGTTTTCTCTTCTTTTTCTTCTGCTCTACTTAACACCAGGGAGCCTTCTATATAATTCCCTGGAGTTGAGGGGAGGGAGCAGGTTTAGATTTTTTTGGTGTTTACACTGTGTTTATATTGTGGATGTAGCCCTGTGGGGTCCCTTAAAATGGGGAGGATCTTCATGTAATATGCTGCACATCTGGCTGGCCCTGAGACTTGATTTATATTTCTTTGATCTCACATTGCTTCAAATCAAAGCCCAAGGGAAAATGTTTTCACATGCCCTGAAAGAATAATAAGTTTTGTTGTTTTGATATACTGTTTACCCTTCTATTACAGGCTTCCATCAAAAATTAGGCTATTTTTACCTCTTTAATATTTTAAGGTGATTTTTATTTTATTTCATTTCATTTTTTGGCTGGACCATGGGGCTTTCAGGATCTTAGTTCCCCAACCAGGGATCCAACCCGGGCCCCTGGCAGTGGAAGTGTGGAGTCCTAACCGTTGGACCGCCAGGGAATTCCCTAAAGTGATTTTTAAAAAGTCTTGTCCATCACTTTTTATTGTTTTCCACAGGAGGTTCATCTGAATTTTCATCAGTTTCAGAAATAAAAAGCTCTGCCTAATGTCTTTTCAATTTGAAGATTCAATTTTGCCATAATTTCAGTGACATATTAGGCTATTTTTTCTTTGAATCCATTGAATATAATGTTCCATTCATTGGGTATTCTGCCCAGTCAAATCAATGATCTCCCTTCCCCATTAAATTATAAGCTCCTCATGGAGAGAGCTGTTTTTCTACTGTGTTTAGAAAAATACATACTGAAGTAATTATGGATGAATGAGTATTGAATAAACTAATGAATAAATTTCAATCTGTTATTTTACTGTCTGGCTTTATAAACTTAAAAACTATAACAAGGGCTTCCCTGGTGGTGCAGTGGTTAAGAATCTGCCTGCCAATGCAAGGGACACAGGTTTGAGCCCTGGCCCGGGAAGATCCCACATGCCACGGAGCAACTAAGCCCGTGCGCCACAACTACTAAGCCTGAGCTCTACAGCCTGCAAGCCACAACTACTGAGCCCATGTGCCACAACTACTGAAGCCTGCGTGCCTAGAGCCCATGCTCTGCAACAAGAGAAGCCATGACAATGAGAAGCCCATGCACCACAATGAAGAATAGCCCCCGCTCACTGCAACTAGAGAAAGCCTGCACCCAGCAACGAAGACCCAACACACCCAAAAATTAAAAAATTAATTTATTTAAAAAAACTAACAAAATATTTTATTTATAAAATGCTTATATACTATTTACACTATTTGATACTTGCTTCATTCACCTAACTATGTGTCATTTAGGATATGTGAGCCAAGGACTTCCCTGGTGGTCCAGCAGTTAAGACTCCATCCTTTCACTGCAGGGGGCGCGGATTCCATCCCTGGCCGGGGGAACTGAGATCCTGCATGCTGAGTGCTGTGGCCAAAAAGAAAAAAAAAATGTGAGCCAGTTATCATCTTTTAAAATGCATGTGATGTTGAGCCCTTTTCTTATTTATCCACAGATAATTAAATTTTAAAAATAATTTTTATCTACCGTGTTGCATGTGAGGGGCGAAAGAAAGTGTTTATGGTTCACTTTTAGACCATGCTCTGTTTTGTAAAAATATACACATTAAATTTATTAAACATTTTCATCCTTAGTCTCTCAGGTGTGCACCCATAATTTTTCATTCTTCCCTATTCTTAAACCAAGACGTGTTAGCTTAAGAGAATAGTGCCTTAACTGCTGAATGAGTGTATATTTTACATCTTTTCCTTTACAAACTCTAGTTGAGAAGCTCCTATTCCTTATAATTCAAGTGAAGGTATAAAACTGAATTATTCAGAGTTCAAGACAAAAACAAAAAAACAGAAATCATTCTATGTACATCTAACTAAAGGAAAAAAAAGAAATTTTATAGAGGGAATTAGTTGCTTACAAAATCAGAAGAACTGGACAAGCAGAAGCGAGAGTCAGCACTGAACTACTGGTTTTGAAGGCATACTGCCATTGTTGCCATACAGAAATTAGGAAACTGCTACTACCCATACTGTTACTCCCACAAAGGCCTCTCCTCTCCCACCTCCAAAATTGGTGACTACACAGTGGAACATACTGTCTGGCTGCCGCAATGGCCTCCAGTTCCCCATGAAACTGATGGCTGGACACAGAAATGCTGACTTGGCTGCAAGCACTCACATCTTTCTGATCTGTTGGTCAGCAGCAATGACAGCATGAAGATGACCTTTGCCTGTCTTCAAAGGCTCACGTGAAGGCATCTCACTGGTAAAACCTAATTTACATCCAGAATAATAATTCAAATGAGTCTGTAAAATGGAGTTTTAAGCTTTGCAGACCCTAAATTTTTAAAAAGTTAATAAATGGAAGTAGGAATGGATGACAGGTGCCAATAGCACACTAGGGAAGCATCATTGCTTCAAAGGATCTTGTCCCAGAAATTGAATTTAGTACTTAATTGCTTTGAGGGCTAAACTTTCAGTGGAACAAGAATTTTTTGGCTACAAAACACACCACCGGGACTTCCCTGGTGGCGCAGTGGTTGAGAATCCACCTGCCAATGCAGGGGACAAGGGTTTGAGCCCTGGTCCGGGAAGATCCCACATGCCGTGGAGCAACTAAGCCCGTGAGCCACAACTACTGAGCCTGTGTGCTGCAACTACTGAAGCCTGCGCGCCTAGAGCCTGTGCTCTGCAACAAGAGAAGCCACCGGGATGAGAAGCCCACGCACCGCAACAAAGAGTAGTCCCCACTCACTGCAACTAGAGAAAGCCCGTGCACAGCAACGAAGACCCAACACAGCCAAAAATAAATAAATAATTTTAATAAATAAATAAATAAATAAAACACACCACCAATATGGAGAAATACAATCATATGCTCCTCTAAAAACCAATCCAATCAGGCAATTTATTTGATCCCATCTCCTCCTAGTGGGTAGTGGGGGCTACAGCTGTGGTCTGAGTGGGTATGACATAGCTACTAATTTCACCCAAATATATGTTCTCCCATTATTTATTATTAATAGACTTCTCATTTTTAGCTGCCCATGTGGATACGTGGGCTATAGATTATACTTCCCAACTTCTGTTGTGTCTGAGGATGGTCTTATAATAAGTTATGGCCAGTGAGACATGAGCACAAGTGCCATGGAATACTTCTTAGAAGTAGTCTTTTAAAAAGGAAGGCACAGCTTTCCCTTTCTCCTATTTGCTGGTCTGAATGGCAATGTAATAGCTGGATATTAGGCAGCTGTCTTGGACTGTGAGGTAAAGGTCATGTCCTGAAGATGGTAAAGCAACAAAATGGAATGGGACTGGGTCCCAGATATCATGCGGTGCATTTCAGCCACTAGCCTTATTTTATGAGAGAAAAATAAAATTCTATTTTGTGTAGGCAGTTGTTGTTAGGGTTTTTCTATTATTTCAGGCTAAAATTATATAGAACATTTCTATATATAGAAATTATATAGAACATAATTCTAGCTGATATAGTAAGCTTTTTAAATAAAGTGATATTTAAGATAAGAACCAAAGAATGAATAGAGAAAATTGTGAGACTTACATGCATTTCTTAGAAATCAAGGTTTATTGAGAACAAATAGGCTAAGCAAACAACTCAGGATTCAAGAAAAACAATTTAAAAAATAAAGAAAATAAAAGAAATGGAATTTATAAATATAAAAGCATAAATTAAATAGAATAAAAACCACATAGATTTGACCAATTAAACACAAGTCTATTTCTCTGAAAAATTCAAGGGTATTTTGAGATAAATTGGTGGATTGGACATGTGCCTTTAATTTGGCTCTCTCTAAAAATGCACTAACACAAAAGTGAAGAGATATTTTCAAAAATATAAACCTACAAGGATGGAGAGAATAAGGTATAAGACAGCAGATAAAAATTTTAGTAGCTGGAAAGCAGATGGATAACTTAGTAGAACTGATAAACCAACTACCCATCCTGAAGTAGGAAAAGCTGAGAACCAATCATGGTTAGACTGCAGGATTTTCAGAAGTATTGGATATCAGAACTATCAGCCCTAGATACTCTGGAAATGATGACAGGGTGCCAAATAAGGAGAATTGTGTTAAAATTGCCTGAGAATCAGTTAAATTTCTAATGGTCAAATCACTTTCCCTGACTCCAGTCACTGAGTAACCTACTTTCCCATCCCTAGCATAAGTCTGGAGTTTTGTTTTCTGATGACTGAAGGAAAAGAGAGTCATCATATTAGAGGGTCCACAGTCAAAACTGAGGGCAGGGGTAATATTGGTAGTGGAAATAGGTGACCATCTAAACAGTGAATGCTGATTGTTAAAATGCTATTTTAGTCACTGGGACCAATTACAAATATTTCAGTTTTCCTCCTCTCAGACACATGGTAGAATTTCAATTCTATTTCCTCTTTAAAATACATGTGGCTATGTAATTTCATTTCACCATTAAAATGGGAGAAGTGACATATATTATTTCTGGGCTGGAGCTTTTGGAGACAGTGCATGGTTTAACACATTTACTTTGCCCACTATAGTGATCATGAAAGCCTTTGTAGAGATGGGAGTCTCCAGAAGCCTGGATCCCTCACTGACAGCTGTGAGGAGGGTCCCATGCTGAACTGTATGGGACATGTAATGTGAGAAAGAAATCAACCTTCATTGTGTTAAATCACTGAGATTTGGAGTAACTGTTTAGTATTGAAGCATAACCTAACCTATCCTGAATAATGCAGGCCTACACTCCACTTCCCCCATTCAATCCTTTACCTTTTCAATCCATACCTTTTCCTCCTGGGTAGGAGATTTTTAAAGAGCTGGGGAATCTGACCAGTCCAAGTGAAAAGACCTAATCACACTGACACTGGGGTTTCTCCAACAACAAGAGCTCCCAGTTCACCTTAGAGTAATAATCAGAATGGACAAGCCCTGATAACATGCTCAAAACTATTACTGAGCTCTTTAGTCTCCCCAACTAAATCAAGAACAGACACCTGAATGAGACTCCTAAGAAAGTTTCTAAGAAGAAGTATAGAAATAAAAACAAAGCAGTATGGTGTAAGGAATAGATCTTAATTTTATCTTTTTCCAAATAGTTATATAATTGATAAAAAAACTTTATTAAAACCCTTTTCTCAATGGAAAAAAAAAGAAATAAAAACAAAGCAAAAAAAAAAGGGTAAATTGGAGAAAATAGAAAGTTTCTAAGAGCAGGAGGAAATTAGTTTCCTAGATGAAACTGCTTACCAATTGTCCTGTACAATGGATGAAAATAAGCTCAAACAAAGACACATCAGTGTTTAATTTTCAAATGCTTGGGACAATGACAATATACTACAAGAAGAACTAAAAATACAGGTCTCATATAGAAGATATAAAATAAAATTCACTTTAGACTTCTTAACAAACACGTTGGTTTAGAGCTCATGGACAAAATATTTTAAAATTTTGAAGAAAAATTATTTCCAACCTAAAACTCTATAATCAGTCAAACTTACAATCAAGTTTGAGAGTAAAATAAAGATAATTTAATACACTCAAGGTCACAACAAAATTTACCTCTCATACACCCTTCTCTGGAAACTACTAGCAGATATCTATCAAAATGTGAGAGTAATCTAGGAGAGAGGAAGTAAGAATAAAGAGAAAAGAGATGATCCAAAGCAGAACAAGTGACGGACTTCCCTGGTGGTCCAGTGGTTAAGACTCCATGCTCCCAGTGCAGGGGACCCAGGTTCGATCCCTGGTCAGGGAACTAGATCCCACATGCCACAGCTAAGAGCCCGCATGCTGCAACTAAAGATCCCACATGCCGCAACGAAGATCCTACATGCCGCAACTAAGACCCGGTGTAGCCAAATAAATAAATATTAAAACAAAACAAACAAACAAACAAAAACGAAAGCAGAACAAGTAAAATGAATCTCCACATGATGTTGAAGGATGATCCCAGGATGACACTTGTCTCCAGTATAGTGAACAACTAGTCCAGTTTGGAGCTGTATGACTCAAGAGACAGGCATTTCGAAGGATATCATCAGCAAGTCCCCTGACACATCTTCAATCAGATGAAACTCTTGGAGGATGTGATCTCTTAAAGCTATAGAATAAACCAAAAAAGAGGAAGAATAAAATCCTTGAAACAGGAAACCCAATCAGAATAAAAGGCAAAGGGAATTCCAAGAATGATAGCAAAGGAAAGTTCCAGGATGAGACCTGTGCAGCAGATGTAGAGAGCAACGACTCAATTTAAAGGAGAATTGATATCTCAGGAGACATGGGAATGACCATGTGGAAAATTGTACTGAGAGGAATTGGAAGTGTGAGAAGAATAGGTGACATATCTAAAGAAAACCAAGCAAATGAAAAGGCAAGGCAATCATTAACTTTAAGAAAATAAAAGTGGGACTTCCCTGGTGATGCAGTAGTTAAGAATCTGCCTGCCAATGCAGGGGACATGGGATAAAACTGGACAGCCAAATGCAAAATAATGAAACTAGACCACTGTCTTACACCATACATAAATATCAACTCAAAATGGATTAAAGACTTGAATGTAAGACCTGAAACCATAAAACTCCCAGGAGAAAACATAGGCAGTATGCTCTTTGATATTGGTCTTAATTTCTTCCTGGATATGTCTCTTCAGGCAAGGGAAACAAAAACGAAAATAAACAAATGAGACTACATCAAACTAAAAAGCTTCTGCACAGCAAAGGAAACCATCAACAAAACAAAAGGACAACCTAAAGAATGGGTGAAGATATTTGCAAATCATATATCCAATAAGGGGTTAATATCCAAAATATATAAAGACTCATATAACTCAACAAAAACAAAACAACCTGATTTAAAAATGAGCAGAGGATCTGAACAGAGATTTTTCCAAAGAAGACAAAGAGATGGCCAACAGCCACATCAAAAGATATTCAACCATCACTAATTTTAAGGAAATGCAAATCAAAACCACAGTGAGATATCATCTCACACCCATTAGAATGGCTATTATCAAAAAGGCAAGAAATAACAAATGTTGGAGAGGATATGGAGAAAAGGGAATCCTCATATACTGTTGGTGGGAATGTAATTTGTGCAGCCACTATGGAAAACAGTATGGAGATTCCTCAAAAAACTAAGAATAGAACTACCATATGATGCAGCTATTCCACTTCTGGATATTTACCTAAAGAAAATGAAAACACTAATTTAGAAAGATATATTCACCCCATGTTCATTGCAGCATTATTCAAGATAGCAAAGATATGGAAACAACCTAAGTGCCCATCGACAGATAAATGGATAAAGAAGATGTGATACACACGCATACAATGCAATACTACTCAGCACAAAAAAGATGAAATCTTGCCATCTGCTACAACATGGATGGACCCTGAGGATATTATCCTAAGTGAAATAAGTCAGAGGGAGAAAGACAAATACTGTATGATTTCACTCATATGTGAAATACAAAAAACCAAAAACAAAATAAACTAACAAACCAAACCAAACAAAAACAAACATATAGATATAGAGAACAGAGTAGTGGGACTTCCCTGGCAGTCCAATGGTTCAGACTCTGCCCTTCCAATGCAGGGGGTGTGGGTTTGATCCCTGGTTGGGGAACTAAGATCCCACGTGCCATGTGGCATGGCAAAAAAAAATTTTTTTTAATTAAAAAAAAAATACACAAAAATATAGAGAACAGAGTAGTGGCCACCAGAGGAGAAGAGGTGTAGGGGTAGGATGAAATGTGTAAAGGGGGTCAACTGTGTAGTTGAAAACTAAACTTTTAGTGGTGAGCACACCATAGTGTATACAGAAGTCAAAATATAATATACACATGAAACTTATATAAGGTTATAAACCAATGTTACCTCAAAAAAAAAAGTCTCCTTATTGGTAAGGGAAGTAGGAAAATGAGGAGGGAAAGTGCAGAAAACTACTGTATTTTCTTATAAACCTTTTAGTACTATTTGATTTTGAATCAAGGTCATAGATTATTTGAAAAAATTGTATTTTAAAAGATCAGTAAAATAGAGATCTTGCAAAGTCTCCTCAAGGATAAAAAGGAGGGGACTTCCCTGGTGGTCCAGTGGTTAAGACTCCGCGCTCCCGACGCAGGGGGCCCAGGTTCGACCCCTGGTCAGGTAACTAGATCCCGCATGCCACAGCTAAAGATTCCGTGTGCCACAACTAAGACCCGGTGCAGCCAAATAAATAAAAATTTTTAAAAATGTCCTATACTGCCAAAAACAAACAAAAAAGAATAAAAAGGAGATAAAGTACTAAATATTACTAATAAGAATAGAGTTATAACTAGAGATAAATAATGCAATGAAAACATAATACCAAAATGTTTGCAAATCCAGATAAAATAAATGGTTTTTGAAAGTAAGCCACAAGGGCTTCCCTGGTGGCACAGTGGTTGAGAATCTGCCTGCCAATGCAGGGGACATGGGTTCGAGCCCTGGTCTGGGAAGATCCCACATGCTGCAGAGCAACTAGGCCCATGAGCCACAATTGCTGAGCCTGTGCGTCTGGAGCCTGTGCTCCGCCACAAGAGAGGCCGCAAGAGTGAGAGGCCCGCGCACCGCGATGAAGAGGGGCCCCCACTTGCCGCAACTAGAGAAAGCCCTCGCGCAGAAACGAAGACCCAACACAGCCATAAATAAATAAATAAATAAATAAAAATTAAAAAAAAAAAAGTAAACCACAAATTACTTTAAAAAGAAACAAAACCCGAACAGATTAATAACCAAAAGTAAAATGTAAAAGATAATCATAGATTTACCACCCAAACCCAACCCATTTAAAAGGCAAGTTGTAATAAAGCATGTAGAAACAGATGATAATATAATTATAAAAACTATTCTGTTGCATAAAAATAGATGGAAAGCTTCCTAATCCATACTACAAGGCCAGGATATTTAATACCAAAACCATATAAGTTAAACACACACATTCATGTATACACACAGAGCAGCATGGGCCAGAAAAATCCTAAAACTATGTTGGCTCATCAAATCCATCTGTGCATTAAAACAATAATATGTAATGGTTAAATATCATTTATATCAAGAACTCAATTAAAAAGCTAAAGAATAAATTTCAACAGATGTCAAAAATTACTCTAAAATATTAAAGAATAAAGAAAAATAAGAAAACTTTTTTGATCCAAAAAATAGAGCATTTACCCCAAACTGAGATCAGCCATCATAGTTAAAGATGAAATACTAGGAGCGCTTCCACAAAGGCAAGAATGACACCTGCTTGCTACTATTAATTTTAAGAGTATTCATTGCATACTCTTGGAAATGCCAGTCATGTGAACACTAACATATACATAATTCTTAAATCAGGTGAAGGGTGGAGGATGGGGGGTAGAAAATGTTCCAAAAAATATGGCGGATAAAGAGTGAAGACCTTGAAACTGGAAGGATTATTTCATTCACAAGAAACTGAAAAAAGGCCAGTTACTCTGAAGGGTGTACAGCATTATTGTTAAGCAGTTTACAAATAAACAAAAGGCTCTCGACCAATATATGTTGATTTTTTGATGGAGACTTCATTTTCTTATATATTCTTTACTATCAATCTTAAAAACAGGAAAAGGTTTTCTTAGGATTAACTCCTGGTGGGAAGCCAGAGTTTAATTTTGTGCACCTAAATTAAGGAAAAAGACTGATTTATTTTTCTGAGAATGCAGACTCACAGAGAGGGATACGATGTAAGCATTTACATACTAGGATTACTGTGGCCAGTTGAGGAAAAATATGAAATGAAACAGCAAAGACACTAGGGGAAAAAAAAAATCACTCCTACTCCAGCTCTTAATCCGCCATCTTTTTGTTCTATTCCTGAAATTGGGAGTAACATCCACAAAACGCAAGGTGGCGCTGCAGGCTAAAAAGAGAACAAAATATTCGCATAAAGGATGTTGCAGATTCCAGTGTTAAGAGGAAAGCTGACCAGACTAGAAAAGTCGAGGAAAGGAAGCTGTGGTAATAGGTGTTGGGAGAAAGTGGGGATCCCTCCCCACAAGCATTGCTATTATCCAGCTCATTTCTAAGGATTTGGCTGATGCCATTTCTGAATTGCTCGAGGCAGAGAAAAAGTGTTTTTGGAAGACTGGTTAAACAAAGAATGGAGGCCAGAGTGGGGCGTGCTGTGCAGCAAAGGCAAGTACTATTTCTTTGTATTTCTGCGAGTGTCTTGGGCTGGCGGGGAACCGCTACTGTATTTTGTGGAAGAGGAAGCTGAAAAAGGCACCTTTCTGGCCAACCTAGCAAATGACCCGGGGTTGGGGGAACTATCAGCCCGGGGACCTAGAATCATATCAGACCAGGACACAGGATTTTTACTACTCGATCTGCTTACTGGTGATTTATTTCTAAATGAGAAATTAGACCGACAGGAACTGTGTGGCCCCACAGAGCCTTGTGTGCTGCCTTTCCAGTTGTTACTGGAAAAGCCTCTTCAGATTTTCCGTGCTGAGTTATGGGTCAGAGACATCAACGATCATTCTCCAGTATTTCTAGATAGAGAGATTCCCTTGAAAATATTAGAAGGTACCACTCCAGGGGCGGCATTTCTCTTAGAAAGTGCACAGGATTCAGATGTTGGAACCAACAACCTGAGAAACTACACCATCAGCCCCAATGCCTATTTCCACATTAATGTCCATGACAGTGGCGAGGGGATTATCTATCCTGAATTGGTGCTGGATAGACTGCTGGATCAAGAAGAGGTGCCTGAGCTCAGTTTACTCCTCACCGCCTTGGATGGTGGCTCTCCAACCAGCTCTGGAACTGCCCTGGTATGCATCCTGGTTTTGGACATCAATGACAATGCCCATGAATTTGTACAGTCTCTCTACAAGGTGCAGGTGCCTGAGGATAGCCTTGTTGGCTCTCTGGTTGTCACAGTGTCAGCTAGACATTTAGATACCGGAAGTAACGGGGAAATAGTTTATGCATTTTTTTATGCTACTGAAAGAATTCTCAAAACGTTTCAAATCAATCCAACATCTGGCAATCTTCATCTTAAAGCTGAATTGAACTATGAGGCAATGCAAACTTATACATTAACTATTCAGGCCAAAGATGGCAGAGGACTTTCTGGAAAATGTACGACGGTGGTTCAGGTAACAGATATAAATGACAATCCACCAGAACTACTCATGTCATCACTTACTACAGCAATTAAAGAAAACTCACCTGAGACAGTCATAGCTGTTTTTAGGATTCGAGACAGAGATTCAGGGAACAATGCAAAGATGGTGTGCTCCATCCAAGACGATCTCCCCTTCGTCCTGAAGCCACCTGTAGAGAATTACTACACTCTGGTAACCGATAGCCCTCTGAACAAAGAGAAAAGAGCCGAGTACAACATCACCATCACCGTCACTGACATGGGAACCCCCAGGCTGAAAACCGAGCACAACATAACCGTGCTGGTGCCCGACGTCAACGACAACGCCCCCGCCTTCACCCAGACCTCCTACACCCTGTCCGTCCGCGAGAACAACAGCCCCGCCCTGCACATCGGCACCGTCCGCGCCACAGACAGAGACGCGGGCGCCAACGCCCAGGTCACCTACTCGCTGCTGCCACTCCTCGACCCGCACGTGCCCCTGGCCTCCCTGGTGTCCATCAACCCGGACAACGGCCACCTGTTCGCCCTGAGGTCCCTGGACTACGAGGCCCTGCGGGCGTTCGAGTTCCGCGTGGGCGCCGCCGACCGCGGCTCGCCCGCGCTCAGCAGCCAGGCGCTGGTGCGCGTGCTCGTGGCGGACGACAACGACAACGCGCCCTTCGTGCTGTACCCGCTGCAGAACGCCTCGGCGCCCTGCACCGAGCTGGTGCCCAGGGCGGCCGAGGCGGGCTACCTGGTGACCAAGGTGGTGGCGGTGGACGGCGACTCGGGCCAGAACGCCTGGCTGTCGTACCAGCTGCTCAAGGCCACGGAGCCCGGGCTGTTCGGCGTGTGGGCGCACAACGGCGAGGTGCGCACGGCCCGGCTGCTGAGCGAGCGCGACGCGGCCAAGCACAGGCTGGTGGTGCTGGTCAAGGACAACGGCGAGCCGCCGCTGTCGGCCAGCGTCACGCTGCACGTGCTGCTGGTGGACGGCTTCTCGCAGCCCTACCTGCCGGCCCCGGAAGCGGAAGCGGCGGACGCGGCGCCGGCCGACCCGCTCACCGTCTACCTGGTGGTCGCCTTGGCGTCGGTGTCGTCGCTCTTCCTCTTCTCGGTGCTGGTGTTCGTCGCGGTGCGGCTGTGCAGGCGGGGCGGGGCGGCCTCGGTGGGTCGCTGCTCGGTGCCCGAGGGCCCCTTTCCGGGCCACCTGGTGGACGTCAGCGGCACGGGGACCCTGTCCCAGAGCTACCAGCACGAGGTGTGTCTGCGGGGAGGTATTGGGACCAGCGAGTTCAAGTTCCTGAAGCCGATTATCACCAATCTCGCATCCCAGAGCATAGGCAGGAAAAGTGGAAGAATATCCCTCATATCAGAATGATTTGGGTTTCTGATAAAGAATGAAAAATAAATGCCGGTGTTCTATCTGTGAATATATTCCTATTAAGAAATTTATCTCGATTTACCTGTAGAGGAGTGCTTTCACATCATTGCAAGTATTCTTAAGGTCATAGAATAAATTTCTTTACACAGAAAAGGATTCAGCTTCAGCCCCAAGAACACTCCACAAAGCATGGATTGTTTATTGTCACCTTTTGTCTCAGTTATGCTTTGTGTGCAGTCTATTACATGACAAATCTTGTTTGAGATGTTTTTAAATTGGAATTCACTGTCTTCAAATATTATTGCTAGTTTTATTTTCTAAGTTGATTAGAGTGCTCTACAAGTATACCTACCCTAACTTTTTAAAAAAGCACTTACTATGCATCATACACTATTTTAACACTTTTAATTTTAGAAGTAATCCTATGACGGGAGGTATTTTAGAAATGAGCAAATAGATGTTCATAGACATTCAGTGAGTTCACTAAGGTCACCAACTAATAAATGGCAGAGCTAAGCATCTCTCCTAAATCTTCTGATTCTGGGGCCTTGCTGTGATGCTATACTGTTTTCTCTTGTTAGATATCACCCAGCAAGTTCCTCCCTAATTAAGGAGAAATCTTTTTCTCATACTCATATTCCTGTTCAGTGTTTTGTATATTTGCAAAGAATAAGATATGTATTTGTGGTTTTATTTTTTTATAAATAATCCAGTTTTTCTGGATCAATTATTCAACTATTATTTTTAAAGCTCTGATCTATCCAAATCTCAAGTAAAAAAAATTGAAAGATCAAGCTGTGCTTTCTCCTTGTTATCTGAATATGTGACCTTCATTTCACAGAAAAGATTAATGACCATGAATAGAAACATTACATAATTTTGATCGCTTCATTTGTTTATTTTCCTCACATTGCAGAAATTTTCCTACAGTAGTCCCTACCTTTTTAACACGTTTTTCTCCTTTAATTTGAAAGTTTATTTTTTAAAGTTTCTATTCAATATACTTCAGTGCTGAATCGGAAAAGTATAAGAAAAAGAATACTTTTAAATATGTAATATTAAAGAGAAACAAATTATAATTGAATTACTTAAAGATTCTGGAGAGTTAAGGAGAAGCTTTGTTATAATAATCTGTAACTGCTTTTTCTTTAACAGTTATCCAGATCATTTTTGCAGAGCTGTATTCTGAATATATCATAAGCTAGTGCTGATAACTCTTAAAATAGTAATATTACTGTGCATTACTAATGGAATGTAGTCTAACGACAAAAAAAAAAAAGAACCTCACAGCATTAAAATCTTAAGTTGTTTCCATGGCGTCAGGATAAAATTTAGTTTTTCAAGCAAATCAATGGCATGGAAAAGGGGAGGAGGGAATCTTACACAATGAGAGAAATTAAGACATACCAACCAAATGCAATGGATAGTGGATCTTGTTTAATCTTGATTCAAACAATCATAACAACTTTGAAATAACTGGAAAAATCTGAATATAGATGGGATATTAAACAATATTAACTTAATTTCTTAGGTGTGGTAAGGGCATTGTAGTGAGGTTTTTTTAAGACGTTAAAAGTTAGAGATTTATAATGAAGTTTTATGGGTAAAAATTTAGTTTGGGATGTGAAAATGTTGGGGAGATAGGGTAAACAATTGTGGCAAAATATTGATAATTGTTCTAGCTAGTTATGAGTACCTGGCGTTCATAGTACTATTTCCATTCATTATGGGGTTTGAAAATTTTCAAAATAAAAGGTTTTTAAAAATTGACACTGTAAGAAGAGAAGAGGACACCCTTCTGAGATACAGAATCATCGCTACCATCACAGATTATACACGTATTAGAGAGATTCTCCAGCCTTTCCGGTTTCATCGTTTGATATGATAACTTCATTCTGAAATAATGCTGCTCATGAATTCTTCTACCACGTGAATCTTGGGGGGTTTTCTAGTTATGACAATGGATTAATGCAAATTGAGCTACCTGATGGCATCACATTACATGCCTGGTATGTGTGTGTGTGTGTGTGTGTGTGTGTGTGTGGTTAATCTCTTTCTGCCTCAGTTTCCCCATCTGTAATATGAGGAACTCACAGCAGCCCTATGTAGTAAGTACCATTAATATCTCCACCTTAGACAGATGAGAAAACTGAGGCAGAGGTTAAATAACGTGTCCAAGGTTCACAGCTACTAATTATTCCCATAGTTCATGGCAATAAAAGTATATAATTCTGAAAGTTTTCTGTTATTATATATATATATTTAAATATATATATATTTAAATTTCTGCATATAGTCTTTCTTCTCAGGCAAACTGTTACATAAATATTTTCTTTTTGCTCCAAACTCAATTAGCATTATTGAAAGTAGTCTCTACTAATATCATTTCTCCTGTATGGCCCTCAGACAATTGCCTCAACCTTAGGGTTCAGAGATAGTAAAAATAGTATTGTAACCTTACATAGCTCGGTGATACGTACTGGCAAGAGTTGGGAATATTGGGGAGTTGCCTGGTGGTGCCGGGTTCAGTGCCTGGTCGGGGAACTGAGATCCTGCAAGCCAGGATGCTCAGCCAAAATTTAAAAAAAAAAAAAAAAGAGCTGGGAACATTGCATCCATTTTCAACCAAGAAAATGTAAGATCCTCTGAGGACGCGTGGTGGCGCTGCACGATAAGGTACAAACCGGAACCGCAGCTGCGTCTCCATTAACAGGCAAAACTCAACAGCAGAGCCTGGAAGCCCACGGGAAGCTTGGATGCCACAGAAGGAGGACTGGGTCCTCTGTAAAGGACTACTCACTGGAATATTTCTGAAGTACCTTGTGGAATAACTACAGTCTCAGAAACGTACTGAGGCCTTTACAGCTCAGCGGAACCCCCCTCGCCACAGGCTATACCGAGCAAGAACAATGGAGGCCAGCAGGAAGGTCATTTGCAGACAAAGGCAAGTCTTTTTCTTCTTTTTCTTCTTGGGCTTAGCTCAGGCGGGCTCTGAATTTAGGCGTTATTCTGTGGTGGAGGAAACTGAGGGGAGCTCTTTTGTAACCAATTTAGCAAAAGACCTGGGTCTGGGGCAGGGGGAACTCTCCAGGCGGGGAGCTAGGGTCATTTCCAAAGGAAACAAACTGTATTTGCAGCTCGATCAGGAGACTGGGGATTTACTGCTAAATGAGAAACTGGACCGCGAAGAACTGTGTGGTCAGACAGAGCCCTGTATGCTGCGTTTCCAGGTGTTGCTAGAGAATCCCTTAGAGTTTTTTCAAGCTGAGCTACAGGTAATAGACATAAATGACCATGCTCCGGTGTTCATGGACAGAGATATGTTGCTAAAAATATCAGAAAGCAGTCCTCCTGGAACTAAGTTTCCTCTGAAGAACGCTCAGGACATGGATGTAGGCCGAAACAATATTGAAAACTATATAATCAGTCCCAACTCCTATTTTCGGGTCCTCACCCGCAAACGCAGCGATGGCAGGAAATATCCGGAACTTGTGCTGGACAAACTGCTGGATCGGGAGGAGGAACCTGAGCTCAGGTTAACCCTCACTGCTCAGGATGGCGGTTCTCCACCCCGGTTTGGCACCGCTCAGGTCTACATCGAAGTCGTGGACATCAACGATAATGCCCCTGAATTTGAGCCGCCTTTCTATAGGGTGCAGATCCCCGAGGACAGTCCCATAGGCTACCTGATTGTCAAAGTCACTGCTACGGATATAGACATAGGAGTCAATAGAGAGATTTCCTATTCACTTTTCCAGGCTTCAGAAGAGATTAGCAAAACCTTTGAGATCAACGCCATGACGGGAGAAATTCGACTCAAAAAACAACTTGATTTCGAAATAACTCAGTCTTATGAGGTCAATATCGAGGCCAGAGATACTGGAAGTCTTTCTGGGAAATGCACCGTTCTGACTCAAGTCATGGATGTGAACGACAATGCTCCAGAAGTCACCATGTCTGCACTTACCAGGCAGATCCCCGAGAACTCGCCTGAGACTGTGGTTGCAGTTTTCAGTGTTTCAGATCTTGATTCTGAAGAGAATGGGAAAATAAGTTGCTACATTCAGGACGATTTACCTTTTCTCCTTAAATCTTCCATGGAAAACTTTTATACCCTAGTAACAGAGAGACCGCTAGACAGAGAGACCAGAGCAGAATACAACGTCACCATCACCGTCACAGATATGGGAACCCCCAGGCTGAAAACCGAGCACAACATAACCGTGCTGGTGTCCGACGTCAACGACAACGCCCCCGCCTTCACCCAGACCTCCTACACCCTGTCCGTCCGCGAGAACAACAGCCCCGCCCTGCACATCGGTACCGTCCGCGCCACAGACAGAGACGCGGGCGCCAACGCCCAGGTCACCTACTCGCTGCTGCCGCCCCTCCACCCGCACGTGCCCCTGGCCTCCCTGGTGTCCATCAACCCGGACAACGGCCACCTGTTCGCCCTGAGGTCCCTGGACTACGAGGCCCTGCGGGCGTTCGAGTTCCGCGTGGGCGCCGCCGACCGCGGCTCGCCCGCGCTCAGCAGCCAGGCGCTGGTGCGCGTGCTCGTGGCGGACGACAACGACAACGCGCCCTTCGTGCTGTACCCGCTGCAGAACGCCTCGGCGCCCTGCACCGAGCTGGTGCCCAGGGCGGCCGAGGCGGGCTACCTGGTGACCAAGGTGGTGGCGGTGGACGGCGACTCGGGCCAGAACGCCTGGCTGTCGTACCAGCTGCTCAAGGCCACGGAGCCCGGGCTGTTCGGCGTGTGGGCGCACAACGGCGAGGTGCGCACGGCCCGGCTGCTGAGCGAGCGCGACGCGGCCAAGCACAGGCTGGTGGTGCTGGTCAAGGACAACGGCGAGCCGCCGCTGTCGGCCAGCGTCACGCTGCACGTGCTGCTGGTGGACGGCTTCTCGCAGCCCTACCTGCCGGCCCCGGAAGCGGAAGCGGCGGACGCGGCGCCGGCCGCCCCGCTCACCGTCTACCTGGTGGTCGCCTTGGCGTCGGTGTCGTCGCTCTTCCTCTTCTCGGTGCTGGTGTTCGTCGCGGTGCGGCTGTGCAGGCGGGGCGGGGCGGCCTCGGTGGGTCGCTGCTCGGTGCCCGAGGGCCCCTTTCCGGGCCACCTGGTGGACGTCAGCGGCACGGGGACCCTGTCCCAGAGCTACCAGTACGAGGTGTGTCTGAAGGGGGGCTCTGGGACCAGCGAGTTCAAGTTTCTGAAGCCAATTGTGACCAATTTTCAGGGCCATTCCCCTGGCCCAGATATAGAAGAAACCCCCAACTTTAGGAAAGATTTTGGTTTCAGTATTCAGTGACAGTAATTGTTTTTCACGTTCCATATATTTTAAATTGATGATACTTCAAGGTGATGGTTTTTCTGGCAACCTATCATGAACTTTTAAACTACACTAAACTTGCTTGCAAATTTTGTTTTAAAGAATGGTATCTTTTCTTCATTACTGTAAGAAGATTAATGGTCCTAAATCTTGCCTCTCAAAATACTGTTGAAGTCAATAAATGTACAGGTCCTTTCTGGCATAGCTTAGAAGTGTGTTAGATTAAAAAACAGTGGGAAATTAATTCTATATAATTAGTTATATTTCCTTGAGTTTTTCTTATTAGGTTTTAAACCATTAAGTACATAAGAGCAGTACTGCATTAACACACTGAAGCATGCCCAATCAGGAAGGAGAGAGAACTGGTACAGTGAGAATCTGGTTCTTACTTTATTCTGCTCTCATAGCACTTTAATCTTATTTTCTCTTATTAATTGTGCTTCCTTTCATTAATATACCAGTGTTAGTTTTAATATAGTTAATGTAATTGCTTTCCATTTAGTTTCGCTAGTGTAAAAGGGGAGAAAAAGCTACACTGTGTTTATCCAGTGTGATGAAAGGGCATAGTAGGAAATTGGCTTTTCCCACTTGAGAAACATTGGTCATCTTGTGACAGAAAATGCAGTAGCTGTCTAATCTCCGTTCATCTTTTCTTCTTTGGTAACACACTCCAAATTTCATTTAGAGCATTAGTGTGCTTAGTCAAAAGAACATGTTTTCCCAGGCTCCTTGGCAGCTAAAACGGGACATTTGACTACATGTATATGCAAATGTTGTTAGAGACTTCCAAGAAGGCCATTAAAAGGGAGGTGACTCATCTAGGAAGGGGTCCCTTTTTGTCCTTCCCTAACTGCTTCTTGCTGCTTGGAATGTGGGAGTCTTGGTTGGAACACAATCAGTCATATTGAGCCATAAAGCAACACTAAGGATGGAAATAATGGACCAAGACAGTCAGTATAGAATAAACTTTAAAGAGATGAGGATCCCTGATAATCACAGTTATCATGTCATCCCTGGATTGCTCACTTCTGAGCTTTTTTTACATGAGAAATAAAGGAATTTCTATCTCATTTAAGCCACCATCATTTTAGTTTTGTGCTACCTCCAGTGGAACCCAATCCTAATGCTGTCACAGTAAGATTTTTTGTTAAAATGTTATATAATACAATAAAATGGACAGATCTTAAGTGTATAGTTTGATCTAACTGATCTTTGTCAAGTTTTCCTTGATTTCTAATTTAGTTAAGAGTACAGAGTGCTTTACATTCATTATCTTTTTAATCCTCTGCCAAACCCTAAGGAAGTTGGCATGTTATTTCCTCTTTTACTTGTTCACAATTCTGAAGTAATAAAAGGAAAAATTTGGAATATATTCTAAGTCTACTTGAATGGAATGCCCCAGTTCTTAACCCATACGCTATCACAGCAGGCATTAACTGGTGGCATTGTCTTCCTAACAAAGGAAGTGAAATCCTTCTATTGCATGAATTGAACTCCTATGTAGAAATGTAACTTTTAGTCTGTAGCTTGCTTTTGTTTCTATACCAGAGATCACACTGCTCTGGACCAATAAACCCAAAGTTCTTACAGAAGCACTGACCTAAGTAAGCTGGGTCAGGTACCACAATTGACCTTCATCATGATCGAATCAGCCTGATTACCTTCCTGTACCTTCTCAACGTATCACATTCATTATTGCAGAAATGAAGGCCCTAAATAGGGAGTAGAATTACCCTATGGTTGTATTTCTTGAGTTTTTTTGTACTATTCCTTCAGTCTTTTTCTGTCAGTCCTAATATATATTTTCTCTTTTTTTTGGAAAGTTTATTATATACATTCTGTAAATCCCTTATTCAAATTAAATATACCGTATTCATTTTAGCACACTATTTCTTTGAAAGCAGTTGCTATTCTAGTATTGGCTCTAAATGAAATAACTAATTTCAGAAAAGTATAGGCAATGATGTGGAGGAATTTTTATCACTAAATAATTTAGAGATTCTGGAAATTAAATAGAAATAAAGCTGATAGGCTCCAGTTATTTTCTATTAAAACTAACCATATGTCTTTGACAACACCTCTTAAAAATTATGCTGAAAAAAGATTTAGAGGGTCATAAATGACTTTATTCTGAAAGGATGGCTCACAAGAGCTGAATCAGACATTCTTCAGCATTTGCTGTGATAATCCAATTTTGTAGAGTGATGAATTTTTGTTGACTCAGATGCTGGGTGCATGAAATTTCATGCTTGTGTATTCATTTTCTATTGCTACTATTAAAAATTACCACAAACTTGGTTGCTTAAAACAATAAAAATGCACTACTATATAGTTCTGTAGGTCTGATGTCTGATATGGGTATGACTGGGTTAAATTCAAGATGTCACCAGGGGTGCATTCTCTTCTGGTGGCTCTAGAGGAGAATCTATTTCTTTCTCTTTTCCAGCTTCTAGATGCTGCCTACAGTACTTGACTCATGGCCCCTTTCATCCATCTTCAAAGCCAGCAACATTGTGTCTCTTAGTCCACTTCTTCTGTAATCACATACCCCTCTGACCATAGCCAGGAAAGGTTCTGTCCCTCCCAGATAATCCAGGATAACCTACCCCCCACAAGGTCCTCAATTTACTTATATCTGTGAATTCTCTTTTGCCATGTAAGATAACATATTTACAGATTCTGGGAATTAGGGCATGAACATCTTTCGGTGGGTGGCCATTATTCTGCCTACCGCAGGTTGACTGCTTGGAAGAAAATTATCTGGTCTAGCAGGACCACCTGTGGCCAAAGGAAGGCATACAAAGACCTTTATAACAGAAGTTTAGACCCCATTGATTGAATGCTTTAACCTCAGACAAGGTATTTATCAAAAATTGTTCTACAGATTGTTAACAAAAACATTGGATTTATAAAAACATTATGAATCTTTACTGGAATTCAATTTAAATTTTAAAAATGGAAAATCTGAACTAAAGAGTATTTTGGGGTTTTTTTAGATGATGAAAATGTTCTAAAATTGACTGTGGTGATGGATGCACTACTCTGTGAATATACTAAAAGCCACTGAATTGTAGACTTTAAACGAGTGAATTGTATGGTATGTGAATTACATCTCATTAAACCTGTCTTTTAAAAGGAATAAAACAGAAATTATTCTTGTCATGATAAAAAAATCCCAAAACATGCCAGGCCTAACCTTTAGACTGCCTTTTTGGGAAATAACTTTCCAATAATTTGAAAGTTTCAAAAACTCACGTCCTCAGGCTTAGGTGTTGGAAAGAAGAGGAAGTAATCTACTCCTTAATAAGGCGTTGATAAAATACTCTCTTTAGAACCATCACTGATTGCAATTTTGCAGTGTCCACTCATCTGTAATTCTATAACATGTACCATGAAAATAATGTACTTGTGAAACTGTTCCCATATTTTTTCAGAAATATTTTGCTCCTAAATTTATATTCTTTCAGCTTAAATGTTAAATTATTTTATTTAATCATTCACCCTGAACAGCTTTAAACAGTCAACATAATGAAAGTTTGCTCTTAGTACTCCTCCTGTGTAACAACACAGCTCTCTCTGAACTCATAAAAACCACAAGAAAATAGAACTAAGTGTTTCATATTACAGAACACGGTTGACACAGCCTATGTGTTACATTTAGGAGAATTTTGCATCCAACGTTAAACCAGAAAAGATAAGACATAGTGAGAACGCATGGTGGCGCTGCAGGTTAAGGTGGTGAGAAACAGAGCTGCAGACGTAGCTCCAGGATCCAGCCAATTTCACACTGCCTGGAAGCTGAAGAACAGCTTTCTCAGTCAGAGCACAATGTGTGTGAAACCTCTTTAAAACTGTATTTAGAGACATAGTTCTGACCTGCTATACTGCAGGACCGGACTACCAGGATCCTGGGCATATATGAAGCTCCTGTGAACTCAGTTTTCAGGAAAGAGCAATGGAGATTGGATGGATGCACAATCCGAGACAAAGGCAAGTCCTAGTTTTCTTTGTTTTGCTGAGCATGTATGGGGCGAGCGCCGAGTTGGGGCCCTATTCAGTAGTGGAAGAAACAGAGAGAGGCTCCTTTGTGGCAAATGTAGGAAAAGACCTGGGGCTGGGGTTGACAGAGATGTCCACCCGCGGTGCCCGGATCATTTCCCAGGGGAACAAAGAGCATTTGCAGCTCAAGGTTCAGACTGGGGATTTGCTCATAAATGACAAACTAGATCGAGAGAAGCTATGCGGTCCGAGTGAGCCTTGCATACTACATTTCCAAGTATTAATGGAAAAACCGTTAGAGATATTTCAGGCAGAACTGAGAGTGCAAGACATAAATGACCATTCCCCCGTGTTCACTGAAAGAGAAATGATTCTAAAAATACCGGAAAACAGTCCTATAGGAATTGCATTCCCTCTGAGTAATGCTCTGGACTTGGATGTAGGCAGCAACAATGTTCAGAACTATAAAATCAGCCCCAACTCCCATTTTCGGGTTCTGACCCGAAATCTCAGCGACGGCAGAAAATACCCTGAGCTGGTCTTGGACAAAGAGCTGGATCGGGAGGAGGAGCCTGAAATCTCATTAACCCTGACAGCGCTGGATGGCGGCTCTCCGCCTCGGTATGGAACCGCCCAGGTGCGCATTGAAGTGGTGGACAGTAACGATAACGCCCCTGAGTTTGAGCAGTCGCTCTACAAGGTGCATATTCCCGAAGACAGCCCCGTAGGCTCCCTGGTTGTCACTGTCTCTGCCAGCGATGTAGACAGTGGAGTCTATGGAAAAATATCATACACATTCTTTCAGCCTTCAGAAGATATTAGCAAAACGTTGGAGGTAAATGCTATGACAGGCGAAATTCGACTGAGAAAAAAAGTAGATTTTGAAACAGTTCTGTCTTATGAAGTGGACATCAAGGCCACTGATGGGGGAGGTCTTTCAGGAAAATGCACTCTTCTCCTGCAAGTAGTGGATGTGAATGACAATCCTCCAGAAGTGACAGTGTCTGCACTCACCACTCCCATCCCAGAGAACTCCCCTGACATTGTAGTTGCTGTTTTCAGTGTTTCAGATCCTGACTCTGGGGACAATGGGAAAACTATTTCCTCCATCCAGGATGACCTTCCTTTTCTTCTAAAACCTTCAGGCAAGAACTTTTACACCTTAGTAACCCAGAAAACACTAGATAGAGAAGAAAGAGCCGAGTACAACATCACCATCACCGTCACAGATATGGGAACCCCCAGGCTGAAAACCGAGCACAACATAACCGTGCTGGTGTCCGACGTCAACGACAACGCCCCCGCCTTCACCCAGACCTCCTACACCCTGTCCGTCCGCGAGAACAACAGCCCCGCCCTGCACATCGGCACCGTCCGCGCCACAGACAGAGACGCGGGCGCCAACGCCCAGGTCACCTACTCGCTGCTGCCGCCCCTCCACCCGCACGTGCCCCTGGCCTCCCTGGTGTCCATCAACCCGGACAACGGCCACCTGTTCGCCCTGAGGTCCCTGGACTACGAGGCCCTGCGGGCGTTCGAGTTCCGCGTGGGCGCCGCCGACCGCGGCTCGCCCGCGCTCAGCAGCCAGGCGCTGGTGCGCGTGCTCGTGGCGGACGACAACGACAACGCGCCCTTCGTGCTGTACCCGCTGCAGAACGCCTCGGCGCCCTGCACCGAGCTGGTGCCCAGGGCGGCCGAGGCGGGCTACCTGGTGACCAAGGTGGTGGCGGTGGACGGCGACTCGGGCCAGAACGCCTGGCTGTCGTACCAGCTGCTCAAGGCCACGGAGCCCGGGCTGTTCGGCGTGTGGGCGCACAACGGCGAGGTGCGCACGGCCCGGCTGCTGAGCGAGCGCGACGCGGCCAAGCACAGGCTGGTGGTGCTGGTCAAGGACAACGGCGAGCCGCCGCTGTCGGCCAGCGTCACGCTGCACGTGCTGCTGGTGGACGGCTTCTCGCAGCCCTACCTGCCGGCCCCGGAAGCGGAAGCGGCGGACGCGGCGCCGGCCGACCCGCTCACCGTCTACCTGGTGGTCGCCTTGGCGTCGGTGTCGTCGCTCTTCCTCTTCTCGGTGCTGGTGTTCGTCGCGGTGCGGCTGTGCAGGCGGGGCGGGGCGGCCTCGGTGGGTCGCTGCTCGGTGCCCGAGGGCCCCTTTCCGGGCCACCTGGTGGACGTCAGCGGCACGGGGACCCTGTCCCAGAGCTACCAGTACGAGGTGTGTCTGACGGGAGGCTCTGGGAGTAATGAGTTCAAATTCTTGAAGCCGATTCTCCCCAACCTCCCGCCCCAATGCCCTGGGAAAGAAATAGAGGAAAATCATACCTTCTACAATAGCTTTGGGTTCAATATTCAGTGACCGTAATTAACTTTTATATCTCATAGGTATGTTGTTTTGTGGCACTTCCATACCAACATTATTTCCCCCAAAATGTGTGTTTGAAGTTGTACTGATGTTACTTTTATATTTTCGCATGTTCTACCCACCTTTACTTTTAAGTGAATGTTTATCTTTACCTGTGGTTGTAGTTAGATAGCTATTTATTCTCTAACCAAGGAGGTCTTAATTTGTAATTAATTTGCCTCCTTAAATAATAACACCAAATCAGTTTTTGCTCATGGCCCTCTCTCCAGTTGAACTTTCATTCACAATTATGCTTATGATAAAATAAAACAGACCACTTTCAAAGTATTTCAAGTGTTCAAGTATTTCTTCATTTTATTTTTCTTGCTGTTTTTCTTGTGGTTGAATAATGGTTGCTATTCAGAAATGTCATTCTTCTTTCTTTAAATTCACCACTTTTTAGTTAACATTTTAAAATATTTATTACTGCTGAAAATATACCTGAAAAATCATGTCCTATGATACAATCATAAACATAAACACCTTGTTAGAATGGGCCAAAAGGCAATTTTCTTAGTGTCTCTTCCTTACTCAGCCTGGAGGGTTATTCTGAAGACACATTAATATTGTGGCCACCCACAGAATACTGGAATATGAAGTTATAATTTTCCAGATGTCTCATTAATGTTACAAAGGTAAAATGCAACCTAGTTGAATACAGGCTCCCGAATAATAATTTGTTTATTGTAGAGTGGACTTGTTTGCTAATATGTATAATTTTTTGCCTCCTGTGTTAGCCCAGAATTTAATATATATACACTGGGCACTAATTTTCAAACTTTAAAAAATCACAGGCAACTGAAAAATTATATTGTATATATTATATAACATACATGTTTTGTATGAAAGAAACGTTTTGTGAACAGTGCTCAGCTTTTTTTGTGATACAATCTGAAATTGCCTGTATTATTCCATTCTATTTAATTTTCAAATGTGGTCATGATCCACTAAATTGATTTCATGACCTACTAATGGGTAGCAATCCAAAGTTTCAAAACCACTTTTCTCAGATATTCGTAGAGTACTGAAAAGTATGAAAAGATAGTCCTTTAACATTCTAATTTTTGAACTTTTTTCAAGTCATTGTAGGAGGAAGTTTTGTTTCATGCTGTACAAGCACCAACCAACCACTCTTGCCTTTAGTAACCTGACTGTATTACAGAAGAGAAAGCCTTCATTGTTGGGGGAGGATCTTTCCAATGAATTTCGTCAAAAAGTCTAAAGTCTGTATGTTGTGGAAGGAAAATGTAGATGAGCAAAATGAGTAAGGGTATAGAAGGAAAGGAAGTGTGTGTGTGAGAGATAGAGTAGGCATGAGAAAGAGGAGGTGCATGAGGGTGAGTAAAATGATTGCTTTTACGCCTGAGGTGGGGCCACAGACTGGAGTCAATGCCACGCACTGCCTCTTGAAGATATTCTAATCTTAACATTATAGAGGGGCTGGGTATTAGTCAGTTAATAATGCCTGGAAGTCAAACCTCTTGCTCTAACATATCCAAAATAATCTAATGTTTACAGTCCTTGAATGCTAAAATTTCACCACCAGTTCTTTTGAACTGTGTGGACTGATTAATTACTCTTTGAATTCAAGAAAAATGGAGGGAGCAAAAGTCTCTCCATGCAGGCTAACTAAATTCTAATTTTCTATTTTCAGAAGTGGAACTTGGAGTAAGTTCTTCTTCCCTAAATGAAAGCTTCCTTACATAGAGAACAAAAACTCGTATTAATTAATCAAAATTAAGTATTAAGGTTACCTCCTGTGTTTACTGATCTTAGTGGGGAAAAGATGGAGGACTACTAGCTTAAAGAGATATACAGTGTTATAGCTGTCAACAACCAAGGTGGGAGTGTTCTATCAGCTTGTTTTCCCAGTAAGCTTGGTCTCTCTCATCTATAATGGGGGAGGGGGAAAGAACAGCTCAGGCAGAAAATCTAACAGGTGCAACAGCAGAGAAAAGGACGAGGTACTTGTCCTCTTGCTTTGAGTTTTTCCAGCTATCTGAACAGGAGGACTTGTCTATTTCTGGAAAGAACTATGTGTTTCCTGACTCTAATGGAGAGTGACCAGGCCTTCAGGAGCTCAGATGCCCAGATATAAGTAAACCAACCAGTTCTCTTACAATGTATTGCTAAAAACAGATTTTGCTCTTATGCTTCAGATACCTTATTTATAGTTAAATATAAACCAGTGCATAGGAATCCAACTGTATCAGCCAATTTTATATTAAAGGACTGTAAGTTGTCCAGTGGGAAGAGGTCACTTACAAAATGGAGATGCAAGAGACTGCTCAGCCTCCCAGAATTGATTTTCTTGAAAACCCTTACCAATAAGAACAAAATAACACTTTAGGTTGGAATTTGCCAAGAGTATGGGAAAGAAAGGACATAAGGACATTTTTACTTACAAACACATTGTTTTCCTCATCTCCTTTCTACTTCAAGTCCCTATACTACTACTGCATTCCTGCATCCACTGATTAATCTAACATGGCCTCTCAGTCCTCTGCTCCAGTTGTCATTAGTGCCTTGGCTACATGCTGTACTTTTTCACTACCCAGAACTGTTCTTTCTATGAAATATGATTTCAGATCTCTCCCTCTGAGAACACAACCTTCTATGCCTTTAGCCCTCTCATCCTGCTACTCCTGTCACATCTTGTCTTTGACCTTGTCATGACCTCCATTCCATGATGCTACTACCACCTATCAACACCCTCCTGTTTTAATTTCCTTCCCATCCAGCTGACTCCCTGTTTTACCACTCCCAATCACTTCATGCTCATATTCTAAATTCTCTTGTTCAACTTGCCTTCACTCTAGGATTTCCTTCACCACCTGATGAAACTCCACATTACATGAATATAGTTATCTCTTTTCTCTTACACCTGGGATGCTGCACTCTATAAGACAAACTTAGAAAATTATCAATACTATTGCCACTAAGTTTATCACACCCAAACTTAATTGGGCTTTCAAGATGAAGAAATCTTTTTATATTTTCCTAATCAGCTTTCTCTTTTATTCTCCATAACAACTACTTCAAACCTACTTATCTTACTTTAAACTTCTCACCCTACTACTTACACAACCCCTTTTAGCAGATGAACTTGCTTAATACCTTAAAGAGAAAATAGAATCCATCAGATGGGAATTATCTCAATTTCCTGTCCCCAAACCTATACTCTTGATAGCATATGTACTTGGAAAATTTCCTCTGCTAAGGTCCCTTCCACCTAAGTCCAATCCCTTCATACATAGGATCCCTGGATCCTATTTTGACCACTTTCTAGGGACTTCACATTGATTACATCCTTTCTTGTGTATCTTAATTTTCTGCCTCTTTACTCAATACTGCAAATTAGCATTTAAAAACATTTCTCTAGGCTTAAAAAACCCTCCTGAGTCTAAATTCCCCTCCAGATACCAATCTACTTCTTTCTTTTGCAGCTAAATTTCTCAAAAGGGTTGACATTTTTATTTCCTTATCCCTCTCACTTTTCATCCCAGTGAAATCTAATTTTTATCACAACCACTCTACTGTACTGTACTGAAAACTGCTACTGTAAAGCTCATCAAAGATTTCTGTATAAGTTAGGTAAGGTTACACTACTGAAATAGAGCAGCACAACTACACAGTGGCTTGTAAAAGTATGTATCTCTTTCTTGTACCAGCCGCAATGTAAATGATTGGGTAGATAGGGCAGCTTTGCTCCTCATGGTCCTTCTGGAACCAAAATTTGTTTCAAGTAATTCCTCTTACATTCCCTGTTTCAGTGTATAATCTACATGACTTGTAGCTGGGTCACTGCCACATCTGGGTTCTAGCTGGCTAGGAGGGAAGAGACACATACAGATGTCTTCCATTCCAGACCCAGAGGTAGCAAATAAAAATTCTGTTCACAATCTGTGAGAACTTAATTAGCCACACCTAACTACAAGGGAGGCTGAGTCACCATGTGCCTGGGTACAGTTCTATTACTATATAGAAAAGGAGAACAGATTTTGGCAGACATCTATCAGAATCCTCCACAATGACCATCTTCTTAAATCCAATGGACCATTTTAATACTTATTTTTCTTGAGTTTTCTGAAGGATTTGCTACTGTTGGTCTTCCTCATCTCCTTGAAATGCTATTTGCTTTTAGTTTCATGATTCTGAACTCTGCATCTTCCTTGTCATTTTAAAAAAATGCTTCCTTACCTCTCCTTTAAATGAAGATGTTTCTCAGAGTTCTGTGCTAAGCCTCTTCTATTCTTATTTGGCACACTTTTGCTTGGTTCTCTTAGAGATCTCATAGTTTCAAACACCATACACAGGCATACCTCATTTTATTGCACTTTATTGCATTTTGCAGATATTGTGTGTTTTTACAAATTGAAAGTTTTTACAAATTCAAAGCCCTGCAATGAGCATATCTATCGACACCATTTTTCCAAAGCATTTGCTCACTTTATGTCTCTGTGTCACATTTTGGTAATTCTCACAATATTTCAAACTTTTCATTTTATTATATTTGTTATAATAAATATAATGGTGATCTGTGATCAGTGATCTTTGATGTTACTATTGTAATTGTTTGGGGGGGGCACCATGAACTATATCTATATAAGACAGTGAACTTAATAGATAAATGTGTGTTCTGACTGCTCTACCAACTAGATGTTCCCCATCTTTCTCCCTCTCCTTGGGCCTCCCTATTCCCTGAGACACAACAATATTGAAAATAGGCCAGTTAAGGGACTTCCCTGGTGGCGCAGTGGTTAAGAATCCACCTGCCAATGCAGGGGACACGGGTTTGATCCCTGGTCTGGGAGGATCCCACATGCCGCGGAGCAACTAAGCCTGTGCGCCACAACTACTAAGCCTGCGCTCTAGAGCCCACGTGCCACAACTACTGAAGCCCACGCGCCTAGAGCCCTGCTCCACAACAAGAGAAGCCACCGCAATGAGAAGCCTGAGAAGCCCGCGCACCTCAACAAAGAGTAGCCCCCGCTCGCCGCAACTAGAGAAAGCCCTCGTGCAGCAACGAAGACCCAACTCAGCCAAAAATAAAATAAATTTTAAAAAATTTTAAAAAAGAAAATAGGCCAGTTAATAATCCTACAATTTGCCTTAAGTGTTCAAGTGAAAGGAAGAGTCACATGTCTCTCACCTTAAATCAAAAACCAGAAATGATTAAACTTAGTGAAAAAGGCATGCTGAAAGCCAAGACAAGCTGAAAGCTAGGCCTCCTGCACCAAACAGCCAGGTGTGAACGCAAAGGACAAGTTCTTGAAGGAAATTAAGAGTGCTACTCCAGAGAACACATGAATGATAAAGTGAAACAGCCTTATTACTGATATGGAGAAAGTTTTAGTGACCTGGATGGAACATCAAACTAGATACAACATTGCTTTAAGCCAAAGCTTAATACAGAACAAGGCCCCAACTCTCTTCAATTCTATGAAGGCTGAGAGAAGTGAAGAAGAAGCAGAAGAAAAATTTGAAGCTAGCAGAGGCTGGTTCATGAGGTTTAAGGAAAGAAGCTGTCTCTAGGACGTGAAAGTACAAGGTGAAGCAGAAAGTTCTGATGTAGAAACTGCAGCAAGTTATCCAAAAGATCTAGTTAAGATAATTCATGAAGTTGGCTACACTATACCACAGATTTTCAATGTCAATGAAATAGTCTTATATTGGAAGAAGATGCCATATAGGGCTTTCATAGCTAAAGGGCAGAAGTCAGTGCCTTGCTTCAAAATTTCAAAGGACAGGCTGAATCTTTTGTTAGGGGCTAATGCAGCTGGTGACTTTAAGTTGAAGCCAATGCTTATTGGCCATTACGAAAATCCTAGGGCCCTTAAGAATTATGCTAAATCTACTCTGCCTGTGCTCTTTAACTGAACAACAAAGCCTGGGTAACAGCACACTTGTTTACAACATAGTTTACTGAGTATTTTAAGCCCACTGTTGAGATCTAGTGCTCAGAAAAAGATTCCTTTCAAAATATTACTGCTCGTCGACAATGCATCTGGTCACCCAAGAGCTCTGATGGAGATGTACAACCAGATTAATGTTGTTTTCATGCCTGCTAACAGTTACAACATCCATTCTGCAGCCCATGGATCAAGGAATCATTTTGACTTTCAAGTCTTACTATTTAAGAAATACATATCATAAGGCTTTGGCTGCCAAAGATAGTGATTTCTCTAATGGATCTGGGCAAAGGAAACTGAAAACCTTTCAGAACAGATTCACCATTCTGGATGCCATTAGAAATTCATGATTCATGGGAAGAGATCAAAATATCAACATTAAAGAGTTTGGAAGAAGTTGATTTCAACCCTCATGACTTTGAGGGGTTCAAGACTTCAGTGGAGGAAGTAACTTCAGTTGTGGTGGAAACAGCAAGAAAACTAGAATTAGAAGTGGAGCCTGAAGATGTGACTGAACTGCTGCAATCTCATGGTAAAACTTTCTCATGGATGAGGAGTTGCTTCTTATGGATGAGCAAAGAAAGTGGTTTCTTGAGATGGAATCTACTCCTGGTGAAAATGCTGTGAAGATTATTGAAATGACAACAAAGGATTTAGAATATTACATAAACTTAGTTGATAAAGTAGCGGCAGAGTTTGAGAGGATTGACTCCAATTTTGAAAGAAGTTCTACTGTGGGTAAAATGCTATCAAACAGCATTGCGTGCTACAAAGAAACTGTTCATGAAAGGAAGTCTCCATCGATGCAGCAAACGTCATTGTTGCCTTATTTTAAGAAATTGCCACAGCTACTCCAACCTTCAGCAACCATCATCCTGATCAGTCAGCAGCCATCAACATCAAGGCAAGACCCTCCATCAGCAAAACCATTACGACTTGCTGAAGTCTCAGATGATAGTTAACATTTTTTAGCAATAAAGTATTTTTAAGTTAAGGTATGTACATTGTATTTTTACACATAATGCTATTGCACACTTAATAGATTACAGTATAGTGTAAACATAACTTTTATATGCATTGGGAAACCAAAAAATTTGTGATTCACTTTATTGAGATACTCGCTTTATTGCAGTCGTCTGGAATGGAACCCAAAATATCTCTGGGGTATGCCTGTACATGCTGATGAATCTCAAAGTCCATATCTCCAGCCCGGATTTGTTTTCTGTGTTTCGGTTATATATGTACACACACACACACACACACACACACATTCCACAGGCACTTACCTCAATATCAACATGTCCCAAACTAACTTTATCTTTTTCTATTTCAATCTTGGTTGTTGTTTTTTTTTCCAGCATTCCCTGTCTTAGTGAATGACGCACTAACCATCAGTTCCCAACCCAGAGAGGTGTTCATTATCCTTGAGTCTTTCCACTTTTTCTCCCCATGAAAGCCATCAATCACTGGGTCTTAAATATTTTTATAGTCTAAATATCTTTCTAATCACCCTGCTTCTCCTTATCGACACTAGTATTACCTTCATCCAGGCTACCATCATCTCCTAACTGGTCTCTCTGATTCCAGTTATTCCCCCTGAAACTGATTATCATACTTCAACCAATTTTGATTTTTCAAAAATGCAGGTGTAATTATGTTAATCAACTGTTTAAGATCCTACATTGTATTATAATTGCCTTTAGGATAAATTTTAAAATGCATGCTATATAACTCATATAATTGTTTATGTCCTTACTCTGCTTTTTTCCCCCAATCTCATTTTAACATTCTCCCCCTTCCATGGTTTAAAGCTCGAGGCATATTTAACTTCCCTGTTTCCTTAAAATATCTGTTCAAAACACTTCGTCTTCTCCTGAATGGCTCCTCCAGATCACAACTTGTAGTTCAATACCTTAGGAAAGGTTTCAGTGATGTCCAAAAATATGGATTAGATTTTATTTATTTTAACAGGCACTTAACAAGCACTTACTAGCCACTTTGTAAAAATTAACTCATTAGATTCCTATGATAATAATCCTACGAGGTAAACACTATTATTACCCCTATTTTACAGTTAAGGAAGCAGAGGTACATAACTTGCCCAAGACTTAAGACAGTGAGTAGCAGAACTAGGATTCTAATGTAGACATTTTGGTTCCAGAATCCATGTTCATAACCACTATGCAATGCTGTCTCCTAGGTATAAGATGTCCCCTCTTGGTATTTATATATTACTATTTACCTGTGCATACATTCTGGCATATTTTAATTACTTGCCTGCCAAATTTTCTAGCCTGTGAGCTCCATAAAGACACACATATGTATTTTTAAAAATATACAAGTGAAAAAAGCAATGACATTACTAACTATAATCGACTGAAATCTATAAGTGTTTACAAGAGTGTAGGGGAGAATATATTTGCAATTACTCAATAAATGGCCTGAATAAAATATAATTTCTTCAGTTCAGGACATTTTAATGGTTCTTCTTGTCGGGCATTCAAAACAGTGATAATTCAGTGCACTTCATGAACCTTGTTTAAATACTGATTCAAACAAACCAACAGTAAAAAATATTTTGGAGGAAAATGTGTAAAACCAAACACAGATTGAATATAAATTATATTAAGCTACCAGCACTAAATTTGTACATTATGATAGTGGTATAGTATATATTTTTAAAGTCCTTATCTATTACAGATACTTAGTGAAGTATTTAGAGGTAAAAATACGTGATGTCTGGGATTTGCTTTAAAATACTCCAGATGAATTTATGAATTACTTGTTCAAAGAGGCAAAAGAAAAAATTCTACTGAAAAAATTCATAGAGACGCATGGTGGCGCTGCAGGATAAGATGAAAAGAGTGCTTCTACAACACTGTGGGCTCCATTATTCACGGCAACAGAGAACATCCAACCCACTGAAAAGAGAGATATTAAGGAGCTTCACCTACAGACCTGCTGGAGGTTTATATACCCTCTAGAAGTTTCCAACTAAAAAAAGAATCAGAGCCTCAGCTTGCAAAATTAGAGCTGAACTTAAATTTTTCCACAAAAGAGTTTTCTTGAAGAAACCATGGAGATCGGAGGGGCACTCGTTCTGCGGAAAAGGCAAGTTCTGATTATCTTTGTTTTACTGGGATTGTCTCAGGCAGGTCCTGAGTCTGTGCGCTATTCTGTGGCAGAGGAAACAGAAATTGGCTCTCTTGTGGCCAATCTGGCAAGGGATCTGGGGCTTGGGGTGGAGGAGCTCTCTTCGCGGGAGGCGCGGGTAGTGTGTGATGATAATGAAAAGCATTTGCAACTCGATTTGCTGACCGGGGATTTGCTCGTAAATGAGAAACTGGACCGGGAAGAGCTGTGTGACTCCACGGAGCCCTGTGTGCTGCATTTTCAGATGGTACTGGAAAACCCTTTACAGTTTTTTCGGGCTGAGCTGCATATCAAAGATATAAATGATCACTCCCCTACATTTCTTGACAAGGAAATAGTTATTAAAATATCAGAGAGTACCATTATTGGAACCACATTCCTAATGGAGAGTGCCCAAGATTTGGATGTAGGAAGCAACAGTCTCCAAAACTACACAGTTAGCCCGAATTCTCACTTCTACATTAAAATTCAAGACAGTGGTGACGGAAAGATATACCCTGAACTGGTCCTGCACAGAGCGTTGGACCATGAGGAGGAGCCTGAGCTCAGATTAACACTCATAGCACTGGATGGTGGATCCCCGCCCAGGTCTGGGACAACTTTGGTCCTCATCAAGGTCTTGGACATCAATGACAATGCCCCAGAGTTTCCTCAGAGGCTCTATGAGGTGCAGGTCCTGGAGGACACACCTGTTGGCTCTTGGATTATCACCATCTCTGCTAAGGATTTGGATGCAGGAAACTATGGGAAAATATCTTACACATTTTTTCATGCATCAGAAGATATTCGTAAAACATTTGAAATCAATCCACTATCTGGGGAAGTTCATTTGAGATCACGCTTGGATTTTGAAGCAATACAGTCATACATTATAAATATTCAGGCAACAGATGGTGGGGGTCTTTCGGAAGAATGCACTCTTCTCGTTAAAGTAATAGATATAAATGACAATCCACCAGAAGTGACCATGTCATCGATTACAAAGATAATTCCAGAGAGCGCCTCAGAGACCCTTGTGGCTCTTTTTAGTGTCCGAGACCAAGACGCTGGGGAAAATGGGAGGGTCGTTTGCTCTATTCAAGATGACCTCCCATTTTTTCTGAAACGAACCTTCAAGAACTTTTTCACTCTAGTTGCAGAAAAAGCACTGGACAGAGAGGAAAGAGCCGAGTACAACATCACCATCACCGTCACTGACATGGGAACCCCCAGGCTGAAAACCGAGCACAACATAACCGTGCTGGTGTCCGACGTCAACGACAACGCCCCCGCCTTCACCCAGACCTCCTACACCCTGTCCGTCCGCGAGAACAACAGCCCCGCCCTGCACATCGGCACCGTCCGCGCCACAGACAGAGACGCGGGCGCCAACGCCCAGGTCACCTACTCGCTGCTGCCGCCCCTCCACCCGCACGTGCCCCTGGCCTCCCTGGTGTCCATCAACCCGGACAACGGCCACCTGTTCGCCCTGAGGTCCCTGGACTACGAGGCCCTGCGGGCGTTCGAGTTCCGCGTGGGCGCCGCCGACCGCGGCTCGCCCGCGCTCAGCAGCCAGGCGCTGGTGCGCGTGCTCGTGGCGGACGACAACGACAACGCGCCCTTCGTGCTGTACCCGCTGCAGAACGCCTCGGCGCCCTGCACCGAGCTGGTGCCCAGGGCGGCCGAGGCGGGCTACCTGGTGACCAAGGTGGTGGCGGTGGACGGCGACTCGGGCCAGAACGCCTGGCTGTCGTACCAGCTGCTCAAGGCCACGGAGCCCGGGCTGTTCGGCGTGTGGGCGCACAACGGCGAGGTGCGCACGGCCCGGCTGCTGAGCGAGCGCGACGCGGCCAAGCACAGGCTGGTGGTGCTGGTCAAGGACAACGGCGAGCCGCCGCTGTCGGCCAGCGTCACGCTGCACGTGCTGCTGGTGGACGGCTTCTCGCAGCCCTACCTGCCGGCCCCGGAAGCGGAAGCGGCGGCCGCGGCGCCGGCCGCCCCGCTCACCGTCTACCTGGTGGTCGCCTTGGCGTCGGTGTCGTCGCTCTTCCTCTTCTCGGTGCTGGTGTTCGTCGCGGTGCGGCTGTGCAGGCGGGGCGGGGCGGCCTCGGTGGGTCGCTGCTCGGTGCCCGAGGGCCCCTTTCCGGGCCACCTGGTGGACGTCAGCGGCACGGGGACCCTGTCCCAGAGCTACCAGTACGAGGTGTGTCTCATGGGAGGTACTGGGACGAATGAGTTTAAATTTCTGAAGCCGATTATCCCTAATCTTCCAGTCCAAGACACCGGTAGGCATATAGGGGAAAATGAGAACTTTAGGAATAGCTTTGGATTCAACATTCAATAAAATAATTTACTTTAAACTTCTAATCTTTTGTCATTCTTGGCAAACTGTGGATCCATTTTGCCAATCTGTAATAGATTTTACGTTGGACGGTAGTTGCATGCATTATCATTTCTCATGTTCTCCTCACAGTTGCTTTAAAAATCTTTATTTGTGGCTATAATGACATGGAAAAATAATGTGTTCTGCTTTTTCATATATTTGGTCAAAATGTCATATTAATGGAGTTATTGCTAATTTTTTGTTCTGATAATGGCATTGTTATGCAAGACGATGTTATTATTTGGAGGTGCAAACTCAAGTATTAAGAGCAAATGCCACAATGTATGTAATTTACTTCTAGACGTTTCATCAAAGCATAGATACAGCAAAAATTAAAAATGCTGTTGAAGCTGGGTGGAAAGTATATTGGATTTTACTGCACTATTCCCATTGAAAATTTTCATCATAAAGGGTAAAAGTGCCACCTCTCCAGTATTCAGTAGTAGGGTATCTTATTTGTTTGTTTGTTTGTTGTTATATAGTGTTTTTCAAGAATTCACTTTATGACAAGATAAAAGTGACCACACTGAAAATTACTGATTTCTTAAGTAATTTTCCTTTTTTACTGTTGTCGTTGATGCTGTTTTGGGGGAGGAGTCTTATAATGTTCTGGGATTTTACGTTGCTATTTTGTTTTCTTTCAATATACCACATTTGCTGGTTTAAATTTGTATTATTTTATATTGTTCATTACGTAACTCATATGTTCATGGTATCATCTTAAGTAAATACTCCTCCATCAGAAGAGTACAGATAAAAACTTCTTAATAAATTAAAATGAAAATTCAAACTGGTAGAGAAATAAATTAGGTTCACTTTTCTATTGATTTTTTTAAAGTAAATATAAAAAAATCCTTAATACTTTGTGGCCTTTCTCAGATGTTCACAAAGATGGAATGGGTCTATATTAATGGTTTATAGATGTCTCATGGTGTTCCAAATTATAATGTCTCCAATCTATTAGTGTACAGTTCAGTGGACACTTTGGTAACTAGAATGTAGTGTGGATATAGAGCTGCTGTGCATATACATTTCTGTGATTTCTCTCATAAAATTAAATATTGTAGACTAGATGATATAGTAAAATGCAATTTTGCTTGACATTGTGAAATGGCTAAAACAAATTCCAGTTTTCTTAGGAATTTTTTTCTTTGCTTCATGCAGTTTTTCCTGGTCTTATTTTGTGTTACAACAGATATTTACTAGTTGTGAGAATTTTATTCAATAGACATTTAAGCAGTACAATCCTGAAAAAGAATGTTTGGGCCCTCTTTATCTCTCAGAGTCATAAGAAGCAAAGCTTATGCTTCTTATGCATAAGAGTAAGAGCAGATAACAAAATATCCTATTTGAATGGTACAGAAACAAACTTGTACACTACCAAATAGAATGGAATTCAGTGTCAGATATTTTATATAAGAAAATTTGGTGATGATTGAAGAGGTGTCAAAATCACTTGGGGTTGGGGGGAAGAGACTGATTACTTAGCAATGTTATTGGGAAAACTGGCTCACTATATAAAGAAACAAAATCCTTATCTCATGTGATATAAAAATAAACTTCATGTGGATCTAAGAGGTGAATTTGAAATATTTAATTGGAAAAAATGTAACAAGCCTAAGTAAAAATATCTTTATGACCTTATTATTGATTTCGATTTCTTAAACAAGGCTTTAAAAGTGCAAACAATAAGGATAAAAATTGACAAATATTACTACCTCAAAACTAGAGGATAGCCCAGACAAGCTAGCAGATGACAGACAGGGAGAAGCTACTTGCAGCATTTTAACTGAGAAGGATTAATATTTAGATTATTCAGATAAGTCTTGCAGATAGCAAAAGTCAGAAAGTCGGGAGAGCCAATAGAATATTTTTAAAAGGACAAAAGGGAAAGGTAATTCAAAAGAGGGGAAAACAGAAAGTCTGAGAAGAACATGAAGTGATGCTCAACCTCATTAGTTGCTGATACACATGATAAAATAGCAGTTTCTACCCATAGCATTAGTAAAGATGACAAATTTCCATCAAGTGGAACCATAGGAAATTGCATATACACCCCATTTTGAAGGAGTTTCAATAGTATTTAATGAAATTTAGTATGTACATACTTTATGATACAGCAATTCTACTTTGGGGCATATAAGCCAGAAAATTCTTACACAGCTTTACAAAATGAAGTGCATGATAATGTTCATCTTGGGAAAGCAAAGAATAGGAGTCTATCTACATATCCATCAGTAAAGCAATTGATAAATAAAATGTGGAACATGTTTGTGAAGGATTATTATGCAGTGATCAAAAGGAATGAACTAGGTGTACAGACAACCACATTAATAAATTCCAAATGTTTCAAAAGGAAGAAAGAGCCTGAGATTTATTGTACGTACCATATATATCCATATAATACATAATATCTCAAACTTATAGAAATATACAAATATATAAACATTGGAAGAAGAGAAGAAGGAACAAATGTAGGAAAGAAGATGTGTGTTTCTACATAGGAGTGCAGACAGAAGTGTGAGCTATACCAATGTCAATGATAAGACATTGTTTAAATTGATTGCAGCATTATAGAGTTGATTTAGTATTGATCAGATGAAGTTGGTTTTAAAAAAAAACATTATTTCTCTATCCTCTCAATAAGATCAATTTCCCATACTCCATGAAAGCTAAGAATTTGCTTGTCATTTTAAGACATAACAATATCCTTAAGAGTTTACCTTTTTAATAAGGGTGGTATACATTATGTACACCAACACTTCCACTGAAAAAAATAGCTAATAAAACACTAATATATTGTCAGGTCACAGTTAACGTTTAAAGGTAATTCAGAGAGAGAAAAGCAGCCCCAAATCCACTTTTTTCCTTGGGAACAATTGGAATTCTGGGATAGGTGAACCTCTATTTTGACGGTGTATATGGGGGAGGAAATCAAAGCCTGACAAACTGAGAAGCTGATAGAAGACCCTCACTTTAATAAATATGGAATCCTAAGAACGACACCTTTATGGTAGTATTAAACTGGAAATGGATGAGCCCTTGTATGCAATTTCAGCCTTGAACTGGAGTTTCAGCGTTGAACTTGATTTAAGGTGGTCATTGACAAGTAGTGCTCCCAGATCCTGATAGAACCAAATGCAGACCTTCTATGAAAGAAGTTTATTCATCTTAATCCTAGAATTATTCATATAAATAATTTTTATGTTCTTAACTTGAACATAAAGATAACTGCACGCACAAGGAAACATGACACCATGAGTGAGAGCCAGCAGAAAACATAAAACACTTGCAAACACACATAAACTTGCAAACACTTCAAATATTTTGATTATCAGAAACAGTCTATAAGAAGCTAACAACTTTAACTGAAATAAAAGTTACATCTGAAAATGTACAGGGAACAAGAAACAATAAAATGTGAAAGATTAGGAAAGAACCAAATAGAGCTCCTAGAACTGAAAAATATGAAAATCAAAATTTTAAACTGAATAAAAGGTTTAATAGAAAACTAGATGCAGTGAAATAAAGAATTTGTGGAGTGAAAGATAGGTCAAACTATAACTTATCCCACATATAGCTCAGAGGGTTAATAAGGTGGAAAATATGGAGGAGGTGGTTAGAAATGCAGAACAGAGTAAAAAAGTTTAACATATATTTAACCAGAATTTCAGGAGAGATGAGAAAGAATAATGGCTGGGAATTGTCCAGAATTGATGAAAACCTTAATGCACAGATTCAGTAGACCCAAATAAACCTAACAGGATAAATGAAAGATAACCATACCTGGAAACATCATTGTGAAATTTCAGAAAGACAAGGATAAAATTTTTTAAAGAAAAGTCATAGGAAAAAGACAATCTTTAAACACATGACAGACTGAAATCTATGTTCCATTTGACAATTTCTCAACAGTATTAATGGAAACTAAAAGAAAGATACCATCCAAGTGCTGAAAGAAATCAGTAAACCTTCCTGCCTAAATAGTCTCTGCATATGAGTCATCAAATGAGAGAATCAAATCAACTGGATGTCAGTTGGTTTTAAATTAATCAAGATCATGGGAAAGAAGTGGTATAAAGCTATTTTTCAAATATAACTTCATAGTTTTCCTCTGTCCCTCCCTTGCCACAGTTCTGAGTCCAGGAGTTTGACCTACTCTGTTTCTAGCCTTCTTCATCTCTAGTGACATCTAATTCTACCCTAGTCTAGTAGATCTATAAGACCATGGCCAACTTCTGAAGATGGTAGTCTTTTAGAGCTGCACCTCTGAAATCACAAATTCAAACATACTTCTCTTAATCTACAACTTACATTCTTTCTCAAAGGGCTTCAATCACCACTCATACCAATAAATCCCACAGTTGTCTCTGCAGCCCAAACCTCTTTCCTCAACTTAATTTATATAATGTAAGATCATTTATGTAACAATTTATATGGATACTCTATGGACACCTCAAACTCAACATGTTTTAAATTAAAACTTTCCATTCCTCAAAACTAAACGTCTTCTCCAGCTCTAAACATGTTCCTCTTTTCTCCTCTTCCTGTGTTTACTCTATCAGTTAATAGCACTAACACTCTCCCAGTTCCCTAAGCCTGAAAAAAAGTACATTGACTTTTACTCCTTATTCTACTTTGTGTCTAATCACCATATCCTGTATATTTTATCTTTATCATTCTAATACAACTCTATAACTGCATTTCTAGGTGACAGCAATATTATCTCTTACCTGTATTAATGGAACAACTTCTAATCCATCCCTTGCCTCTAGTCTTAACTCCTCTGTGATTTATCTTCAACTCTGAAACAGGATGATCTTCTTGAAAAATAAGAACACGGTCATGTCACTTTTCTGTTTAAAACACTTTAATAATCTTGCATTTCTATTGATGTAGATTCCAAATGACTTGGCATGGCTTACAAAATACTTGCTGATCTTTCCAATCTCAACTCTCACCATTTCTCTCCTCTTACTCTATGGCTCAGCCATACTGATCCTATTTCAGTTCTTCCAAAATACTGCTTTCATTTTTGGATTTGCACAATCATGTTTTTAGTTTGCTGGAAATTTTACCCCACACCCAATTTTTGTTTGGATTACTCAAACTCGTTTTTCATGTATCAAATTAGAATAAACTTTTTCCGGAAAAGTCTTTCCTCTACTTCAAATCCTGGTTAGATGACCCTCATCTATGCTCTTATATTAGCATGAACTTTTGCTATCATGGCATTCATTATGCTCTATTTTAAATGTGTGACCACTTTTCTGCCTCCATCTTTCAGGACAGAAACTATGTCTGTCTGTTTACCACTCTATTCCTAACACAAAGTGTATGCTCAATAAATATTTGCTGAAAAAATTAATGAATGGATGATAATATATTTAGAATTATGTCTCTGGAAGTCCTGGGTCTACAAAGCAGAATTCAGTTCCACAACTGAACTGGGTTCTAGTTTGTTCAACTTTTTAAAAATGTTGACAGAAACTGGACATATCTTACATTATTCACTACTGTTGAGCACTTACTTTCGACTACACTTATGGAGTATCCCTAAATAAATAGTACCGTTTACCCAGCCTGAAATGTCCAGCCTCCACAAAACAATTATTTGTACATACCAGTTCAGTTTTAAATACATGACATTATCTCTACTGTCTTTTCAAAGCATATTTGCTGATATCTAAAGAAGACTAAGCTCTTTGGTTCCCGTTTCCAGTTTTCCTGGGAACCTCTTGCTCACTAAGTCAATTACATAAAAAAGTCCTCTTAACTATTTTTAGTTGTTTTAATTGTTTAGTTGTGTTGTCTTCACAGAGATAGCATAACTTATTTGAGGTTGGGACTATATCTTAAATATGCTTTTTATAGCCACCACAGCTCTAGAGATTGTGGTTTATTGTGTTAAAGACTGAATAGTAACAGCATCACAACAAAACTGAGAAAAGAAAATAGGAATATAGGAGAAAGTATAATTCAGAGTCATCAACAAACACGCAAGATAAATTAATATTTTGTCTCAAACTTATTTGGCTTTGTTTAAAACCTGAGACTGCAGAGTCGCGTGGTGGCGCTGCAGGATAAGATGGGGAAATTTTTGTACCATCAGACGCTCTGGTTACCGTGAACCACTGGAACTGAGAGCTCCAGAGAAGCAGTGGTGATAAAAAGAGGCTTTCAAGAGAAAGCTAGGGAGCCAACAACGCCCTCGCCACCGAATTGCAAGTCTATAGATTCTCAATAGTCCAGGTTAATAGCTGAGAGGAGCAGTTTGAGACTGAATTGAAATATTTCCGCGGAAAGACGTTTGGCTAGGGAGCCATGGAGCCGGGAGAAGGAAGCCCTCAGCAGATAAGGCAAGCGCTGCTTTTCTTTGTTTTCCTGGGAGGGTCTTTGGTGTGTTCAGAGACCTGGCGCTATTCTGTGGCAGAGGAAACGGAGATCGGCTCTTTTATAGGCAACGTGGTGAAAGACATAGGTTTGGGCGTGGAAGACCTGGCTGCGCGGGGGGCCAAAGTCATCTTTGATGACTATAAACCATACTTGCAGTTGGATCGGCAGACTGGCAACTTGATCTTAAATGAGAAACTGGACCGGGAGGCGCTTTGCGATCTCACCGAGCCATGCATATTACATTTCCAGGTATTATTTGAAAATCCTTTGCAATTTTTTCGAGCTGAGCTTAGGGTCAAAGACATAAATGATCACACTCCCACGTTTCTAGACAAACATATACTTCTGAAAATCTCAGAAAGTACTACTCCAGGAACGTCATTCCAAATGGATAGCGCTCAGGACTTGGATGTAGGAAAGAATGCTGTTCAAAACTACACATTAAGCCCCAATCCTCATTTCCACCTTAAACTGCAAGACAGTGAGGAGGGTAGAAAATACCCAGAGCTGTTGCTGGACCAACCTCTGGATCGAGAAAAGGAGCCTGAACTTAGATTAACACTAACAGCCCTGGATGGTGGGTCTCCGCCCAGGTCTGCAACTGCACTGGTGCGTGTGTTGGTCTCAGATATCAATGACAATGCCCCAGAGTTTGAGAGGTCCGTCTATGAGGTTTTGGTACCAGAAAACAGCCCTCTGGACTCCTTGGTCGTCAAGGTGTCTGCTACAGATTTAGATGCAGGACTAAATGGAGAACTATCTTATTCATTTTCCCACGTCTCCAGAGACATACGGAAAACATTTGAAATCCATCCCATTTCTGGCGAAGTCCGTTTAAAAGCACTTCTGGATTTCGAGTTAATTAAGTCTTATACAATAAATATTCAGGCCATTGACGGTGGGAGCCTTTCTGGAAAATCAGCAATTTTAGTTAGTGTTGTAGATGTGAATGACAACCCACCAGAAATAGTCATAACATCTCTTACCAGCCCCATACCGGAAAATTCGTCACCTGAAATGGTAGTCGCTGTTTTTAGCCTACGAGACCAAGACTCTGGGGACAACGGGAGGATGGTTTGCTCAATTCAGGACAATCTCCCCTTTCTCTTGAAGCCTACCTTCAAAAATTTCTACACCCTGGTAACAGAGAGCCCTCTGGACAGAGAAAAAAGAGCCGAGTACAACATCACCATCACCGTCACAGATATGGGAACCCCCAGGCTGAAAACCGAGCACAACATAACCGTGCTGGTGTCCGACGTCAACGACAACGCCCCCGCCTTCACCCAGACCTCCTACACCCTGTCCGTCCTCGAGAACAACAGCCCCGCCCTGCACATCGGCACCGTCCGCGCCACAGACAGAGACGCGGGCGCCAACGCCCAGGTCACCTACTCGCTGCTGCCGCCCCTCCACCCGCACGTGCCCCTGGCCTCCCTGGTGTCCATCAACCCGGACAACGGCCACCTGTTCGCCCTGAGGTCCCTGGACTACGAGGCCCTGCGGGCGTTCGAGTTCCGCGTGGGCGCCGCCGACCGCGGCTCGCCCGCGCTCAGCAGCCAGGCGCTGGTGCGCGTGCTCGTGGCGGACGACAACGACAACGCGCCCTTCGTGCTGTACCCGCTGCAGAACGCCTCGGCGCCCTGCACCGAGCTGGTGCCCAGGGCGGCCGAGGCGGGCTACCTGGTGACCAAGGTGGTGGCGGTGGACGGCGACTCGGGCCAGAACGCCTGGCTGTCGTACCAGCTGCTCAAGGCCACGGAGCCCGGGCTGTTCGGCGTGTGGGCGCACAACGGCGAGGTGCGCACGGCCCGGCTGCTGAGCGAGCGCGACGCGGCCAAGCACAGGCTGGTGGTGCTGGTCAAGGACAACGGCGAGCCGCCGCTGTCGGCCAGCGTCACGCTGCACGTGCTGCTGGTGGACGGCTTCTCGCAGCCCTACCTGCCGGCCCCGGAAGCGGAAGCGGCGGACGCGGCGCCGGCCGCCCCGCTCACCGTCTACCTGGTGGTCGCCTTGGTGTCGGTGTCGTCGCTCTTCCTCTTCTCGGTGCTGGTGTTCGTCGCGGTGCGGCTGTGCAGGCGGGGCGGGGCGGCCTCGGTGGGTCGCTGCTCGGTGCCCGAGGGCCCCTTTCCGGGCCACCTGGTGGACGTCAGCGGCACGGGGACTCTGTCCCAGAGCTACCAGTACGAGGTGTGTCTGAAGGGGGGCTCTGGGACCAGCGAGTTCAAGTTTCTGAAGTCTGTTGCCTCCAATCATCAGGAGTCTGTAAATGATGTAGAGGAAAACTCAAACTTTATAAATGGTTTTGGATTCAATTAGGAATTTTTTGGTTTTTCAGAGCATTCGGGATGAAAATTAGTTTTCCCTAAATATACTGTTTCCATTAGCTTTTTGGGCCATATAGAATTTCTTGATTTTTTTTTCTGATTTCATTTTGCTAGTTAAGGAGATTAGAAATTTTATTTGAGAATATACTCATACTTACTCTATTATTTCTATTTTGATGGAGACAAAGAACTTCCAGTTTTACTTCAGTACTGAAAAGTCATGAATATTTGTTAGTTTTTCAACTTTTCATCATCAAGCACTATTGATTTGAAGATGACCCCAAACCCATTCTCTGACTGTTGTCCAGAAACTTTTTCTAAATTTTTGATGTTGTGGTTACTTAGGAGATGAGCATGATACAAATATAATGAATTTTTAGTAATTCTTCTGTTTAATATGATATTATGCCTCCTTGTCTTAAACTTTTAAATGGAGAAATATCTGAAAAAATGGCATGGTTTTGTTTCACAGTAGTATTAAGTGGAAAAGACTGCAATTTATCCTATACTTAAAGGTGTTTTCTCTTTTCTTATCAGCCTGCAGTATATAATATATATGAGTAGTATTGAAAGATTATTAGGTTACTTTAGGATATTTAAATAATAGATTCCTTTTGTGGTGTCTGTCTAGCCCACCCCATCTTCTCCTGGAAAGTTCTCTCTTCAGTAAAAATGTACTGTTGCAGCCATGTTTATTTTATATGACCCATCTCCCTCTGTGATTTCAAACAACAAGACAAGGTGGTAGACATTACTGATCCAAACTGACCCAATCTCATTATCTATGCTTAAAAAAATGACTTTAGAAACTGGTTATAGTATCTCTGTTAGAAACTCAACAAGAAAGTGATATCATGTTGGCTAAATACATGAAAGAAGCACAGAAAGCCAATCTACTTAGAGACAAAAAGGAAGGAGATGCCTCATTTTGGATTTTCCAGTCGCTCCCAAATGTGCTTTCTCTCTTGAGCTTTTGGAAATAAATATGAAATTTTAAAATAAATTTCCCTCTAAATAAGATAGCTAAGTGGATTTGTTCTCTAATCAAAAGCACTTTTAGATATACTTCCATGGATTGAACCTTACTATTAATTTGAGATGTTAAAAATTGTGGTTTTCATATTAATGTAATATTTAGGATCAAAAGGTTGTGGAATATTAGTAGTCTATAAGGGACAAGAACAAGCGTTTGTTAGAATATACAATTTTGAGAAGAATTGATGGATATGTCCAAACTGTACAGTCTTTGGAGTGTTTAATAGAAATTAGAAATTCTTAGAAAATTCTACTATATAAGTTTTTGAATATCATTAGTGTCATAATAGCTTTACTGCAAAATAACACTGATAATGTAAACTGTGTTCCAAGAGATGTATGCCTTATTTGTAGGCTCATTATAGCCTTGTTATTATGTTCTTTCTTTTTTATAATATATTCCTTTGCTTAGGGGAACCAGGGTATTTTGTCATTCAGTGAAAAACATTTTAGATCATTTTGAATTATTTCAAATTACTATTCAAAGGAGCATAGAAAAAAAGTCACTTGAGAACATGCTGTCTTGTTTATTTAGCTCATACAATGAACTAGGATGTTAGCAAAACAGGGGGCTTCTACATTAGGAGGAGAATCCATCTATCAGAATTGTAAAATTAATTTATTCATTGATCTATTTAGCAAATATTTGTTGAGTATCTACTAGGTGCCAGGAACTATTGTAGATGTTGATGGATGTAGAAGTGAACAAAACAAGGTTCTTAAACTCAAGGGTGACATAGAAAAGAAAGAATTAAATGTGTACATATATGTTGTATAAGATGGTGACCAATGCTAGGGAGAAAAAGCAGGAGGAGATATGGGAACTGCCCTCCTATGCATTTTTCCACAGTTTGAAAGTTTCATAAAATCATAAAATCTCAGACCTTATGTAGAAAGGGTATTATAAATTGGAATGAACTAATAGCTTTTTCCTTGATGTGATTCAACCAATGGAAACCACAATTCTGGCACATAGGGTGCCTAGAATTTGAAAGGAAATCTAGAGGAATTCAAACTTTTTGCTGAGAGAACTTTAAGAAATCACATAGGTATATATAGTTATTTTTACAAGATGACTGATCACTTTTAAGTCTTCTTTCACTTCTCAGTTCTCCTCAGAATACCCCACCCAGACGACAGGTTCTAGAAGATAGGGACAATGTCTGGATTGCTTACTGATGTATTTCAGAGCCTAGTACATAGATATCAGTCACACTCCTTTGAATGAAGGAATGAATAGTTATAATTGCATGGTTTTCTGATTACATCATCTCCCCCAAACCATTTGCAAACTCCTAATAGCCATCTAGATTTTTATATACAGAGAGAATGCAATTGCAGCAATTCTTTTCGAAGACAACGCATGATGGCGCTGCAGGCTAAGACGTCAAAAAAAAAAAAAGAAAAAAAAAAAGAAAAAAAAGCCCAGGAAATGCTACGAACTCTACCTCAGATCTCCAGCGGAAGAGAAAAACCTGTAAGCAAAGCTCAGGACCAAAAACTCCAGGGAATGCTGCTCGCCGACGTTTCTGGACAGGTTACCCACTGGGAGATCCACCACTGTCTCAGTACCATTGCTACCTAAAGTAGAGCTGGCCCCTGTTCCTGGAAAGGCGTTTGTGGGAGTAAAGATGGAGGCCGGAGGGGAGCGCTTTCCTAAACAAAGGCAAGTCCTGATTCTCTTTCTCTTGCTGGGAGTGGCTCTGGCAGGCTGGGAATCCCGTCGCTATTTCGTGATGGAGGAAACTGAGAGCGGCTCCTTTGTGGCCAATCTTGCTAAGGACCTGGGGCTGGGAGTGGGGGAGCTAGCTGCGCGAGAAGCCCGGGTGGTCTCCGAGGACAACGAACCCTGGTTGCAGCTTGATCTACAGACTGGGGAGTTGATATTAAGTGAGAAACTGGACCGGGAGGAGATGTGCGGCCCCACAGATCCATGTGTAATGCATTTCCAAGTGTTACTGAAAAAGCCACTGGGAGTATTTCGAGCTGAGCTACTGGTGAGAGACATAAACGATCATTCTCCTGAGTTTCCTGAAAAAGAAATGACGCTGAAAATCCTAGAGACTAGCCCTCCTGGGACCGTGTTTCCTCTGAAAACAGCTCAGGATTTGGACGTGGGCAACAACAACATCCAAAACTACAATATCAGTCACAACTCTTACTTCCATGTTTCCACCCGCAACTGGGGGGACGGCAGGAAATACCCAGAGCTGGTGCTGGACAAAGAGCTGGATCGCGAAGAGCAGGCCGAGCTCAGATTAACCCTCACAGCGCTGGATGGCGGCTCTCCGCCCAGGTCTGGCACCGCCCAGGTCCGAATCTTGGTCTTGGACGTTAATGACAATGCCCCTGAGTTTGCACAGACGCACTACCAGGTGCAGGTCCCAGAGAACAGCCCTGTAGGCACCCTAGTTGTCAAGGTCTCAGCTAGGGATTTGGACACTGGAACAAACGGAGAAATATCATATTCCCTTTTTTATAGTTCTCAAGAGATAAGCACAACTTTTGAGCTAAGCAGCATTTCAGGAGAAGTTCGACTAACTAAAAAACTAGACTTTGAGACAATATCCTCATATGAGCTGTATATAGATGCGTCCGATGGTGGGGGACTTTCTGGAAAATGCTCTGTCTCCATTGAGGTGATGGATGTTAACGATAACTCCCCAGAGCTAACGATTTCATCACTTACCAGCCCCATTCCTGAAAATTCCCCTGAGACAGAAGTGGCCCTGTTTAGGATTCGAGACCGAGACTCAGGGGACAACGGAAGGATGACTTGCTCCATCCAAGATGATCTCCCCTTCCTCCTGAAACCATCTGCAGAGAATTTCTACACCCTAGTAACAAGTGGGGCGCTGGACAGAGAGAGTAAAGCCCAATATAATATCACCATCACCGTCACAGATATGGGGACACCGAGACTGAAAACCCAGCACAACATAACCGTACTGGTGTCCGACGTCAACGACAACGCCCCCGCCTTCACCCAGACCTCCTACACCCTGTCCGTCCGCGAGAACAACAGCCCCGCCCTGCACATCGGCACCGTCCGCGCCACAGACAGAGACGCGGGCGCCAACGCCCAGGTCACCTACTCGCTGCTGCCGCCCCTCGACGCGCACGTGCCCCTGGCCTCCCTGGTGTCCATCAACCCGGACAACGGCCACCTGTTCGCCCTGAGGTCCCTGGACTACGAGGCCCTGCGGGCGTTCGAGTTCCGCGTGGGCGCCGCCGACCGCGGCTCGCCCGCGCTCAGCAGCCAGGCGCTGGTGCGCGTGCTCGTGGCGGACGACAACGACAACGCGCCCTTCGTGCTGTACCCGCTGCAGAACGCCTCGGCGCCCTGCACCGAGCTGGTGCCCAGGGCGGCCGAGGCGGGCTACCTGGTGACCAAGGTGGTGGCGGTGGACGGCGACTCGGGCCAGAACGCCTGGCTGTCGTACCAGCTGCTCAAGGCCACGGAGCCCGGGCTGTTCGGCGTGTGGGCGCACAACGGCGAGGTGCGCACGGCCCGGCTGCTGAGCGAGCGCGACGCGGCCAAGCACAGGCTGGTGGTGCTGGTCAAGGACAACGGCGAGCCGCCGCTGTCGGCCAGCGTCACGCTGCACGTGCTGCTGGTGGACGGCTTCTCGCAGCCCTACCTGCCGGCCCCGGAAGCGGAAGCGGCGGACGCGGCGCCGGCCGCCCCGCTCACCGTCTACCTGGTGGTCGCCTTGGTGTCGGTGTCGTCGCTCTTCCTCTTCTCGGTGCTGGTGTTCGTCGCGGTGCGGCTGTGCAGGCGGGGCGGGGCGGCCTCGGTGGGTCGCTGCTCGGTGCCCGAGGGCCCCTTTCCGGGCCACCTGGTGGACGTCAGCGGCACGGGGACCCTGTCCCAGAGCTACCAGTACGAGGTGTGTCTGACGGGAGGCTCCGGGAGTAATGAGTTCAAATTCTTGAAGCCTGTCTTCCACAATATTCTAGAATCGGACCTTGGGAGGAAGTCAGAAGGAAGTTCAACCTTCCAGAATAGTTAGGTATCTGAAACGTCCCCACTGCATACATTAGTTTTGTCTCCTACACCTTTCCCTTTTTTAACCTAGTAGTAATCTTTAATGCTACTTGTCTTTCTTCTTTTCTAGTTTTTCTTAGTAATACTACTCATTGTTTTGTTGGCCTGTTTGTCCTATAATTATTTTTGCAATTATTGTTAGTAAAAATTTTATATCAGGAAATTTCATATTTCTGATTAAACTTTTAGTATTTATTTCTAAATGATAATATGAAAGTTAGCCCCTCAGAATAAAAGTAACTCTAACTTTAAAAGTATATTTCTCACTATATGACACTACATAAAAATGTCTGATCCCTTTTTATCATACTTCATTTTTTATTTACTGGAAGTTTTTTGTGTTTTTATTATTTACACAGTTAGACTTGTCTATAACCCCTCTTCTGTTTGGAGTGGAATCAATTTATATTTACTTATGTCCAATTTCTTCCAAGCTCTGTTTGGATTTTTGTTTTACCAATAGGCAGCGACATGTATAATTTCATGCTATTTATTTCAAAAATCACACTTGTAATCATTAGACTTTCAATCTGAAATATTGCATATGTTATCTCATGCAAGTATATATTTATCATCTATTCTTTCTCATCTAAATTAAGTTTGAAAACACTTGTAAGTTCTTCCTTATATCTAACTGAAGTTGTGATCCTGTTAAAGAGTTTACTGATACCAGGTTGACTATGTTTAAGGAGTTCTTTAGACGTGACCAAATAATGCATTGCCTGCAATTGTCCCTTGCTATTGGAGACGAATTCTCAAGTGAGCTCCAAATTCTGGGCCTAGAGGAGCTTTTGATGACACAGCATTCCAATATCTGCTTGCCTTTGGATGACGACATTGTTCTGGTTAATAGGGAATTTGAAAGAAAATGCATTGTAGAATTAATATTACTTAACCAAAGAAAACTTAGTAAAGGATATGTTGGTGAGGGAGTTGAATGATTTGAAGAAATAATTAGCTTTGTTGTCAGGACTCCTCTATCTCCAGGAGCCTCATAAGTGGATACTATAGAATGGTGTGGTTGGCAGAGTAATGGCCCCCTAAAGACATCCACATCCTAATCCCTGGAACCTGTGAATATTCTGTGTTATACTGCAAAAGGAAATTAAGGTTCAGAGGAATTAAGGTTGCTAATCAGTTAGTCTTAAAATAGGGAGAATATCCTAGATGATCTGGATGGGCCTGATTCAGTCAGTTGAAAGGCCTTAGAGCAGAGCTGAGTCTTCCCTGAGATGAAGAAATTCTGACTGTGGGCAGCAGCTTCTCATGCCCCAGACTTCCAGCCTGCTCTTTCTAATTGCCTGCTCTACAGATTTTGGACTTGCCTAGCCAGCTCACCCAACCAAGTAAGTCACTTCCTTGCAATAAATCTCTTAATATATATCTCCTGCTGGTTCTGTTTCTCTGGTTGAACCCTGACTGATACAGATTTTGGTACCTGTAAGTGGAGTGCTGCTGTAACAAATAACTAAAAATACAGAAATTGCTTTGGAATTGAGCAGCAGGCATAGACTGGAAGAATTTTGAAGCGCATGGTGGAAAAAGCCTAGATTGCTTTGGACAGACTGTTAGTTGAAATACAGATGTTAATAACTCTGCTAGCGAAGACTCAGAGGGAAGTAAGGAGTATGGTGGAGAAAACATATATTGCCTTATAGAGTACCTAAATCAAAACCTTAGGAGACTTGGTAGTAATGTGGATGTTACTTGCTAGTAATATGGTAGTAATATGGATGTTCCCTGGTTGGCACAGTGGTTAAGACTCCACCTGCCAATGCAGGGGACAGGGGTTCGAGCCCTGGTCCAGAAAGATCCCACATGCCGCAAAGCAACTAAGCCCGTGTGCCACAACTACTGAGCCTGCGCGCCTAGAGCCTGTGCTCTGCAACAAGAGAAGCCACCGCAGCGAGAAGCCCACGCACTCTGTGCACCGCAACGAAGAGTAGTCCCTGCTCGCCGTAACTAGAGAAAGCCCGTGCACAGCAACAAAGACCCAACACAGCCAAAAATAAATAAATAAATAAAAAGTTTTTTTTAAAAGTTTAAAGTCACTGCTGATGAAGGCTCAGAAAGAAATGAGGAAAATGTTATTGGAAACTGGAGGAAATGGAATCCTTGCTACATAGTGGCTGAAAACTTAGCTGAATTGTGTCCTGCAGTGGAAATGTGGGAGTAAAAGGGCTTGTAAGCAATGAACTTGTATATTTAGCTGAGGAGATTTGGGCTGAGGAAGTATGGGTTGAAAGTGCAGCGTGGTTTCTTCTTGCTGCTTATAGTAAAATGTGAGAAGAATGAAACAGATTGAGGGAAGGACTGTTAAGCAAAAAGGAACCAGAATATGATGATTTGAGAAATTCTCAGCCTATTCAGATTGTAAAAGATGCTAAAATTAGGAAAGTGCGTTCTGGAGAGAAAGCCAAGGATGTCACAGGTGTACACTACTTGTACTAGGCATACACATTGAGATGATACTATAATGAGATGTGATCTTTGAGGACCTTAAATATGTTTTTTTATGTGGGATGGATGTGAATCTTTGGGGACCAGAGGGTGGACTGTGGTAGGGAGAATAATGGCCCCACAAAGTATCTATGTCCTAATCTCTGGAACCTGTGAAATCTTACGTTATGTGACAAAGGGGAATTAAAGTTGCAGATGGAATTAAGGTTGATAATCAGCTAACCTTATAAGGAGATTACCCTAGATTATCCAGATGGGTCCAGTGTAGTCACAAGAGCCTTTAATAAGAAGTGGAAGTGGGAAACAGAAAAGTCAGTATCAGAGTGATGTTCTGTGAAAAAGACTGAACCAGCCATTACTGAGTTTGAAGATAGAAGGGAGCCACAAATGAGGGAATGCAGACAGCCTCTAGAAGCTAGAAAAGGCAAGAAAATGTATTCTCCCTTAAAGTCTCCAGAAAGGAATATAGTTCTACCTTAACTTTAGCCCAGTTTAACTTCTGACCTCCAGAATGGTAAGATAATAAATTTGTGTTGTTAAGCCACTAAGTTTATGGTAATTTGTTACAGCAGCTATAGGACATGAATACAAATGGCTACCAACAAAGCCATTTCTAAGCCCATTTTTCTTTGCCTTCCCCTACTCTAGGTCAAAATATTCATATTACCGTAATCTCTTGCAGGTAGGAGTGTCATATAACTCCGTTATTGCTACTGATGTAAAAGTATAATTGGGAATTGGGCTTAAGGGAAATATTTTTGAAAGGGCTAATCTGAGGTGGCATGTTCCTTAGGACTTTGCCCATTTTCCTTTTTCTTAACTGGCATGGGTATTGATGAGTAAGCCTTGAGTTGAAGCAGACAACTTGCAACCATGAGATGAATACCCTAGAACAAAGGTTATATACTAAGTATGATAAGATGGAAAGCCCCTGAATTTCTTACAGCATTGTCAAGCTGCTGCAACACCTCTATGCTACCTTCTCCCAGGCTTTATGTTGCACTTTATAAATAAACCCCTATGTGATTAAACAACTGTAGTCAGTTTTTCTGTTGATTACAGACAAATGCATTCCAAGCTGCCACATCTCTCCTCCTCGTGAGTAAGGTTGATTTACACAGTTGTCTGACTAGGTCCTATGTTGTCTGTTTAAGATGTATGAGATGCTTGTCAGAAAAATAGTTTTACCTTCCCTTAGGTGTTATCAAGGGACAGTACTCTGAGTTACTATGGCTGACTTTATATCTTTATTCAGTCATTTCTCAATTTGACTAATATAAACATACAAAGATAATTGAACTTTCAAAGGAATCTTCCTGGTTGGTAGCAACCCAAAAAGTTGAGTTTTGGAAAATAGAATGAGAAAGTGACCTGATAAATGCCAGCTATACTATTAACCTGCATCAGTGGTGTCCTTACAAGACGACTGGAAGTTTAGAACACTTGTTTCCCTCTCTGGCAGGGAAGTGGCACAGCCAAAAATTTTATTTAGTAAAATAAATTGACTAAATATGAGTCCTGAAAATCTTCATAAGCAGATCAGCAGTCTACATGTTTTGGTAGAATATGCCTGATGGAAGGATCAGAAATTCCTAACAACATTTTCAGTACACAGAGATGTGCGTTTTGAGGCCTCAGTGTGTCAGGAGCCATTACTCCTTTCCTTTCTTACTTTACAAATATTGGTAAAGTGTAGAATTTAAAGGCATCTCCAAAGGCTTCCTACTTATGTCTTTCTTGGACTGATCTGGCATACCTTGAAAAGAGCATTCCTTCCAGTTTATCAGCATAATCATGAAAAATCAATAAAAATCTATCATGATACATGACGGAATTGCCTCAAGAAGTTTTAGAACTCCTTAGCTTCACCCAGAGTGTTTGTGTATTTGTGTATGTTTGTATATGTGTACATTTGAGTGTGTGTGTATGTGTGTGTCTAGGGGAGTAGCTTTAGCAGATGGTAGAGGTGCATCTCTGGTATATATGCAGAGATATATACCAGAGTAACAATGCTTTTCCATAGCTTTTCCACACTGTAAAGATATTTTTCCCTTTAGTGCATAAATGTATGTCATAAAATTGCCATTACTGGGACTTCCCTGGTGGCTCAGTGGTTAAGAATCCGCCTGCCAATGCAGGGGACACAGGTTCGATCCCTGGTCTGGGAAGATCCCACATGCCACAGAGCAACTAAGCCCATGTGCCACAACTATTGAACCTGCGCTCCAGGGCTCACGTGCCGCAACTACTGAAGCCTACGTGCCTGGAGCCCATGCTCCACAACAAGAGAGAAGCCACCACGATCAGAAGCCCACACACTGCAATGAAGAGTAGCCCCCACTCGCCACAACTAGAGAAAGCCCACGCGCAGCAATGAAGACCCAGCACAGCCAAAAAAATAAAAAATAATAAAATAATAAAATTTTAAAAAATTAAAATTTGCATGGAAAAAGGAAATGTGATTTTAAAAATTAAAAAATAAAATTGCCATTACTAACATATCCTAAAATAGATTATATTTACAAACTGAAGGATGTTTCTCTTTGTAAATTTAACAGTGCCAGCATTATTGGATCTAGAAGCTTAGTAGCCCTCTTGACCTTGAAGGAGCAGCCCAGGGGAGGGAAGTGTAGACCAGACTTGGTCCTTTTTTCCCCAGTGGGCTCAGGAAACAATAAAGTTGATGTCAGGATGTGTCAGGGCTGGAATTAGGGTGAGGCCAAGTTGTGCAAGTGTAGGGTTGGATCCTGTCTTTATTTAAAATATTAATATTTTGTTCATCATGAATTATTTCATTAAGTTTGACTTTTTAGAATATTGCATTAAGTAGTATCTATCTTTACTACTAAGTTTTTGGGTGACCCATTAATTTTGCTTCTGAGACGCATCCCTTACCCTAGTCCTGGTCCTTTTGGTAGTTTCCATCTTGCCAGTTCAAATGGCCATCATAGCAGTAGTTTTGGTAGTCACAGCTGAAATCTGAGTGGTGAGATCTGAATCAAGTCCATCTCCATTCTGAATATGAGCTAGCAGCAGCAACAGTAGAAGAATACAAAGATCCAAGGAGATCTGACAAACTGGAGTCCTACAGACTGGGAACGGAAGAGTACCTGTATGGCTGTGATTCATCAGGCAAACTGTTTATATGTTTTTCTTCCAGGTGGCATGCAGCAGTGTGAAAAATGTTATCTATTGGGGGATAACATTTGCCACTTCATTGTTGAGAATTTTTGCATCTATGTTCATGAGGGATATATGTCTCTCTATATTTTTTCATGTTATCCCCTTGTCAGGTTTAGTTTCAGGATTATACTGGTCTCATAAAATAAGTTGACGATTGTTTATTCCACCTCTCTTTTATGAAAGAGGTTGTGTAAGATATTTATTATTTCTTCTTTATGTATTTGATAGAATTTACCAGAAACCATGTGTGGCTACCGTTCTCTTTGTGGGGAAATTTTGAATTGCAAACTGAACTTCTTAAATAGATATGCTGCAATTCCAGTTTTCTATTTCCTCTTGTGTCAGTTGGTAACTTGTGTTTTTTAAACAATTTGTCCATTTTACCCAAGATGTTAATACACTGGCATGAAGTTATTGATAATATTCCTTTATTATCTTTTCAATATATTTAGGATCTGTAGTGGTACCCCTGTTTCCTTCTAGTTATTGGTAAACATGTTTTCTCTCCTTTTGCCTTTATCAGTATTGCAGTGAGTATGTCAATTTTATTAATCTTTCTTTTTTTAAACCAATCTTGTCTTTGTTATTTTCCTATTACTTTCTGTTTTCTGGTTCATTGATTTCCACTCATACGTTTTTATTTCTTTTCTTGTACCTACTTCGGGTTTAGTTTTCTATTCTTTTTCTAGTTTCTCTGAAAGGTTAGATTGTTGACTCTTTTCTAATACAGATTAAAATATATAAATATATAATTTAAAGTTATAAATTTCTTTCTATGCATTAATTAAGCTGCATTTCATGAATTTTGATACATTGTGATTTTATTACCATTAAGTTTGAATTTATCTACAGTTTCCCTGTTGATTTCTTCTTTGATCTATTGCTTAACTAGAAGTATTGCTTAATTTCCAAATATCCAGGGATATTATTTTTGATATCCAAAATATTTCTGTTTTGGTCTGAGAACTTACTCTGTACAATTTCAGTCCTTTGAAATTTATTGAGTCTTGCTGTTTTGTTGTTATTATCTAACATATGGGTTATCTTGATAAGTTTTGCATGTGTACTTGAAGGAAATGCGTATTCTACAGTTGTGGTGTGTAGTGTTCTGTAAATATCAATTAAACCAAATTGCTTTGATAATGTTTAAATATTCTTTATCCTTACCACATTTTCCTACAAGTTCTATCAATTGCTGAGAGAAAAATATTAATTCTTCAACTATAACTGTGTATTTGTCTGTTTCTTCTTTCAGTTCTAGCACTTTTTTAAACCTCATGTATTGTGAAGCTCTGTTAGATGTGCACATCAGTAGGATTATTTTATCTTCTTGTTGAATTGACATTAAGCACTATGAAACATCCCTTTTAGTTTCTAGTAATACTTTAAATCCGATATTAATAGAGTCATCCATATTTCCTATGCTTGGGGTTTGTATAATATATCTATTTTCATCCTTTTGCTTTCATCCTGTCTTTATATTTTAAGTTCATCTTTGGTAAACTACATAGAGTTGGATCTTGCTTTTTTTTCTCCAGTATTATCATTTCTGCCTTGTAATGGGAGAGTGTATTCTATTTATATTTAATATAATTATTTATATAATTGTGTCTATTGAATTTTTTAATTCACACTGTTTTTACTCCTTTGTTTTTTTGTTTTCTGTTTTCTTTTGGCTTAATTCTGTATTTTTTGGTATTCCATTTTATGTCCTAAATTGACTTTTTACCTGTAACATTTTGGGGGGTCTTTCCTCTAAGAATAAGAATACACAGCCTTTACTTATCATGGTCTACCTTAACTTAGTATTATACTACTTCATCTACAATGTGAAAAGCTTCCTATTACGTAATTATCATCCTTTTTGCCATGGCACAGATCAGTTTCAGACACAGGAGAGATATGTAAGAATTCTTATGGTGGAGAATCTCTGTGAATAAAATCGAATTGGAAAATATTTCAGAAAAACCTTAAAATCTACTATGTGGAAGGTATTTCATACTGGAGAGAACTATAATGAGAGTAATCAATATGGAAAAGCCTTCAGCCTGTTTCCAAACTTAAATGTGCACAAGAGAACTCATACTGAAGAGAAATCCTGTGAATTCACTAGCTGTGTGACAGTCTTCATTAATCATTCACTTGTTAAGACACACTGGACACAACCCTAACAATGTTAGAAATGTAGAGAACTCTTCAGCTATTCTTTGTATCTTAGGATTCATGTGAAAATTCATACTGGAGAAGAATACTATGAATATATAAAATGTAGGAACGCTTCTATTCATTCTTCATGCATTGCTATACATGTAAGAACTCACAGTGGAAATAGGCTTTATATTTATATAATGTGAAAAAGCGTTCCATTTCTTTCATCTCTAAGAAAATGTGAAAACTCTCATTGGAGAAAAATTCTTTGAAGGTAAAAAATGTGGAAAAATCTTCAATTGTCCCTCATCCTTTAGTTGCAAATGTGAGAACTCATATTGAAAATATACCCAATGAATGTAAAAGAATGTGAGAAAGTTTTTATTTCTTCTACATCCCTTAAAGTACCTTTAAGAACTCGAATTGGAGAGAAGCATTATGAATATAAGGAATGTGGGAAAACCTTCACTTATTCTTCAAAGATTACAAGTGAGAAAACAGCAGAAGTGAGCTCTATACATGTAAGGAATGCACAGTTCCCTTCCTCTTTTAGTAACCACATGAGTACAAATATTGGAGAGAGGCCCTATAATTGTAAACAATGTGACAAGTCCTTTTATTCTTCATATTTTACTGTACATGTGCTAACACAAATTGGAGAGAAACACTGTGGATATATGAAATGCAGGAATGCCTTTGGCTGTTCCTCATCACTTAGGAAGCTTGTAAGAACTCACACTGAAAAGAAATCGTATTAGTATTTGAAGTGTAGGAAAATCTTAACTTGTATCTAATTCTTTCAAAGCCGTGTGAAAATTCACATTAGAGAGAAACCATATAAGTGTAATAAGTGTGGGAAAGTATAATTCCTAACACTTTAGGGCATATATGAGAACACACACTGAAGAGAGACCATATAAATGTAAAGAATGTGGGAAAACCTTCAGGTCTTTCTCATTCTTTAGTCAGCAAGTGAGAACTCATACTGGGAGATAGGAATTTGAAGAATGTGGAAAATCCTTTAGTTTTCCCTAATACTCCAAAAACATATGAAAACTCACATTGGAGAGAAACCCAATGAATGCAATCAATGTGGGAAAACCTTCAGGTGCATCTCTTCTTTGTTAGGCATAAGGAAAGCAATACCAGAGGAGAAATTTTTTAAATGTTATAAATATGGAATTGCTTTATCAGTGTCTCTCTCATCTTTGAAGTGATCCCCTAGCTCATAATTTATAGTTTTCATTTTCTAATATAAACCTCTATGGTAATAACTTGCTCCCAGTACTCTTTCAGCTATTTCACACAACTTTCAATATGTATTATTTTCATTGTGGTTCACCTATGTATATTGTCTCACTTCCATTGTGAAATCTCAGACTGAAGTAAAGTGTATTTTTTAATATGCAAGTAAGTGTATTTGAAATTAGCTTTGTTATTGTTTCTAATTAATTTCCACTATATGAAACGCATGTGGTCCTTGTGATATTGACTTTGGTACTTGTTGGGATTTTCTTCCTGGCCTACTGTGGCAGACCCTGGGATTTGCCTACCTGGTAGCTATTCTACCCTTCTTCCTTACTATGAAAACTTAGAAATTTTCAGGTTATTGACCTTAACTGTTGAGAGATGTATCTTAAGCATTTTTGTGGCTAGTGTAGTATATAACAATTGTTTTGGTTAATAAGTAGTTGATATAAATTTAAAATGTTCAAAATTATCCAAAAAAAGATGGTTTCATCAGAGTCAGTAATTTAACCTTTTGTACTTTGCTCCTCCTTTAAGTTGTACACAACAATTCAAGTTGAAAAGAGAGAACTTGGAACCATGAGGGTGAAAGCTAGGGGTAATGATGGTTGTGCTGGATTATGTTATAGGAGGCTTAGAATTACATTTTCTAGAATCCTCTTGCTGTATGGTTAGAATTAGACAAAAGAGGAACCTACATGAGATTTGAAATGCAAAAATTAAGAAGCCATTAATCTCAAAATGATGTGGAAGTAGCAGATTGACAGACAGATCCAGAACTGTTCAGAAGTTCCAAACTTCAAGCTTATCTTCCTGACTACTGTCTTTGCAGAATAACATCAACCCTGAGCCAATCACAAGCACTTCAGTCGCCTCAGAGGTAGCAGTTTCCATAAACATCTCCATGAGCTCACCCTTCATGGTCCTACTTTGGTGGATAGATGTGCACAGCTGTTTGAATTTCCTTGCAAACTCAAAACTGTCCATTCATACCACTGTTTCAGAATATTGTGTTTAGAGACTTTCTCCAATCCTCTGATTACCTCTTCTCCACCTTTGTGCAAGGTCTAATTTCTATAGTGAACACATAGTTCTCCTAATACTTCCAGTGACTCTGTTTTTCCTGAGTCATAAAATGCTGCAGCAAAAGAAAACAAATGAGTAAGTTTGCTCCCCTATTGCAATTGTTGAGTGGCTATACTATCCTTGTGTTGCCTATTTCTAGACTCTCCCAGGAGAGAAATAAGCCCCTTGCTGATTTGTGGGAATTTTATGTTAGTCAAAACAGAATGAAATTCCTAAATGATAAACATAGTATTGTTAAATTAAAACTATCAATGTAATTCACCATATTAACAAAATAAAGAACATATATATGATCATCTCAATAAATGCATAGAAAGTCTTTGAAAAATTCAAAATGCATTTTGTGAAAACTTTCAGCACACTAGAGGATGGGAATATCCTCATTGTGGTTTAAAAAAAAAAACTACTAAAATCCTAAAGCTAACATCATACTTGTAAAATACTGAATGCTTCCCCATAATATTAGAGACAAAGCCAGAAAGTTCTCACTCCTTCTGTTCAACATTATAATGGAAGATCTAGTCAATGTAAAAAGCCAGGAAAATAAATAAAAGGTACAGATATTTAAGATATTTGTCTTTATTTACAGATGACCTAATTGCGTATGTTGAAAATCCTAAAGAAACTACAAGAAAACTACTAGGACTAATGAGTAGATTTAGCAAGGTTGCAGAATATAAGACTAATATATAAAAATAAATTATGTTTCTATATAATCGCAAGTAACAAATGGAAAATAAAAGTTTAACGCTACCATTTACAATAGCATCAAAAAGATACATTAGGAATAGATTTAACTAAAGATGTGCAAGACTTCCACACTGAAAATTATAAAACATTGCAAACAGAAATTGAGAAGATTTAAATAAATGGAGAAATATACCATGTTCATGGATTGAAGACTCAAAACTTTTAACATGTTCACAATTACCAAAATGATCTCTAGAGAAATGGAACTCCAATCAAAATCCAAGTAGGCAGTTTTGTGGAAATTGGCAAGTGACAAGCAAATATATATATATATATATATATATATATATATATATATTCAAGACATCTTGTATAGTTGCAATAATCAAGACAGTGAAGTATTGGCAAAAGGATCAATAAATAAACTAAATAAAGAGAAAATAATCAAGTTTTTTCTTTTTAGTATCATTACATATTCATGGCATCTATGGACTTAACTTGTTTTAATCAAGTATACATTTTTGGTCCATTTTTGCAAGTAACTTATCACAACTTGGCCAGCAGAAGACTCCTCAAATGGCTCCTGTGGACTTTTGACCCAACCTATGATTTTGAAAGCGTCCTTGCTTTCTGGAAATAGCAAGAGGTTACAAAATTATTCTATATTCTGCTGATCCAGACATGTATCCATCTATTCTTACGAAGAGCTTTGGGTTTTTTCCCATTGAATAAAGGTGTTAGAGAATAAAATCTTGGGATCCTGGAAAGTTGGAAGACTGGATACAAGGAGTAACGGATTAGAAGCATGATGAATATATGGGAGTAAACACAAAGTGTGAAGACCTATATGTGATAATTTAATGGCCACCAGAGGGCATTCCACCAAGAAAGAGTCACTAAACATTGGAATAGACAAAATTATTGATCCTTTTGACATCAGACTCTTTCATCAGCCAGACCACTGCTGGCATGATGAGCAGATGAACAAAGAGGCCACAGTGGCAAAGATAAAAGCTATTCAAGTACCTCACTTACCAAGGTTGATTTAGGTGCTTCCACATCCAAATTTCCAATATGCCAGCAATACAGACAAACACTAAGCCCTTTACTTTATATGGCAGGAATGGCTTCAGTTAACATTGCTCTCAATGACCTGCTTGGGGAATTTGTGCTTCCCTTTCCCTTTTCTGAAACTCTGGGCTCTGCAGAGTTAGAAGTCTTTGTCCTTAAAGGGAAACATTTCCACCAGGGGATATAGCATGATTCCCGCTATACTATAAGCTAAAGCTGTATCCTCAATCTTTTTGGTTCCATATGACCAGGGTCCAGCAGACAAGAGAGGAGCCACCAACTTGACAGGGGAAGCTGACCCTGATCATCAGGAGGAAGTAGGACCGCTATGACACACAGGGTTCAAGGAAAAATATGTTTGGCACATAGTTGACCCACTTGAGTGCCTCCTGGTACACACTAGCCCAGTTATTTTGGTAATTGGATATATGCAATAATCCCATATTGAAAGGGCTTGGTGACAAGGACTCATATCTCTTGGGGATGAACGTCTGGATTCTACCACCAGATAAACCACCAAGACCAGCAGACATGCTAGTGAAGGTGAAAAGAAACCTAGAATGGCTAGTAGGGAAGGGAGACAATGATTATCAGTTCTAACCCTGAAACCAGTTTCAGTGGTAGAGACTACAGGTCATCCCATTAAACTTTCTCTTCTAAGTTTCCCCCAGGAAGAGAAGACCAGCAGAACCATGAAGGAGCTGCTCCCTGAATATGTGTGAAGAAAAGGATCTGAGAGGCATAGAAGGTGGACTGTAAGGACATGGACATGCACCACTCAAATTCCCTTTCCATGGAAGTCTTGATTCTGGGAATGCCAGGAGTGTTATCAGTAGGCACCTTTCAGCTGTCACACACTTTTCAGGGCAGGCCACATCCAATGACTGATCAAGGTGGAAATATAAAGACCTAGCCATTTCAGCTAGCTCAGCACAACTCTAAAGGGACATTTTAGCTTCAGAGTTCCCCACTTCTCTCTCTGCTGAATCCTGCCTCTGTCACCTCTACCCCATGGATGTTAATCTCAAAGAACTCCCTAGCAAATACCCTACTTTAACTCAATCTCAGAGTCTGCTTCTTAGAGATCCCAACTCAGTAACACAGCTCCTGGCTTGCTGTTGGACCACGGTAGAGACTGAACCCCTGACTGTGGGAGATAAAGTGAACATGTGATCTGAGGTGCCTATAATTTACCTGGTTCATCAAACCATAAAATTGTAGCATGTGTAGCAGCACTCCATCTTCAAGTGGAAGTAGTAACACAAGATCATACGTGAGCAGGTCTGGAGAGCATAAATATGTTTCATAAGTGGATGGTTTATACTGGCAATACACCTACTGCTCCTGCATTACCACCTCTCTTTCAACCTACATCTATGGCCTTATTGGTAATTGGATATATGCAACAATCCCATATTGAAAGGGCTTGATGACAAGAGCTCATATCTATTGGGGATGAACGTCTGGATTATACCACCAGATAAGCCACCAAAACCAGCAGACATGCTAGTGAAGGTGAAAAGAAACCTAGAATGGATAGTAGAGAAGGGAATGATCAGCTCATTCCCTGTGATCAGATCACTAAAGCGGGAAAATTTGAGCCTAATTTAAAAATATTTCCTCACAGAAATCTGACACAAACCATAAGGAGACTAGTAACGTATTACATTCCACAGGACTAGCTCGGAAGGGCAGAAGAGAAAGGAACTCCTCATGCTAGGAAAGACCTTTATGGGGTTTTTTTTTTGTTTTTTGTTTTTTAATTGAAGTATAGTTGACTTACAATATCATTTTACTTTCAGAAGTACAACATAGTGATTCAATATTTTTATAGATTATACTCCATATAAAGTTATTATAAAGTATTGGCTAAATTCCCTCTACTGTACATTATATCTTTGTATCTTATTTATCTTATACTTAGTAGTTTGTACTATTTAATCCCCTTCACCTATCTTGCCCCTCTCCCCTTGATAGGAAAGAACCTTGAGTGGTACATCTGACTGTTCACTTTTCTTGGAAAGAAAGATGGCCCGAGGTATGTATTTGCATTTGTATTAGTTTTCTAGGGCTGCCATAACAGAGTACCACAAACTGGGTGGCTTAAATAATAGAAATTCATTGTCTCACGTTTTTGAGGCTAGAGGTCTGAAATCAAGGTGTTAGTAGGGTGGGTTCTTTGTGAAGGCTGAGAGAGAGAATCTGCTCCATTTCTGTTTCCTTGGATGTGGATGCCATCTTCTCCCTATCTTCTCCTTCTCTTCACATGATCTTCCCTCTATGTATGTCTGTCTCTGTGTTTAAATTTCCCCTTTTTATAAGGACATCAACCATCCTGGATTAGGACCCATCCTAATGACCTTGTTTTAACTTGATTACCTCTGTTAAGACCCTATCTCCAAATGAAGTTACATTCTGAGGTACTGGGGTTTAGGATGCCGATATATCTTTTTCAGCAAGGACACAATTCAGTCCATAACAGCATTTATTCATGAGTGGTGGCTAATGGTTTGGCCTATATGCCATGGGATAAAAGGGAATAAGATTAGAGGGTTGGTAAAAAGAAAGTCTGGGTATCATCTCTTGCTCTGAGCCTCTTCCGAGTTGTTAATGTAATATTGAATTTCCCTCATTACATAACCCATTTTTCATTCCTTTACCAATAGTTACTATTTTTTCTTCTTTCCATTTTATCCCAAAGTTTTCTACCTTTGGAAGGGACATTAGGTTCAGCCACTATGCTGTTGTAGATTGCAGACCACAGTACTACTCTAGCAAGTGCTTCTTCCTGTGTCCACTCTGTTCCCATAGAGTAAGGTATATAGATGCAGAACTAGTGGGCTATCTTTACCACCAGGCAATATAGTGGCCTTCACTGTTAATTCCAATTTTGCCAGATGGTGTGAAGGTACATCCTGCCCCATTAGGCCCTTGGGAATTCTGACATAAGTTTAAAAACATAGTTAAAGTTCCTTGCTTAGGAATCCATTCATGTTTCCTGTCCTTGTAATTGCAGCCCTGGTCCTATGACCAACGCAACAAGTAGGAGAAAAAAAAAAAAGATAAGGTTATATGAGGAAGAAAGTATACCAGCACCTTCCCCAACCCTTCTGCCCCAGATCCACCAGGAAAACAAGAGAAATCTATTCAGTGAGGACACTCCTTTAGCCCCCCTCATGTTGAGTGTGAGCACATTCTCATGAATGTGTGTAAACCAGCCCTTCGTGCTTTTATCTCCCCCTGTTTTAGACAATCAATGTTTTAATTGCCTGTTCCAATTCTCTATCAGAATATTACTCTGAGGAGGATATCTCTCTGCCCATTGTTGGACATTATGGGCTGTAAAGTGAGGTCATTGGTCTGAAGAAATGATAGTCAGCTATACAAATTGGTGCAATATCTTCTCTTCCAATTCTCTCACAATATTCTGAGTACTTTCATTTACCACCAGGTAAGCGAAGTCCAGACCAGAATCAGTGTCTATTCCTATCATGACCCATCTGTAGCCCCATAGGGCTACCAGTAACAGCCAGCTGTGTTCAAGGGCTTTCCTGCCAGGAAGTTGGTCACACAGCTATCTGCAGTCTCTGTGTATTTTGTTGGCAGATAAAACAGTTCTTACTGGCATTTTGTGCCTCAAAGGGTACAAGAGGAATATGTTTAGATTCAGCCCATCTCTGCATTGCTGCAAACCCTCAACCTCATGGACCCAGTTGGCCACCTCGAGCAAACACACAGGTATATCTTCTTGTCGATTCCAATCATTTTGGCCACTGTGCATGAGTCAGTAAAAAGCCAAACATAGTGGCTTTTTTCCACTGTTCAATCCTTCCATCACTGCTGAATAAACAGCATGCAATTCAGCCCACCAAGCTGATTTGTTTTTACCTCCTTCCATCAGAGTGATGGCCTTCCAAACAGGATGTTGTCCATTCACCTTGGAATCTACAAACCAAGCAGCTCTGTCAGCCAGGCAAGGGCTCTTTATAGGGCTTTATGGGAAGTGCTTGTGTCTTTTTTAACTCCAAGGGAGTAAACACCCCTCAAGTGGAAATTCTCTTGTCCAAAGTCCCAGTAGTCATCTCTGGGAAGCACTCACAGGCTCTAGCCATAAGCCCTAGTATATGCCCCACATAGGGCTATTGCACAGAGAATTTGTCCCCACCAGCACTCCAGCTTCCATTCCACACTGTATGGCTCAGGCAATCTTACTGGTTCCCATTTAGCATGTCCAATTAATATTGCTTGAAAGGTGGATTTACATACCTCCCGTTTGACAATAATAGGTAGGGGAAATGTTCCGCAGTCAGATTCAGTGTCCATCTCCCAAATACAATCTGGTAAAAAAGACACAAGCACTTCACATAAAGCCTGTTCCAATATACCGATTCTCCTACAAACTTTTACTGTAATTCCAACAACTCATATGTTCCTAACTGTAGCCTCTATTAGGACTTCATCCACAGGTTTTTTTTTAAATAGAACTTTATTGGAGTATACTTGCTTCACAATACCGTGTTAGTTTCTGTTGCACAACAAAAGTGAATCAGCCATATGCATACACATGTCCCCGTATCCCCTCCCTCTTGAGCCTCCCTCCCATCCTCCCTATCCCACCCCCTCTAGGTCATCACAAAGCACCGAACTGATCTCCCTGTGCTATGCTGCTGCTTCCCACCAGCCAACTATTTTACATTTGGTAGTGTATAGCATCCACAGGTTTTGATTTTACAATACTAGGTAGGCGAAGTGTTCCCTCGCCCTTCATAATATGCATTCCCATAAAACATTCAGGAAAAGGTGACACACTTTTTTTAAAAATTTATTTATTTTTTATTTTATTTTTGGCTGCATTGGGCCTTCGTTGCTGCGCGCAGGCTTTTCTCTAGTTGCAGGGAGCGGGGGCTACTCTTTGTTGTGGTGCACGGGCTTCTCATTGTGGTGGCTTCTTGTTGTGGAGCACGGGCTTAGTTGCTCCATGGCATGTGGGATCTTCCCTGACCAGGGCTCGAACCCGTGTCCCCTGCATTGGCAGGCGGATTCTTAACCCCTGCGCCACCAAGGAAGCCCCACACTTCTTTACATAATTCTAACTTTCATAATCTTATCAACCATTACCTTTTTTAAGGTAATCTTAATCTAATCTAATCTTAATCTCATTGGGTTTCACCAATGGGCTTTGGTACCACAGTTGAGTCCTGGAAACTTCTCTTCTCCAGCTGACCATTTTACCCACTCCAGTGCAAAAGTCTTTGGCTACCCAGTGAGGGGTTGAGCCAAGTGACCCTGGCCCTTTTTTCAATCTTTACCTTATAAGTCTGCCTGCCCACTCTCGCATGCAATTGCCAGTCAGGTTTCTCATTGTAATGTCTGCCTTCTGAGTTTTAAAATTTCTCCAAACAGGGGTAAATAGAGTGGACTTGTTTGGCATCCTTTAATGTTGAGAGATCAAAGGGGGGGCGGGTTCCTTTGGCCCACCCAACCTTAGGTAGTGCTGTATTAAAACTTTGTTTTAACCCAATGTCCATTTTATTCACTCCATTTTTTTAATAACCATCTAAGGATTTCTACTCTGCTGGAATGAGTCCTGTGACTCCCCTTTCTGTTTTCTCTTTGTTTTGTTTTGCTCCTATCGATATTCACTTCATTCATCTTATTCCTTTTAAAAAATATTTATTTATTTACCTATTATTTATTTATTTATTTATTTGACCACGCCAGGTCTTAGTTGCAGCAGGTGGGATCTTCATTGTGGCATACGGGATCTAGTTCTATGACCAGGGATCGAACCCGGGCACCCTGCATTCGGAGCGCGGGGTCTTAACCAGTGGATCACCAGGGAAGTCCCTCATCTTATTCCTTAATAACTGTTTAAAATTTTCTACCTCCTTGGAAAGAGTCCTGTGACTGCCCCCTTGGCCTCTCCCCATTCTCTAGTTAATTAACTTAATGTTTTTATTAGCATCTGTAAGACCCAGTGAGGGGAAGCTAAGACAGCAAATTTGATGTTTACTGAACTTTTTTTTTTTTTTTTGGCTGCGTTGGGTCTTTGTTGCTGCGCACGGACTCTCTACTTGTGGCGTGTCGGGGCTACTCTTCGTTGGGGTGCACGGGCTTCTCATTGAGGTGGCTTCTCTTGTTGCGGAGCACAGGCTCTAGGCACGCGGGCTTCAGTAGTTGTGGCTCACGGGCTCTAGAGCCCAGGCTCAGTAGTTGTGGTGCACAGGCTTAGTTGCTCCACGGCATGTGGGATCTTCCTGGACCCGGGCTCGAACCCATGTCCCCTGCATTAGCAGGCAGATTCTTAACCACTGCACCACCAGGGAAGCCCTGAACGGTTTTTTGATTTGGCAACAATAGGATTATATGGGATGCCCATGTGAAGGGGCCCCTTTAACCTCAGAATTTACCATGACCTGGGTAACAGGTATATTCAGCTGGTGAATATCCTACTCATCATAAAGCCAGTACCACATGGTTTGCATATGAAGCATATCAGCTATTTCATCTGAAGTTTTCCACTTGGGATTCATAGGGGAAGACAAACACTGCAGGGTAAACAGACCTTGCAGTGGTTTTTATCTAGTCCATCAGGCTGGCTGTTCCCTCAGGAATAACCTCTTGTGTATCTGAATCACATATAGTCATCTGTGATTGTTCCATAGTGAGCTGTGGGCCCTGTATCAACCCAAACATGCTCTTCCACTCTGCAGCACCCAAAACCAAAGATACAGCCCCCATATTAGTTATGATTCATTTCAGTTAAGTTTCTTTAGGAAGCTGATGATACTGATCTACAAAATGAAACAATTCCTTCCCACTATAACCCTGGCTTCAGGAGTTTCTTGGTTTTTTCCTCTCCCCCTCCCACCTGCCCCATGTTGATTACCTTCTTTGTGACCAGAGATCTTAGAGGACTTTCTGTTGTCCCTGTACATTTTTTACCTTGGGGGCAGCTTTGAGGCTAGTGGCCCAAGCTCAGACTCACTGAAATCTGAGTTTGGACCAGCATCAAGCTCTAACCCAGCATTCTCTTTTACTTTTAGTTTAGTTATTACAGATAACAATAACCAAGGGATTGTATGTTTAGCATCCTTCTTATTATTTTGCACTTCCTTATACACCCAGTGATTCCATTCCCCAGGATTTGGATTCCACTGGTACCTTTTACCTTTAGTAACTGACTACAGCAAGCTGCTGCTCCATACCATGGGTGACCATGTGGCCCAGGAATCAGAGGTTCTTCCTCCCCTGCCCTTTCATCCTTTCTCTTCCCAAACCACGTGTTTCCGTGAGCCAGGGCTAATCTAGCAAATCCCACGTCACTGACGCCAACTCTTTTGTGTTCTGAGCACCCAATTTCAATGTGAGGAGAGGGGGTTTTCTTCCACGCCTCCAACAAGCAATGCTCTGACACCAGCTGGGTATTCTACAATTCAACTCAGTTCTGACACTATCTCCCCTGAGGTGGCATCTGATTCCACAAGTTGAGAACTCAGTCCCACAAGACTCCCCCTGCAACCCCAACTGGAGATGCCAATTGTGAGCCCAGGTTGTTACCTGTGCTTCTGACCAACTGGCTACAGATTGGAGGGTCCCAAGATTCCCTTCTCAGACTCCAAACACCAGTGGCAAGCCCAGGTTGCTACCTGTACTTCTGACCGACTGACTGTAAATCAGAGGTTCCCACAAAGCTTGGGTTTGATTAATTTGCTAGAGTGGCACAGAACTCAGAGAAACATTCTACTTACTAAATTACTGGTTTATTATAAAAGGGTATAACTCAGGAACAGCCAGATGGAAGAGATGCATAGTGCAGGGTATGGGGAAAGGGGCACAGAGCTCCCATGCCCTCTCCTAATGTGCCACTCTCCCCAAATATCCATGTGTTCACCAACTGAGAAGCTCTCTGAACGCTGTCCTTTTGGGTTTTTCTGGAGGCTTCATTACATAGGCATGGTTGATTAAATCATTGGTCATTGGTGAGTAAACTTGATCTCCCGTCCCTCTCCCCTCCCCAGAGGTCAGGGGAAGGACTGAAAGTTCTAACCCTCTAATTACATGTTTGGTTCTCCTGGCAACCAGCATCCCATCCTTAGGTGCTGGTCCAAAAGTCACCTCATTAACATAACAAGAGACACCTTTATTGCTCTCTTCACTTCACTTAGGAAACTCCAAGGGTTTTAAGAGCCGTATCAGAAACCGAGGACAATGATCAAATATATATTTCCTATTATAAATCACAATATCACACTGGGTGAGGGATATGTTTACAGAACTCTCTCAGAATGGAGTACAGAGTATGTAGATATATGTGCCTCATATGAGTGCTCACTAAATGTTCAACATTGCAGTTGTGAATATTAATACTGAAATTGAAAAGAAGGTCAATTATGTGGCTTTTTACTTTAAAAACATTACATAATGCTTACTATGTGCCAGGCATAGTTCTATCCATAAGATATCAAATAGCCCTTTCCCCAACTATACCAGTATTTGCTGGTAAATGAACATGAAAATCTTAAAGCCCTTGACTCTCTGACTCCTCCAGGCCAACATAAGCAGACTTTTACTACTTGCCAGAGGAAAGCAGTATCCCCTTTCCTGGAAATCATACAACAAACTTATGAGGCAGGTGCTTTACAAAGTGACACTTGTTCTTCTCAACATCTGTCCCTCTAATCCACATTCCTTTTCGGCTATAACCTATGGAAAAGTAAACTCTCCCTTCTGGGGGAGATAACTTTCACAGAAAGAATTGCAAGGCCTGACCAATACATACCAGCAGGATACAGGGAAAATGTGAGAGTGGATTTTGAGGGTATTGGACCAGGGTACAGAATATAAGCCTAGATTTGGTAGAATTAAATGACATGGAGAACTTGGCCATGACTTGGGATTTAAGCTCTGGCAAGGATACCGGACCAGATCCTAATACTTTGGCCAGAAAGGTCAAAGGCTTTTTGAAGATTAGACACAATTAATGGCTAATAAATGTAGTAGAGATATGAACTATCCTTGGACATAGTATGGAAGAGAATATCAGAAGGCTTGGAGAGGTGGGAATGTTAGAATGGGTTTACTGTGTAAACCCTGAGAACCCAACAATTATGTTCCCTAAGATGGCCCAGAAGTGAGGCTTCTAGTGAGGAAAACACTGACATTTTTGTAAAGCTCAGTGGGTAGCTATCCCTATAGACAAGGGTTTGTGGTATTGATGCTGGCAAGGAACTGAGCTCTCTGGCATGAATGAGGATAATGAGATTTCAGAATAACAGAGACCAAATGGCTTCACATAATTAGTGGCAAAGTAGATTTAACTACTGTAGCAGCAGCAAGACCATCATGGCAACCAAGGTGTTTTTACACATAGGGATTGTGGCTATGCCTAATAAACCATGGTGTTCCTGGGAGTGAGAAAGATAGACAGCCAAATAAAATGTTGCTTGACTTGTTTAATAAATATATTTGAAAGCTGGTATACAGCTACTGCAATGGACAATTGCAGTCCCTCACCCTGTTTTTAGATATGTCAGATCACATACCAGAGCCTTGTAGAAGGGGAAGATGACCCTCTTTAAGGAAGGGCAATGCCACTGCAGCTAAAGACTCTTAAGTGTTCCTTCTATCCTTTCCTAAAGAGATCTGCAGCTGTTTGCCTGGGTAACTGCACTCGAGAAAGTAGATTATCCAGACTTCTCAAGGAAGGTGAAATACAGTTCCTGAGCAGACTCTGATAAGAGGTGACCTAAAACACCATAATGGTCCTTCAGTTATAACGCAGGCTTATAGAGATGAAGAGATGAATGGAATTTAGGCCCAAATCCATCTCAAAGTGGGTCCAAAGCATCCACAGACCTATCATGTGATTATTTCCTAGGTCCCTGAGTGTATAATTGGGATAGATATACTCATCAGCTGGAAGAAGCCTGTGCAGAAAAGAGTTAATGTAGCAGGCTTAATACTCTATCCTTACAAGGCCCTGCTTGCAACGTTGGCCCTTGGCTGTTATCTGGGAACTTGGATTTGGGGAGCATTTTCACTGTCCCTTACCACCGGCTTTCTTGGCATTCTGAACTCACAGATCCTAATCGCCTAGATCTGACTCTAAGGGAAAATCTGATACTATCTTCTAAGCACTATTTCAGTTATAGCATGAGCTGTGCTAAACTGAAAGCAGCCACAGGCTCAATAAAGGGAACACAGATGCTGTGCCTGCTGCAGATTTAGGAAACCCCTTTGTGGGGCCCTAAACAGAGAAAACATGGATGCTGGCTGGACCATCTGGACCACTTACAGATGCCCACAGGAAAGGCTTATTTTCTGATGGGGCCATCTGTAACTGAGGTGCTGACTGGCTCTATATTTCTGATAGAGATATACAGAGACTGGGTGCATTTCTAACTTGTGAGTACTGTGGAAAGCTGCAAGTTGGGGGAAGGCACATCACAGCAACTATGACCCCTCCACCCACTCCTGACAGATCAGACTCTGGACCCCCAATGGGGTATGCTCCACTGCTATTGACTTGTGTTCAGATTTCTAGATCAGTTGCAATTTGCATCAATGAACTGATAGTGTGACTCTATTTCCCTCACCTTTTACCTAGTACACACATCTTATTAAGGCAATTTGACTGTTAAATGCAACTATCCCCAGAAAGAGATTGATCTGTGTAAATCCATTTTGAAAACCTTTGAAAATTCAGGATATCATCATGATAAATTCCTTAACATGATATGACTTTATGGTAAAAATTATATAAAAAATTGTTTCTGGGCTTCCCTGGTGGCACAGTGCTTGAGAATATGCCTGCCAATGCAGGGGACATGGGTTCGAGCCCTGGTCTGGGAAGATCCCACATGCCGCGGAGCAACTGGGCCCGTGAGCCACAACTACTGGGCCTGCGCGTCTGGAGCCTGTGCTCCACAACAAGAGAGGCCGCGACGGTGAGAGGCCCGCGACCGCGATGAAGAGTGGCCCCCGCTCGCCACAACCAAAGAAAGCCCTCACACAGAAACGAAGACCCAACACAGCCAAAAATAAATAAATAAATAAATTGAAAAAAAAAATTGTTTCTGTGAAAATGCTTTTGTCTTGCATACGACCCTCTCAGACAAAAGATCTGGGTAAGAGTAGAGGATGACTAAAAAAATATAAAGTTATAATTGCTGAATGGGACACACTGATTTTTTAACAATGAAGAAAACACAGCCCAGGGAGGCACAGAGAGTGGGGAGGACATTAACGATGTTTGTTTTTCAGAACTCTTCCTGGAAGCTTCCCTCTCTTCTTGAAGGAAAACTCCCCATGCTGCTTTTCCAAGCTGCTCTGAGCATTCTGAATTCAAATGGACTGCTGAGCCCACAATCACACCGGACAGTGCTGACTATGAGGCAGCAGAGAATGGCTCCAGCTCCTGCACTTTCCATGCAGAACACTTCCAGATGCTGTCCACACCTGTGAGGTGGATAAAGTGATGTCATGCACAAGCACTGCCTCGGGAAGCCCCTTTGAAACCAAAAACTGAACTGAATTATTTAGACTGAACTGAGAATCCTGGAGCAGGAGGCCCCATGGTTAGAGGCCATCTTGAAGTCTCTGTTAACCAGTACTGCCTAACTAATGTACGTCCTGCTTGGGGTGCCCTAACAATGTAAACTCCCTGTTCCCAGAGGTACTACATGTGCCCTCTGGGACTGTATTTCTTCCATGTGTACCCTGCTATCATGACACTGCCTCAGCCCTACAAGGCATTTGTGTCAGCTTCAACTTCCTAGCCAAAGTTGTGCTGTGCCTGACTTGATGCCTTGGGCCAGGTGAAAAGGTTACAACAAAAACTTAAGCAGGAAGATACCTGGCTTTCTAAGGTAGGCCTTTATGGTTAGTGGGATTTGTTTAACTGGCCAAATCTAGGACCCATGGAGGGCAAAGCTGTTGGTCTCACCCTGCTACATGGGGTCCTACTGATGATAATTTTGTTGTAAAGACACCTTGGCCAAGGGCCAAGGGGATGGACTGTGCAGGAAAGAGTTACCGTAGCAGGCCTGAGACTCCTATCCTTAGAAAGGCCTACTTGCAAGGTTGGCCCTTTGTTGGCATCTGGGACTTGGATTTGGAGACTGTCCCCAACATTTCATAACTGATAAAGGTCATTTACTGTGCCTAAACTGTATACACAAACAGTGTAGTTTCTGCTAGGCAGGGGATGCCCATGTGTCCAGCACCCAATAAAACCCCTGGATTTCAGGTAAGCTTCGCTGGTAGACAACACTTCATACATGTTGTTTCAATCTGATGCTAGAAGAATAAAGCACATTCTGTGTGAATCCAAGGGAAGAGGACTCTTAGAAATTTCTATCTACTTTCCTCCAGATTGTTTCCAATGCACCTTTTCCCTTTGCTGATTTTTCTTTGTATCCTTTTAGTGTATTGTTTTACATACTCACAGTCATGAGTATGACTATATGCTGAGTCTCATGAGTCTTTCTAGTAAATCACCAAACCTGGGGATGGTCTTAGAAACCTTCAATGTCAAACCCTTTCATTTGTTTCCTGACTGGTAGGGTAAGAAACATTATAGTGGAAAACCTGAAATTTCCCTTTCCCTAGCCAAGACAGTACATCATAAGTAACACTGCATCCTAATTTCAGAGATTAGCACTACATTCTAAAAGTTAAAGTATGCAGAGGTGATAGTCTCCTCATATCCTCATTTAATTCACTTGTTCACCCCCTGCAAAAACTGGATGGATCATAGTGATGACAATGGACTGCAATTTGCTTAATCAACTGGCAGCTCCGATTACAGCTGCCATACCAGTGGTTATCTTTACTGGAGTAGATTAGTATAACCTTTAGCTCTTGGTAGGTGGCTATTTTTCTGGTGAATGCATTCATCTTAAACTCCACCAGTGAATAAAATCAAAAGCAGTTCATCTTCTCATAACAGGGCAGCAAAATATATTCACTGTCTTGCCCCAGAGCTATGTTAACTCTTTCCCTTTCTTTTGTAACATACTCCACAAAGACCTCAACATTGAACATTCTGCAGAACATAATGTTAGACTACCATATTGATGACATCATGCTAATTGGGCCTAATGAGCAGTAAATGAAAAGGACCCTAGATGGCCTAGTAGGACACATGCATGTCAAAGAGTAAAAGATTAGCCCCATGAAGATTCAGGGGCCTGCCCCATCAGTGATGATTCTAGGGGTCTGGGGCATGCCAGGAAATCCCCCCCAAGGTAAAATACAAGTTATCTCTTGCATCTCTTACCACTAAAAGAGAGGCACTGTCTTTGGGGACCTCTCTGGATTTCAGAGGCAGCATATACCATATTTGGAACTCAAAATGCTGCCAGGTTTGAGCAGGGCCTGGAGTAAGGAAAAGATACGTAGCAGGTTGAAACTATAATACTAGCCAGTCTGATGTGATCTAGTCAATCGGATGTTGCTAAAAATGCCAGTAGTGGATTAGGATGCTGTGTGGAGTTTCCAGCAAGCCACAGTAGGATGATTATAGTGCAAATCTTATAGTGCAGATCCATGCCTTCTATAGCAGATAACTTCTGTGTCCTTATAAGTAGATGCTGTCATGCTCCTGAGCCCTAGGAGAGACTGAGTGGCTGACTATGGGACATCAAATGATCATCATGTCATAAGAGCTGCTTACCGTGGGCTTGGTATCATTGGAGCCACTAAACCATAAGGTTTTTTTGTTTTGTTTTGTTTTTTCAGAACTGATTTTATTTGGGTAACTGACTAAAGGAGTCTCATTTATAACCAATATGGAATTCACAGTATGTTGTTACATTCACACTTAAAAAATATATCTCTATGTACAGGAATTTGCAAATTGATGTAAACATACATTACCTCCAAGTACATTTCTCCCCTTCTTCCTGGAGGAAAAAGAATAGAGCCATCCAGCAAGTCAACCCCTTCAAAATAACTTTAACACAAAGGATGTAAGTATCTCTAAATCAAAAAAGTGGTTCATCTGACCTACAGGGGTCACGGGAGAGAACATCATGGAATGACAGCAATGACAACAGCTTGACTTTAGATGGAACCGGGCTATTTAAAATGGAGTTTCCAGGAAAAATAGGCACTGATTTCTAGAAGGAAATTCACTCCTTACTGAAGCTATTTATTGAGCCAATATGGCTGGTTAACATTCTCACTAGTGTAAAGTAACCCAGTGCAGGACTCGCGGATGACACCAGTTGAAACCAAACGCACAGTCGGGTCACAACTGGCTCTGCCTGGGCTCCACTGAGAGCTGCTGTCCCCACTCCCCAGATGTGGAGGACCACCCCAGTTTCATCTCAGGGGTCCGGTCCATTTCTTCCCATACTGCAGCTGTGTAGCATTATACAAGGTACCCTGCTGCTTACCCACTTAAACTACTTTTCCAGTTAATTAGAAAAACTTTTCTTTAAAAAACAAAGAAAGAAAGGCGCTGTGAGTAGTACCAAAAATTCAAGGAAGAAATAATTCCAATCTTATACAAACACTACCATAGAATAGAAGAAAAGGGAGAACACGCCCTTAAAATGTTTTGCATAACCCTGATATCAAGAAAGGAAAATTAAAAGCCAATATCACTCACTGACATAAAGTAAAAGAGAAAAAAATCACACAATTTTTAGAGACACAGAAAAAGGATTGGATAAAATTCTGTTTATAATGGGGGAAAAAATCTCCTTAAATTAGAAATAAAACTTCCTTAATCTTTAAATGATATGAAAACATGTACAGCAAAACACATTAATTGTGAAGTGTTAAAAGCTTTCCTCTGAGATCAGAAACAAGACACAAATGCCCACTATTACATTTATTTGATATTGTACTGGAAGCTTCGGCCAGCATGATAAGGCAAAGAAATACAAGTTCTGTAGATTGCAGAGTAAGAAGCAAAGTTGTTATTATTTGTAGATGATATTAAGGAGTACAAAGAAAATCCAAAAGTACCTACAGGTAAAATATTATAATTAAAGAGTTTAGTAAAGTTGCCAAATTTGAAAAATCAATATAAAATCAATTTATTTTATAAACCAGTAAACAGAAATTGACATTTTAAATAAAGATAGAATTTATAATAATAAAAAAATCAAGTAGCTAGGAATAAGTCTAACTAATAAAGTATAAGGCCTCTATGGAGAAACCATATGCCTTTGTGAAGAGACACTAAGATGACTTATATAAATGGAGAAATATATGATGTTCCTGAATTGGAAGATTCAATGTTTTAAAGTTATCAATTCTCTTCTCCCCCAGGACAACATTACTTTAAACATTACAACATTACTTTAACATTACTTTAAAATTCATATGAAAGAATAAAATAAGAGCTAGGAAACTTCTTAAGAAAAAAAGGTAGGATTAAAAATTTGCCTTACTTATTATTGACTTGTTATAAAGCTATATTAATCAAGATAGTCTGCTATTGGTGCACAGGCAGAAAATTTGACAAATGTAATAGATTAGGGAGCTCAAAAATAGACTTATATATATATGAAATGTTTGAACATTACACAGATGGCAATTCAGAATGTCTTAGTCTGCTCAGGCTCCTCTAACAAAATTCCATAGACTGGTGGCTTAAACAACAGATATTTATTTCGCATAATTCTGGAGGCTGGGAAGTCAAAGACCAAGGTGCCAGCAGTTGGTTTCTGTTTGTTTGTTTTTTTAACATCTTTATTGGAGTATAATTGCTTTACAATGGTGTGTTAGTTTCTGCTTTATAACAAAGTGAATCAGTTATACATATACATATATCCCCATATCTCTTCCCTCTTGCGTCTCCCTCCCTCCCACCCTCCCTATCTCACCCCTCTAGGTGGACACAAAGCACCGAGCTGATCTCCCTGTGCTATGCGGCTGCTTCCCACTAGCTATCGGTTTTACATTTGGTAGTGTATATATGTCCATGCCACTCTCTCACTTCGTCCCAGCTTACACTTCCCCCTCCCCGGGTCCTCAAGTCCATTCTCTATGTAGCAGTTGGTTTCTTAATGATGGCCTTCTTCCTGGCTTGCAGGCTGCAGCCTCCTCACTATGTACGTATACATACACCATGTATGTATACGTACACCATGTACGTATACGTACACCATGTACGTATACATACACCATGTATGTATACATACACCATGTATGTATACATGGTGGACAGAAGCAGCTCTGATATTTCTTCCTCTTCTTATAAAGACACTAATCCCATCATGGGCTCCACCCTCATGACTTTATCTAAACCTAATTAGTGCCCAAAGGCCCCTCCTCCTAACACCATCACAGTGGGGGCTAGGGCTTCAATATATGAACTAGGGTAGGGGGTGGGGCATAAACATTCAGTCCATAACACAGATCAATGGGAAAAGATGAAATGTTCAATTAAAAATGGTTATCCATATAGAAAAAGATTAAATTGGGTCTTAATTTAAAAATCAACTTCAAATGGTTCTAAGACTCAAATGTCAAAAACAAAAACAAAACCCAAAACAATGTTCAAGCTCTTAGTAGAAAATACAGGTAAATGGATTTTAGACCTTGGGGTAGAAATAATTTCTTTAAAAAGACACTGACCATAGAATAAAAGATTAATACATTTGTAATAAAATCAAGAAACTTCATTCATCAATAGACATCTTAAAGATGGGAAAAGGTACAAACCAGGAGAGGATACTCACATATACACACTGACAAAGAATTAATATCAAGGATATATAAAGAACTCCTACAAACCAGTATAAATAAAAATAACAATAGAAAAATGGTAAAAGACATGAACAAACATTTCACAGAAGAAACATATAACCAACAGATGCACAAAGAGATGTTCTTTTGCTGTAATTAGAGAAATATAGATCAAAACCAAGATAAGGTAGATTTTTTTGTTTGACAAAAATTTAAAAGCCTGACAACGCCAAGTGTTGGAAAGCATGTGGATACAAGAGATTCAGGACTATATATTGCAAGTGCATGTAAAAATCAGTACAACTACTTTGCGAAATAGTTGAATATTAACTATTAAATATAACGATTACTCCTAGATAAATACTTGAGAGTTCCAGAATTTCTATTCCTAGTTATACAACCAAAAGAAATTCTTGCACATTTGCATCAGGAGGTATATATATGAATGTTTATATTGACAGTGGGCAACAGGAGCAAAAATCAGGAAACAATCCATATGCCTATCAACTGAATGAATAAGCTATGGCATACTCACAAAATGGAATGTTTTACAGTAGTCTAAATAAATGAATTACAGGAACACAAGATTATTGGATTTTAAAAATAAATATTAGAGAAAAAATAAGTACCAAAGTATCACATACAGTATTTTACCCTTACTATAAAATTTAAAACAACTAGAAAAATATATATGTGGGAGTAACATATAATACAAAAATAAAATTCAAAGGAGCAAAGA